>NC_092183.1:14955625-15688750 GCF_043641665.1 Enoplosus armatus
CGTTCAAATGATTTCATGACCACAGAGGTCAGGGCGACGGGTCTGTAGTCATTTAATCCTGTGGGCCCTGGTTTTTTGGGGACGGGGATGATGGTGGAGGCCTTGAAGCAGGCTGGCACGTGGCATGTCTCCAGTGAGGTGTTGAAGATGTCCGTGAACACCGGAGACAGCTGATCGGCGCAGCGCTTCAGGCAGGATGGGGAGATGGAGTCTGGTCCAGCAGCTTTACGCGGGTTTTGTCTCTTGAAGAGCCTGTTCACATCTCTTTCAAGGACAGACAGAGGTGTCGATGCTGGAGGAGTGGGGGGCGCTGTGGGGGGCAGCTGTGGTGGTAGGAGGTGTGAGAGTTCAGCCCCAGGTGTGATGAGGGGGTTGGGGCTGTTGGGCTGGAGCTGGTGGGTGATGGTGTGGGGGATGGTGTCAGGACTGTCCCATTGTCTTTCAAAGCGACAGTAGAAGTCGTTGAGGCTGTTGGCGAGGCGTCGGTCGTTAGCAGAGTTGGGGGCTCTTGGCTTGTAGTTGGTGATCTGCCTGAGCCCCCTCCACACAGAAGCAGAGTCGTTGGAGGAGAACTGGTTTTGTAGTCTCTCTGAGTACAGTCGTTTAGCTTCCCTCACCGCCTTGCTAAACTTGTACTTGGCTTCCTTAAACTCCGCTCTGTTGCCACTCTTAAACGCCTCTTCCTTTTCCAACCTCAGCTGTCGCAGTCTTGCTGTGAACCAGGGTTTGTCGTTGTTGTAACTCACCCTGGTCCGAGTTGGTACGCAGCAGTCCTCACAGAAGCTGATATATGAAGTCACAGCCTCTGTGTACTCATCCAGACTGTTGGTAGCAGTCCTGAAAACATCCCAGTCAGTACAGTCCAAACACGCCTTCAGGTCCTCTGCAGCTTCACTGGTCCACTTCTTCGAAGTTCTCACAACAGGCTTAGAAAGTTTTAATTTCTGCCTGTATGCAGGAATCAGGTGGACCATGTCGTGGTCAGAGTGTCCCAGTGCAGCGCGGGTGACGGCGTGAAAAGCGTTACTGACTGTGGTGTAACAGTGATCCAGAGTGTTCCCCTCCCTGGTGGGGCATTTAATAAACTGTTTGTATTTGGGGAGTTCATGTCTGAGATTACCTTTGTTAAAGTCACCGAGGACAATAACTAAGGAGTCCGGGTTGGTCCGCTCCGTTTCCAGTATCTGATCGGCGAGTGCGCGCTGTGCGTCCTGCACGTTGGCCTCCGGTGGAATGTAAACACCGACCAGAACGAATGAAGCGAACTCACGGGGGGAGTAGTAAGGTTTACAGTTTATGAAAAAAGTTTCCAGGGAAGGAGAGCAATGCCGTCGGATCACTGTCACGTCGTTACACCAGCTGCTGTTGATGTAGAAACAGATACCTCCACCCTTTGTTTTGCCGGAGAGGTGCGCGTCGCGGTCCGCTCGGAGAAGCTGGAATCCGTCCAGCTGCAGCGCCGCGTCGGGAGTTCTTTCCCCCAGCCATGTCTCCGTGAAGCACAAAACAGCTTAACTCTAACCTTAGTTAGATGTAGAGAAACTGCCATGGTTTTGATAATTTCACATACTTGCCTTCTACATTACTAGCGGTTTTTATTCCTGTCTGTTTCCTGTTTGGCAGGTGGATAACTGGAACCCCTTAACTGACACAGTGCCCATCCACTCCTGGATCCATCCTTGGCTGCCTCTTCTCCAGTCACGTCTAGAGCCTCTTTACCCACCAATCAGGAGCAAACTATCCAACGCCTTGCAGCGTTGGCATCCCAGTGACGCCTCTGCCCGCCTCATCCTGCAGCCGTGGAAAGATGTTTTCACACCAGGAGCATGGGAGGCCTTTATGGTGAAAAACATCATCCCTAAACTAGGTATGTCTTCATCAGCCTTAAGTATACCATAGCAGTGGAAGAAAATGTATTACCCTGCAGTCTTATCCTTTCCTGTCCCTTATTTTCCCACTGGTTTCTCCTCTTCATGTGATGGCTTCTGTTTCCCTCCTCAGCTTTGTGTCTGGAAGAGCTGGTTATCAACCCTCACCAGCAGCAGATGGAGCCATTTCACTGGGTGATGGACTGGGAGGGCATGTTGTCCCCCTCCAGCCTGGTGTCCCTGCTGGACAAGAACTTCTTTACAAAGTGGTTGCAGGTCAGTAACTATACTTACAAAATAAAATGAACAGAAAGTAATTAAGATGCACTTGGCTGCTATTGATTTTTTTTTTATATATATATATATATATATATATATATATATATATATATATATATATATATACACCCACACACTTTATTTTAATTAATCTTTTTGTCTGTGTTTTGTTGTTTAGGTCCTGTGTTCATGGTTGAGCAACAGTCCTAACTATGAGGAAATCACTAAATGGTACCTGGGTTGGAAAAGCATGTTTAGTGACGTCTTGTTGGCACAGCCGCTCATTAAAGAGAAATTCAATGAAGCTTTGGACATCATGAACCGTGCAGTGTCTTCAGGCATGGGTTGGTACACACAGTCTCAGAAAATAAACACATGGAAATTCCTTTACAAAATTATGATAATTCAGCCCTTTTTTTGTCTGCTGTACCAAAACACTCATTCTTTTTCATATCCACAGGTGGATATATGCAACCTGGTGCAAGAGAGAATATTGCATATCTAACGCAGACAGAGAGACGAAAGGACTTCCAGTATGAAGCCATGCAGGAGCGCAGAGATGCTGAGAGTGTGGCTCACAGGGGCATCAGTGCTGGTGTGCCGACTAACTTTAAAGATCTTATCCAGACCAAGGCAGAGGAAAACAACATTGTCTTTATGCCCTTAGTGGCCAAACGGCACGAGGGCAAGCAGCTGTACACATTTGGGCGTATTGTCATCTACATAGACAGAGGGGTTGTGTTTGTGCAAGGAGAGAAGACTTGGGTGCCCACATCTTTGCAGAGTCTAATAGATATGGCCAAGTGAGGGTGGACTGACTGATTCCATCTGGTCTGTCAAGTGTAAAGGAGAATAAGAAGAGCAAATGTTTGCTTTTTATGTAACTCCAGTATACTGATCCTTGTCGTATGTGTCTTTGTACATTTTTTAGGTGTCACTAGAACTGTGAATAAATCATTTTTGAATGTATGTGGTCTACTTTGCTTCTGTTGTATTCAGATTTGAGTACAAATGTTCAAGTGCTGTACTTATACAATATACAGTTTAGTACATATAGGTTTGTATATAATAGTTGGATTTGCACTGCTTTATTCTTTATTTATGTACATATACAAAAAATGACATTGTTATTTACGTACATGACTACTTTTTTTTATTATGGTTTATTTTGGTATTGCTACTTTTACTGTACCCTTTTGAGTACATTTCCACCATTGGTGTATTCTTAATGTTTCTATTTTTATGGGATAAGAAACTATTAATAGAGAGAAGGAGAAGGAATAAAGTATTTCATTTTTTAGTATAATGCAGACTTTGAATGACTTGCAATACCGCTTTTAAATTTGTTTTGCTGTAGGTGGCGTTGTAGCTGCCGGTTCGTCTTACAGCTATCCGGCCTAAGGTTTTTGGCACGGCAGGGCTTCCGTCCGTACTCGGTGCTTTGCGGTGAAACAAAGTGTCCTGTACATGTGCGTTAGAGCACGATTAAATACGTTCAGACGTATTTTTGCATCACGAAGGTATGTGGACATGTATAGATTTCTCATGAAACACATAATACATCGACAGTTTGGTATCTGTGATAGGAAAATTTGCCTTTATGAGCCGACAAGCTAACGGTTGTTAGCCAATGAGCTAAGTTGGTCAGCCTTAGCTATCGCAGAGATACAACGCTAACATTAGCTAGCTTGATAATAGGTAAATATTGGTGGCACGTACGTCACTGTAACTAGTTGAATTTTTACGGCTAATCGTACTGTATTTAGTCTATTTATTCCCCATTCTAATAAAGCCAACCATGTCATCGGACGCCCTGAAGAAGCGAAAGTCGAAGGTTCTCCGCAGTGAAGGAGGAACCCCAGAGATGAAGCGAGGTCGCGGAGATGGGGACCAGCAGGTAGGACACCGTCAGGAGGGACCGGTTGAGGGTAACAGTGGGGCAGCTGTGTGTCGGGAGACCCCCTGCAGAAGGAGTAGGGCCAAGGCCCTGTGTCGGCAACATAAATCCGCCCAGACAAGGTGCCATTGTGCATTGTAGCAGAGATATAAAATTCAAAACAGTCAAGCTCAAGTTTGTCTGCAAAAACAAGTAGACACTGAGGTGGTAAACAGTTAAAAACATTTTTATCCACTCTAGCGAATTGAAGCATTAAGTGGATTAGATTAAAAAAATATATAAGCTATAAAGACTACTGAATTAAACAGTAAGGTGTCTCCGGGTTTATACAATACCAGAAACATCTTGCCTATAATGCAGCAAACAACAGAACCACAAATTACAGCCTGTGTGTTGACGTGTTTTTTTTTTTCCATTTTTCCAGGATGTGCGTGTGTATAGTGAGGAGGTAGAGCTGGACATCAAGGACCCTGAGCAGGACTACCGGCAGTACAAAGAGTCATGTCAGAGTTTGGCCACACTCATGAGTGAGATCCAGGATCTTAAAGCCAATGGAGCCAAGGAGGGGGTAAGAATCGTACTTTTACGTTACACATCCAAACTACTATTACATATTATGAGTGACTGATTTCATAGTCAGTTTTTGTCAGTAATAATGTAGATTACAGACTACTCAAACTCATCAAGGTGCTGTAAACAAGTACAGACCCCCACAGCAGATTCTTTGCACATACAGTTTGTACCACTTGTATATCTTATACATCACAACATTGTTTATATGGTCCCAGACAAAACTGATTCTGTGTGTTGACCAACAATGATGAAGTCTAACTAGTTTATCTGTTTTCAGTGTGCTGAGGTCGAGCTGAGGCGTATGCAGAGCTGCATCCACTTCATGAATCTGAAAAAACTAAATCGCCTGGCTCATATGCGACTAAAGAGAGGCAGAGATCAGACACATGAGGTAACAACCACACAACTCTCAAATGCTGTCCAACGTTTATGAGATATTGAAAGGATTACCTGCTTAAGTTAAGTTCATACTTTTTCATTCATTTGCTGAAAAAGTGCTGCCTCAACTCCTTTTTCTTTTGCTGATCAGGAATGGCAAGCTGAACACAAAGCATTTTGTTTCTACTTATAACACCTACCTGCAGTAGCTGCCACTGTCAGCAAAGAAAGCTTATACCTCGGGTTTGTTTTCATTTAGAATGTATTGATCCAGTTTCGGATCCTGTTTATTGATCCTTGTTCTTATTGAATCCTGGTCCTGATTCTTGGCATATTGTTTGTTTGGGAATTTATTGCCATGGTCACCTGGGTTGTGTTTGCAAACCAGCTTTAACCACTGCCCCCCCTCCCCCTCCCTTCAGGCAAAGCAGAGAGTGGATGTGCTGCACCTTCAGCTACAGAACCTGCTGTATGAAGTTATGCATCTTCAGAAGGAGATCAGCAAGTGTCTGGAGTTCAAGTTAGTGCCACATATCTCATTCAAGTAGAGCAGCTTTTACTTTGAAAAGCAGGCTTTAATTATATTGCCCTTTGAATTTAAGAAAGATTACAAAATTCTCTTTAAAAAAAACAAAAAAACAAGGAAGTTGGGTCACATCAAGCCCTATTACTTAGTTATACAAAAATGTGTTCATGTGGAGTAAAGCTTGTAAATATGACTTTAAATGTGACTTGTTACTTATTGATAGCTCATGTACATATTCTAAGAAATGCATGCTTCCACTGTGGTAATAATACTAAACTTTATTTGTTTAGTACCTTTCACACACAAAATGCAGCTCAAAATGCTTAGTTAACATACCTTTCCCTGACCCAGGTCTAAGCATGAGGAAATAGACTTGGTGTCTGAGGAAGAGTTTTACCAGGAGGCGCCGCAGGACATTTCCAGGCCTAACCTCACAAAAAGTGATCCTCACCAACTCACACTGGCACGACTGGACTGGGAGCTTGAACAGAGGAAGAGGTATGCAAACATGCACATAGCATAGTGCATTTGTAGCATGACGTGGTCCAAAATCACTTAAGATGTTTTTGTGAACATAAAGCAGCTGCTAATAGATTGTGCCTGGATCCAGGTTGGCAGAGAAATACAAGGAGTCACAGGCCACAAAGGAGAAGATCCAGAAGAGCATCGAGGTGAAGAAGGAGCATCTTACAAGCTTGCAGCCAGGACTCAATGCCATCATGCAGGTATAACACTCTCTGGGTGCCACGTTATAAAGGTTTTAAGGTTTTACAGGATCACACGATCTCTCCTGTTCCAGTTTCAGCAGCTTGGACCATTGATTTTGAAAATGTGTTGTTCATTTATTATTTATGATATTGAGTTTTTAATTCATTTGCTTATTTATTTATAAACAAAAGTGTTCTGTAGAGTCTCATTAATCTTTTCTCTTCACTGAGATGAAGGTCTTAACTGCTGTACCACCAATGGACATCATGTATGGATCCTCTCTCTCTTCTTTCTCAGGCCTCTCTCCCAGTGCAGCAGTACCTGTCCATGCCTTTTGAACAGACTCAGAAACAGACAGAGGTTGCCCGCCACCTGCCTCCACCTCTCTACGTCCTGTTTGTTCAAGCCAATGCCTATGGCCAGGCCTGTGGTTAGTCATCATTACAGAATATATATCTATGTTACAAGACTAAATAGGTTTTCTTCATGGGATGGTAAGCTCTGATTGTCACTGATTTATTTTTGTGTCTATTTCAGACAAGAGCCTGAGTGTCTCAATCAGTGGTGATGTGGATGAGGCCAAGGCCCTTTCCAAACCTCCAGAAGATTCCCAGGGTACAAACACCACTATACATGCCTGCCATCACACATACAGCATGTGCACACAGCACACAAACACTTATCTTTGTTGTGCAGTTTCTGTTACACTCTGTGTTGTTTAATATTTTAAGATGTTATATTTGTATCATCCCAACAAAAAGACCCATAAAAGTATGTGTTCTGGTTTCATCCAGATGATGAGAGTGATTCAGATGCAGAGGAGGAGCAAGAGAAAACGGTGAGTCAAGGGCCTGGCTTTATTCCCAACACACACACTTAACATCCTCAGGTCAGTGAGTTCAGAGATTTCTCAATATACCTGTCTTTGCAACGGACACACAAACTGTCCCTGAAGCCCTAGCTGTCACACATTGTGGTCTGGCGGCAGCTATCGATCGCTTCCTGCATCCGGACGAATGCCAACTGGGGGATTCTGGGAAATATTTACCAAGAATGGCTAGGTGACTGTAACCTGAGCCTGCGTCGGGCATGCACACTCTGTCAGGATGTTTTTCTAGACGTATTTTCTAAATTACTGATTCAGGAATACATTTTCTGTATTTTGTATTATTAACCTCTGGCTTGTCTTTTACTGTCTGTATATGACCACTCATCTGAAACACCTCTTCTTTTTCAATTTTTACTACTTTCAGCCCTTCCTTTGAACTGCCGCCGCCTCCTTTTATCTGTAATAGTAGAGGGCTAAAATGGTAGCGATGCTAAGTGACTATCATGTTTCTCCTGTTAGCAGCTGGAATTTGATGCAAACTGTTTTTCAAATGTATTTGATATGCCACAATGTCAAACATGCACTTTGTTTTGCTTTCTTTCTCTTCATCTCGTTTCCATTGCTTTTTATTGTCTGTTGGACAGAAGAGGAGAAGGCCAACTACAGGCGGCCAGCTGGATGACAAAAGACGCGAGATGCTGAAAAGGCACCCTCTGTCCCTCTGCTTAGACCTCAAGTGTAAAGGTAACTCATTCTACAGTCTTCATGACTTAAAATGTTAGTGTCTGCAACAAAAACGGTCTATGCATTGGGTGCAGGCAGTCTTTACACAGTATGTTTAAACCCAAGTATTTACAAGTCATCTTTGCTCCCTGCAATATGACCATAGCTGTACTGTGTATTGTGGTAATTCTAAACCTACCAGATAGTATGTGAGAGAAAGTATGTGCAACCCACTCTGCTATGATGTCATGACACCACTTGACCCTCGTGTTCCCTCTGCTGGCAATGGAAGGAATAGTGAGAGATTATAGGGAGATCTGCATTGCAGGCGTAACACTACCTAAAGGGGTGGAGGGGGGGTGGGAGAGACGCTTGCAGCAGCGTGGGTCCGCAGCACCTACCACATGCTGTAAGCATATTTTCTCATCACCAGTCTTTCTCTAACTTCTGCTTTTATATCTTGTGCCTTCTCTCTCCCTGTTTATCTTCAGTGCTGCCAGCTGCAGCAGTCAGTTTACTGCAGTAAAAGCACAAATCGAACAGTGTAGGTGTCTTTGAGTGTCACAGAGTTCAATGTGATTGCAGAGAGCAGAGCGTGAAAGATGGCCATCAGCATAGTATGTATCCCCTGGGTGCTGCTTGCTACAGTCGTGACCACACCCAGTTATTGCTCTCTAATGCGCTGCAGTGTGAAGAAAACCCAGGAGGGCGTTCGCTGTCAGGATTAATGAAAAGAGGGGCGTAGTGGGAGTATTGAATTCAGCTAGTAATGGATTAGTTCATCACCATGTGTTATCCATCATGTCTCCACAGATGGCAGCATCCTCCATCTCTACTTCTACTACCTGATGAATCTGAACATTATGACTGTGAAGACCAAGGTCTCCACCTCCACAGACCTCAGCACAGCCATCAGCGCAGGGTGTGTGTGTGTGTGTGTGTGTGTGTGTGTGTGTGTGTGTGTGTGTGTGTGTGTGTGTGTGTGTGTGTGTGTGTGTGTGTGTGTGTGTGTGTGTGTGTGTGTGTGTGTGGACATAAGCATTCGTCTCCCTCTCGGTGTCCCTGAAATGAAAGTCTAATGATGTCTTCTTTTGCAGGGATCTGCTGAAATCAGACACTCTACTCTGCTGCCTCTACACCAGCGACCAGGGACGAGAAACCCCCAATCCAGCTAATCGCTACCAGTTTGATAAAGTCGGGTGAGGATGTCAGATAATATAATCACACTGTTGAATTTAACAAAAGAAAATGTAACAAAATTCCAGCAGAATTAACCCATTATCTCCTTTTAGGATTGTTTGCTTTGCTGATTATGTGGAGGAGCTAGGCCATCCCTACATGTGGGTTCAGACTCTCGGAGGACTACATTTTCCCAAAGATGTGTCAGAGGTGCCTGTCTAAATCAAGTATCATCCCAGTTGAGCAGAGTTTCTGTGTGTTACAGCCGTATCATGTTGGTATATGCTCTTGTTTTTTCAGGGTGTGCATGTGGGCAGTTCCCTGAGTGCCAGCCAAATGGAGAGCACCATGAAGCTGCTGAGGGGACGAGTCCAGTCACGGTTGGCTTTACACAAACAGTTTGCCTCTTTGGGTACGTTATATTTTTAACGATCACTCATTACATAGTCCTAAAGAAGAGATGGGACATTTTGACTGAGATTGTTTGTTCTCGTGTCCTCAGAGCACAGTATCATCCCAGTCTCCAGTGAGTGTCAGTATCTCTTTCCTGCCAAGATCATCTCTCGTTTAGCCCGCTGGACCACTATCACTCACGAGGAGTACATGGTATACACACATCAACACATACGTACAGATATTTGAAATCACCTGGATACCAAAATACACCTCATGCAGCACACATCTCACTGTGATCTTTCTCTTTCTGGGTAGGTCCTGCCATATACACGTCATGTGAGTGACGCTGGGCTGGCTAAGGACACTGATATGTACTTCATGGGTGTGGTGGAGAGGGGCACAGGTAAATACCAGCACTGATGAAAGAAGTGGCCTATAGTGATTACTTTATTTTCATTTGTTTATTATAAACGACCCGCCTTCATCTTTTTCTTCCTCAGCTCGTCTCCAGGCCGCGGTGGTGCTGAGTCCCCGTTACCCAGAAATCTCTCCTCTTTTCTCGCTCTCTCTCAGCTGGAAGGGAGAGCGCAGTGGACGCACTGATGACAACCTTCGAGTATGAACATTTTTAAATATTGATCACTCTGTTGTTGTGCAACAGAGTCTTTATATGTCCAGATTTTCAGCCTCCAACTGACTCATCTGTACCTTTTTTTTAGGCCATGGAGAGCGAGGTCAATGTGTTCAAAAATGAACTTCAGGGCCCACGTCCAGGACACCAGCTCCTGACCAATCAGATTTCACGCCTGTGCGTCTGTCTGGACGTGTATTTGGAGACTGAAGGACAAGATGACAGCGTGGAGGGACCACGAGAGTTTCCCAGGGAGAAGATGTGCTTGCGGACTGTCAGGTACGCAGTCACAAGAAGAATTCAACTCTTCACAAACGTTTGTCAAAGACTCTTGTGTATCTGATTAGATTTACTGTATCTCTTACATCTCACTCTCTTTCTCAGGGGCCCAAATCGTCTGAAGCCATTCAAGTACAACCATCCTCAGGGCTTCTTCAGTCACCGCTAAATCTGTCCATTTGATTCTCCCTACTGTACTTTACAACTCTTACTCCCTCAAGCTTACCTTGACTATTTGACACACAAAGTATCCCTTTTTAAACGTCTTTGTAACAGTTTGAAAATAAAAAAACACCATGATATTTTCTTGAATGAGTGTGTTTCTGATCTATTGAAGGCTCTGTTGCATCCAGGCGTTGTTGTTTACTCCAGATGTGTCTGTTTTATTCCTCTGCCTTCCTCTCTACCTTCACCTCTCTCCGTGCTGCTCTATTTATAGCCATCGTCTGCACTAGCTGATTATTATGCCATTGTGGTTCAGTGCTACAGCGAGCTGAGTCATTTCCCCAGAGAATATGATTCCATGGAATACGATATTTGGTGTATTGTTAGCCTTTGACCTCCCATTTATCATCCTGGATGCTTTATTAGAAGAAAAACAGGTTGTTATGCAGGATACTGATGCCAATTCCATCAGGGATTACTCTCATTTTATGATTAGCTAGCAGCAGTCTGCAGAAGTGTTATTATCTTGCGCATTGGAGTCCAAATCCAGCAGCATGTAACCTAATCCATTAGTGCCTCATGGATTTATGGATACGGATGCATGTAATGAGAAGGAGAGGACAAGGCCATTGGTGATTACTATTTTGAGTTTTATTTGATAATGAGTCTCAGGATTTTCAATGGTCAAAAGTACTACAAACAGGCAGTTTCACTGATACTTAGTAAAGACCAGTTTTTCCTAGAATCTCTACAAAGTAAAATGTACTTTTTTGAAAAGAAAACATCGCTGGATGGGGTCTTTTCCATTTGATTCTCAAAGGGCAAAATAAATATTCTGGTAATTGGGGGAAAAACGCACAAACAAAATAAAGTCAGATAGCCTGTCATGGCTGACTTGACTGAATGTCTCCACGACCGTTCAATTCCCAAAGCCTACTGAGATCTGATGTGATGTCAGATGTGAGTATTTCAGGAAAACCTAAAAATATTTTTTACAAAGTATTCTAATAAAAGCGCTATTCACATGCAGTGATAAGAGTAACAGAAATGTGTAACGTCCACCTGTGTTTTATGACGTGGTTGCTGATCCCACTGACAAAGCCGTCCATCAGATGCAATGAGACTGCATTTGAAGGGGATCCAATGAACTCAGGAGAGAAATCCTTCCAATGTCAGCCAAAATGTGTCAAATGTCGTATCCATAAAAAAGGCTTGAATTAAACTGTTAGCTACTTTTAATAGAAATGGATGACTTTTCGCACCAGCTGCTGTGCTCATTAGTAGATTCACTAACAAATCCTATTAAAAATGTAGCTAAACCTTTTCAGTGAACGCTAGTAGAAATCTATAAATAGCTCGAAATACTACTGTAAGTCTTTGGATTTGTATTTCCTCATTCATTTTAACATGGTATCAAAAGGCTGCATTCTGCATTAATCTGTACTCATGATAATCTATTGTATAATTAATAATAATGAGATAAATGTGGGAGGAGTGAAAGGAGTATAAAATCACTGCTTCAGTGTGTGAACGTTCCCTCTTTGCAGTGAGGCAGAGCTGGAAAATAAGAGGGAAACTGAGTCTGTTCTGTGCGAGCAAGCGGCGCTGCTTCTGATTTATACATGAGTGCTGTCTCTGGGACGTGAGGAAGGGTGTGCTGGCTGCTCGTACAGCTCCCTCTCTCCTCAGCCGCAATGCAGTGCAGCTACTGGCAGCGTTTACCTTGCGGCCTCACACCTTGTACGATCACTCTTGGTCACTTCTCCTTCATAAATCTTCACCTGAGGTCAATGTGCTGAAGATGTTTTTGCAGTGTAAACAGATTAAGAAAAAACCCCACCCAGAAGCTTCTTGTGTTTCATTCTTCATTCTTTATTTTATCTGTTTCATATTGCATATTCTCAGCAGTTTATACATAGCACAGTCATGGTTGTCCTAGCATTGCAGACCAGAGGAGTGAGACACTGCAGTTCGCCTGTCAGGAGAAGCTGCGTTAAGGTGCACAAGAAGCAAAAATTCAAGTCTTTCTTACTCATGTATTTGTAAATATAGTAGACATTTGTATCTGCTTAAATATACATTTTTATATTCAATAGCTGTCACAATCTTTAACTTGACATTGTTTTGCAGGCCCCTGCGGTCCGCGTCAGCGGGATTCGGTTTAAATGCACTTGTTATCAGTTAAGGGCAGTTGTCACATTCAGATAAAGAGTTTAGAGCATTCTGCATTCACTACAGTCATACATCAGAAGCATAGGGTGTGTAATGGCCATACTTGGGGAGCAGGGGATTATTTGCTACAGAAATCACTATTGCTTACATACCATCACCTGCTTTGCTTTGGACAGCTGGGTACCTCCAGCCCCTTTCTCCTGCTCTTTTTACTCCCTCAGTTCTTTGGCATCTCCATCTCCTCCTCGTGCCCTGAAACACAGCTCATCCAGTCTTACTTCTTGGCTTTCTCCTCCTTGCTCTCCTTTGACTCAGTGCCAGAAGATTTCTCTGCTTTCTCTGCCTTGCTTCCTTCCCTCACCTCCTTGCTCTCTTCTTTACTGGCCTCCTTTTTCTCCTCTGGCTTCTTCTCCTCCTTCTTGCTCTCTGTTTTCTCGGGCTCTGCTTTAGGGGCAGGCTTTGCCTCGGGTTTCTTCTCCTCCTTCTTGCCCTCGGTTTTCTCGGGCTCTGCTTTAGGGGCAGGCTTTGCCTCAGGCTCGGATTTCTCTGGTTTAGGAGCAGAGGGTTTCTCCTCCTTGGCGGGGGGAGCACTCTCTTTAGGCTCAGGCTTGGGGGCAGGTTTGTCCTCGGCGGGCTTGCTGGGAGCAGCAGGTTTCGAGGTTTCATCCGTCTTGCTCTCTTTCTTTGTATCAGGTTTGTCGGCCTTCTCTGGCTCTTTCTCCTTAGGCTCTTCCTTCTTCTCCTCCTTCACGGGTTGCTCTTTCTCCTTCTTTTCCTCCTTGACAGGCTGAGGCTTCTCCTCTTTTTTCTCCTCTTTGGGAGTGTCTTTGGCAGCGGCAGGCTTGGCCTTCTCCTTTTCTGGAGACTTTGGTTCGGGGGTCTTGGGAGGAGGGGATTTAGATTCAGGGGATTTAGATTCAGGGGATTTGCTGGGTGGGGATTTAGAGACAGGTGACTTTGACTCATCTCCTGCAGGCGACTTAGCAGGTGATTTGGGCATCGGGGATTTGGCTGGTGGTGATTTAGATTCTGGTGATTTTTGTGGAGATTTAGATTCTGGTGATTTGACAGCAGGAGATTTAGGCTGAGGGGATTTTGAAGCAGGGGATGCGGCCTTTTCTGGAGATTTAGACTTCTCTTCTTCCTCACCGGCATCCTCTTCCTCTCCCTTCTCCTCACCCTCCTCATGCTTCTCCCCCTCTTCCTTTTCTTCCTCCTTCTCTTCTTCTCCCTCTCCTCCCTCCTCCTTATCTTCTCCTTCCTCACCTTCTCCCTCCTCTTCTTTGGTTTCCTCGCCTTCCTCTTCTTCCTCTCCTGCCTCCTCTTCTTTCTTTCCCTCCTCTTCCTCCTCATCGGCCTCCTCTGTCACCTCTGTCACCTGGGTCTCATCTGTCTGCTCCTCCACGATGACTGTATCTGAGATCTCCTCTCCTTTCACTTTGAAGTGGGCAGACATTCTGCTTTCCAGGTAAGAGTACGGACTTCCTCCCGACACAAAGCGATTCTCCTCTCCCTCCAGTAACTTCCTGTTTTAACGACAAAGACATGCAGTCAGTGAAAACGTCAATAACTTTTGACATTAAGAAGCCAAAGAATCAATTCAATTATGTGTGGTTTTAAACCCTGACCAACCTATAAGCAGCGATCTCAATATCTAGAGCCATCTTCACATTCAGCAGCTCCTGATAGTCTTTCAGCTGGCTGGCCATCTCCCATTTGGTGGTTTTCAGCTCATTGTCCAGCTGATTGATGGTCTCCTGCAAAATGAAAACACAGAGTCTTATAGGTCAATAGGATATGTGCAATGAATGTGCTTTCCTCATGAGAGATAAGTGAGATGTTTGTGTTGATTTCCTGCCTGTAGTGAGTTGAGGTCATCGTGGTGTCTGTCTTCACTCTCCATACGCTGCCTCTCCAGTGACTCCTTGGTTCCCCGAAGAGTCTCCAGCTCAATAGTGCGGCTCTGGAGCTGACGGCGGTAATCTGCGATCTCCTCCTGGGTCCCACGAATTGCATCCTGGTTAGACCTGGCAGCGTCAGACAGACGCTCCATACGCACTGCAGAAATTAAAGAATGCATACAATTTAGAAATCGCACCATTGTCCAGCCCGTGTGTCCCAAAACAGTTAGACGTGACTGGCATTTACTGAAGTACAGAGAATTCCAGCATTTTGATTTATGCATTGTTGTTTTATTTTAGTCCTGAGACATTTGACCTGTCCTCTCTCAAGAGAGCAGACAGTCACCACAGGGAGTAACCTTGACAGTGTCCATCTGTCAGTCAGTTGTCTGACTCAGCTCCCTCCCTCTTCCAGGCATGAAGGAGCCACAGTGCTGCAGTCAGCTGGACACAACACAGGGAAGGTCATTCTGTTGGCACCTTTCACTGGTTATATCACGTCAGCATGTAGATGTTCAGCAGTGGTCAATCTACAGATCATTAAGTTCTGTGGCGTGCAGTTGAACTGCTGTTTGGATAAAACCCTTCCTGGCCTTTAAAGTTGTCAATTGTGTATTTAGTACCACAGAGGTCACCAGCACCCTGTGCGTCCGATCTTGCATCTTCTTGCAGTATAATAACGAGATGTTGTCTCAGTTACTGCCTTGCTTCAGTAAGTCTATCCATCTTATCTACATGTTAAGGTTACTTCCATGTCATTGGTAAACTCCAATCAGGATATCAGAAAGGATGTTAAGCCGAGTGATGAAGCACTGTCCTGTCCTGTCTGCCTACCACAGTGACCTTGAAACGACTATTCTGTTTGTGGAGGTCCAGGTTCAGGGGCACACGGCGCACATGGGGTGCAAGCAAGAACACACCCACTGTTACCCACAGTGAGAGTGCAAATTAGTCATAGTCTCCTCTCAGTGTGCCGTCTCACTCCTGCAGTGCTTGGCTTAAGTAAAAATGATCATTCTGCGGCAACGATGCACCCACAGAAAAGGCGCACCATAACTGGAGGTCATATTATTAAAATATTGATCTTTCCGCATTTTCCATTGAGGTTATCTGCCCTGACTTAGGCCTACTTCATTCATCCGTAACCGGCAATTAAACTCTCTTTTGTTAAGGTTTGCGATCTGTCAGGTTGGTCTGATAAACGTTTTCAATATTCTACCATTGACAGCATCTGCAGAGATGTAGAAGTCTAAGCTACAGCCTCATTTAAACGGTAACGTGAATCTCAGGGATGTGACTTCAGACTTCAGCACCACGGACAGAGAACAAGCACTACGTTGCACGCTGAAAAACGCACGAGGAAGTTTCTCTGTGATCTAAAAGCTATACGTTTTAAGAGTTTTAAAACTTGTTAAAACCTTTTTGACCTAACTCACCTTTGAACCATTCCTCAGCGTGCGTTGAGCTCTTGGATGCGTGACTGTCCAGCTGCGAGCGGATCTCTCGCAGTGCGCCGGTGACGTCCGCCTTGAGCGTGTCTCGCACATCGAAGCTCACCTGAGCGCCCTGAATCTGCGCGAGGAGCTCAGCCACCTCTTCCTCGTGGTTCCTCTTCAGGAAGGCGTCCTCCTCCTCCAGGGCACGGAGCTTCTTGTCCAGCTCCAGCCGCGTCAGGCGGCACTCCTCGACATACTTTTTCATGGCGCGAGCGGCAGCCTCCAACTCTTCCCGGTTTCGCGTCTCATCCTCCAGCCTGACCCGCAGGTGCTGGATGTCCTCCTCCAGGTGCTCGTGCTCAAGAGCGGCGCGGGCCTTCTCCCCGGTCAGCTGCTGCAGGAGACCCCTCAGGTCGCCCAGCTCTCGCTCGTAGTGCTCCCCAACAGAAGAGCGCCCGGCCTGGTTCTGCCGCAGAGCTGCCGCTTCCGCCTCCAAGTTGCGGTTGTGCATCTCCAGGTTCCGCACCTTTTCGATGTAGCCGGCGAACCGGTCGTTCAGAGTCTGCAGAATCTCCTTCTCGCTCCTCCGCGTCATGTCACCGTTGAAGGTCTCAAAGCTGTCGACGGAGGACGGCTGGCTGTAGGTGAGGCGGCGGCGCTGGGAGTGAAAGCCGCTGGAGGACACGGAGGTAGGCCGAGCCTTGCGGTACGAGGTCGGACCGAACAAGTGGTGCTCTACCGTGAAACTCATGTTGGCCGGAGAGAAGTGACTGCAGCAGGAGGGGGATCGCTGGGCTTTTATAGGAGGGAGGGAAAACTCACTAGTCAGCACCAGGACACACTCTATTTAAAGAGATATCTTCTTTTCACAAAAGTACTGCCTGCGCAGGAATATATTCACGCTCATCAGTGTAGCACTTTGTTGATGATTTGTATTTTTACTGAAGGTGCTAATGAGGTGTATTTTAATGAAGCAAAAAAACCTACATATTGTTTTATAGCATGTAAAATGTTTTTCAAGCATCACTTTTCACTTTCTATCTTAAGGTGTTTTGTGCATAAAAACACCTGGGACAAATATTTCATTTTAGGCTTATTTGCAACTGTCAGTTGCTATGGCTCTGTATAAACACATACATTTTGCAAGGTTTTAAACATTTAAAGACATATTCATATTTTTGGGAATGCTGTGGCTAAAGTCTGTGTGAAGTGATTGTGTTGGTGTGCAGTGTGTTCTGCTGATGCTCTCTGTAGCTGTACTGCTGCAGTGTGAGTTTGCAGATCCACGCCAACCCCCTGGGACTCAATTCAACTGCTGGGCCATTGACAGACTCTCTCTCTTCTCCCTCTCTTACTACACACACACACACACACACACACACACACACACACACACAAAAGGGTTCGTTTCTCCCCTCATACTTCAAACGTAACTTTTCATCTCTTAGTTTCTGCTTCTTTTTGTTGCAGAAGAGTAAAACATCTCCAGATGTGGTTGCAGGACCAGCGTGACATGTGACAGCACTGACATAAAAAAAACAACTTAACAGTGCAGACACATCCGGATACACACTGAGCTACGATGATACAGCGTTCACACAAAAGCAAAGTGAGCTGTCGCTGCTGATCTAAAGGGATGTCTGCTCTGAGAAGAGGACCAATTGTGAAGAACATGTACAGCACCTATTGATTACTAACTCAGGGTGAGTGAGTTTACTCTGCCTTGAAGGAGCTGAGAGAATTGTGTATATGCCTTTCCCCTGAGATGTATGTTGAAGAATAGACGTATCAGCACACAGTCATTTCTCTGTATCAGCCATTCTTCGATCCTGTGAACATGTGTGTTGTCAGCCCAATGACACCCAGGGGACTGTGTGACACCCTGTCCTCTGTCATATCTGTTTAAGATCTTACTTTCAAAGGTGAATTTTCACAAATGTGTTAAAATGCATGTTTTGCACCACATCTCACATGTTAGGGACAGAAATAACATGCATCACATTCCCTCCTTCCACTGACTTCATGTTTTATATATGAGGATAATGGAGCAGAATAGGCAGAATTCATGCTCTCATGTTCAATATAGCTCATGTTCCTCAATACCTTGTTATTTGAACCAACTGCATGCAGCTGAAGTCTACAGGAAAGAAATACTCATCATTTTTCAATCTGTGTTAGAATAAGACCTGCTGGAGAAATATTACAATGATTTATCCCTGGTGATGGTCGGTGTTAAGCTACACTGTTGGGGAGCTAATAGTTGAGACAGAACAAGACCTCCAAATGATGAATGGTCTAAATGTCAAGCAACAGAACAGGCAAATTTAGGCTGCTGCCGGCTTCTCAAAAGGAACATAATCTGCACTTTAATGCTGCCATGGGTGGATTTGTCGCAGTAACAATTTTATACAAACCTTTTTACGAAAGTTTGAAGTCTTGCCATGTGAATGACATTGGGAGAGGGACAGCAGAAAAGGAGGTGGGAGGCTCTTGCCATGTAATGCCCTTGTCCTTGAAGGGATGGATGGAGAGAGGGGAGACAGTGAGACAGAAAGAGAGATGGAAAATAGCAGGATCGATGCAGAGGAAAATGTCACAAAACAGCTCATCCTTGGGGGAAAAATATGTGGAGAATCGGACTTAAAGATATCTTTTGTGTATATTTGCGTGGGTATGCCTATGCAGCTGCAAGTGTGCAAGTATTATATTGTGGAGCAGTGGATGTCAGGAGCTTCCCCTGTTTTCCATGGTGGTATATTTATAGCTTTCTGTGATTTGAGACAATGAAAGAAAAGGAGGAGCCGGGAGGGTGTGATGAAGGCAGACAATGGAGGTTGCAGACAACAGGGAACAAGATGATGCACTCATGAAGGGATGACAGAGACACACAGAAAGAGGGATGGGAGGAAAGGACAGGAGAGGGGTGGAACTGGGTGAGAAAAGAGGGAGTCACCTTGGGAGGGACAACTAGAAAAATGGCTGTTCTGGCAGTCTCAAGGATGACTCAGCTGTAATACAATTAAGGCCTTGGATTGTGTTTACTGGCTTTAGACCTGCACATGTGTGTGTGTGTGTGTGTGTGTGTGTGTGTGTGTGTGTGTGTGTGTGTGTGTGTGTGTGTGTGTGTGTGCGTGTGTGTGTGTGCATGTGATTGTGGTAGCATGCCACTGTGGATTTTTCTAAGGAGAGGGCAGCCATCACGCAGAGACAAACTGAATACATTAAGGTTGTGCAATTATGAGGGTCTCTGTATGTTCATCTGGAGGGTTATAAAGCTAATGATCAAAAACAAACAGCAGTGGCACTTCACAGTTTAATGGATGTGAACATCCACAGATTGAAGTTTCCAGAACAAAACTGAAGCTGGCTCTGTCACAGCACCACCTGCTGGACAGTTAGCAGACTGCCGGTGTCATGTCCTGATTTGTCCACAGGGGGCAGCACAGTGCCACAGCAACAATAAACTGTCTAATGTTTACTTCCGGTGTTAGCTCCCCTTTGACAAACGAGGGAAAGTTCAAACCAGACACCGCTAGTTTTTTCACCAAACAGCTATGTAATGTCGAATAAAATGTGTCAACCACTGTCTTTATCAGATAGATGGATCCAGGAAAACAACGAGTTGGTAAACAAATGGAAGGTAGGTAGTTAAAGTGTCGTCTTTTCAGCGGTTAGCGTTAGCCTCTACAACATTAAGGACTACAATAACGTTCATTGTATAACCTTATATAAATCTGTTTATGCTGGAGAAATTAAGAGAGATAGATTCTTTGTTAACGTTAAATGCATACTTCTGGTATCTAATAACATGCTGCAGTATATTATGTTTTTTTGTGAACTTTCCATAAACAGCCTGTCTTCCACTGTTGTGTTTGATGTATTGATTTCTTATAGCTCGATAGCAAATAATGTTGTATTATTACCAAAGGTGGAAGAAGCATTCATGTTTGCAATGATAATAATAATGATAATTAAGTATGCAGAATAGCTTCTCTACTTATATAATATTATATATTTTATAATTACAGATGTATTGGCATGTAAGCAGCGTTTTAATGTTGTAGCTGGCTGATTTTAACTAATTCTTATACTATTGGTAATTTAATTCAGATGCATCAAATTTTTAAGATCTGATCACGCTTTGTATTGATGTGTATTATTTGATACTAATCATAAAAGTAATCTTTTCATAAAATGATATCAGTACAAAGTTGTCACGTATGCAATGTTCCAGGTAAATAACTAGCAGATGTTGGGGCCCCATACTGATAAGATTCATTATTGTTTGGGTGTCTCCCTTGGAATGTGGGAGTTATGCGATAGAGGTCTCTTTTCCTTGACCCCTAGACTGCTGTCCAAATAACTTGTATATCATAGGTTTTGGGGTACTGAGGGACCCTAGGGAAATATAAGTTTATAGATTCATGAGTTATAGTAGGACCCTATGTATGTCTAAATGTATAAAGGACGAGGTTGAACAGTGTTCGAGGCAGCAGTACTGATTCGGCTATGGGTGCTGTACAGGTCAAGATGCGCATGCCTGTTGATCCTGATCTTTGATGCAAATAAAGAATATTATGTGAAAAGTCAGTATCAGCGGAGTTTCCTTCCATCATCGAATCATCGCCTACATCTGGGGAATGAAGAAGAAATTGACAACAGTATATAATTTTTTTTGATAAACTATAATAATTGTTATAGTATTGTTATGAAAATAATTGTCGTGGAGTCTTACTACCATAGTACCATATTTCCTTATATTAGCAATGTGAAATAGTATAAAATGTAAATACTCAAGTAAAGTACGAGAACCACTAAATTTTACTAGTGCAGTTGTGAAGTAAATGCAGGTTACTCTCCATTTTTCTTTCGCTTCATTGTTTCAGCAGCAAGAAGGAGAAGGAGATGCCTTGAGCCGAGACCAGAACCAGACCCATCTGAGATGGTGTTCCTCTGAGTTTCACAAACTTTTAAGGAAAATTCAAGGTGGTCCATCTCCTTCAAAATACAAAGGCTTTACTTGTTAAGGTGGAGAGCTCAGCTCTTACCTTTATGTATCTTCTATCTCCCTCTTTTCCCTCTCCTGCAGGTATCCCTCCTCTTGCAGACCACACACACTTGGAGCTGACAGTGGCGTACAATGCCTGCGTGTGCGCTGCTGCTCAGTCTCAGTTCTCAGAAGCTGAGCTGCTCCTCACACAAGCCACAGAGAGAGGTAGGCCTACACTGTGAAATGATGACAAAACCATAGATGTAGATGACACCAATGCCATACATCAGTTTCATGTAAGTTCTGAAACATGATTGCTCAACTCTGATTTTTACAGCCTGCTCTTGTTCCCTACAGTTCTACAAGTGACAGGAGATGACCCTGTTGCTTCAGACTCTCCCGTGTTTTGGACAACAGTTCTCAAATCAGTGGAAAACACAGCTTTGAATTCCTGTGTACTTTACCTTCTCTGTCTGCAGTGGGCAATATGGCTGGCAACCTGCCAGCTGAAAACTATACAGACATTTCATGTAAGATCCTGTTTGTGTGCTGTGTTCCCTCCCAACTTGTTTATTGTGGTTTAAAGGAACTGTTGCATCTAATTTGTTTAGATTAATGAGATGGCTGTCATTTAGCTTCTGGTGTGGCCCAAACCACTGTGCTGAGTCCTCCTAAATGATGATCGTTCTCCATTAGCTTCCAAGTGAACTCCACCATGGTTTGTTTGTGATGTAACCAAGCAGGAGGTTATGTGATATGAATATGGATATGTTCAAAAGCTATTTTACTCATCATGTTGGTGTAGAGGCCATGTTATATTCTTCCCTCTTATCTTATAGTATTTATGAGACAAATGCTCCATACTAACTACTACCAAGTGTTGGATTTATACTCCAAGCCCACAGAGAAATACCTTTTTTTTTTGTTTGAAGAAAAACATGAAGAAATGCAAACTTTCTTCAAAACAATTCAAGTGCAATTTCCCTTAATGTATATATTTTTCTCTCTATGCCAGCAAAACATTAAAGGCATATTTGCTGGCATGCTACAGTCCCCAACTGTGGATGGATATTACAGGCTTGATCTTGTATTTATTGTTGCTATTGTGGATATGACAGTATTAAAAAATAAAACTATACTGCATGTTTTCCTGTGATGCAGGAGGAGCTGTGCTCTCTGTTTGAGACACTGTCTACTGGAGTTATGGATGACAGGAGTGAGGCCAGAGGAAAGTCGTCTGACATTCCCCTACTGCTGATGGACCCAAGAA
This sequence comes from Enoplosus armatus, assembly GCF_043641665.1. NCBI lineage: Eukaryota > Metazoa > Chordata > Actinopteri > Centrarchiformes > Enoplosidae > Enoplosus > Enoplosus armatus. The sequence continues at coordinate 14,977,826 of NC_092183.1, forward strand.
GGCTTGTTGAATTATTGCACATCTGTACTTTCATTGCCCGAGGTCAGCAACATTCACGTTTTTTGTTAATTCATATTGAAGGACCAGATACAGTTTGTTGTGACCAGACTAAAATATTGTATGAAGCTTCAGCATACAGTTAATGTCTTGATTTATAAATACATGTTTCACCTTGATATAATCTATTCATTTTTTTGCACGGGTGCCACCAAAAGAGTACAGGGGCAGACAGACTCAGTAGTAGTACTACAGAAATAACATAAATAAAATAAATAAAATATCACCTTAATCCAAACTGATATGGATGCTGATTGTCAGAATCGACTTTTAAAATAGAAGTGAGCAAATTGCGTGTGCACCAGTATTGATAAGTACTTCAAAGGTTCCTAAAAAGAATATAATTTAGAAAGATTTCTTTATACTGAACACAAAGATGTATGACAGTGATGTATAAATAGATACCTTGTGTTTTTAGTATTGTGTAATTAATCCTGTGTTTTGCTGTTATGTTTCATTAAGGTGCAGAAAGGTTGAGTGAGGGTCGGAGTTCAGAAGCGCTGCATGGTCTGCAGTCAGCTTCCTCCCTGCCTGCTCCCAGAACTCTAGTAGCATACACACACCTCCTCTCAGGCTCTTGCCTTGCCCATATGGTACGGTCTACACATGCAATCAGAAAATGATGCATAACAGGTTTGAGCATTTGCATGCAGTGAGAGTGTGTGTGTTTGCATTTGTCTCCAGAGCCGCCCTCAGATGGCATTGCAGTGTTACCGGAAGGCACTAGAGACAGACCCCCGAGGTGTAAGTGCTCTGTATCAGAGCATGCTCATCTACAGACAGCTGGGCAACGCACAGGCTGAGATACAAGCTCTTCGTTTGCTGCACTCAGTGAGTAACACAAGCATACAGTACATACAGGGAAGGCAGGAAAAACATGCCAAATGTGTCTAAATATTTGTCTTGTAGGTGTAGACAAATTATTTTTATTGTAAAAAAAAAAAAAAAAATTCTCTGCCTTTATTGTAGTAGAATAGCCCTCAGCAGGAGAGCCAAAATGTGTATTTGGGACACTGACACATATTCGTGTAAGTGTAGGCCTGTGTACTGAAACATGAAACCTCTCTTGGCCCACAGACTTTGATGTTGCCCTCTGGCACAGAGCCTGCTCTGGCGAGTACTCATCTCCTCTCCCCGTCCTTACTGCTCTGCAGCCAATCACTGAGCAGCCTGCTCTCAGTTCCCTCTGCCCTCTCTGTCCTTCACAATCTGGCTCTGAAGTGTGTGCTCCATGGGAGGTGAGAAGACCAGCATGGAGATCAGAGTTTCTGTCTGGCACCTGACCGCTACTAAAAACCAGGAAACGTACATGGAGATGAGAATAGTTGAGAAGTAGTGCACACTATAGTTGTTAAATGCGTGTTGTTGCTGTTTCTTCAGGGTGTCAGAGGGTGTGGAATATTATTTGGACCTGCTGGCTGCTCTTCACTCAGATGATCAACATGGAGTAAGACCGAAAACACTGATAGACATGCAAGATAATTTAACAATGAGCTTTAGATATTATATCATATTTTTGGGCATGCTTTGAGCTCATTTGTGAGGAGCCATAATGTAATTGCCCCCGGGAAGAATACTTTCTAAACATGTTAATTGACATCTGTTTGCTGTATGTCTCTGTCTCAGGTGCATGCTGAGGTCCCTCCCCTCCCCAGGTTGCCCAAGCTTTACCTGGAGGCAGGTGCTGCCTTGCTCATGGCCCGACGGCCCGCTGATTGCCTGGTGCTGTGCGATGAAGTCCTCAACGCGATTCTGGAGCTGCTGCCAGAGAACTTGGTGTTAGAAGAGCCAGAGGAGAAGAGTGAGGCTGAGTCCAGGGTTCTGTGTGCAGAGGCTGAAGATAGGGTGGAGATGCTGCTCTGGGCCGGGGCTGCCTACCTCCTCCAGGGTCACTGCCACACTCATCTGACAGACTGGAAGCAAGCTGTGACTCACTACACAAGGTCTGTAAGATGAAATTGACTTCATTTCTGTCATAATTTTTTTTGTGATTGTAACATATAGATTGCACTCTGCATTACAGGTGTATCAACCTGCTGGTGAAGGTGCGCTTTAAAAAGAGAGGTGAGGTCTTTTCTGACTTTTTTGAAGCTTTGTAGAGAAATTGCCCTTTTTACACACTCTACAGCTACTGTGACTTTGTGCATTTTTGTCTGTTGATTGTTCAATTACAGGTTTTCCACCACAGATCCCAAGTGCAGATATGGTTGGCAAGCAGGCAACAGATCTGTATGTCCTCCAGAGGCTGAAGGGGCTTTCACTAGCTGGTAGGGGCATCAGCTTCACCCAGACAGACCAACTGAGAGAGGCACTGAGAGACCTCCAGTTCAGCTTGCAGGCATTCCCAGGTAAATACACCACAGCTGTAACTAAATGATATACACAGCAGAGCTTGAAGCTATTTTTGACACAGGATTATTGTCATCACTGCAGCAACTTGGTCATACAGGGGCAAGTTAAGGTCAGACATATGCACTTTTGGCCCATACTTGGGTATTATAGACTACAATTTGAACAGTGTTTTTCTGTGTTTTTCACATCTTATCTTTGAGGTTTTTACACACAGCACCTACAATCCTGTTCATGTATGAGTCACAAACCATATCAATTTGACATGGATGTGCCGGGGGACTGTAGTGAATCTATACTTGGTTTGCATGGTCCCAGCATGTCATCATGCTGTATGTGCTTTCTTAGACTGTGTGGGTGCAGGGCTGTGGTGTGGTGAAGTGCTGTGGAGGCTTGGCAGGAGACAGGAGGCAGCAGCTTGTTGGGAAAAGACCTGGAGCTTCACCACACAATCCTCAGTAGAGTAAGACACTGTCATTCTTATGTTCACTGTCTTCACTAAGTTTGTGGTTTATACTGTGCAGTATGTCATATGGTATGTGCACTTCACTCCTGTTTCACAATTTGCACAAAAATGCATCTTGAATGACCTGGTTACATGTGTACAGCTCTACACACGTGTGAATGTACCCAAAATTCAGTGTGGGGTAGTGAGATTTAATTGAACATGCTATACTCTGGGATGGTCAGGAACTCATGTGACCATGTACTGTGTAGAGTGGGATGAACACACTAAAGCATTTTCTATTCAACTCGAAGTGCATGTAGCAAGGCTGCATGTAGAAGATTTACCTATTCTGAAGATCTCAGACAGGCTTTTTAAAGCTACTGTCCATTATCTACACATTACAGTAAAACAATGAAGCATCTAGTGTTGCGTATTATTGTTTCACCTCATTATTGTTGGTATGCAGGGAAAATATCATCACCAGGTAACTCAAATAGATAATTTACATAAGTAATAAAGTTAGAAACCTTTAACATCGCCAACTGAACTGGTGTGACCCAGCCATTAGAAATGCATGATATTAAGTGGTTCACCACATTCTACTGTATAGATTGATAAAATACCTACAGTATATATTCACCTGGGGCGATGCATCGAAGAGGGATTACTATAATTTTCTCTAGCTGCTTAGTCAAGATGGCCATGTACAAATGTGCATTTTTTCCACTTCTGCAGAGTACACATTTTCCCACAGATAAACTCAAATGTAAAAAGGGAAGCTAAATCTGATCACAAGTCGTTACTAAAAATGCAATTGAGATGTCCTATATGAACTGCAGTCTGTCTCACTTGGATATACACACATTCTGAATATGTGCTCATTGAAGATACTAAGTCTGAACAGGGTATTTTTCCAAAGAAAATAAATATGATGCCCCTAGTTTAATCAGTCTCTTGTAGCTTTAGGCAGAGCACATTTACTATGCTGTGATGTTATTCTCCTTCTAACTGGTATATGCCTTCTGTGTTGCAGGAGTCTTTCTCTGTACCTACAGGAACCCCAGTCTGGCCCGTTGTTGGACTCTACAGAGCTGTGCCACAGAATACAGGAACTTGGTCCTACCTTGTCAGCCTAAAAAGGGACAACAAAAAAAAAAGAAGTACCGTATCACTTACTGAACAGGATCAACTTTCTCTGGCCTGTGAACTGAAACCCATACCCACAACAAATGTGTATGTACTGGGACAGTAAAATACAGCATCTTGAAAGGGTTTACAGTGTTTGAGACTGAGAATGAACACACTGTGGGTGGTAAACCTGGCAAGGGGTTTATTCATGAAATTATGAAATATTATTAAGATTGGTAATAATAAAGTTGTTCATTGAGGGTCTAAACTGGCTTGTAGGAAATAAAATGTATATTTTGGCCAGGCAAGGGTAATCAAGACTGCTATTTAATGAATTATGCTTTTCAAGATAAAGCACAATACCTACTTCTTCAGAAGATACACACTATAAACTGTTGCTGCTCTTAAATGACTATACCATTGTTATTATACATTTTTGTATGGATTGCTTTTACAAATAAAACGCTCAAATTAATTAGCATTGTTTTTCACACATGCTGTTACTATCAAGCGTAAAAGACCAATTTCATGTTTTTGCGATTCTTCAATATCAACGCGGTACACGTTAATTGGATAGCAGAAGTTTGGTTATAGGCTTACACGACCAATAACAGAAAAGTTGATGAAAATAGGAACGTCCCACTCATTTGTAACTGGCCAGATTTCCACAATATTCTCGTTGACGTCAGACTCGAGAGTCTTTCATTGGTTACCGAGTTTGATGGACAACCTCCAGCCAATCAGAATGGCGGATGCATCCAGCTCATGCTATAATTGTAAAGAAGAGCACGGAAACCGCTGCTCTTTCGTGTGAAATCACAGGGAACGTTGAGTTACGAGAACCGGTTAAGCCTCTTAAACATTTAGCTAGAATTTCTTTATTTATTAATAGTAATCCAGGTGGACGACCATGGCCTCGGGAGGGGAGTAAGTAGAAATATTTTTCAGTCCAATTAAAATGCGGTTTTCTGAACAATGGCTATTAGGAAATGCCATTTAAATGGCCAACGTCCGCTCAGAATACGTTAGTTTATAAAAGTTAGCTCGATTGCTAATACAGTACCGAGTTTGCTAGCAGGAGAGCTAATGGGGTCAGTTTCTTCAGCCTCCGCATTTTGTTCGTCGGTTGAACAACGCAACATTGCAAATCCACTGACAGTTATGTATTATACCGACGAATTGTTGACAGTTGTTCAACTGTTGTCATCCACACGGTTGTCGTTGACCATTTAACGGTACCGAGTTAGCCAGCTGTGTGACAGCGACTTGACAAAGCGCAGTCATCGCTGTCGTGTTTGAATGCTAACGTTAGCTTAGCAACAGTGTCAAGGCCAAAGCCATCCACCATCATAACGACAAGCTGGCCTATCCGCCGGCTAGTACACTGTCTTTAGAATTGGCTTCAAATTGTAAATGGAAATATTATTTGAATATAGGCAGTGAATGGCATAGGTTTACGCTATAGGCTAACGGTTAACATACACGAAAGAAAACGTTAGTCATCCAGAGAGCTAACTTCATGGTGAGCTGTCTTTAGCCACTCTATATAGTGCACCAAAGCTAGCAGGCTAACAGGGTTAGGCTATTCATTCTAAATGATCGACTGTTAGCTAAACAGATGTGAAATAACACATTTCCTCGTCTGATTACTATGTTGCTAATGCTTACGTTTGCTGCAACCCAATTAAATTAAATTCCCGGTTGAATTGTAACGTTTGTTTTTCTGTGGCGAAACCTAGCTAGCTAACAAAGTTTTTTTCTTATTCTTTTGCTGTGTCATCTGGGCTCGCTTGCTCGCCAGTCAGTTAGCTATAATGCTAGCTTTAGCATGCTAACAACACGAAAGGGAAACTACAAAACTGGTTCTAGAGTTTTCTTGAAACTCGTGGCAATTGAACCTTAACGTTAAGTACTGGTTTGTATTTGACGGTATTTTTAACGTACGCATGATTGTGCGAATTATCAGTTAGTCAGTATCAGTTTACTCGTTTAGCGAGTGGTGTACAGTACCTGTTTGCACGTACCGTTACAACGATGCATACTTATTTATCCTTAGTTACTATTATTAATAATGTAGGAACATTAACACACTAGAATATTAGTTTACTAGATTTGACAAATGTCTCGTATCATTTGTGGGCTCATAAGTACAGTAGAGACAAAACAGTAAAAATATGTTTAATTAACAATACAAAACAATCAATAGCAAACTTACTCATGCCTGAGTAGTAAGTTGCCTGATCTCTCTCAGACACTGTTTTATATTGAGTTTGAAATGATCCATGTTGAGTTCTGTGGGTAAGGAGTTGACCATATTGGCCCCATAACACAGAAAACTGTCCTCCAAGGGAAGTTTAACCTGGGTGTTTTCCGTTTCCCTGTAGAGGTATCCGAGAATCAAAATCAGAAACTTTGATAAGCAGTTAACTGCTTGGTTAAAGATATGCAGATTTAATGAAGTTACCAAACCTAACATTCATTTCAGTGGAATAGTGAGACGTTAATGGTTTCCGATACACATTTTTCTGTCGCACAATTACATAGTAATATTAGTGCCTTGGTTATTGAAGGACCTGCATGAGACCTTGAAGGTGTACACTGACATTTTGTTTGACCTACAACTGGTTTTATCTGTTTCTCATCATAGATCCAAAAATGATGATCTAGCCACTGCAATTCTGAAACAGAAGAACAGACCCAACAGACTGATTGTTGATGAATCCATCAATGAAGACAACAGCGTGGTCTCTCTCTCTCAGGTAGACATTAAGAAGGTTTTGTGCATGGCTGATGATTCTACAAATTCTAAACCATGTGATCTGTTGGAATAGATGAGATGTTTGGATATTATTTATCATCAAGAACTTTCTTTATTGTCCACTAAGACCAAGATGGATGAGCTGCAGCTCTTCCGTGGAGACACAGTGTTGATGAAGGGAAAGAAGAGGCGGGAGACTGTGTGCATCGTGTTGTCTGACGACTCCTGTTCTGATGAAAAGGTTCGCATGAACAGGGTGGTCCGCAACAATCTGAGGGTCCGACTGGGTGATGTCATCAGGTGGGTAAAAAGCACACACTTGTCTTGAATTCTTTCCACAGGCCTTTATTTAAAAATGGTGTTAAGTCTAATATTTCCGTCAGCATTCAGCCATGTCCTGATGTGAAGTACGGAAAGAGGATCCACGTCCTCCCAATAGATGACACAGTAGAGGGAATTACTGGCAACCTGTTTGAGGTCTACCTGAAGCCATACTTTCTTGAGGCTTACAGGCCAATCCGCAAAGGTGAGTACAAATGTCCATTCTCAGGACAAAGATTTTATTTTGCCTGATCAAATAATTTTCAATGTATATCATGAAGCTCTGTATGTGGTCATATTTACATTGTTTTCTTAAACTTGTTAAGGTGATATTTTCCTGGTCAGAGGAGGCATGCGTGCTGTGGAGTTCAAGGTGGTAGAGACCGACCCCTCTCCCTACTGCATTGTTGCTCCTGATACAGTCATCCACTGTGAGGGAGAGCCAATCAGGAGAGAGGTGGGTAGCAGGTACACACACAGTGCATGGATTAACATTCAGCAAAAATAAACCACATTGAAATTTGGACATCTTGTGTGTGAACATGCAGGATGAGGAAGAGTCCTTGAACGAGGTGGGCTATGATGATATTGGAGGAGTGAGGAAGCAGTTAGCTCAGATCAAAGAGATGGTGGAGCTGCCTCTTAGACACCCTGCATTGTTCAAGGCCATAGGAGTCAAGGTAAGGCAACCTTTTAATCTTCATGGGGGAACAAGCAAACATGTTTGTACATACTGTACATTTCAAGTCTTAAATCACAAGAGTAAAGCATGAAGTAAATGCATAACATCATGACATGTATGTTTGCTGCTCTTGGTTTTGTTTGATTAATTATGTAGTCATGGACTCAAAGTATAGAGCAATTCAGTCTGTCATTATTTATCTTAAAAGCCTTTTTTAATTTTACAAAAAGTTCTGATTTCAAAAAATGTTTTCCTCTTTTCAGCCCCCACGTGGAATTCTGCTATATGGACCCCCTGGAACTGGAAAGACTTTGATTGCCAGAGCTGTAGCCAATGAAACTGGAGCTTTCTTCTTCCTGATTAATGGTGTGAACGCCTATCTATATTTATCTTCTATACACACTTAGTCCTAGTTGAGGCCATTTTATAATATGATAAATACTGCCTTGTAGTTACTGTTGTGTTATTTGATCAGTAGGATAATTTTTTTTTATGAAGCGTTGCTTGGATATACATGGAGGAACAAAGTGAAATTTCTGAAATCTCTTCAGATTGATTGGAAATTAGCTGAACTTTATAAAAAAAAAAAGACATCATCTTGTCTAACTGCAGGGAGTGCAACTCTCCTTCTAAAGAGATGGAGAGTTAGTTTGGTTAATAATCTATTTCACTTGTAGTTTTGCCATGTGTGTACTGTATGCATTGGATTAAGTCTCTGACACATTATAGTGTTATCTATAGTAGAGTGTTACATATATACACATTATGTAATTATACATATTATTTGTATATAGCATATGCTGTAAGGTTTAGGTTTCACAATGTTTGGCCCTCCATTTTAGGCCCTGAGATCATGAGCAAACTGGCAGGAGAGAGTGAGAGTAACCTGAGAAAGGCCTTCGAGGAAGCAGAGAAGAATGCTCCTGCCATCATCTTTATCGATGAGCTTGACGCAATCGCTCCTAAGAGAGAGAAGGTGAGCGGAATGAGAGGAAAACTAAATGGATATCTGAATAACAGTACAGTGTCTGTTTTGAGTGTTTTGAAATGCATGAAACTGGCTGTCAATATCCAGACCATGGGAAAACTTGCACAAAAAGGGTAGTCTACTTACTATAATTTCTTTTCATGATTTGGGCATTTAATTCTGAACAGTAATCCATCACACATTGATTTAAAGTATAGCTGCTAGGGGATTTGTGTTGACACGGTCATCCAGATCACTGACCAAAGGACTCAAATTCAGTCAAAACACAGATGTCTAGATAGAAGTTTAAATGTGAAGTGTATGTGGTGTTTTTTTGTAGACTCACGGAGAGGTGGAGAGGCGCATTGTTTCTCAGCTGCTGACTCTTATGGATGGCCTGAAACAGAGAGCTCATGTCATCGTCATGGCTGCCACCAACAGACCCAACAGCATTGACCCAGCTCTCAGGAGATTTGGTAAGTTATCGGTTTTAAGCATGTGTTTAGTTACTGCAGTGGTAACTAGAAAAAGCATCCAATGCATGTCTATGCATAAAGTAGCGAATATTAGTGGCAAAATGTTAAACCGGCAATGCACATTCATGATTAAAGAGAAATTAAATTTATATAATCCAGGTCTAGTTGTTTTGGCATCATTTCTATTGGATTATGTTTAATGCTTCAGTTATTAGGGATGTCTCTATCACAAGGTAGTTTAAATATTGGATCGATCATTTCTTTTTTGCCAAGACTGTACAGTGCTCACATGGTCAACAATAGGCCTGGATTTAAGATCTATAAAGCAATCTAGATATGTTTAATTGTGGAATAGCTTTGCATTAAAATATAGCCTGGTTTCCTGGAATATTTTGTCTAGTGGCCTGTAGTGTTAAGTATAATATTCATAGAGACTGTGGTGTTGTAGCAGGAACCTCTATTCATCTCCAGCAAATTCAAATGTAATTTTCAGTCAGACTCAACAGCAACAACTTCAACAGTAGACTCAAAGTTATTGTCTTATTTTATATAACCTGATGCTGTTCTGCTTGCCTGGCTCACTAGAGCCGGTTGTCATGTCACAGATTAAAAAGTGCTGGCTGGTGTTTATTTTGTGGGCTCTGTCGTTCACCAGTGGGTCAGTTTCTCACAACGCTGTGCAGTTCCACTGTTTTTAAAGGCGTTAGGGTTATGTGATGGGATGTTTCTGACAGCCTTGGCAAAGGGTTGGAATTGGATCTTGCATATTCATTAAACACTGATGCTTTGTGAAATGTACATCGCTTATCTGCGTTACTTCTGCTGCCAGACCGTTGACAACAGACAATAAATTATCTTGGAGGTGTGTCTGTTTCATTTGAAACTTATTAAGTGTGTGTTTGAACCTTCGCCACCTCCAGGGCGTTTTGATAGGGAAGTGGACATCGGCATCCCTGACGCCACTGGTAGATTGGAGATTCTCCAGATTCACACCAAGAACATGAAACTGGCTGATGATGTTGATTTGGAACAGGTTTGTACACAATTATTTTCCTGCAGTCAGGTGACAATGTGCTTCCCTGAAGAGAAGTAGTTATGTTGGTGTCATTGCCTGTAACTTTTGGTAAAACTACACAAGAAATTGCATCTAATTCTGTTTACTTACATGGATCCTTGATTACATGTGGAATGGCTGTTACAGTGTCAAATTAGGTGCTCCAAGTGTACATTCCTTCATTTATTATATAGAGGACTGACCACTCTTTGTCAGAGTGTACAGCATTGTGTGTTTACTTATTTCAACAATAACCCTTCTACATGATACAGACATTCATTAGTTAAACCGTAAATAAACACATAAACATATTGCATTGTCATATTTACATTTCAGTCGCAGTGTTCATGGTTATACTTAATGAAGGTGTATTGTGTAGGATACTGGCCAGCAAAGTATCATTGGTCCCTCTGTATCTTATGTAGGTGGCCAATGAGACCCATGGACATGTGGGTGCAGATCTGGCTGCCCTCTGCTCTGAGGCTGCCCTGCAGGCCATCAGGAAGAAGATGGACCTGATCGACCTTGAGGATGAGACCATTGACGCTGAAGTCATGAACTCACTTGCTGTCACTATGGATGACTTCAAGGTAAGAACTATAATATGGTTTTTGGTATATTGTCTCACAGTGGCCTTCTGAGCACTTCCTAACATGCTATAACACTGTCCTGCAGTGGGCCCTGAGCCAGAGCAACCCATCTGCACTGAGGGAGACGGTTGTTGAGGTTCCCAACATCACCTGGGAGGATATCGGAGGTCTGGATGATGTCAAGAGGGAGCTGCAGGAGTTGGTGCAGGTATGGACCTCTTCCAGAAGTAAGATCATATCTGAAACTGATGTATCACAAAAAAATAGTATTTTCTCATGCTGTTTTTTTCCTCCCCATCTCCTTAAATTCAGTACCCAGTGGAGCACCCAGACAAGTTCCTCAAGTTTGGCATGACCCCATCCAAGGGTGTGCTATTTTATGGCCCCCCTGGTTGTGGTAAGACTCTGCTGGCCAAAGCCATCGCCAATGAGTGCCAGGCAAATTTCATCTCCATCAAAGGACCTGAGCTGCTCACCATGTGGTTTGGAGAGTCTGAGGCCAATGTCAGAGAGATCTTTGACAAGGTAAGCATGCTGTGAGGGTGTCTGTTATAGAACTTGGGCACAGAAGAATTAATTTGTAATATTGTACTTTTTAATCAACAGAACAACTACATGCTTCAATGTTTGCAACTAATGTCACTGTTTTATGAGACCATTTTGTCCATCTGATGTTTCCAGGCTCGTCAAGCAGCCCCATGCGTTCTCTTCTTTGATGAGCTGGACTCCATAGCCAAGGCCCGTGGCGGCAATGTTGGAGATGGTGGTGGAGCAGCCGACCGTGTCATCAACCAGATCCTGACCGAGATGGATGGAATGTCCAGCAAGAAGAACGTCTTCATCATCGGAGCCACAAACAGACCAGACATCATCGACCCTGCCATCCTGAGACCTGGCCGTCTGGATCAGCTCATCTACATCCCCCTGCCTGACGAGAAGAGCAGGATGAGCATCCTCAAAGCCAACCTCCGCAAGAGCCCCATCAGCAAGGTGACTCATGGTTGCAGACCCACTACTTGTCAGCTTTTTTTTGTTTGTTTGTTTTAATGGGTTGTGTGCAGTCAAAAAAATGAACTTGAAACTTGAGTCAGAAGAGAATCTAAATATGTACGATAAGTTTCTAAACATGCCTTTTTCATATTTTTATTTTATAATTTCTTTGTTGATAGGATGTGGACTTGGACTTCCTGGCAAAGATGACCAATGGCTTCTCTGGAGCAGATCTTACAGAGATCTGCCAGCGGGCGTGTAAGCTGGCCATCAGAGAAAGCATTGAGAATGAGATCCGCAGAGAGAGGGAGAGGCAGACCAACCCGTCAGCTATGGTCAGTGCTTGTTCTTTTTCCTCACGTGGATGAGCATCTGCACACTTTGCTGCTTCAGATGTTTAGCATGATAATGACACTCTCTTATACCGTTTTTGGTTTTTGGTTTTTGGTTTTTTTCCCTTTTCATAGGAGGTGGAAGAGGATGATCCTGTGCCAGAGATCAGGAAGGACCACTTTGAAGAGGCAATGCGATTCGCTCGTCGCTCCGTCAGTGACAACGACATTCGCAAATATGAGATGTTTGCTCAGACACTGCAGCAGAGCCGTGGCTTTGGCAGCTTCAGGTATGTTTTCTGACATTTTGTGTTAGCATGAGTGTTAGTAGCTGTATATTTAGGCTTTGTGGACGATCATTCTTAATGCATTGTTACACAAAATCACCTTCTTCTGCTAATGAGCTCCTGTTCTGATTGGTCAAGTCTTCTGCCTACACACATTATACATTATCTGCATGTTTAAAATACGTTTGTAAAAGGCTTTATCACATTAGTCATGGCATTTTCTTAGAATCACTGACCACTGAAGATCAAATAATTACTTCACATCTCACTGAAGTTGCCAGAAATACCAGTTGCCATGTCATAGAATAATCCCCTATAAAAATGGTAAATGACTCTCTCCTTTCTCTTGCAGGTTTCCCTCTAGTGCTACAGGCGGCACTGGTCCAAGCCATGGCTCAGGAGGAACTGGCAGCGGTCCAGTGTTCAATGAAGACAACGATGATGACCTTTATGGATAAATGTACACTGCCCCACAGTGGTCAGTACCGGGATCACACCTGTACAAATTCTCACCAGATTCCACATTTTTAGGACTTTGTGCTTCTTTCATGTGTTCCTTTTTTTTGTATGACTTCCCTTGGAGAAAGCATGTAGCCGCTTGGTTTGCCCTGGCTTTGATGTGGGTGGGGGTAAGGGGATGTTGGAACTGGAAGGTGAGCGACTGATGCAGATTGGGGAGGGAGGGGGTGGGGGGGCATTATTGAGTGGCCTCATTCTAAGTATATCACAACCAACATGAATGGCTTTAGTGATGGGATTCTATGCTAGACTATAAGAAAGAAAAGAAAAAAACATATTGCTAATGACTTCCTCTTTTTTTTTTTTTAAATAAACAGTAGCATATAATGTATTACAAATTTGTCAAGGTTATGTTGTTGAAAATAAAATCTCACGAAATGGAAGTGTTGTGTGTCTGTTTGAAACTTTATTATTTAGTGTTCATTCTGATTCAGAGTTTCTGCACCCTTTGAAAAAAATATTGTACATATCCTCTTGCATTGTAGGTATAGTTACAGAAATGTTTTTTTTTAGATTTTATAGTGTTTCATACATACAAATGGTGTCTACATTTGTGTTCATCTTTATTTCATGTATTTTTTTTTAAAGAATTTAAACAGACCAGAAACATGGGAGAGAGATTACAAATATTTTTCTCACAATAATTATGCATTTAATTCTACCTGACATTTGAAAAGGATAATTAATTGGTGGTTAGTTGCATTCAGAACTGCAACATGATTGAAAGCTCTGAAACATGCAGGCATCATGTGATCAACGCTCCTGACACTGAGAGGCAGTTCTGTTACTGACCACACAGTGTCACTCTGCTAGTGAAAGAAAAGTGAACGCAGTCAAAAAGTCACTTTTTTTTTTTTCTTCACTGCAATCTCAGTAAAGAAGTGACTTTTTTTCTGACCAATTTAATCACTTGGATATTATTAGATCAATACCATTAATCTCAAAGAAGGTAAAATACATTTTGATCACATTTGAGTCAATTTATAAATTTGGTTTCATCAGTGTTTGACAATCATCTTTAAAAACACTTGTGTTTCTGGTGCCTTGACTCAGTAAGCATCGTGGAAGGGGAAATGAGGATGCTCTGCATCTCTCCACACTCTCTTGCCATCCCTCTGTAAAAAAAACCAAAATGACAATTAGTTATGCTCACATTAAAATTATATAAGAGGGTTTGTTTATAGCAGCAAACTACACGAGTCTGGATGTTTGACCCAGATTGCTGCAGTCCTCTTCTTTAAGAAAGCATATCCCCTGTTCATATCAGAGATTCATGATCTAAAACAGGCTGATGTTTCATCCATGCCGTGTCATCAGTGAGTCTACTGCAGTTATAAGTTAAATTTGGTCTGAGATGGCTGGCTGTACATAAATAAGCATAAGTCATTGGTATTAAATTGTCTTTGCTTGGGAAAGACGTCCTGTTGAGATCAGATCAGTGACTCACCTCGACTGTTGGGATGATGAAACGCTCGTTGCGGTTGAAGGATTCAATCAGCTTCATGTCGTCTTCTGACAGGGAAAAGTCAAACACCTGCAAGTTCTGCTGGATCCTGGAGGGTGTCACACTTTTAGGGATACACATGACTCCCCTCTGCACATGCCACCTGTCAAAGGGACACCAACAGGTTTAAGCAGCTGTCAGGGTTTGGTTCTGAGCATGTGCGTCATTTACTTGACTGACTGAAGGTTTTGTGTCTCACCTGAGTATGACCTGGGCAGGTGTCTTCTGGTATCTCTGGGCGATAGCTCCCAGTCGAGGATCCTCTAGCGGACTTGGTTCATCAGGAGAGGCCCAGGGTCTGTCCCCGCTGCCCAGAGGACTGTAGGCTGTCACACACACTGCCAGTGACCTGAGGCAGAGGGGTATGCACTGTTACTCACACAATGGGAATAATATTTCATGGAATTGGAAAATAAATAGCGTTTTGATGATGTGTTAAAGTGCTATTACACTGACCGACAGTGAGACAGGAGATCTACTTGAGACAAATAAGGATGGCATTCCACCTGTGGCACAATTAGACAGTTAATTTGAGCCTATTTCTGAATTACACACTCACTATTATCAATAAAAACCACATCAAATGTATTTTGGCCTATGAGAAAGCCACATTGTACCTGGTTCACCACAGGCATGTGTCTGGCCATGCTGATGATGTCATCAGTCTGCCTGGCGCTGAAGTTGGACAGTCCTATAGCTTTGACCAGACCTTTGTCCACAAGGCTCTCCATGGCTGCCCAAGTATCTCTATAGTGTGTGTCAGAGTAACAAATACTTCCATCTTCCCGTCGAGGCATCAGCTCCTTCCCCCGCCTGAAACATCCACATGCACAAACGTTGCTTCAGCTACTGCGATGTGTGTCATTTCACTCTGATCCACACTATGACAACTGTCAGTTCATTGTGTGCCACTGCTCACTGAAATGCCATGGGCCAGTGCATTAGGTACAGGTCCAAATAGGAGAGACCCAGGTGAGCCAGACTGGTCCTGCACGCCTCCTCAACATCCTCCGGGTCATGTTTGGTGTTCCACAGTTTGGATGTTACAAACACCTCCTCACGACGCAGAGCCTGGAGGGGAAAGGATGATGTTCAGTTCAGGGGAATACCTGACAGTTGAAGGCAGCCACGCTTGAATCAGAGACAGAGCATTTGAGGTGTATCATGAAAATTACACCTCACCCAACTATTTGCTGCATTTCTAGACTCTGGAAACCATAACCCAGAATGTATACTAAACTTAAATTCCAAACTTGACCCCTTTGTTAGTCCTAAACCCAACACTAACCTTACTCCAGTTTCCAAACCAAAAATTAACTATATCTTAGAAACACAATATCTGCACTGAAGCCTTTATTTGATAGCACCAGTACAGAGATGACAGGAAGTGAAGGAGTGAGATGCAACAAAAGGAGCTGGACTCAAACTGTGGACGTTGCAGTTCATGGTCATGGAGGCTTAACCCCTGAACCCACAGGGGCGCCCCTGCTGACTCTGTTGGACTCTGTTATGAGCGCTGAATGAGGGCTCACCTCAGTAGACTTGTTACTGGCAAGTCATCGTCAACTGTGTAATTTGACAAAAAAAAACTTAACTCAAGGTCCACATCACTCGCTTGTTGTGGAGCTTTTAACCATAAAACATGGTCTTCATCAGAAAAAAAGTATACTCAGCTGCCATCTAACTGTAGATGTTCAAAATGCTCAGAATAAAGGAAAGTTCGAACCTCTGCAGTTCCACGACAGCTGATCAAGCTCCATCCACTGACGAAAACTGTGTGATATGATTGAAAGCACCAAGACAAGCAAGTAAGTGGATCTTGACATGAGATTGTCAACTGCTTGTTTCCAAGGTCAATAATGAACTGTCAAAAATCAATGTCTAATTTAAGGTTATTAATTTCTCACCTTCCCAGGGCCAACCCTGACAGCCAGAGCCTCTCCCACCTCCTGTTCATTGCAGTATGCAGCCGCACAGTCAATGTGTCTGTACCCACAGTCTAAAGCTGCCAGCACTGCCTGCTTCACCTGAGCAGACGTGGACACACAGTCCAAACACTATCTTTTATCATGTAACAATTTCCAGAAATGTTACCTGTGTGAGGGTTTATAGGTCTACCTGTCCTGGAGAGCTCTTCCATGTGCCGAGTCCGACCGAGGGCATCCTCTGCCCTGTGGAGAGAGTCACGAAGGCGCTCATGTTTCAACTCTGAAAGACAGTGAGAGACAGAGTGTGTGAGGTGTAGACTCCTATGGAACCGGACCCAGTCATCATGACTAAGTCCTAATACTTTGTTACTGATTCACACTCACATCTGAATTCATTAACTCCTGCACTACAGCAGCGGTTGTGTGTGTACGTGGTGACCTGCTTTTTCTTATTTGTTTTCTTTCACCCTCTGAGCTGAAAAGTGTGTTTCAGTGGAAATATAAACCCTCTGCGAACCCAGCCTTATTGCCAGAAATAGCTGATACAGGTATATGGCATTAGTCACAGTGTGGTGCTGCTGCAGCACATCTCAGAGCCTTCCCATGGTTCTCTAATTGTCTGCTAAATCCTTACCATGTGATACACACACACACACACTCATCAACCACTGCAGTTGTTTCACATGATCAGAGTCTCTTAACACAGACTACCTGCACTGACTGCCTCCTGACCAAGCAGCAGGACAGAGTGTGTAATTGACTAATGCTCTAACGCAGTCTGAAAATGGTACAGAGATTAAACAGGAAGTGGATTAAAGTCTCTTTATTTTTCACTCTCTTTATTTTTCTTACCTGGGATCGCTCTGGTATGGTATGGTATGGACCAGTGATCAGCTGAGGGTAGCTATCCGTCTGGATTTTAACAGGCTGAGGTCAAAGTCTGCCTACATTTGTTGATCTGTAACTCATATTGATGGAAACTGTCCAAACTCCACTCACTGAAATAGCTCACAGTTAAACATATATTGCCAGTGTTTGATCACATGATTCCAAAAATGATTTCTCACATCCTTTTGTTGTTTTCTTGTTAGTTTGTTTACATGCACATTAGTATCTCAGTTTTGAATCTTATTGATCTTATTCATGGTATGTTTACATAGAACATGAGAAACCTCATTCATATCCCTGTATATGTGATCATCATAACAGTATCCAGGTTTCTGATCATCTGCATGCAGGCGTGTCTTCATCATCCTAAACATCTCAGCCACTCATTTCTGTATCAACAGAGAATGAGCAGTGGCGGAAGAAGTACTCTGTAATAGTAATAGTGCCAATACAACAATGTAAAAATACTCCAATACAAGTAAAGTCATGCTTTTTAAAATACTACATAATTATTATCAGCAATATCGACTTAAAGCATCAGAGGTAAATCTACTCCTTCTCCAGAGAAATGCCCCCCTGGGACTGTGTTTACATGTGCACTGTTACTTTAAGTATTCTGGTTATATGCTGCCTATGTAAACACCTGGTTTCAGAAACCAGGATTTACTAGCTGGCTGGGAACCAGGATACTATGGCACCAGGTTTCTGATCATTCTCGGTCATGTGTGTGTTGTTAATTCAGGTTACAGATGTTTACATATTTAGCCAGTAAAACAAAACATATGATGGTGAATGATGTTATGATCGATATGCTGAAATAAAAGGGGAAAGTCTGACTTCGGTAATGCAGCCCATACATTGTATTTTTGTTCTTGTTTTCCATTATTAGTGATCAGATGGAGGATACTAATGTGCATTTCAACATACTCATTCAGGTGCAGGGTTATACTCAGGTAGTTAATCATTCTTGAAAGAGAAACTCAAATGACACAAACAGTGAAGTTCACACATTTGGTTTATTTGTTGCCATTTTGAAAAGATCATAAATATTGTCAAATGCACATAAGCAGTGACAGTCTTTCAGCAGCAGCACACGTGCATTCTGGTTGCAGCCACAGTCCAGCGCCCCCGGAGGCTCTGAGAGGCAGGACGCTCACACACTCAAGTCATTCAAGTCTCCCCCATCATCTCATAGTTTTGTCAGTATCTTTTATGACATAAAAGTGCATTTATCAACATGTTGCAGTCAAACATTTTCCCATACACATGATATGTATGACCCACAAGGGCTTTCTGCATAAACCATACTCATACACACATCTCACCATTGCTGCAAACTACAGTAGGAAGAGCATTCAGAGAGCTTTCAGAGCCCCCTGCTGCTGCAATATTACAAAACCTATTTCCTAAACAGGGTTTTCAACTTGAAAAAACAGATGTAAAGATCGATGTACAGATGTTACAGAGGACAGAAGCAGTTATCAAATCACAAACTGTGGATTCCATGACACCAAAAAGGAGACCCCAAGGGGGGGGGGGTCTATTTTTGGCACTGCTCACAGTAGCACCAAGACATTGCCTTCAAATGGCACAAGAGAAAGCAGAATATACACAACAAAGCTGGGTTTCCCAGAAAAATCTCAACTATTTACTATGAACTTCAGATTAATTTAATGCTTACAGTCCTCTCGGAAATCCAACCTGCACTTGTACGGCACTTTACAGGGATACATTGGCAAAATTCATAGGTTTTGTATCAAATCCCTCCCTAAAAATGTCCATGCTTACATACAGTACAATATGGTGATTGACTTTACATTGCTTACTTACTGTTTTTTCAACATCACCAGCTCCCAATGGTAATGTCTAACACAGCATAGGGCATCGTCTGTTGTGCACTTAACATGGCTGGTTATATATATTACAGTGTGACCTGTGCGTGTGTGTGTTCACATATGTGATATGACACCGGGCTAAGGCACCTACATGTCCCTCAGATAGCGAGCCAGGCTATTCATTTCAGAGCAGCCACACAGCTCAGAAGGGAAAGCACCCATATCATGTGAAGATTGTATTATCCAAGCTTACACTGCTGTTACAGTATGTGATTGTCATTCCCAGATTTTCCAATGCAGCTGAGATACGCTATTATTGTTTGGAGTAATGCAGGACTTTAAGTGCGCTGTGACAATTGTGCACGCATCATAATACAACTGATTTTAGGGGAGACAGATCTTACTAAACAGTAAACGGCCTACAGCCTACAGTGGCCTAAAGCACAATGCTTTATCAGACTGAAAGCAAGAGAAGAGCAGGTGGTGGGGGGAGTTATGTTAAAACCGGGGTTTGCACTGAACACACTGAGGCTGCTGGTACACTCAAGGAAAAAATAAATAATCCTATTTCAAACTTCCTTTGGAAAAGAAAATCCTGGAAAAAATGTTTCTTTTAAAAAATATCTGACGCTTCATCCTATAACAAAAAGACGAGGATCAGAGAGTTGGACAGCATATAAAACCACTGATAAATCCGTAAAAAACAGAGTTAAGAAAAGACGATCCGGTTAAAGCCACGATTGTGCTGAGCCCATCCTCAGCACCGCTCCACTGCTCGGGTGCTTGTGTGCGTGCTTGGGCCAAAAGACAAAACAAACACAAATAATTACATCCTGATACTGCCATTCATCTTGGAATTCTTCCCTCATCCTCCCACTGCAAAGTCCCTACAAACAACAGCGTACCTGTTTAATGCTGCGTGCATTAACACAGGACATGGGGACTGGAAGTGGGAAGGAAAACTACAACAAGGGTCAAAATATGAGAGATGAAGGAGTATTAAGGGTTGGTTTTCTGGGTTTGGGCCATTTAGTCTGCAGTGTGTGGTGGTGGGGGGGTTAAAGGTGAGTCTTCCTATGACTGGGGGAGGTGTTGTCTGATAATCTCTCTGGACTGAGGGGGGATCCGGTCAGGAAAACGGACAGAAAACTCCACGATGAGGTCACCACGCTGTGACGGGTTCTTGGGGAAAGGCAGGCCTTCCCCTCTGAGTCGCTTCACCGTCCCTGGCTTGATGATGTCGTGACAGGGGAGCGAGATGATGCGGTTTTCCAGAGTGGGAATGCTAACTGTGCAGCCACACAACGCCTGGAGGAGAAGAGAGGAGGAGATTGAGAGGGTTAATATCTTTAGATACATGAAATACCAACGCCATTAATATCTCGATGAGTTAATGTTTCCATGAACTAAAAACTTGAGTTCATCTTCCCTCAGCACATCATCATAACAAGTCAAACTTCCACGTGTTTTCTGTGTGTGTCCATCGTGTGTGTGTGTATGTGTGAGAGAGGCAGAGACAGAAAGTAGGCCTTCCTGGCAAATCGTTTTAGTATCGACTACAGCACTGTGGGGTCTACAGAACAGCATTTGGATGAGGAACATTAGGAAAACATGACTTGGCAGTGGAAAAGTTTTCTGGTCTTTGTGTCTGTGTGTGTGTAGGTGGAAGGGGTGTGTGTGTCAGTGTTGGAGGGGCTACACATTGCACAGGGGACTAATTTTAGCAACAGTCTCATAGCCGAAGCTAATGAAGTGAGGCAGGAATCGGCTGAGCTCGTAAATAGTTGGAGGGCTTGTCAGATGGGCTGGCAGGACGAGGAGAGAGAACACACACACACAAACACCCACACACACTAAGCTTCACCTCCTTATCACAATGCCTGATGAATCCAGTCAGAGCGTAGAGAGTGCTAAACTAAACATGGAGACCTGTGGTTATCACGACTTCACAGGCTTTCCAGTGAGCATCACTCGCCAGATTTGAGCTGAATAAAAACAACTATTTAAATTTAAAACTCTGTGAATGAACATCCTGATGAATAAACTTTTCTTATATAATACATTTCTAAGAAACTGTTACAAATAGATTTACTACACAAAATAAGGTCAGTGAATAAATACCATAAAAGGTGGAATGGAAGATGGAGAGTCATTGTAGATGACCTTTAATTCACTAGGGTTGAAAAGGTTTAGGTCAAGAAAGTAAAGACAGAAAAAGAAACTTAGAAAACACATCACAGCATCTGTTGCCATTTGAGTACTTGGAACAATAAAACATTTGTGTGGTACCAGGGACTGTTCTTCTTAGATGTTTGCAATGTCTTAGAGTAAGTCAGTAAGCTATATGCTACTCAAGGAAACCTGTTTGATGGAAAGGAGAGCATTAGTAGTTCAAGTTTCCCTCTCAGTTCTTTCCAAAACATACCAACCCTTAAAGGGTAATTCTGTTATTTTGAAGCCTAGGCCCCATTTTACATATTTTGGGGTCTAAATGACTAATAGGTACACTTGGTGGTTTAAGAGTAAGATCCTTTTTGTTTAACCAGAAACAGAAGTCTCGCTCTGAATTCTTACGAGAGGTGAGTCGTTGCAGGAAGACAACGTTGGAGATGTGAGTTCTTCTTACTCTTTAACAAAAAGGTCTATCTCTGTGGGAATCCTTTCCATAATGTTGTCAGACACAGAATAACAATATGAGCCTGTCACTGGCAAAAACAAGCACTTTTACTGGACGTACTTTTCACAGGTACAGTTGCCCACAAGGATTACGTTGCAGCCATTGCAGCCCGTTTCGCAGCTGCCGGCTGAGGTGATCTACTGGACCAATTCCAAAACGTTTAGTCATTTAGACCCCTATATATGTAGAAATAGGGCTCAGGTTTAAAAATACCAGAATTACCCTTTTACAATAATCATCTCAAGGCAACTAGCCCCTCATGATGTAATAGTGACCTCTAACACCCAGTCCATGTCATTACGTGGCCAATGTTGTATTAAGACTGCTGGGGGATTTTCTTGTCTCGTCTGGTGGTTTTTTTTAATAATCAAGGACTAGACATGTGGACAGTTGAAGTTCAGTCAAGCAGAGCAGCTGCTTCAGAGGACAGACAGAGTTTTCCAGCCATGACATCAGCCTCCTTTTACCCACTACATACATTAGGAGGTGATTTAGCGACTGTGATAGAGACTAGTGCTCATCCTCTTGTTATGAACAGTTCCATTCACTAACACAAGTCTTACACACAGAGACAGGTTGCCATGACGCTCGACACACACTGCTAGCTGATCTGAGGGCTCACTGATTGCATAAACCTCAGCTCAGACAACATAGCTGCAGAACTTGACACAAACACACACACATACACTTTGATTTTGCTATATTTGTGAGAATGTTTTGTAGATTTACATTCATTCCCTAGGGTTATATGGTAACATTAATCATTATTGTTACGTGCTTAACTCCACAGTTATGATCAGCTTTGGAGTAATGCCTCACAACCTATGTGTCCTCATAAAACTTTGGGCTGTCAATTCAGACCATACCCTTAGTTGCTAAAAACAACATCAACATCTTCTATAATTGTGGATAAACAGTATATTTGCCTTTCTAAATGATATCAGAGGTGGAGCTGTAAAGAGCTGTCTACTTTGCCTTTAGAGCCAACAGCTACAGTTAGCACCTACTTGTGTTTGGATGTGGGTTTTGCTCCTGAGCTGAGTGCAGTGGTGACAAGAGCTAGATTTGCACTGCCACAGATGATACCAGCACACTGCAGAGGCCTCATTAATGCCAGAAAGAGCCAGCCTATAGATCCAGGTATAGGTCGGAAATCAATATGTCAATTTGTTCTAAGCTCTCTAACTGCTTCTGACTGCTGTCACAGTGAAGACATTGTAGCGCTAGAAGTTGCCTCTAGCAGTGTCTCCCAGGAGTTTATAGCGTGGTCAAACAAGCTTGGCGGCACTAAATGCAGCTGCTCATCAGGGCATGCTTCAGGCAGTAAACAAAATTGAGCAACCAAATCATAAGGCAGGCGAAACACAGACTAAATAACTATATCTGCTAAAGAAATGCATTTCCAAATATCATTAAGTCTTAGCCTTCCTCTTCTGTTTTTGCACTTTAGAATGAGCACAAGCAGAGTTTTCTTTTTTCCAGCAGAAACAATCATCTTGTTGACTATGTTATATTATCTACTGGTGCATTGCATAACATTTGCCATATTATATATTGCAGGTTGTCCGGTGTGCAGCACGTAGCTGGTGCTGTGTGTTTCACTGCAGCATCACATCTTCAGGGAAGCAGAGCAGAGTGGAGCAGTGGAATATGAGCTCTTATTTGCTTTGGATACTGAATCATCTGACCCACTTCCCTAATATTCCCCGGATACCCCCCACCCCCATCCACATCTCCCCTTCTCTCCCCCATCTCGTCTTTGGCTGCATCAGACTTAAGTCTCTTATCTGGCTGCTGTAAGAGCAGAGGACTTAGCTGTGGGAGTTCTGCAGTGCAAACTTAATCATTGTGCAGGTTTGATCAAGTACCATCTCCTGCTTACTGCGACTTAACAAACTCTAATGTGGTGTGCTGTGCGCAGGCACCCCTGTTTTCCAGGTGAATTGTTTCTGTGGAGAGAGTCAATGCTGCTTTTCGAGGAAAACTGTTCAAAATTGGCTTGAATGGAGTACAAATAGCTCCCCTGACATCTCCAACTCTTTGCGAACACCTGCTATTAAGCTACCAATGAGGAGTGCAGGCCAGTGAGTGGCAGCTCTATTAGAAACATTAAAGCTTGTGTAATTCACAGACGGAGCAGAGCTGTGCTGAACCCGTTGCCCTCACAGGAACGGCTAATTAAATGTCCTGCCAGTCTCAGTAATAACAGCCTGGATTGTCACCACTGTCACACTACAATCCATCTTTAACTGTGAGTGTGTTTGCAAATACGCTTGAAGATGCTAGAGTGTATACACTTGCATGCATGTTTATGCCTGTGTGTAGCTTTATGTGTGCCTGCTTGCATGTGTGTTTATGTATATATATATTCATACAGCCGTGCAGAACAAGTGAGGACGATGGCTCTGTGCCGGTCACACAAGGACACCACATTCCTGCTGCTTCTCTCACACTGCAGCGACAGAGACTCTGCTGTTCAATGATCCTGCCCTCCAGCAACACACACTCACATACGTTTTATATGACCACCCACCCAGGACATAATCCTACCCTTAAATTACAGTCACACTTCTCCACCTCATCCACTGTTGGGCCAGGTTGAGTGAATGATATGAAGAAAATCCATTTTTGGATATTCATCTAAAACGTTGCAGCTCCATGAAAGCATTCAATTTCTGCCTGGTTTGCTCCACCAGGAATCAAACTCCCAACCTCAGCAGCATTATCTACTCATCTACATGCAGAAATGTGACAAAGAGAGAGGACTGAAGATAGACAGAAAAGCAGATAGCGAGACGGAAGAGAGAGAGGTTAGATGAAAAGGGTCAGACGCACCTCTTTTAGACTGATCTTGCAGTTAAAAATTATATTGGAACCGTCTCTCTTGAAGTGGGGGTGCCCTTTGTCTTTAAGCACAAAGGCTATGTCGGCAGGAATGTTCTCAGGGGTCTCGTCCCCCTCCTTTGGGAAGGTGATCTTGGTTCCCTCCTTCCAGCCCTTCTTAATGACAATGTTGAGGATCTTGTCCTCTGTCCTCATGCTCCGCCCATCCGGGTTCAGCCTGCGGCGGGTGATCTTCATGCGCTTCGTGCAGCCGTGGAAGATCTCCTCCAGCGAGACCTTCAGCTCGTGGACCACAGGCGGGTCCTGGTGCTTTCGCCCGGCCCCCAGGCGTTCTGACGGCACCCCCCTCCTCCTGCGGCCCTCCCCTGGGAAGCCATTGTTCAGCCCCCCCGGAAAGCCAAACTGTCTCCCGAAATGAGCAAAGGGGTCATCTTCATCTACGTCCATGTCCTGCTCGCCTTCGTGGTCGTTGTGGAAGGAGAACCCGTTGGAGCGGCTGTGGCTGCGGTTGGAGCCAAAAAACATGTCGAAGGGGTTGGAGCCACCAAAGAAGGAGGCAAAGGTGGCGTGGGGGTCTCCGTGGAAGGTGTAGTGGTATGTTGAGCTGCCAGGAGCACCTGAAGAGCTGCTGCCTCCTGTCTTCAAACCTGAGAGAGAAAAGAAAGAAAGCAACGTGAGACCTCATATGCACATGCACACTCAAACACCCACCAGTGGAAAAACACACAATAATATGAACTCAGATACCAGAAACAGGACCCTGTTCAGAAAAGACCACGTGTGGGTAACAGCGGAGATAAGAGTGGAGCCCACGTGGGCAGGAAAAATCCCACAGCATCACTGATCTTCCAACAGTGCTGGTGGTGGAGACACTCATGAAATACCAGGTCACTCCATCCGACACACTCTCACAAATACACACACTAACACACATCTTTTCAACAGAGACACAGGCACAAAACACCCACAAATGCAAACTACAGCAGTCGCTGCTATTCATATCTCAACCACGTAATGATCTTAGGCCATCTGTCTGTCAGCTAACACACACACACACACACACAGTTATATACACACACACTACACTAGCAGCTGAGGTAGACTATAAAGTATTAGATCATGTAAGTGTTGTTGACATTAAAGGTAACAACAGACAATCACACACAAGTTCCTGCACATAAACACAAAATGAAAACATGGACGAGACACAGTATTATTACTTCAGCGGCTGAAGTCCACCAAAGTCTCCTCCACTGTGATACTAGATGCTCAGTCTGTTCCTGAGCTATTTCAATAACAACTTAATACATCATGACGCCTGTTTAACAAGGCCTCACTGACTGAGCGCTGAAGCATGCTCTGCCTGCACTCTCTGACCGCTTTCACTCAATGATCCAACACAGACAGACAGATAGGATCAAACCCAGACATGACCCCCCCTCCTCCTCACCTTCCTCTCCTAGCTGATCATAGACAACCCTCTTCTTGGGGTCGCTGAGTACCTCATAGGCCTCCGCAATCTCCTTGAACTTCTCCTCGGCGTTGGCATCCTTGTTCTTGTCAGGGTGGAAGCGCAGTGCCATGCGCCGGTAGGCCTTCTTGATCTCCTCTTCGTTGGAGCCCTTGGGGATGCCCAGGGTCTTGTAGTAGTCCTTCCCCATAGCTGCACACACGCATACACTCTCTGGATTGGGACCCCCCCTCTTAAGCTCCGGCCGTGGTCGGTCACTGGTGAGATACAGGGCTACTGTTAGTCTTATAATACTCCTCCAAGGCGGATGCTGACCAGAGCAACCGACTATATATATATATATATGTGTCCTGGCAGAGGTGCAGAGTGTACTCAAGTGCTCTCCTTCAGGGCTTTACTGTGAAGTCTATTTAGTGATAGTTGGAAATGGGAACAGAGAGTGCTGGTTTTACTAACTGTTGCTATGGGGATGTAGTTGCCGTGCAAATGCAGAGTCAGGTAGCGTGCAGAGGAATCCCCTTCATTTGCTTTATCAAAGGGCTTCTCCCTATCAGTTCAGCCTGGCAGGTAGAGACAATACCTGGAACAATTTATTTAAACTGCACTTATTTTGAAACGTTGTGATTTTGTGGTATATAACATAAACATAACTGACTTGACTATTGGCTGATCTTACTGATGATCAGCCCCCAGATCTGCTGTGTTAAACCAGCTGGGCAGAGACACACAGCCTGTCAGACAGCAGAAACCCCTTCACTGAGACACTGCGGTGCCTCTGAAGAGGACACAATGATCCTCTGTTTGACCAAGAGAGCACAAAAGTGGACGAAGATGCCTGGTTACATCTATCACATTATGAGATGCTGCTTATATGCTGCTGTAGACAAAGAGATACCGGTTCGCTGTAAGAGTATAAAGCGCCAAATCCTACATTTAAAGCAATAATGTATACCATAATTTACACCAACGATTGGGTTATACCGACTGATGAACCCGAGATATTTTCCATATCAGCCCGTACAATGAAAATGAAATATCATTGACAGAAAGACAGATTCAAAAATGTTACACATGAGATCGGCGCAACGCGAAATAAAAAGAAGAGGAAAAGAAAATTAAAAATCCTACCAGAAGGCTCAGCTATTACTGAGGAATATCACATGAACATGTCCCGGCTCCTCTCTCTCTTTCCTGCAGCCCTTCAGTGTTATCTGCCTGCCTGCCGCCCCGGCACTGCTGGGTCCTTATAAATTGACGTCAGGACGCCGGGAGGATCACAGGCTCTGAAATAACCGGTGACCAAACGCTGAGGTGCATCTGACGTTTCCCTGGAAAACCTCGGACAACTGCCCATACAGCCTCAGCCATAAACCTACATCCAGCACGTAACTGCAGCTGTTACGTGTTTTTTTTTTGTGCGCGCTGAAATCACTGCAAACGGGATTTGGAGAGAAAACAAAGCGCAAAAAAAGTTCATCATCTTGTGGCTCAGTGAGTGATTGTCATAAATATTGATTATTTAAAAATCATACTCAGTTAACTTAGGCCTGTTTGATAGGCGGCTGTGGTGAGAGGTTACAAACAAGAAACCTACATTGATCACGATCTCCCCTGCCATGTACAATCTGCCCCCATTTAGGCAGCTTTAAATGCATAAAAAAGATTTGTTTCATTACCGAGCCCCGCTTGCCTTGTGTCCGATCCTGGTCCTGGTCCTGTCGGCGTCTAAAAATCCGTTTGCAGTCTGGAGAGCAAACCCAGCCCTCTCAGCCAGCAGCAGCTCTTTGTTCAAGGTCTGCTCGCAAACACACTCAGACCCAGTTACATTCAGGCTGAAGTTTGACTCAAGAATCTGAATTTGAAACTGACCACCGGCATTGTTTTAATTCTCTCTACTTGCAAGATTCACCAGTCTGAGTGTAAGCCGGCATGTCAGAGGCTTTGGTCCACTGTGCGGGGAAACAGTCATATTTGGGGAGAGATAGACAGAGAAAGAGAGAGAGAAAGGGAGTCCTGATAGCTGACAGAATAACTATCACCCGATAAAACCTGCGTGTGTGTGCGTGATCGTGTAGTCGTGCCTGAGTTGAGTCGGTATACACCGCTGAGTCATGTGATGACTCCATTCACACACACACGCATTTTGATCTTCTATCTTTGAGAAGATTTATTCAGAGACACATCCTACTTTCCCAAACCCTAAAATTAACACCAACTTTAACACTTTCCTGAACTCTAAACTAACCCCTTGCTCTAAAATAACACACTCTGTCCTTAACTCTGACCTTTGTTTAATGTCGTGACCTTAATACTAGACCTCACCCCCAACTCATATTCCAGCAGTAACCCTGAGATCAAACCCAGAGATGCTAGTAGACATTCTGCCCCTGAAAATCTACACTAAACCTTACAATGAATCCCAACATTAACTCTTTATTTAAACAATTCCCACAAAATAACCTTGAACCTTGACCCATAGCTGGATTATGCTAGGGGGGCCTGGGGCAAAGAAGAGCTCCTGGCCCCCTTTTAAACCTACGGCCCTCCCATTGTCTTTACAGTGTGTTCATTAAATCTAAAATCAATTTAGGAATATTCGCACAAAACTAAAATAATGGGAGTTTTATTCCTGTATTTAACTCTCTTTATGACCTCAAGATTAGGTGGTAAAGAAGAATCTACCTTGAGACTCTTATCATATCAGCTGATATTGTCCTTCAGTGGTGCATATTCCCGAACAAATAATCAATATTCCAAAACAGTTGACATGTAAGGCTGGACCCTGGGGCAGTTGCCTGCTTTAACTGGGTGGTAATCCAGCCTTGCTCTGCCCCAATTTGACCTCAACCTAAACATACTTTCAACAGGAACCCCGATCTCTTGGTCCCAGATTCACTAGTCCCACAATCCAGATAAACCAATATTAACTATTAAAAAATCTTCTCAGTGGAGGTTTTTATTCGTTCTTCACTGTAGGGAGATTTGGTTCTCGCAACAAACTGAACACACAGTTTCTCCTGAAGGCCAAACATTCCTCCTCGACGTCACTGTTCTCAGATCAGAGCAGATCAACAAACAAGCCTACCCAGATTTCTAAAAAAAAATCACACTTATTACACCACCGGTGGGGGTCTGAGTCATTATTGATGACTTTCACCGTTAAGTGCACAGAAAGGTACACTCAGCGGGGTGAAGCGCTTCTCTGCTCTGCTGGGTCAATGCGAACGAGAGGAAGAGGGAGAAATAAAGACTCATTTTAAAAGCTTGAGTCATCACTCCCCACCGTACTGGCGAGGAGGTGCGAGAAAAGTGGGTGTTCTCAATGGAGGAGTCTGTCTGACACACGCAAACACTTGCACTTGCTCTCACACACATGCATATACTCATACATACACACACTAAACATTCAAAACAATGGAAGCACGTAGAGAAGTCACTGTGTTGCATAGCTGTGGAGGAGAATGCAGAGAGACATTCCTGTGTGTCCAGCTGAGTGTGTGTGTGTGTGTGTGTGTGTGTTTTGGCAGCAGGGAGGGACTTCAGCCAGTGCAGCTGTCCCAAAAGAGCAACTGGTCAGTGGTGGGGTGTTGTACTCTGCTCAGCCTGTGACGGAACATGTTGAAATCAACTGCAATGCACCGACGGAAACATTTGGTTAAAATGGGATCCGAAATTTGCATCCACCTGTGCCAAGTGTACACACAGGTTATACAATGAACTCACTCATCACTGTCGGAAGTTCTGTCACAACGAGTCAGATTTCAGAGAATATAATCACATTTCTGCCAATTGTACACTTTTTGTTTTATGTCTGCATCATAATTGGCAACGATGATCGAGGGGAGCTGATCCACGTGCTCCTCCGATGCTGAGTGTGCAGTGAAACAGTCTGGGAACAACTATTCCTGACCTGATGCTGGGTTTCCATGGTGAAACAGGAATCTGCCAGACAGAGATGTGTCTGGCAGGAATACTCTGTCTCAGCAATGGATCCTCTGAGCACGTGCACATGTGTACAGGTGTGTGAGAGAGAGTGCATGCAGGGTGAGTTAAGGAAGCGATGTCTAATGAGGCCAACGCTTGAGAGCAAAGTGTCACATAAATATCGACTGCTTCAGTGTGCTCCACCACCTGAGCTGAGAGACGGGAGAACAGAAGGTCAATTAGATGGCGAGAGACGACAGACGAGGTGGTTGTCAGAATACACCAGAGGCCGCTTTCGAGTGTGAAGAGTAGTCTGTAAGCAGCGTCTGTAAGCATCTCCCACCTCCTCTCTCACAGCCTCAGAACACCCCGTCCTTTCCACCTCCTCTCTCACTTCTACCCTTCCTGTAACCATAGAGACCACCGTTGCCTGAAAAGAGGTTTTCTCCCAGACAGACGCGGTGGTGTCAAATGAGGATGCTGGATGTACGTGTGCACACAAAAGCACACAGCTCAATTTATAGAACCCCCCTCCTGAACAGTCTTTGTGAAAGCTTCTGTCATTTGGGGACATGTATTGTACCTTCGCACAGATGCAAAGAACAACAAGATGTCAATCAAACTGCACGCTTGTCATAACAGACTTCTAAGACAAGGAAGCTTTAATTTTAGTTTGACCATCTGCAGCGTTATGCGTGGAGAATACAGATTGCAGGCCTGTTTTTGTTGTAAAGGTTGCACCATGTATCATGTATTGCTGTTTGGACCTTCGTGTCTGTCTCACGGGTTCATAAAGCAGTGTCCTACTTAGATGTCCCTCCACGTGACCTGTCAAGGGAGCATAGGTCAGTCATATGTACTACATATGATCCCCGATCACTGGGCTGAATTGGTAAATAATAGCTATGAGACATTCAGTTCCCTTTATTGAACATAGTCCTGTCTCCTTTGTGCAGTGCAGCTCTGTAGCTCCCTCCTCCAGCAGCCCTCGAGACCCATTCCTGATCACTGACTCATAAAAAGAAACGCTTTTGACATTAACAGTCGCCACATAACACAGGCAATAAGGCGAGCTTCAGGCAGCAGAAGTGCAGCACGATTATTATCGAGATGGCACAGAGCAACACAAGTGGTGAACTGACAAGGGTAATTAAAATGTGAAAACTATTATGGATGTACAGTACAGTCTGGAGGGCTGATAAATCTGAATTTCAATCTGCCTTTATTGTCAAATCACCAATATGTACCACCATTTGTTTATATAAGTCCAGTTATATACGAGCTCCAGCAGCATGAAGTCCCTGATGTTTTAGTAACACCAGCGGCGGCAGTAATTTGTATTACAGTGCACACACTACTTTATAAGGAAGCCAAGTGGTGTGGCACAGTGTGAGTGGTACTTAGTGTATCTTGCCTTTTGCACCTAACAGAGACAAATGAAACAACCAGGGTACATGGTCGAGAAGATTTAAGTAGCTGAGCAAACGAAAATGACATCTCTTTGGCAGAAACAAGGAAAGCACTTCTGGCTGGACATAAAAATAATACTGGCGAATGTTCTGTTACTAAACATAAATCACTTCATACAGGCAGCCACTGTATTCATCTGTGCAGAAGCAAGGATTGAGAGAGTTCAGATTGTAGCTAGATGCTAGCATCAAAAGCTGACTTTAGGAGTTGTGTCAGGCATTGAACCCTTCCTACCAGCTTCCCTGGTATGTTCCCCACCCCATTTTAAGAAGGTACTACTAAACATATAGGCCTATTAAATCTGTCCTTCAACTTCCTCCTAATAATATGTGGACCCTTCAACTTTTTTCTGTTAGATTCCACATACAGGTGTGAAACTCACACCTAAAGCCCAGCGTTGAATTCTGATTCATGAATTCTGCTCCAATAAATATGTGCAACTTCCTCTCAAAGCAAGAATAGAACAGATGTGTTGAAAACCAACAGGCAGGTAATATAAAAGCGACAAGGCATAAACATGAGAGAAGAAAGCAAAGTGCGAGTAAAGATTACAGGTTAGCATATAACATTTCTTATGCTTGTGACTGGTTTTATGACACTTCATTGAACATAACCAGTATTTTTCACAAATGCACAGCTCTGATGAACAGTCTCTGTCATACAAAGCCCTCGCTGATATGATAGCAATAGGGATTCAGTACCAGTGTCACTACTTGAAATTGTGCTCCAGAAAGATTTTCTCTGTGCAGAACAGAGGATTACTGTCACTGAGTTTGCCCCAGAAGACAAACATGAGCGTCAGGTTAAGTCACGGTCAATGGATGATGTGTAGGTATCTGAGGTCAGGGTATAGGAGGTTGGCTAGCAGGGCCAGCAGTCGGGGTCCATCTCTGAGACAATGTCCCGGGTAGCGGATGAACTGGACAGCTTTATTCACAGCATCCTCTAACTCAGCGTACTGTTTGTTGCCGGGCATGGCCTCCAGTATCCCCAATGTCTGCATCCACAGGAAAGACAAGAAAGGGAAGTTATTTTTAGGAGATAATTGCAGACTAGAAAATGAAAACACTGTATTTGCAGTTTTTGTTGCATACTTGCTGTGCTTTGGCAGAGAGCTGCAAGTCACTGGCGGGTTGGAGCCGAAGCTCAGTCTCTGATGGCACCTGGACTGACAGGAATGCTGCCAGACTGCGTACCACAACCCTGAACCTGGTTATACAGTTGGCATGCATTAACAGGTGGTTTATCAACAATGGTACATTCATATTTCACTCTATCTGGCCTACAAGTGTTTGGATTAGCTAATAAAACGGATGTGAGCTTACCTATTAGAAACAGGAGACCTCTTCCCCAGGCCTATAGCTCCTAACAGCCCAGAGTTCTGTCTTTCTTCTCCCAGCTGAAGCAGCCTGGTTTGCAACCTCAACAGACCCATGACGACTCCTGACACTTCAGTCTGGCCTGCCTGCGGTTGCAGCTGCTCCGCTGACAGATTCAGCGCTTTGTGCCACCAAAGAAACAGCTTGGCTTCATCACCTGGACCACTGGACACACAAAACACATCAGAGCATATATAATACACTCACAAAGCACATATGCTGGATGGACTTTAAGAGGCCACCGAATGAGAGAACGAAGGGTCAAACCTGGGGAAGACCTGATTGGTCCATGTGTTAATTAGAGCCAGAGTCCTCCTCTCATTGGCTGCTGTGTATTCAGTGTTCAGACGCTGCAGGATGAAGGCATAGAGCGTCAGGAAGCTGCCTCCTGATTGGCTCTCAGAGAGGAAGTCATCCACTGTGAGCTCAGGCACCTGCAGTGATGCCAACACAGGACCCCAACCTACAGACTCCTCTTCAGCTGAAACGAAAACACAGACAGTGGAAAAAAAACATTTATCTTCTGGAAGATAATAGTAGTTGAGAGCACTTTCCTCTTACAATAAGCCGTAAACTGTTCAAGAAGACAACCCTCCCCCAAAAAAGTAGTTCCAAACTGTTACTTTGGTTACCGTGGTTGAAGTACGCTGTAATGCATGCCTCCATGATGCGCGTCATGTGCCGTACTGATGCAAGACAGCGGGAGCAAGCCGTGAGAAGAGGCAGAATAGGAAAGCCCCTCCCCTTCCTGTCCAGCCAGGTAATGACATGAGCAGCGAGCGCCTCGCCTGTTGAGACACCGACTCCGTTCAGCAAAGCCAGAGCATCACTGAACAGAGCGCAGAACGCCATGTGCCTCTGCTCCAAACCCGTCTCTGTAGAGGAAAAAGGAGGCAGCGGTACAAATCGAGGTGATGAAAGAATTTAATACTGATGGTTGATAATGTTGTCGAGGAAGACGGTGAGGACAACTCACCTGGTGGGTTGAATGTAACGACGCTCTCCAGGAGCGTCTCCAGCTGAGCCTCCAGGCTGCTGAGGCTGATGCTGCCTCCTTGCTCCAGAGTCACCAAAGACTGCACACACCAGCACACATACGCTCCAGCCTTCAGCGTCTCCTCCTGACAGATGGAAAGTAACACAGATTATAGGTTTTTTTTTGTTTGTTTGGGTTAAGGCTATACAGAAATAGATACATGAATAAGTACATAACTTAGTCATTTATAATATCATAGATATTATAAAAGATATTCCAAGGCACTCAAGCAGAGTATGTTTCCCCAAACTAAGAGCTCCTGCCCCTGAAATGTATAAATTATTACTGGTGTCATATGGAGTTTCTTATCCAAACATACATTTTTCAGGTAAAGAAGAAATGGCTGCCAAACTTTACTATTTAAGTAAAATATGTCAACTTTGTTTCTTGTTTCCACAGCTTTTCAGGTATAATTTTGCTATAATTAGTAGAACCTGTGTTTGACAGCAAGGCCATTATAAATTAAAGAGAAAATACATCGCTGGATCTTAGAGTGGTCCTGTGCACAGTACGGCTTCGAAGTATAACTGTATTGTCAAGTGGTGTAAAACAGTGCCTTCTGCTGCTCTACATCAACAGCAACTGTAAAGATTTAAGTGTGACATTTATGTAATTTGGCTGAGTGATACAGAGCTGGAAAAGCCAACTGAATTGTTTAAGTCTAAATTTAAAGCGGATGTTACAAGCCTCCCACTTTTACACAAGATGTGCCTGCCTGGGGCAGTGGAGATGCAGATATAGGTGACGCATGAATTCTCATATTCTCCAACATTAGGGCTCCTCTGCATAATACAGCTGTTCATATGTAGTATCTCTATTCGCCGAATATAAGACTCATGAAATCGCAGCTGTAAGAGGCTAAAGAATGATGTGCTATGTATGCTAAATCATCAGTGGGAATGAATGCTTGACTGTGCTGCCGCCTACTACACACAGAACTTTAAGTTTGGGAGACAAAACTAATGTTAATGTACTCTAGCTATCACTCAATCTAGACCTTAAGAGGTTCACAATGCCTTAATAAATCTGTGATTTGACTTGTGAAACAAACAGTACTGTATTATCTCACCCTGTGTGGAACTTCATTAGGGCGGGGGTGAAGCCCAGCAGCACTACGCAGTGATTTCAGCAGCAGCTGAGGCGCAGAATCAGCACTGAGCAGCAAGGAGGGAGGGTAGTGGGTGCTGACATATCCCAGAATGCCCTGGTATGAGGTCAGGTCCAGTTGGTGCCAGGGCAGAGAGGTGGACTGGACCAATAGACTGAGCAGAGGGGAGTCCTGGAGGTTGAGGAGGAGAAAACAGAAGAATAATCGAAGAAGGGGCAAAAGGTCTGACCCTGATGTGAAACCAAAATATTCTGGACTTACCTGTTGGCTCAGGATTTGTTCCTCCTTTGCCAGAAAAACTAGCATGTATAGTAGATAGACTAACATGGTGTGTGACTCCGTCTGAGTACCCATGTCCGGTAGAGTTGGATATGTTGTAGAGGTGGGGGGCGTTTGCAAGTGGTCACTTAGAACGCTGACCCAGTTAACTTCACATAACACTTCGCCAAGAAAGAGGAAGCAGCTCTTGGGACTTCCTCTCTCCACCTGCAGGCACCAGGAAGAAAAATAAACAAAAATCCACTCTGACAAACACAGAACTACAAACAAATCAAACCTCTTGGGTCTCAACTGAAATACTGATTGGCCTAGGAATATTGATTACTTCTGTTTATACATCAAATGTTTGACTCCAACTTAAAGTAAGATGCACATTTATGGCAACATTTATAATCCAGTCTGAAATATATCTAATTTAAATTCGTGAGACCTCCACAAAGAAATAACAGGGAATGATAGATATCTTTTGAAAATACTTCATAAATACGTAAATGGTTACAGATTGGTCCACAGACAGCAGCTGGCTAAAAAATATTAAAGACATCTGTGAGATTAAAAGATTGACTTCACTACAACAATTGAGAAATAATCTTTACAGGATGGACAAAATAGGTGATGTTTTTGTTTGCTGGTTTGCCTTTCCTCCATCTCCTCCTGTTTACTTCTATCCCTTTTTTTTGGTATGTTTTAACTTTAATGAATAAGCAAATATGATTATCAGTCTTTAGGATTTGATTTTTGTTTTAATTACTTTATATCTTTTAGTATGTGAAGATTCTGTATAATAGCCTCTATAGATCAATGTGGGTCTTGAGAGACAGGAGCTTGTTTCCAGGAACAGGGTGTTGAGACTAAAATTACAAGAAGTCAGGCTAATAATACAGTGCATCCGGAAAGTATTCACGGCGCTTCACTTTTTCCACATTTTGTTATGTTACACCCTTATTCCAAAATGGATTAAATTAATTTTTTTCCTCAAAATTCTACACACAATACCCCATAATGACAATGTGAAAAAAGTTTTTTTGAAATTTTTGCAAATTTATTAAAAATAAAAAACTAAGAAATCACATGTACATAAGTATTCACAGCCTTTGCCATGAAGCTCAAAATTGAGCTCAGGTGCATCCTGTTTCCACTGATCATCCTTGAGATGTTTCTGCAGCTTAATTGGAGTCCACCTGTGGTAAATTCAGTTGATTGGACATGATTTGGAAAGGCACACACCTGTCTATATAAGGTCCCACAGTTGACAGTGCATGTCAGAGCACAAACCGAGCATGAAGTCAAAGGAATTGTCTGTAGACCTCCGAGACAGGATTGTCTCGAGGCACAAATCTGGGGAAGGTTACAGAAAAATTTCTGCTGCTTTGAAGGTCCCAATGAGCACAGTGGCCTCCATCATCCGTAAGTGGAAGAAGTTCGGAACCACCAGGACTCTTCCTAGAGCTGGCCGGCCATCTAAACTGAGTAATCGGGGGAGAAGGGCCTTAGTCAGGGAGGTGAGCAAGAACCCGATGGTCACTCTGTCAGAGCTCCAGAGTTCCTCTGTGGAGAGAGGAGAACCTTCCAGAAGGACAACCATCTCTGCAGCAATCCACCAATCAGGCCTGTATGGTAGAGTGGCCAGACGGAAGCCACTCCTTAGTAAAAGGCACATAGCAGCCCGCCTGGAGTTTGCCAAAAGGCACCTGAAGGACTCTCAGACCATGAGAAACAAAATTCTCTGGTCTGATGAGACAAAGATTGAACTCTTTGGTGTGAATGCCAGGTGTCACGTTTGGAGGAAACCAGGCACCGCTCATCACCAGGCCAATACCATCCCTACAGTGAAGCATGGTGGTGGCAGCATCATGCTGTGGGGATGTTTTTCAGTGGCAGGAACTGGGAGACTAGTCAGGATAGAGGGAAAGATGAATGCAGCAAAGTACAGAGACATCCTGGATGAAAACCTGCTCCAGAGCGCTCTTGACCTCAGACTGGGGCGACGGTTTATCTTTCAGCAGGACAACGACCCTAAGCACACAGCCAAGATATCAAAGGAGTGGCTTCAGGACAACTCTGTGAATGTCCTTGAGTGGCCCAGCCAGAGCCCAGACTTGAATCCGATTGAACATCTCTGGAGAGATCTGAAAATGGCTGTGCACCGACGCTTCCCATCCAACCTGATGGAGCTTGAGAGGTGCTGCAAAGAGGAATGGGTGAAACTGCCCAAAGATAGGTGTGCCAAGCTTGTGGCATCATATTCAAAAAGACTTGAGGCTGTAATTGCTGCCAAAGGTGCATCAACAAAGTATTGAGCAAAGGCTGTGAATACTTATGTACATGTGATTTCTCAGGTTTTTTATTTTTAATAAATTTGCAAAAATCTCAAAAAAACTTTTTTCACGTTGTCATTATGGGGTGTTGTGTGTAGAATTTTGAGGAAAAAAATGAATTTAATCCATTTTGGTATAAGGCTGCAACATAACAATGTGGAAAAAGTGAAGCGCTGTGAATACTTTCCGGATGCACTGTAGGAGCTAGGGGCCAGGGACCAAGGTCTCAAATTAACAAGCTCCCCTGTGTCATGTATGTCTAGACTAGTGTGCAGTGTTGGGGGTCAGGGGTTAGGGGTCAGAGGGTGGAGTGTCTCACATTGAAGAGCTGCTCCATTAGCTGAGTGTCAGGGTGCAGGTGTCTCCAGAGCAGGCTGCGGAGGTGAGTGTGGTACAGGTAGAGAAGGTACTCTGGTGTACGGGGAGAGGAGCAGCTCTCGCAGTACTGCATCATACACAGCCACAGCGCACCTCTCTGGCCAGGGAGCAGACGATCTGCAACATACATACACAAAGTTATAAATAACTTTTAATAGTACAGACAACAAAGAGTAGCAGCACTTAAACACTCACTCGTGTCTGAACACAGGACTGCTGGGAACCCACCTCTGAATTTGTGATGCAGTGTGTCAGTGAGCTGAGCGTACAGGCCAACCAGACATCCTGCTGCACTCGCATCACTCTCAAGCCAGGGGTAACACTTGAGGTTACTGAGACAAAGAGACACTGACATTAACATTCTCTTTGTTTTAGTCGTTTTTGTCAACCTGGAAAGCACTGAATTTCTCTCTCTCTCTCACTCACTCACTCACTCTCTCACTCTCACTCTCACTCTCTCTCTCTGTATGGACCAGGAGAATCTCAGTCCAAACCTCTTGGCAGACTTATATCTCACACTCAGAAGTAAATATCTAATGTTTTCTTTTCTGTCTGAACACTGTCATGTTTGTGGGGTTTATTTTGTGTAATGTATATTGTGCTTCAGAGATTTAAGGTAATGCAACTACTACAACACCATAAACATCTGCTATCCACCTGCAAAGAGAAGTAAAAGATTACATCTGGAAAAATAAAAAAACCCCACCTCAAGGAATGCAAATATTTTGGATCTGCTGCCCTCTCTGCAGTCTGCTCTGTCTGCACTCACATCTGCTTCACATCTGCCTCACTGACAACAGTTCCCCACCATTTAAAACCAATGACAGCCAGAGAGCTGATGATATGCCATGCTTACCCGCCATCATCTGTGTCCAGAGGAAAGATCCAAGGCCTGAATAACTTCACAATCTTACTGTGTAGGTCCTGCAGAGCTGAGAGAGTGCAAGATACATTTCACTTTTATAGTGACAGATAACAACAAAGCATATGCGTAAATCAGCTGAACTGCATTAATGATCACATCAATGAGTGTTACTAGCCTCAACATGTGCTGACATTTGGCAGTTACCTTTCATTATTTTGCTGCTGCCCACTGACTCTCTGGCACAGCTGCTGAGCTGCACGTTGATTAGACAACCAATCAAATGGTCCCAGAAGGAAACAACGTCACTGATGTAGGGAGTCCAGGCTGAGTAGAGGCCGAAGCTGCGAAGGTCTGGCTTACTGAGACGACTCCGCAAGAAGTAATCACTCAGCCAATCAACTGTCTCATCCACCTGTTAGCAACCAATAAAAATCACACAGTGAGGTTGGAATAATGAATGTTTAAGCATCGTGCCTGTTGCACATATGACATGTTAGCTTTCATCAGGCAAAGAGGTTTGAATCTATTAACAACAACACAGACAATAGTTACCTGCTGAGGGGAGAGGCTGATGGGGGATCTGTAGGGAGAAGCCGGGGGCCCGGCAGCACGGCCGAAGACATCGGTGGTGCTGAGGGCTTGTTCAGCTTTGCTCTTGGTATTGCGGGATGGAGGTAAGCAGCCAAGCACTCGCAGGGTCACTTTCCAGCACTCTGGACTCAGTAACTGGTTTGAGGAGCCTGATGAGGTTAAGACATTTTGATTGCCTTTGATTGTTAAAGAAGCTGCAAAACAAACACCTAAATCCAATATTCTTGAAAAAAAAGTACTATGTCAGATGTTTGATAGCTGATTTAGCGTTTGTGCCTTCCTTTGGAGTCATTTAAATCTCATCTCTCAACAATAAACCCACATTCTGTCTTGATAAAACACACAAACAGACAAACTCTGAGGCTATACCCTGCACAATTTTTCAACTCATATGTGATTCAGCGCATTGATGGAATGATTCAACTAACTTTAATTCTGTTAATTAATTAATTTCATCTTTTGTTGGTGGGAAGGTGAGTAGGAGGCATTCTTTGAGAAGGATGAATGTGTTTTGATGAATCACTTGAATGAGCAACAGGACTTTTTAAAAGCAGTCCTTGCTCTTAAGTGCATTACCAGGCAATGCGTAACATAACAGACAAAAAATTTAAAGCTGCTGTTCAAGATTGACCATCTCATTCCTGTCTTTGAAAGTTTTCATTCTGAACTAGTGTGTCATCGACTAATGTGGTCTAACCTTTCATAATGTGATGTTCTGTTGGCAATTGTGCAAGGAAGATTTAAAAGAATTGTATTTGATGATTTGATTGAGTTAATGACTTACACACACACACACACACACACACACACACACACACACACACACACACACACACACACACACACACACACACACACACACACACACACACACACTTACTGGTCATTAGCAGACGCAGGCAGTCACTGTAGTGGTCAGGGAAATGGTGGCGTAAAAGCCAGGTCCAGTGTTTGGTGAAAAGGTGAAAAGGTGTGAGAAGTTCGGGCTCAGGGTCTCGGCCGCAGACGCAGAGAGCTCCATGGACCAACTCCAGCAAACGGGTTCTCTCCGAAAACACAGGATGGGCTTCATTCAACCACTGGGACAAGTCAAACTACAGGGGGACAGAAAGAAGTGGTTAGTGACCGCTTTAGGTGTATATCACATTTCCTCTTTCTCATTTGTGTCTAGCCTAACCTTTGTGAGCAGCATGAAAATGACATCTGCACTGTCAAGGTGTAAGGATGTCACCACGTCTTGGTAGAGAAAGACAAGCTGATTGGGTGCTGCGTTGGGAGTGAAGAAAGGGGAAATGAGCGGGCAAAGACGCCTCTGCTCCAGTATGGTCTTCAGGACACGACCACATTCCTCTGCATTGCCCTGGATAAACACCTAGACCCCAAACAAGAAAGAACAATGCCAGTCTATTAATTTAAGTAGTGTACAGAAAGTGCAATTCCTGAGCAGCAGTGTTTCTGATCCAGATTAACAGAGGTGAGGGACTTAACAACTTAGTTAATTCTAAATAAAGTTAAACAATGCTTGATATAAATCTTGTACTGCTACGTGTGAGTATGTGTGCGCACCTGTCCCAGTATCTCCACACATGACGAGAGGTACTGGCGTGTTGGGGGATGTCGCAATGTGTCTTCACACACATAGGAGACCACCTGGTAGAAGGCAGACACGCCAACATGCTGCACTACTGGTGATTTCTGTGCCTTGTGCATATTCACCAGAGCCCTGAGCACAGAAAAACATGCATTAGTCAAAACATCCTAATTTTAATAATAATAATAATAATAATAATAATAATAATAATAATAATAAAAACACTTTTCTTCCCAAATGTGTTTTCACTTATATTTATTGTGTAGATGACATTTTTTATTTCTGTAGCACAATCTGTTTATACTGACGTAATAAAGTTCTCAGTGTGGACAGCAGCCTGGGCCAGGCTTTGAGGTGGGGGAGCCATGGAGTCGGTTTGAAGCTTCTTGATGTCCCTGCGCAGTGACGTTATCTGAGTCTGCACTGCCTCCTGCCTCTGGACACGCTCACACTACGTGGTTACAAAGACGACACACAAACACATTAAAAGGTCACGGCAAAGAAATTCTATAATGTACACAAAGTATGCCAGTATGCAGTTTTAATGGTCGTACTGTGACAGTGATGTTTGCAGGTCCCTGGCACGGCTGCCCTCCCTTCCCTTTACACTCCAGGGCCATGGTGACTTGCTCCGGTTGGTTCTTATACAGTAGAGGAAGGCTCTCCAGCAGCTCCTGCTCCATCGCCACCTGCTGGGCTTCGCGTGCCACTGCAGTCCTGACACCAAGATAAACAACTATTTCGTAATCAGTGAGTAGCTTTGTATATGTTTTGATGTTTGTGTTTGTGGGAGTACAAACACGTGAATTTTGTACCACTGATGATGTGGAAATGTTTGAATGTGTGTGTGATCTCCATGTACCTGGCCTGATCCTGCAGGATGCTGAGGTCCTGCTGCACCAATTCAGCAGCAGCTTTAGAGTCAGTGAGGCAGGCAATGGGGACTTCAGCTACCGGAGCCTTCTGCTGCTGCAGCTCCGGAGCAGGATGAGGAACTGGGTGCTTCTGCAGGTTGGACAGGATACGCTCCCTTGCTGCACACAGAGAGACACAAAGCACATTAAACTGGTGAAAAAGAAATAGTCAAAATATTCATGCAAACGGGAAGAAATGGCGGGCAAAATCACCTAATCATTTTTGTTGGTGTAATATTATTAATACTCCTATCTACAACATGTATCTACAGGATATACTGCTAGATTTATGAATTTGTGTGAGTTTATGTTCCTTGTTGTCATTATCAGACTTTTATATTTACCACCAGTTAACCTTTATGTAATCCTTTGAATCTAGAGTGTCAATTTTGGTTCTGTACCATTGTTGAGGCTGGTGTAGTCAATGAACCCGGGGTTTTGGGCCTGCAAGAAGGTTGGCTCACTCTGCACCTTTTCCCACAGAGACAGAACCTCTTTCTCATCATACTGCAGACGCTCCTGGTCCACATACTCCAGCCACAGTTCCTGCAGCAAAACATGTCCACACAAATTCAAATGTATGAGCTACATGATATAACACACCACATTGAAAATCCTGTTACAACCACTGTGCCATATGTTTTTCATTCATAAATGACAAACCCACCTGCTGCCGCTGCATGACCTGTGCCAGTCTGTGTGGTTCATACTCGGGAGGAAGAGAGGGAAGGTACACCT
Organism: Enoplosus armatus; assembly: GCF_043641665.1. NCBI lineage: Eukaryota > Metazoa > Chordata > Actinopteri > Centrarchiformes > Enoplosidae > Enoplosus > Enoplosus armatus. The sequence goes on from NC_092183.1 coordinate 15,020,522, forward strand.
CTTGCTTCTGCAGAGTCTCATCATCCAACCACACGGCAAATACACCAAACAACCTGTAGGCAACCAATCAGCTGAGATCTGAGAGCCTGTTAACAAACTAATGGCTGCTACGACCTGCCAAACAACAGACAGGAATGTATTTGAAGGCATCAGTAACCTACCTGACCAGCTCTGTGTGTAGCTGAGGAGAAGTGAGGTAAGGGGGACAGGGAATGTCGGGGCTTTCGTCGCCCTGGCCGTCTGATGAAGGTGTGTGTGGTGGGGGAACCCTGAGGGCCTGGCTGGCAGCATGGTGGAAGTCAGACACCTCCTGTATTCTCTGCCTCAGATCTCTGAGTAAGGTGGCCTGAGAAGAGGCCTGGAAGAACCTTCGGCCGATACATCCACCTGCAGCCAGCCTGGTGGACAACGCATACAAAAAGAGACATGGTATCTTCACATGGATTCTGCTTATTTCCTGGTTTCTCTGGCTAGGCATAGTAATGTGTGTCTGCATCGTACCCAAACTCAGGTCCTGGCTGTCTGAGGTACAGCTGTAGGAACTTCTGCCAGACTAGGGGAAGGAGAGGGTGGTCAGGAGGCGTGGTTAAGGCCTGACATGCCCAGCGGTACACCTGTAGCCGCTGCAGAGACGGTGCTACCGGCAACTTCAGCCTTTGCTGCGCCTTCTGGCTCAGACACAGACACATTGTTAACACCATCTACATACACCAGACTACTAAACACTCCCTACCATGCCGCTGCTCTTTGACTTTGCAAGTACTCTGTAACTACAGTGTGTTTTTGTTTAGTCAAATTTCATAAATGAAGTATTGCAACATTTTGTCCTCCACTTACTGTGTCCTGTATTGTGCAATGTCATGTAAATTGTCAGTGCCAAGCCATACTGAACGCTTGCCATAAGTAACTGTAATCCAGATATTTCTACCTCAACAAATATACTTTTTTGTGTATGTGTCTGTTTACCTTTAAGGCTTGTTCTGGGGAATTGTTGAGCTCTGACAGGAGCTCATGTTCAACACAGCGTCTCAGCTGAGAATCTTCCTCAAACACACCCTCCATATTCAGCACCAGCCAGGCGAACCAAACCTACAAATACACAGACAACAACAAGTCTGTCAGGACTGAGAACTTCACTAATATTATCAATAGTACTTGCACATACTGCTGGTGCAGGGTCCCCTTACCTCCACACTCAGGGATTGGCCCTCTATGAATGAGGGCGTGGCATTTCCAGCAATCCAGCCAACCAGAGAAGAGAGCAGACCGCGATCTCCGTGGTAACCCAAGGCATGCTGCATGAGGTATGAAAATGGAAAAATTTACAAAACAGTTGGTGGTGTCACTGTGCTTATTCAGTCTTCTTCAGTGGCGCTAGCTCCCTGAAGTTTTCCTGATGGAAACATTTCACTGGTGACTCAAAGTTGACATTCTTATTCATTTTGCATGAGACTAAAACTCAAAACTTAGTGGGTTAAAGGTGACTGTTCAGCATCCCTCACCACCAAGCTCTTGCTCTTACTGTAATGTGCGACCCATTAGGTATTAATGTAATATTTATCTTTATAATGTTACTGAAGGCAGTTTGCAGTGCTAAATTCAGCATCTGCACCTATGAGACCAACCCGACCAAGACCGAGTCCCTAAATAATGCAATCCTCTAACAGAGTAAATACCTTATGCTGTTGGTACAGAAGTTTCTGCACACATTCCTCCTGATGGTGTGTGAATGCGGCACAGCAGATCTGGTCCATGAGGAACAGGACTGTTTTGTCCCTGTACCACAGGTTCTGCTGAGTCAAAATCCCCACCCAAAACTCCAGCACTGCTGCAGCACCGACACGACTGGGTTGTGAACTCTCCACCACATGACTCTGGAAGATAAAACACTCACGTTTATACATTTATATTTTATGTCCTCTTTGGTTTGAAGAAACAGTATGGGCTAAAACAACTAACAGTCTTTAAACAAGATATTTTTGCTTAAACAATTGAGCCATCTTTTCTTTTGAGAGACTAAAACATATGTCACTGGTTAAAAGTAAAAAATAAGCTCCATGCAGTTTATTTTGTGCACAAGGTACCAGCACTTTTTAAGAGTAAAATTTCAAAGCTTTTCTTTTTGACTACTGGCTTACAATATTACTGACACCTACATACATACATACACAAAGTAGTCAGTGTCTAAATGTCTTCCATACCTACCATTTTTATGGTGATTTCCATATTTTTCTTAACCATTATAATCCTGGATGTTAACAATTTTCTTTTTTTCTTTATAATAAAAGCTTGTTGTGGCAAACCTGAATAACGCTGTTCAGCAGTCGGACATTGTCTCCATAGGTGGTTCCTGTGAGGAGTGGTGCTACCCGGTGAGTGACCTGCTGTGTCACACCTTGAGGGCACACGCTGTCATACTGCAAGAACAACTGGATACAACTCACAAACCTGGCATAAACAGAGGGATGGCAGTAGAGACAAGAGTAAATTTGTGTGTGTGTGTGTTGGAGATACGGTAGCTGCTATAATATAGTATTTTAAAGGCTGTGTGTGAAGAATGCATCTTTCTTACTGAGAGTTGTTGAGCAGGTAGAAGCTGAGAGGGTAGGTTGGGGGTAGGATGTTGTCCAGAAGACAAACGGCCGCTCTCAGGTGGCGAGATTGAATCAGACTCTTCAACAATCCGACTCCATCGGTACAAAAGTGTTCCAGACTGGAAAAACACGGAAAGAAAATCCACAGGAGATGAACTTCATTCAAATTCTGTGTATAAATCAACCATAAGTATTAGGCATAGTGTAAGTGAGTACAAACCTATGTCCGACTGTTGTCATGGCAATGGACAGGTAGCATCCAATAGGGATGCCTGCTTTTACAGCCCTGATAACAGAGTGCATGCTGGGAGTGTGTGTAAGCTCTGGAGGTGGGTTGGATGTCAAAGCAGGAACCGACCAGGCTCCTTTAGGGTTCTGGGCATTGCCATGGAGCTTCAGCCTTAGCAACAGTTGCCATGCCCACTGACTGAAGGATGCTTCAGGAGATACACCCAGACGAAGGACACTGGCAATGTAAGACACCTGAAGGGAAGAAGTAAGAGAGAGGGATGGAAAAACACACAAAGTAATGTTGGATGCAGAGATGAGGCCACGGTGGTTCACACTAAACGTCTGGATGTGTCACCTGTTTGATTCCCTCTGATATGAGGCCACTGTACGGTTTGTCAGTAAGGTACTTCTGATAGGCTTCAGCCACCAGCAGAGCCACTTCACTGTGGAGAGATGAAGACAGGGCCAAGGAGCCGTCCTGCAAGAGGAAACAGGTTTAACAGCAAACTTACAATTGCACTCAAGACATCTGGACACATAACTTTTTAATGCATCAATGTGTACCTGAGTGTAACCCCAGTTCAGACCCTCCAGTATGACACAAGCCAGCCGGTTCTCCACAGCAGACAGAGGGTGCTGAAGCAACCAGGCTCCGATCACACATATCTCCTCTGGCCGGGGCCGCCACAGACTCAGGGGCAGCTCTTTGCACAAGTACAGAGCCACCTAATACACACATGTACACAAAAAACAAAAACTCATGAGTTCGAGCTCTGTCAAATTAGATATTTCCCTCTCAATGTAGTCAACGACATGCCCTAAAGTTATAATAGAATAGCAATACCAACCATTCCTACAGTTTGTATGGTCTCTCTCAGTCGCTGCAGTAGCACAGAGATAACGTAGGGATGGACTGATGCTATGGCAGCCAGCAACTCCCTCCCCACTTTAGAGTAAGTTTCTCTGGTAGACACACTAACATAAGACACCTGGAGCAAACATAAGAAAAGAGAAGTCAAACAACAATGTAGGTTCTATATGTTTCTAACCAAGTGACCGGAGTGATGAATCTTTAACCAGTGTTATATATCCTTGAAACTTTGTTTTCTCTATGCTACCCTCCTCAGAATTTTACTGTAGGTATTCTATACGCTGTGTCTTAATTAGTGAAGTCTATATATAGTATCTGAGTAAAGCAGTAGCTTTGTTTGGCATCTAAATTACTCTACATTTTATACATCTTTATACACGCCTCTCCTAGTATTTTCCGTCTGCCTCTCCTTGTCTTACCTGGTAAATCAGGAGAGTTATGGTTGTGATAAATGCGGGGTCTGAGTGCTGAGTCGGTGTGGCCATGTGTGCTAGTGCGGTGAGGAGGGAGATGCCATCAGAGCTGTTCACTTCACACAACCAGTGCTCAAACCTCTCGTGGTGCTCTGGGTCTGTAACAGACACATAAAATGAAATAAAAGGGAGGCAACTGTCAACATCAGACTGAGAAGAAAAGTATGAACCCTGTTTTTTAACCTGGTTTCAAAAACCTGATGCAATAGATGTGCCAAATGTCTTAGAAATTGAGTTGGAGAAAAGTTCAATCAAAAAGTTTTTGGGGTGTCTTTAAGAATTGATGTTTGGATGAATGAAGATACATTCAGCTTTCAATATGATGATGAAACTGTGGGGCCACACCCAAGCATTACTACAGTGCTGATGCTAGTTAAATCTTTTAGGTTTTGAAAGATAATACTTTATGCAGGTGAAGAGCGTATACTGGTACCTCTAAGAGCCTGAATGCAGGAGTGTGTGTCACCAGCAGTGCTGAGTGATTCCAGTCCTGCTGTCTCTGCACACTGCATAACATAAAGGACCCTCCACAGCATAGAGCTGGACAGAGTCCCATAAGGCATCTCGGACATAAACAACCAAATGCCCAACCTGTGAGAGAGGACCACAGAAAATTAATGTGAAGCCCATAAAGTAAATACTTTCCAGTTAAAATACAAACTTGAGGCCAATTCCTCACCTTTTGTTTCTGAGTACATGTAAAACAGCTCTGAGGAAGAGATTGTCGTATTCCAGCTGCAGTTTGTCCAAAGACAGAGAGTGTGAGCTGGATCCAGCAGCACCAGTTAAACTGACATACTGGGCCCAGTGATCACTGACATAACACACTGTCATCCTGAGGAAAAAGAGACAACATTAAGAATATTTAAAGTTATATACTGTAAACATGTATAGTTTTTTTGGTGTGCAGCTTACTGTATATTACTGGTGCACTGACCGTATGATGTGTCCTATTCGTTTGACTAGCTGTCTGTATCGCGCCCTGTTGTAGGTTTGCAGTCCAAGAGCGAGAATTTCGATGAGTGAGGAAGCAAAACCAAAAACACGCATCATCTTCTGACTGGAACGGACCGGGGGTTCATACACACCTGGAGAGAAAGTGGTGTGTCAGTTCATACAGTGAGCAACACAAACTAACAGAGAGAAGAACAGACAGACTCCCTTACCCTGCTTGCTCATCCCCAGCATGTGTGAATAGAGCTGCTGGAATGGGAACTGGGTGAGTAGGGAGATCAAATCTTCCTCACAGAGCAACAACCAGCTGCTGTCTGGGTCCTCATCCTGAACACACAGAGAAGAAAAGGGCAATAGAGGTTAAATTACCACATACTGTTTTAAGAAAATAATTCATGACAATAATTCATTCATTGTTCAAACTGCTAACAGTGTTTTTAAAGCAAGATGCAAAGTGGAGGGTACTTACTTTTTATATAAAACGGTAATAACAGACCATTGTATTAAAAAATGTTCGTTTAAAATTTTTACATAATGCTTAAATTAAAGTATCTTAAAATGTTACTGTTTGAAGGTTCTCACAACAAAGTTGTTCCTAAGCAACATGTACACACAGTACTGGCAGCAGTCGTGGTTTTAAGCCAGCAGACTGATATTTAAACGGTCATAGGTGTTCATTTGGCACCTTATTTATTTATTTTTTTAACAAAAGCTTTGAATGTGACTCAGCAGGTCAGAACAAAGACCAGAACGTTCTGATATATAAATTATTCATCTGCAAAACTCAATGACACATAACATTTTCTTGAGACTGGGTATTTATTTTTACATAATAGCATCACAATCAGTGAGGGAAAATAAAAAAAAAATGTTTATAGAGAAAATAAAATTAACTTAATTATAAATCAAGTTTTCTACTTATATTTCCGTGTAATCATGTAGTAAAAAATAGATAGGTTATTTGCTTTTTATTTTTACTAACAGCTTTCATTTTTCCATCCCATATACACACCGGAAATTGTGTAACATATTAACTTTTTTTTTTAGATAATTCTTTGTTTTGTCCCTACACATACCTCCTCTCCCCCTTCATCCACTAGTGTCCAGTTGCCAGACTCGGGTCCAGAAGCTGCTGAGCTCTGGCTCTCAGATGGCTTCAGATGTCCCAGAAACTCTGCACGGTGTCTGAGGCAAAACAAAGAAGCCACTGATTAGAAATATGAGGTTGTTAGACCTTGAAAGCATGACCTGGATTCTGAGGAAAACCAAAGACATAAAGATAGAGTACAGTTCACAGTCAGTGGGTAAGAAAGAGCAACAGCTAAAGGGGCTCCTATATTTACCTGGCAGGCGACATTAGGACGGCCAGAGCTTGCATAAAGTGCTGCACTCCACAGGTGTTCCTCCAAACTCGGATCTGAGGCCAAAATATGGAAGGAAAATCCAGTCAGTATGTACAACCATTGACATGACAACAATAAATGAAACACTGTATTCCTAACTAACCTGGAGGAAGGACGCAGCCCACTTGCCAACCCCGGCAGGACAGCACAGAAGATGACACAGCAGGTACAGGTGCTCTCCTGACCCTCCAACATGCAGTAGAACTGCCACCTGAAGAGTGGAGTGGAACCATGTGAGGAAACACAGCAACAAAATACCTCAACCAACATGGACTAAGAAAAGCGGTACAGTGTGTGTGTGTGTGTACCAATCTCTCCAGCCAGTGATGGATGTCTGTCTGGAACTGTGTGTCATCCAGGACTCTGCGTGTGAAGCTAAACAGGACGCTGATGGCCTCTTTCAAGGGTTGGAGCGAACAAGGCTGTGTTTGGCTCCCAGAACAATCTGATAACAAAAACAAACAAACATAAACCAGATGTAGGGTACGTATATTTAATATTATTATTATGCATGAGTAACAGGCATGTTATGGCCACTTCAGGGTAAGTAGAATTCATAAGTCTCTCACCTTTAAGTAGACGACACAAGTATGATTCCACCTGAAGGCGTGACAGCAGGGCAGTGTATGCATGTAGCGCCACCTTCTGATGGAGCAGCTCACTGCGAGCTTCAAACAGTCTCTTCAGCTCAGCCAGCACACTCTGACTGAAGTCTGCCTGCTGGAAGCGATGGTACCCACACACCTTAGACTGATCTGCACACACACCCTGTAGGGAAGAAATTATATTTAAAGTGTCATTACAGCAGAATACCATTAGTTAATAGTTTTCTCTACACCCATATCTCTGCTTTTGGCTTTAACTACCACACCTGAAGTGTAAGCTGTTCATCTCTGAAGCTCCAGAGACGATTCTGTGTGCTCTTGCAGTCAGACGACTGTGTATGTAGCTGTGTGTGTGACTGGGTCAGCTGCCTACGACAGCGCCAGTAGTTCTGCAGTAGTTCGGTCAGTTCGTGGTTCTCCTGCCGCGCTAGAGCACAGTACTGGGCTGCACACACTTCAACACCCTCTAACCAAGCTCGCAAACCTCCGCCGGGCTCCCATGCACTCAACTGCTCCAGTGAGAACGGCTGCAGAAGAAGGTGAGAGAGTGAGAGAGAGTTATCTCACATGTTATGTCTGGGTCTGGGCAATATTGACAATATTGATCAAATATCACAATATGTGGACCAAATACCTTAATGTTTATATACCATAACCACACAACTGTTAGCTATTCTCACATTAATATGTTAGTATATTAGACATATAAGTCTGCTAAAATGTGAATTCATGTGCAATCAGAAGTTAGCTTGTGAATGCTATTTTGCCACCACCAATGCATTCTCAATCTTTCAGAAACAATGAGTCAAATTATAAAACACAAACTTTTGAATGTTTTAAACTGTGCTCATAATCTAATTTAATGTTATCTGTTGGTGTATGAGATTACCTGAATTTCTGGAGCTGTCTTGGGTAATTCTGGGTAGAGTTTGCTCCTAGAAAGTTCAGCTACAGACTCCAAAGGCTGCAGACTTAGAGGGGAAGATTCCTGCTCAGGAAGCGCCAACACTGCAGGTCCCTTTTCCCTATTTTTCACGGCATCCTCACAGAGCTGTATCACGGGGCCCTCCTCCAGTGCTGGGAGAGAGGGGTACAGTGCAGGGGCACTCGGGGCATTTGGGATCTGAAACTGCGTTGAAACACAAGCAGTCTGTGCTGCAACTTTAAGCTCAGCCCCCTGAGCTGCCTCTCCACCATCCTCCTCTTTTGACTCTGTCAGATGCACTGTAGCCTGCGATGTCAGAGTTGACTGTAAAGTCTTAGTTGACACGGATGTAGATGAAGTATGTGATGAGGAGGTCTGCTGTTTCTCAGAGGACAGATCTGATGGCTGTGCTGTGATACCAGGGAGCTGAACAGGGTCCTGCTGCTCCTCCTCTGGCTCCTGATATGGAAGACTGAGGGGGACATCGGTGAAGCCAGAGATGGAGGCCTCATCACAGACAGCTGAGGGAGCTGTGGTTCTTTTGTCTTCCTCTGGCTGCTTCTGCTTCCTGACCAGCTGAAAACATACAACAATCACAGATAAAATTAATTTCAGTTGTCCAGTCTCCACTGCCGCAGCCTTCTACATGTGAGAAAGGGCATGTGACTAAAGAGCAAACATTATGATGAATGTGGCAAAAATAATAAATGATGATGTCACAGCACAGTGGCCCAGTTCTGTCATTTAAAATCAAGATTTTTTTTGTATTTTGGAGCCTGGAACTTCATGTGAAGTCTCCATGTTTTGCAGGTTTTCCAGTTTCCTAGCAATTTCTAAAGACATAAAAATATGTTGGATTAGATACTCTAAATTGTCAATAGATGTGAGAAGGAGTGTGTTTGTAACCGTCTTGCTCTGTGATAGACTGGAGAGACCTGTCCAGTCTAAAGACCAATAGTAGTCGGAATAGGTCCTCCACCTGTGACCTTAAAAAGGAAAGAGCAGAAGAAAGCGAATAATGACTGACTGGGTTTAATCACCTGAGATTTTCCGCTGGTTTTTGCCTTGGTCTTCTTTGGTCTTACAGCCTCCATCTTTAACGTCTGCTAGCACCCGTTTTTTCCCCACAACTCGGATCACATAGACAATCAGCTGACTGAGGTGTCTCCTGGTGGAAACGATGCTGATCAACTTTAAATGAACAGTCCTCATACGTAAACTAGATACACACAAACAGCAACCATTAGCTGGAATACCTAACGAGGTTTATCCTGTGATAAGCAGCTAGTGGCTGGCTGTGTTGTCAAGATAAAGTCACGGATTGTAAACAAAACACTCCAGTATGGCCCGTTGAGAAAAGTCGCTGGCGGAGGATAGCAAGGCAACAACTGGCATATCTCTTAGCGTAGACATAATATCCAGAGAATACATTTTAGGAAAACAAAACCAGCTTATGTTTTCATTTCTGATGAAAGTCCACTTAGCTACACAACTGAAGACGCTCTACCAAGGCTAAGCTAAGCTAACGCGTAGCTGTTAGCGTGTTACGTTGTATTTCTCTTTAGTAATTTATTCACCAGCAGCTGTACGTTTTCCATTTTGTCGCTAAAATGATCAAAATAAGATTTTCAACACGTCAAACATGTGACATGGGGTGGTAGCTCCGTCCGATGGTCAGCTGTCATTTGTTTTGTTTATTCCAGGAACTCGGGGATCACAATCTTTGACCACGTGACTACTCCACCTCTCTACGGAAAGTCAGAGAGCCCAAACTGCATCATACGCACATACACACGCACACTAAAAGTCACACTGGCGGTTTTCTGAAAGATTACACGTTACAGATGGATTTCACTCATTGACTCCTGAATGTAATGTGACTGTCTTGATACCTGGATGGAGTAAACACCAGTTTAATCCATCAATCAAGTTTCAATTCAGATAAAAAAATGTCTGAACACAATATTGTATTTAGTTAGTTAAGCTTTATAGATATACAAGATCAAAACAAGACAAGTCAGTCACACAAAAAAGCACACACTAACTAAAGTGCTCACAAATATTATTTCAAATATCAGCAAGTAGAACTTTAAGTTCCCAATGAGGAATGTCTAACTTCAGTTTGTTTTGCAGATCATTCTAGTAGTGAATTGATGCATGGTATCGTAAAGCAGTCTTCCGCAGTTCAGGGTTGGTATAATGAACCTTAAAAGCTAATCTGTTGTCATGGTTGTTCACTCTCATCTCAACTAATGTGATCATACAAGAAACATAGTAATCAAATACAAAAGTAATCTAATTGCTTTATAAGTAATAATTTCTCAGTCATGTAGTCTGTAATAGATTACACATTTACCATTTCCAGCAGGGTTCACATGAATGCACAAGGCAGGTCATGAGTAACAGAAAAATATTTATTTACAAATGTATATTACAATGATTCTTTAAAAACATTTTTCCCTTTAAAATGCATTCACTCCCACTGCCCAAGCAAACTTCAGACAATCGAATGCTCTAGGCCTGTATGCATTTTATCATGAAGAACAAAGTAAGTGCTGGCTCATAGCTGCAGTTTACGTGACCAGCCATGTCACATACTAATCTCTGTGATACACACCAACCAGATTTTATATCCATCTGCTCTCCGATATTCTCAAATAAATGTGTGTCACACACATAACAGACTGTCTGTCTCAAAGCATTCACCCAACACGTCATCCAACATGTCACACAGTCAGTCAGCATCCTGAATTGCCCTGGCAAGTAATTTCCATTGAGGAAATCGACACGCCAGATGACATGCTAGACAGAGAAGGAGAAAACAAGAGTGAGACATTGAGGAGTACTGATTTGCTGGTATGTGAAGCAGTTCATAGGCTAAATAATTTAAATAATTTTAAAATCCTGTTATTGCTATGCTATTTTAATAAACAGGTGACATTGTGTGTCATACCTCTGAAAAAGACAACATACATAAAAGCTAAGGCTGTAGAGTGCTCTTCATACAAAAATACATAGATAGTCACTTCTTCTTCTCCTGCTAAGTGATTTAACTCATTTCAATGCTGTATTGCTTGTGGTTAAAGTTGCAAATACACTACACACATATTGAAGTATTAGTTCCATAGTCACAAAAGAGTGTTAATAAGGTTAGAGCATTATTAATACACAAATATTTCTAACGCTCGTGAATATAGAACTCTTATGCTTACAGAAAACCTGAAGACACTGACCATGCTTGATATGCTCTGTTCTCCCAAACAGATGTCACATCTGGAGTGGCAGACTTTTAGCTCATTCACAGAGTCAAATCACAACTTTTATCGTCCATCCTACACCTTCTGCTTCAGTCTATTCAAAGTTATTTAAAGACACATATGTCTGATGTGAGCATGGTGAAGGGCTGTTGGAGGGCATGTGTTTGTTAACTGTTTGCTTTGTGTTTTTATGGAGGGTTGGTGAAGGACTGCAGGGTGGGGTTATCTGGACTTCTGTGTCCTGGCTGTATAATGTGTGTAAAGGAAGTTGCTCTTGCTTGTATGTGTGACTCGGCGCCTGGCTGAAGGCCTCTGGTGTGTGGTGAATGTATGCTTGACTCAGAGCCAAGCTGAGGATCTCTGTCTTTTCCTTGTAGAAGCGCAGCTCAATGCCTCGACGCCGGGCCAACACCAGCTCCCTCTGCGCCACCTGCAGCTCTTCCCCGAGTCGCCCTGGTGACCTCTGCTCCCGTCCCAGCCAATCCAGAGCCAAGCTGCTGCGCATGTACTCATCAAGTCCTCGCTGAGAGTAATAGGCAATCACACTCTGAGGGGGAGGAAAGACAATAAGGAATCATCATTATGTAGCAGCAGAGATACTAATGTGTTATCAAAGTTAGCTGAAATCAGGGCTGAGATACGTCCCTGGGAAGACCTGTACCTGTCGAGAGCGCTGCCTGTCCCTCAAAGCCTTCAGAGTGCCGTTCCAGTGCAACAACTGGAAAACTGTCATCATCTCCTACAGAGGGAAAGAGAGGGGGAGAAAGTGGGTGAGCATGAGACACACACACACACACACACACACACACACACACACACACACACACACACACACACACACAGAAAGTCTTGCACAGCCCCATAAGTATTGACTAGAATAACAAATCCAAACATCCAGCTCTGTGTACGTAGGTCTGACAAATATAACATATTATGTGGATATTTCTTGAACATACACCTAAACTGTGGATGATTGGTTTGGAAGGATATTGTAAATCTTTATGCACCAGGTAGGTTTCACCTTGATTTATAAAACCCTGTCTGGCTGAACAGCTGCCATGTGTTAAGAACTAGTGACATTAGTGTTAAACAGAGAGAGTCTACACATTAACTGAAATTGACCTAATGAAACACAGATGGAAAATATGACACGTTGTCTGGGGTTGAAGTCTATGTTGTACCTGTTTCCAACAGTACATCTGCCCTGTGCTACTTGCTTATCTGCCTTACTACTAAACTATCCGACACCTCCAGCATTGACTGCATGCATAAAGTATATGAAGCACTGACAGCTGCATATAGTTGATGCTGTGTGTGCAGAGATCTGAATGTATGCGTGTGAATACATTTCAATGTCTGTGTGTGTATATGTGTGCACGTATGGAGGTGTGTGTAGTACTTGGAAGTTCTTCATCTCTATGGGCCATGCTTTAGCAGGAATGATAATGAACCCATTTCCTCCTGTTAATAACCCTCTGTCTGCAGACATATGCTTATTTACACAAAGGCAGAAATATTAGGTGTTGCATACCATGACTCCCTGCCTGGGTCGAACTGAGAGTGAGATGGAGTGAGACTAAAGGGGCGAAAACAGACTAGGTGTGTAATAATAACAATGGAAGGTGGAATTAATACCCAGTGCTTGTGATTTTTGTTATGTTTGGCTTATTAATTCCTAATTATGTAAAATGAGAAAGCTTTAATTTGTGGTCCAATTATAAAAATACACTAGTAGCACTTCACAAAGCCTGAATCCTTTGAAGTAAATAGATCTTTCAGAGAATTACCACATGGCTCCACATGATTTATGAGCACAGTTACAAGAAAAATTACATTTTGCAAAATAGGCCTTGGCTTTATGTTTTACCTGGAACTCCAGCATGGTCCTTCCTATGTAGGAGTGGAGCAGCAAACTGTAGGTTCCTATGCTGGTGCTTGAATCACATGCATCTTCTATAGAGACCTTTACAGAGACAACAGTGCAAATTAACAGACTAAACACTCTCCTTCATGCCTTATAACAAGATGTACTACTGTGTGTCTGCACAGGCTCACACTCACAGCACTGTCTGTGGCTGCCTGCTGCAAACTCTGAGTGATGAACTGAGGGCTGATGCGTCGACACGGCAGCTCATTCACAAGTGAGTTCATCAGAGCCACACGGGCTGCATCCCTCCGAGCCTCTGCCTGAGTGTCACACACCTGAGGGTGAGGAGATGATGAAAATGAAGGGTTAAAATGTCAAAAAAGAGTGCAAAGTAACCTGTGATATGGAAGTTTGTCACTTCAACAGAAATCTCAGGGTCTGCTGATATGTGTGAGCCTAAGTTGTGCCTGTTAATTGGCACCCACTCTTAGTTCCATTTTGATGATTTTACACTTCATTGCAGCTAATCATGGGATCAGAACTCAAATCACCAATGAGATTAGGACATTAGAGGCATTCACAGATAACCAATCACATGCCTTCTCTGAGCTGCGGGCTGCTGTCTGGGTCACAATGAGCCCATTGAGAGGAATTGTGGGATTTAAACAGAACAGCATCAGTTTAAAACAACCTAAAAGAGTGTGTGACTGTGTGTTTATTCCCTCTGAATGGCCTTCAAGCTTGTAAGTGTCTCCCTCTGAAACAGTTTGTAAGAAAACTTGATTCTGGGGTCTGTTTAACTTTATTACTCAGCCTAGCTAAGCCATTTGCATAGAATAACAAACAAAGTGCAATTTCACCATCAAGACAGAAACATCCTAAAAACACCAACTTTTAGCTTGTGTTTGGCCAAGTGTACTTACCACATGATGGTGATATTCCCATCTTCATGTGAGGGATAACTGGTGTAAGTTCTCATTGACACAGTGTTAGATTAACTATCAAGTGTAGAAATCATGCCAGACAGCACAGATGATGATAAACACACCTTATAGTTACCAAAGCAGCTTCCTCCGGGCAGGGTGACGTAGCAGATGTATGGGGGACCGGGGGACGGTGCAGACTCGTACAGCAGCAAGCTCTCTGTCTGGATGGCTGCGTCCCCAACAGAAACATCTGACTCACTGGAGGAACCATTTGACTGACTCATCTGCCTCTGCTCCCAGAAGTTATGGAGCATGGCCACTACATTCACTGCACACATGTAATAAGGACACGTGTCAAAATGAAGACTGACAGTACTGAAAGCAAACATGACCACAGCAGAAAGTGTTAGAGTGTAAATGAATGCATTTCATCAATCATGATTGACTTTTGAGACGTAAAACATTTTGATAACTCTTCTGTGCTATCATCAGAAGTGAAAGGTTTGTTTTAGCCTGTAAAAAATCTGTAAGAATATGTGTAAATGTTAACCCAAATATACAATCCAGACATCTGAAAATCAGCATTTCCAGACAGTGATTATTTAAGTAGAGTAAGCACCACTCCTCAACTTGTACAAATCAGCATTTTGTAACCCTTTGAGCTTTTTCTGAGCCTGAAATGGGTTTAAACTGTTTCCCGTGTCCTTCACTGTGTGCCAGACAATTCACTGCAGCCCAGTCTATGGCAGCAGGATAACTTGACTGACGTGTATTGGAGGCATACTTTGAAATATAACAAAGTTATGAGAAAACAATAAATTGCTTGCCTGTTTTTGTGTTATTTTAATGCATCGTTGTCAGGTCAGTGGTTAACACAGTGGTAAGTTGTAACACTTTGATTCTGACATCTAAAATAAAGATAAAGTTTCTCTCAAAGTTTGTTACTCACAGTCTGTGGGGCTGGTGTCAGTCTCACTCTGTGACAGGTACGACATGATGCGCTCCTCCATTTTCACTTTACTCATCCTCATCCAGCGTTTACTTCCACAGCTGCTTCAAACACGTTCAGTTCACTTTTCTCATCAAAATGGTCCATCAAAACAACACACATGACCCTAGAAATGAGCTACCACCACCGTCATCACAGCTCAGGATGGGAACATCATGAGGAATAAACTCAAAATCTGAAAGCCCCTCCACTCTTCCTTTCTCCCCTTCTCCTCCTCTCCTGTGTGAACATCTCAACAGGGTCTCTCTTTTGAAGCGGACCACCTTTGTCACCATCGCTGCCAATTAGCTCAGCGGGCCCCTCACTCTTTCTACACATGCACACACACACACAGAGGTGCAGAGCTGGAATGCTGAGCCCCTCCCCTCGGGTTGTGCAGCTGGCTAATCCCTGAACAGAATCAGACAGTTAGACCTGCACAAAGTTGCCAAGTAGAACCGCAGACAGCACAACGTACCATCTTGAGGAAATATATGAAATGTTCTGTGGAAAATCAGGCATATTACTGGATGCTTGTCTTGATATGAAATACCCTCAGTATCCAACACTTACCCAACATGTAGTGTTTAAGATGTGTGGGGGTGGGATACTTTTGACTTCACTCACTAATTTGAGCCCAGGGAGGCCAGGGTCTGAGCTCCATTCACCCTCTTCAATATGAATAGCCATTGTTCAAGTCTGAATTCACCCGCTCTCTGAAGGCCTCTCACACATTAATGAACCAAATTCTAAGAACGAAGTGGTTTCTTAGCTCCCAACTCCTCTACTCTCTCATCTTTTACATGTCATGCCTCACTCTGTATTGAGCCATGTTAGTGTGACAGAGCAAAGGGGTATGCGTGTTTATTTCCTGAACCTTTTCCTGCTGAATGTATTGGTGTGTTCTGGAGCATGTATGTTTCCACATGCTCGTGTTAAGTCTCTACTTTTCTGATTGGTTGCTGGGAGGGTGGAGGTAGTGATCTATTCAAATTACCATAACAGTTGGAGACCTTTGAACCGCAGGAGTTAAGCATAAATAAAAGCTCTCCGTGAACTTGCATTCTGTATGAATCTTAAATCCACATCCACATTAGTCACTGTCAGCAGCACACACAGACCTAGAATGAACTTGAAACTACAATAATAGCATAAGTTACTGAGTTGGTCTTTTGTAGCCATCTTGGAAGCTGATATGCGAGTATCAATTAAAAAGAATGTGCCCACTTGATTATCAACATGTTTGGCACAGGTGGATATGATGTCCTGACAGGAACATTTCTTTTTATTTTACTCATTTGGTAAATCATTCTTTTGAATAAACAGGAAAAACACACCTCATTAGTAATGTTTATATGGTTTAATTATCAATCATACGGCTTCATTATAATAAGTAGTCGATATATACATTAGACTGTATGTTGAACAGGATAGTTCAATGCAGTTCAAATAGAAAAGAAGTTCGAAATTTTATCATTCTTCTTTTGTGTATTTTCCAAGACAGTGCAGAACAGTTGAGTTGTTGAGAAAGTCTCTTACTGAGTTTTCCCATCAACTATCATGTGTTTTCAACTCTCCAGACGAAGGAGCAGAGGAACCATGCAGCATGTTGACCAAACAAAAGGCATGTTGACATGAATTCCGTCCATCCATCAATGTAGTCCCATTCATCCCCAGAAGGAGGCGCTATCCAAACTAGACTTGATGTTGTTCTGGTTCTCTCTCCTGGATTTGGTCACCAAGTTGGCCTCTCCCTTCTGCAGACGTCTCCTCTGTGCTGCCTTCTGCTGTTTGGTGAGCTGCCTCCGCACCTTCTGACGAACGACCTCCTGTAGCACACAAAAACAACAGATGAATGAACGCACTGTCTGTCTCGGCAAGGCAGACACAACAGTATGTACACATGTTGTCTCTGCTTCAAGTCACCTGCAACACCATGTGAAAGGTCTTTAGCAACACCTACAGGACATTCCAGTTTTTGTACAAAACTGTGTACTAGGATTGCCTCAACGTCTGGTGAAATGTCCAAATTGTCATACTTTCAAGTGATCACCTCAGTCAGTCAGTATTAGTGTCTCTCACTCTCACCTTGACACTAAAACAGCGCAGACTGTGTGTGTGTGTCTGTGTTTTACTTACTGGTGGTATGGTAGAGCAGCTCCCAATGCTGCCCATTGTGGCTTCACTGTCTGTCCTCCTCCTACTGTGTTCTGCTATGTGAAGAAGACTGTCTGAGTCTCTGCAGGAGAAAACACAGAAATAAAACAGGTGCTATTATGGCACAAAGCACAGACATTCACTGTTCTGGTGTAATTTGTATGTTTTAACAACCCTGCTTAATGTGACACATATGATGCTATATTTTTGTCAAAGTCATTTGTCAAGTTAACAGGAATTCCTATTAACTGACCTAAAATTATTGGTATTAAATTATCTGTACCACCGCTGCAGTTCAAACTTAACATCTTCTTATAAAATGTGCTTCATTTTGGATATTGGATCATGTTAACGTTCCATTGTGCTTACCTGAAGGGTTTAAAGTCTTTGTTGGACGTTGAAAGGTCTGCCAGCTCTGGACACTCATCCTCCTCTTCCTTCAACTCTTCCTCCAAGTCCTTCTCTTCATCACTTCTAGCAGTAGGTGCTGTCTCAATCTCTTTTTGTTCCTCCCCTTTTTCACCCTTGTTGTCCTCATTGTGTATGCCTGCATGTGTGTCACTGACTTTCAGACCTTCCAGCTCCAGCATTGCATGCTTATATTCCTCCATGTCCAAGCTCTCTTCTTCTTTTTTTTCTACTTCCTCCTCTGTTTCCTCTTCATCATCGCTCTCTTCTTCTTCTTCATCTTCCTCTTCCTCAGGTCCAGCTGGGTGTAGCAATGCACCATCTCTCTCCAGGTCTTTGGTGAAGCCGCTAGCTGAGACTTCGACGTCTATAGAGCAAGTTCGCCTGTAGGAATGAAACAGTGACAACAAAAGAATTGTCAGAATTGATTTTCACCTACAGATCACATTTTTAAATAAATGTAGAAAAGCAAGACAATTAACAATACATGTGACAAATGTTTAATAATGTTCAAGTAAATAAAATCAAGTTGTTCAATTTCAGATCACAGAACAGACAAGAGAACATTTTTCATGGTCACACTTAAAAATCTCTACTGTACGTACCTAAAAATAACTTTTTCATTTGTTTTATTGCAGCTGAAACATAAATATGAACAGTTACCTGATGTCTTTGAAGGTTGGGAAAAGCTCGCTCTCGTAACTGAATCGTTTTGCAAAGAAATCTCTGATGCACTTGACATCTCTGTCGAAATACCTATAAACAAAGTTTGGAAAAGTGAATAACAGATCAATCTTTTTGTTTGTTTTATGAATTTTAAGCGTTCATTAATTTTCAGAGACACCAACCATTCAGCATTAGGATGTGAGGTGGACACCATTTGAGGGAAGTCAATCATAGTTATGTGGTCCTGGTCATCCAACATAAGGTTGAACTCATTAAAGTCTCCATGAATCAGGCCGTGATTGGCCAGTTTGACTATGAGCTCCATGAACTCATTGTACAGGGCTGGTGGATCCTGCAGCTCATGCACCTGACACCTGAAAGAGAGAGACAATACACACAAATGATATAAGGAACAGAGAGTAGGAAGAGTGTGCTATTACTATTACTAGTGTAATAACTAAAGCAAGAAAGAAGGGAGGCTTGTTTACATACAGTGGATATCCATTGATGAGCTCCATCACAATAGCGTGTCTGTTATAGTCCACAGGTTTGGGAACGGGAAAGCCCCGATCGTACAATGCCTGAAAGATTAGGAGATGACTCAAAAGACCCACCACACCAAACTGGATTCCAACAGCTCATATTATGAACTGCTGGTGACATTTCTGGTTTTCTATCCCACATAACTTACACACTTTCTCTGATTTGTTCCATTACCTTCATGTAGGCAAACTCCTTCATGGCAGAAAGGCGAGAGAGGTAGAGCCAGGACATGTTCTTCCTGTGTTTGTGGTAATCTCTCTTGTTCTTCAGGTTCCTGAAGGAGGTACGACCCAATCTGTGAAGCTTCAGAGCGTACTGCTCCCCGTTTGGACTTGCCACGATGTATATATCTACAGGAGGTGAACACAAAGAAATATTTGTATGAATATGAGCACATGAGAGATTCTGACCTTGGCTAAGCAGCCTGGAAACCTGACAGAGAACAGAACATATGTTTATTGTCTGTTCATTATATTTTCTTGTTATACGTTTTATTTCATTTTAAGTAGTAGGCCTACTATTTACAAATTATTGTGTATTTCTCTGGGATGAATATTAGTTTAAAAATTCACACTTGACTTTGCTTGTGTGAACCATATTATGATATATACTGTACATAAATCAAAAAAATAATTTGTATCATGCCATTGATTTCAACCAAGTTACACAGGCCAAACGACAGGTGGCTATGTGAACATGTGCAGAAAATACAGTATGTACATGATGTATGTGATTTTATTCTTACCTGACTCTTTACCCACACCCATCTGGTTGCCCACTGAAGTGAGCACTTCTCTGGAGCACAGGGTCTTCAGAGCCAAGTAATCATATCCTCCGTAGTTCAACCTGTAACCCTGCACAGCTGAAATCAACATACACATGCCACATTAGAAAAATAACATACATGCACCATCTCTACCAAGACTAGTTTCCTGCATTCCTGTGTGTTTTCTTACTTTTGCTGCGTTCATAGACCACAAGTTTGTGTTTGACAAGCTCTCTGAGGATCTTGTTGCAGCCACCGTGTTTGAGGCTGGCAATGGAGGAGAGGAGACTCACTGGAACAATCTCATGGTTCTTCATCCCCATCTCAACCTGTGTGAGTTCACAGGAAGAAACAGGATCTGATCATTAGAGTGCAGAAATTCAAGTCTGCTTGGAGCAACTGTGTTGAAATTGCTGCAGAGCTGAAAGATGAATTGATATGAAATGAACACTGCTTGATAACACCACCATCCAGGGATTTTGATTACAGTAACATGATGATATTATAATGAAGAGGTATTCCACTCATTTTACACATGAAGGTCCGTTTACTGGCCACGGTGAGCACTACTTAGCATTTGGAACAGTGGCATAATGTCTTCTGTGGCTTTGGGGAAGCTTTATCAAGTCAGCCAGTGAGGTTGTCATAAAACCACACACTTTTAACAGAGAGCTTGTTTAACAAACTACAGGTGTGCAGTTTAAAAGTTGTGCTATTTACCAGTGATATAAACAGTGAATGTCTTTACCTGCTTGGCAATCATGTCCCACTTACGAATATACGGTATAATGAACTAACGTTATAGTTATGGTGGCATTGGCACCATAATCAACTCTCTACAAAGTTGACACCAACGTTATTTTACCCACTGCAATTGTCTGACTGCCCGTTAATGAGCTGCTGACAAAATTGGTTAACGTATGTACGGTAACGTTAGCTCACGTTGGGTTAGCTTACTACTATGATGACAAACCGACCGAAGTTAGCTTAGCACAGGCTAACTCAGCTGGGACAGAACGCTAATATAGCACGCTACTTACCGCAGTGAGGACTCGGAAGTCATCTCGAGCTAAGTATCTCAACACTACGACATTCAGCTTCCCCATGTTTGAACCGGTTATTGTGTTTAAAATAGTGTTACTATTACTTCTTATGCTCAGTTGTCCACATTTTCAGTAAACACACGTGCAAGGCGGAAGTTCGGGGAACGGAAAGCACGTCACTTTAAGTTTACGTTTCACGTCATCTTAACGTACCAATACATGGTACCTAGACTATAACACACAAGATTTGACTTCTCTGTTAACAACGTTTGAGCGGAGGCTATTAATGAAATGGAACAATAAAACATAGCATTAACGTCTTATTTACGGAAGTGAATTATTTACTATCACCCAGTGGTAAAGTGGTGAGGTTAAGTGAAGGTTTTTCAACACAATTTACTTTTTTAGAGACACTTTAACTTGACACACACATGTGTAACTAATCACATGTTTAATTGCTGCATTGCATTAATTACTGGAGCCATTATTCCACCTGTACTTTTCCTGCTATGACAAGTCAAAATGTCTATTGTGCTACGTCCTAATTTCATTCTACAAACTAATTGCATGGCCTACAGTATGCACTATACAAGAAAATCCACCAACACTGCATCTAAGAGCTGTGAGTTGCTCCTCCATCTCATTTGTGCATTGTATTATGGGACAATAGTGTAAACATATTTGAGGGTGTTTGCATATGTTTTATACTGTTATTCATTGTGAATGTGTTGGATATTATATATTGGGTGGTGGGTTGATCTATTGACTGTAATCATGATAGATCAGCAGTGCTGTGAGTCCAAGCAGCTGGATTTTGTGCATTCCACAGCCAGGTAGTGTGTGTTTACTCAGGACTGCCCTGTGACAGACACCACTCTGTTCTGCTCCCAGCACACACACACACACACACACACACACACACACACATAGTGAGCTCTCCACTTCCACAGGCTGTGTTGACTCAGTGGAATTCCTCCATTGGTTTATTTAACATTCTGTGGTTCAGCAAGTGCCTGTGTCCAAAGAGAGGCCAGGCATGCTGTGCCTGTGTGTGTGTGTGTGTGTGTGTGTGTGTGTGTGTATGCCTGTGTGTGTGTGTGTGTGTGTGTGTGCAACAAAATGTACATGTGCACAAATTAAGCAGAGGCGTTTTACTTTGTGTGATGTTACTGTAGACCCTGAATTGAATTGGGTCCTTTATTAGTAATTAATTTACTCCAAAACATTGTAGGTTTACTACAGATGACACATTTATGTGACAAAAAGTGTACAGAGAGGAAGAGAGAGATAATGACCTCTGTGTGAGTCACTCAGTGTCTGTAAGTGCTCTGCAGGTCTCATGAATGTTTGTTTCAAACAGTTATTCACACTCTCCGCACTGCGTCATGGTAGTTTTCTGTGTCTATGACCACTCAGTGCTCCTGTTTGTTAACTTGTGTCCCTACGGTGTGGTGTGTGCATTAACAGCTCCAGTAGGTGTGTCTTGGTTAGTAAAATATACATCCATAGCCCACTTTATACACAAGCAGTGAACAAAATAACAGTGACCCGTTACAATATAATGCAGTCTTAGAACAACAACACCACAAACTGGCCTCAAAAATCTAGGCTCTACAAAAATTGAACATTAGAAGCCTTAATAAGTTAGTATGTATTACAGGGCTATTTCAGTAGAATGTATTAGATCGTACAGATTTCCACCCCACTGTATAATGCAACGCTAAAAACTTTAAAATTGTAGGGAACAACATGGCCCTTTGCAGGATTCATCCAAATGTTTCTGCTCTTTACTCTCAAATGTCAATGCAGTATGTCAAGTCAAGTTTATTTTTTATCATACATGACAAAAACATATAAGATATGAAGGTATTACAATAAAAAGGGAATATGATAAGAAGGTATCATTATCTTATTATTAAAAAGGGAACAATAATAATACTTGTGAAAAAAAAAAAAAATTTTAGTCTGCTTTTAAAAGAAGACACTGTTGTAGCAGACCTTAGTTCATGTGGTGAATTCCAGAGAGTAGGACCATAATAACTGAAGGCACCATAGGTTGAAGAATGTATTCTATGTATAGTGAGGAGATGATGATCTCAGTCATCCTGTTTAATTACATTAAGTTATCATTTTCTCATATTTCAATTTTACATTTTAAAAACAAAACATGGAGTGTTTGTTATTAATTTATCAACTGCAGGAAAATGACTTTGTAATTCTTAATTTGATAGCTAGATGGCACTGTGACACAGGTGGATTACTGTAACCTCCAAGCTGCTGTCTTTTGTCTCGTACACTATTGTTGCCTCTGGTTTAAGTCAAGTGTTAAAACTGAATAATCTTCTTCTTCTTCCTGTATGTTCACCTGGCCTTTTGTCTGTCTTTGTGGTATTAGGCAGCCATGGTGTTTCTAACAGGGTCAGGATGAGTGTAAGATGGCAGTCACATTGTTGGCCGTTAGTGTAAACTGTTAAGTGGATTTGATATTTCACCATGTTGCTCTGTGCCACATTGTCAAAAATACCATAGATGTTATTCAGCTTGAGGTCTTGACAGCAACTTGACTGCAAAACATGGTTGGAAATTCTCCTATTGACTCTCATACAAGCTGATGATATCGTGCAGATTATCTTTTTAATAAATGCAATCAAATCAGTTGACGACCCCCGGACCGTCAAGCTTTCAAAGGCATTGAACTATATGGGAAGAATGAACAATGACTTTACTGTATGCTATTTTATTATTCTGCAGAAGCTATTTTGATTCTTAGCAAGATACTTGTCATGAAAGTTATTGGAAGCAAATTTTTGTGTTTTAACCATACACATCTATTCACCTCATCTTTATTTTTCTCATTACTCATTCCATGCCAACGGCAAATTGGAGCACATGATAACACTCTACCTTAATTGGAAACTAGTAATAATAGACCATCTCTGATTTTGGTTAGATTATCATATCATCCCGTAACTCAATTTCTCATAGGAATTATTTTAATAATCTGCTGCAACAATAGCATGACTACTGTTATATGATGTCAACGTAGAAGTCTGTAGAGATATGACTGATTCAGCTGATAGACTGAATGTGTTTTTTACTGATAAAACTTGTGGTTTGCTCCACTGGCTCTCAGCAGCAGCAGATTGAGAGTCTCGAGGCAGAATCTCTTGTTAAACAGCCTATGACAGACAGGCGCAGTCGTCTGTTTCACTGAGTCTGGACAGTTACACACAAGCACAGACCAGAGTGACCGATGGTGTGTTAGTCGAGCTGGGCTGGGAGTTAAGAGGGAGAGTGTGGACCCGCCTGTGTGTGTGGAATTATCTGGAACGTGGCGGAACGGCCATTCCTGCGTGCGTGTGCACATAAGCACACACACACACACACACACACACACACACACACACACACACACACACACACACACACACACACACACTCTCACTAACACACAGTGAGATAGTGTCTTCTTTCCAGATGTGTGTGAGGGAACTTTTTGCCATGCTTCAACACAAAGCAGCTCTCTTTTCAGTCTTCATACCATTCCATCTTTTCCTCCCTCATCTCCTTTTTCTTTTCCCCAGTCTTGGCTGCATAGAGTTTAATACATCTGATTAAAAAAGTGGCCAAAAATGTTGGGAGACAGATTCACCTTCACCTTGTGTGTTTATGTGAGCAGTCATGTGTGACCACTGGTCTTTAGATGTATTGTTTGAAAATGCGATGACCCCATCCACTTTCTGTGTATAGAGGGCTGAATATCCTCAATGGACCTGCAGTAAATCAGGATCCTTTGATTAGAAATTAATGAGCCCCTCGTTAGCGTAAGATGAAAGTGAGAGCTGGATAGGTCAAAGTGATGAAAGGACCTTTGCAGTACTGACTGAAGTGAAGTGATCTCTACATTTGATGTACACATAGTGTATCAAAGCTATCAGCCCTTCCCCCTATTATTTCATTCACATGAAGAAAGGAATTACACATGATGTTTTAATTATGCATGAAAGCTTAAAACATGTATCATGACCATAAAATACTACATATCTTACAAGATGATTGCACAAATTAGGCAACAGAGAAAACCCATCTAACCTCTGAACAGCAAATGTCAAGGTAATAGTCTTGTTGTAACTACTTCTGTACAAATTTGAACATGTAATGCACGTTTGTAAAAACATGGAGTAATATTTTCAGAGGAGATATTTTTAAAAGGTTGTTTGTGTCAGTAGCGTCTCTGGGTGTTGAATTTACTTTACCGTGTTGCTGCAGGGTGAAGGTGGGATCATAGGAGACTTGCCCCCATCAGCCCACAGAGGATGTCTGCTCCACAGACAGACATCAACCATTTTGAGGCTAATACACATACACACCTAAGCACACACTCACAGTGTCAGGCCGTTAAATTGGTTTCTTGTTGTTTTCCAGCATTGAGCTTCAGGGAGAGAATGCTAAATTGAGGCAGGAATTGGAGCAGCTTAGGTAAGTCTCCAACAACAAGCGTGGGCTTTGTTCCTAAGGCATCATCGCTGTGCCTTTAGCCAGCTGCTGTGTATTTGGAAACATCAAATTTGATTAGATTAGAGCAGAGGAGAGGAGATCTACTTACTCTGCCTGTTCTGCTGCAAGTCTCCTAAACAATAATCTGCTCTCAGGTGCTGGGACAAGCAGCGAGTAGACAGGCCTGAGGAGAAATGTGAGGAGGGAAGGCATAACCTGTTCCAAGCCCAGCTGATATAGCCTGAGAGACACGTACACACACACGCACACACGCACGCACGCACGCACGCACGCACGCACACACACACACACACACACACACACACACACAATTTGCCTCAATTAGCCAAATAGTTCTCTGTAAATAGTTTTATGTTGCAGTGTGAGTGTGGAGAAAGCCCTGATCCCCACTGCCACACAATTATGCATCATAAATACAGTGAATCTTACAGAAGAGAATATTTTGGCCAAAACTGTATGCAGGATGTGTAACTTTGCATATTTGCAACTAAAATGAGCACTTAGCTACTCACATATAAGATATAAATACAGAGAGAATTTAATATACTGATAAAATGTATGGACACAGATCAGTTTATACAAGGTTTGCACATAGGTTTCAACTCCATTGTTTATTGAATATATATCATACTGTTTGTGTATATGTGTGTGTGCACTTGCAGTTTATGTGGATGTGTGTGAAGGTATACAGTAAGTGATTTCTCTCAGGCTTAGCTGACTAGACGCTCAATTGTCAGGCAGGCAGGTTGGCACTGCGTAGAAATAACAAGGTGCTGGAAGGGCAAGTTTAGAGATAAAGACTACTTGGCAGTACAGTGTGTAAATATAGATACATTCAGTGTAAATGCTATAGGATCCTGTTTCACTGCTATTCTAAAAAGTTTTTAAATTGTGTGTGTTGCAGTGTGTTTACATCAAGCCCTTCTATATGATGCCTGTAGGGGTCTGTGTGTGCATGACCAGCTAGCTGGACTTCCCTTTTAGCTTCAGTGGCACATGACCAGCCCCCCAAAATGTTAGTAATTGAGATTTTTTATTTGGCTGAGCTCATAATGTCATTATGTAAAGGGGAAGTGCGCAAGTGGGTTTGTCCTTCTTGCACTTCTCTTGAGTTTTTGAGCTTCAGAGTCTTTTGACTTGGTTTTAGGGTTTTGATTAGATTCATGTTTAACATTTGTGGTTTTGCGGGGAGTTACGTGCTGGAACTATTTCTTGGTCGGGTGCAGTGACTTCTTTGAGTCTTGTCATCACTGTGAGGTTGCCAGGCAACCAGCGGAGATTCCAGGAAGTCACTATGCCTGTCCAAGATGTAGTCCCAGCACATAACTCTATAAACAAATCATGAATTGAAGTTTTTATATTTCTGATATCAATCTTCTCTTCCAACTCTTGGCAAGAAAGCAAATAATGGTATTTCCCAAAATGACAAATTCAAAGATGAATGTCTTCACCAAAGTATCAAGATAAATCTGTGTTTGTGTGTGTGTTTGTGCGCGTATGTGCACATATGAGTGATGTAACATAGGACCTAGCCAGATAATAACATGCCACAGTGATAGAGAATGCTGCTAACTAACAGCAGTTCTCAGATGATCCTCTCCATCTCACACACACAAACACTGACACACACAACCCTCGCTTGTCAGACCCTTGTAATGGGATCACTGAGGGATTGGTCCTGCATCAGTCACAGCGCAGGTGCAAATGTGTACTCACACACAAAGGTACAACCACCCACATGCAGTCACACACATATCATCTAGAGGCTGAACATGGCTGTGTATCACTGGAACAGGAAAGCTGCTCTTTATCTCAGAGCTTGCCGTTGTTCAGGCCATCAGATAGCAGCTACATTTTGTGTGTGTGTGTGTGTGTGTGTACGCACATGTTTGAATGTGTGCACATTTGAGTGTATCTGTGGGTCTAGTTTAATAGCATTAACTCCTGCAAGCGTGAAATGAGACAGTCTCCCACTATCTGTCTTTAAGAGCAGGGCTGAGAGAGCAGATTGGCTGAAATGAACTGATGGATCATGCAGTCAGATGAGCCTGTTAGCTCTAATAGAAACTGCTACTCTCAGTAGAGAGACATCTCACAGTGAACCACAAAAAGTTGGTACATATTGTACCTGCTATATTCTGTCTTTAATTGTAGGTCAGGTGATAGCTTGATGTGATTTTGTTGCATATTATTGTCATAGAAAACATTTCTCTCAGCTCATTTTAAAATCTTTAGGCCACTGTGGGAAAATGGCACTAGTAGTCACCAGGGAGTCAGCTAATCAAATGCATGTCAGCACAGGCAGTTTTATTGTTGTCTTATTACAGCTGGTGTAGATCAATATGTGTTATACTTCAGATTGCTGAAAGGAAGGCATTTTGTGTGAAGTTGTTTTGCACGTGTAGAAAATGTAAGCACAAGCTTGTTAGATTCCATGAATTCAAACAAATGCTGAAGAAATCTTCTGGATGTCCTGACAGCAATCTTGGCAGGCAATCAATGAGATTACTTCATAAAACCCTGAACATGTTGTCTAAGCCTCGCCTGCAGGTCAGTGATCATGGTAAGATAACTGCCAGAGATAGCAGATATCAGACTATCCCACAGAATCTGAAAAACAGATGTTTTTTTTTCCTGTCTGGTAGTTTTGAACCTCACTTGTTGTGTCCAAATCTGTCTTCCAGTTCTGCATGAGCTGTTGCCTTGGCAGAAATTAAATAACACACACACTTTACACACAAGCATCAAGACTGTGCATCACAGTAATCACACCGCAAGGGATGCTGGGTAATTTGGTTAAAGATGTCAGGAACGTAAATCACCTCCAATCAGTCCTGCTCTCTCATTGGTCAATCCTCCCACCTCCAGATGAACTTCATTGGTCACTCGTCCACCCGGCTGTCTCTGCAGGTCTCATACTGTTCAGCTGTTGCTCACCAGGACACAGGATCAGGTATGAGACTCAAGCTCCAGAGTGAAAATCAAAACAGAGATGATATAACTCAATATGACTGACACATTAACTACACTTACAGATTAAACAAATGAGAAATAACATGTTAAATAGTGAGATTTAGAGGTGCTTGTAGGTGGATTTTGGTGCACAGAGCCAGGCGAGCTGTTTCCACCTTTCCAGTCTCTGAGCTAAGCTAAGCTAACCAGCTGCTGGCTGTAGCTCATTGCCTGCCGAGCAGTTTTGACCAAGCAGGCAGCAGCAAATTGCAGGGAAACCTACATCAAAATGAATACTGTGTAAGTAAGTATTTCAAATTCACTGTGCATGCTCGCTATAATTTAATTGCTGTTTCACTTTGGCTGCTGTAAGATGTAGATGTTTATTCAATTTCAAATAAATGTTCACACTCTCATTTTCAAGAACTGCGTTAACTTTGCAGAGCAGTTCGTCTTACGTAGATGCAAAGATTGAATCAAATATTGAAATGAATTGTACTCTCTGCGATATGTTTCATAGTATAAAACTCAGGTGGTGGAAAAGTTTCAACCCCCTGACTGTAGTTTTGCTGGAGCATATCTTTCGGTCTCTGCTCTGTAGTGGAATGGTGGAAGAAGGCTTGTCACCTGCACACACCCACACACACACACACACACACACACACACACACACACACACACACACACATACTTTAGATGTTCAGGGCTTTGATTTTCTCCAGTCTGCACTACAGGGCTGACAGCTAGAGATCTTCAAACAATACCTGGATAACACTCTGACACCCTCACTGCATATCTAGTGCTAATGATTACTTGTTAAGCACAACACACACACGCACACGCATAGACGCCTGAGCTCAGACATAATGATTCTGTGAACGCTGCACATCTCAGAGAATCTTCCATTTGCTCTCTCTCCCCTCAGGCAAGGACCTTCATCACACCACAGACCATTGATTGGGACGATACACAGCATTAATAAATTAAATGAGTGCATGTAGAGAGAAGACACAGACACACACACACACACACACAGGTAGAAATATGTATGACATTTCCAAGTCTGAGAATGAGGAGAATGTCAAACTGTGGCGGTGAGTGTTTGCTTTCGTGGACGGGGGCAGCGGAGGTGATGGACAGTGAAAGAAGCATATAAATGAACAGCCACCCACGGGGAAAATCATCCCACCTTGGATGTTTACGGTACAGGGACCGCTCTGTGTGAGACTGCGGTTCTCAGTAAATATTCCTGGTATGTGTGTATGTGGTGGTGTACACTCCCGGGAGGGGGTGCTATGTGGGGTGGTAGAAACGCAGCAAAAGAAGAGATGCTGTGTGTGTGTGTGTGTGTGTGTGTGTGTGTGTGTGTGTGTGTGTGTGTATGTGCCAGGTGGATGTATTCTAGGTCAGGCTGTTTGTCAGAGCTGAGACCAGATCGATGTGGCTCTAATCTAAGGCAGTATGATGTGATTGATTACCTCATATTCTGAGGCCCTGCACATAGACCTCCACCGGGTGTGATGGACACACACACACACACACACACACACACACACACACACACACACACACACACACACATAAAGACACACACACTATGGTCAGTTCACCCAAGCAAAAGAATAGATTGGGATGAAATGAAATAAGAGCAGATTGGTTTTGCAGGGCACAAGGCTGACAGTCTATCCAAGAGGGTCAGGAAAGATGATGGGAGCAGAAAATGTTCATTGATACCATCTTTCATGTGTGAGATGTTGATGTGTGTTGTGTGTGTGTTTTTTTCTGAAATTGGTTTTCCTTAGCTGCATTAACTGTGCTATTTTTTGTCTGTCTGGTCCTGTGTTGGTGTGCGTGTGTGTTAATGTAAATGTGACAGTGCACGATGTTGACAAGATGTTTGTTTTCGTAAAGCCGTGGAACACTGACAGATGAGAAAACGGTTCCGTCTGAGCGGCTGGAGGAGTGTCTTAAATGAGCAGACCGGCTTGCCCCCACAGCGTGGCAGGGTGTTTGCATAATTTTCCTTGTTTGAAATGTTAATGACACCTGTAGGCTATGTTATAGTGAATCTGCTCGTGAGTGAATGAAATTAGATGATGTGTGCATGTAATTGTGGGTATTTCTGTGAGTTACCAGATTTTCTGTGAGTGGGTGTGGGTGTGTTCTTGTTCATTTTCTCTGTTTGTGTGCAGCACACATGTCTGTATTTGGGCTTTAGCCTCTCTCATTGACATGCGTGGTGTCAGGAATCTCATTTGAACTACTGTTAACGGGCTGTGTTGACTGTTAATGCCTCTTTAGAGAACTAAGGTATTGTTTGAGAATTCACTGTGCCCCTCTCCTCTGAGTCCTCCTCATTTTGACTGAGGATTGAAGTCCTCAAGTTTTCACTACTGGAAGTAAATGCAAACTTTAATTATTAATAACCAAATTTATACAAAAAATTGCACATTAAAGTGGGTCTCTAAAGGCCTACGGCCATTTAGGTCTAAGGAGCCTGCTCACTATTACATGATTGCCTTAAAATGAAATCCTACAGACAAATGAGAAGATTGACACCACTATTGACTACCACTCACAAAATCAGCCATTTGTTTAATCCATGCAATCTAAAACTTGTGTTGTTTTTTTGTACGATGATTTTACGGAGGGTTAAATGGACTCCTGGACTCCTGGACATAACCCCTCATAAGACTGCAACTTGTTGCTTAAACAAATGACATATAACATGTTAGTTGGTAAACTTTGGAGGCTGCGGTAGGTGGATTTTGTTCCCTTTGGACAGAAGTAGGCTACCTGTTTCCAGTTGTTATGCTAAGCTTACTGTCTCTTGGCTCCAGCTTCATATTGAACGGACAGAGATGAGAGGGGTATGGATCATCTCATCAAACTCTCGGCAAGAACGTGAACAGGCGTATTTCAATGTCAAACTATTCCTTGAATGTTCATGTTATAACCTGTATAAATAAGGCCAGTTTGCATTTGTCTTACTTGTGATTGTGTTCAGATGAGCACAGTCCAAGGCCTCATGATGCCCTCTGTATTATCTCTACAAAACAGCCAATCACACACTTGGATGTGTGTTAAGGTCGGATGGAGAGCATCAGCCAGCCAGCTGTCAACTGGTTTTGTTTATGTTCCTTATTAGCCAAATATTTAAAAACGTGAAAAATGTTCTTGACTGGATCACATTCAAGATGCCGCCTTTCATCTTTCCTCATAGAACAACGTGGAGTCTTTTCTGTGACTGTTATTTAAATATATGCAGGACCTCAAACACAGCACCACAAGAATCAGATCACAGCTCAGGTTCAGTTCCAGCCCTTGAGGTGGACTATGAGCGCCTCTTGGCCTAAATACATATCTCTCTGTCTGCCTTGTAGCTGTGCAGACCTGCTCACTCAGCCTCACAGGACCACACTCACCACATGCAAACACACAACTGAACAGATAAGGCCACTCTGCTGGATTTATCACAGCTAGTCACTCTCGCCAAATGTGTGAACCACTCCCTGTCTGTCCCCCACTTTCTCTCTCCGTCTGCACTCCCCTCTTCCCCCGTTTGGACCTGCCTCCATGGCTCCATATTGTCGTTTTATCTCTCTCCCATTTCTCCCCATCCCATCCGTCACTCTGCCTCCATTGCACCATGGGAGGAGGAGGACGGTCCTTCATGTTGTGCCCAGGTTTGCCTCTCTGAAGTAAGTATGTGTGTCTGTGCGCTTGCATGAGGGCATGAAAGAGGGAGAGGGAGCATCTGAAAACACCATTACAGAGCAGGTGTCTTTCCATCTGTGCTGATCACAGTTAACTTTTTCCTCTCTCTCTGAGTCTGTCTCTTGCTGTCACACACATCCTGTCCTCACACGACACACATTTACACAAAGACATTTGCTACAGGGCAGCATGACATTACAGAGTGAAAATGAGCAAATGCAAAAATGAGTGAAAGCAATGGAAAATGGGGGGATAGGGCAGAAAGAGGAGGGGTGGTGTTGAAGAAGAGGAAGAAAAAGGGAAAGCCAGAAGGAGGGACAGGCTTAGGGGGGCAGAGAGATAAGGAACAAAAGAAAGAACAAGACAAAAAAGGATGCCACGGAGAGAAAAATAACCAGTTTTTACAGGGACTCAGATGAAAAGGAACAACAAAGAGGTGTTATGTTGAAGTAGATATTAGTATTTAAATAAAGAAATGATGTGTAAATATTAAGAGAAAGGGGGAGGCTAGGAGAATAGAAATGTAGCCGAGCCATTGGTTAGGTCACCGCTGCTGATAAACATGAAATTTTATGCAGTGTTTGATATGTGTTAGTGTGTGTGTGTGTGTGTGTGTTTGTGTGTGTGTGTGCATCTCAGGAGAGCCATGGTGAGCCTATATAGTTCAGGCTCACCATTAAAACATGTCTGAGGGCTGCAGGAGGCAGCTGAGCCTCTCCCGGGGGAGAAAAGCCTCCCGCCTGGACGGATGGACGGATTCTATGAATGTTTACGTGGCGGCTGTATGGATGGATGAATGTTAGTCAGATGTTAAGATGGATTGTCAGGTGGACAGACTGATGTATAGATAGAGATGTCTACCTGTAGATGGATGGAGAAACTGGCTGTTTTCTTAATCTTATGCTTCAAAAAGATGTCAGTGTGGTGACTTCTCTGGTGTCATAATCATTTTTCAGCCCTGCCAGAAGTTCTGTCATTCGCAATGCTGCAGTTTCAGAACCAAACAACACTGTTCACTGTAGAAGCAACAGTCACATGATTCATAACTGAGCATAAAAGTGGCAGTCCATGTTTTGTGGATAAGTGGGCTTTGCCGAGTTGTTTTTGCAATGCACTTCCTAGAGATCAATACGTTTTGCTATCAAAAACGCTGCAGTGACTTTTTATGTTTGGTATGTCAGGGTTTTTCTCCGTCTGTCGGTCATGCTGGTCATCAATAATTAAGCTAAATACCCATCTCTCCCTTTATTTATTCCTGAAAACTGCTGTTTCTGCTGTTACTAAATTACTAATTGAATCTCTTTTTTCAAAGATCTACCTGTCTAAGGACAGCAGGTACAAACAGCATGATGCACAGGTTGACTCTGGAGTGATACAATAATTGGCAAACAGACCTAGAATTAGTATTTATTATGGTTTTAGATCTAAGTAGATAAACCAAGGGGTGTTAGCGCTTTGGGGAAGAGGCTTAAATGTTGTATCTCTACCACTTCTCTCACATCTATCCTTTATTACTCATGTATTTTGGATCAGGGACATCAATACAACTGTTTTCCTAGACGACTGAACTGATTATGTGCGTGGGTCCGTCTTCCCTGCTCTGTCCAGCAGCCACATGACCTGCTTTGCCGATCATTCTTGCACACCCGCACACATCACATCGCTCTCCCTCATCTATTATAGAATATGACCAAGCATATTGTATTGGCACTAATAATGTTGTTTGTAATGACATATTGATGTTGTTCACTTCCACCTCCTCTTATTTGACACTCTGTGTTGTCAGATATTCTCTGATATATGTGTCTCCTCTGATTTACTGATGGCCTCTGGTTCAGCTGAGGCGCTTAAAGGCCTCCTGACAGCATTTGAAACAAACCAGTCAGAGAGACTGTTGGTGCTCTGGCTGCATTTCAGAGCAATGCTGATCCACCTGGAAGCACTGAGATGAGAGAAAAGTGGCACATGCACATTTGCCACACCAGCAACCCCGATTACAGTGACACACTTTCCCCCAACAATGCCAGCCAGGTACTTGACCCACTTTTTTGCCCATGTGTAAAAGGGTGCAAAAGTCTCTCCTACGACCACCAATCCCAACAATGTTCCTGTAACCTCAGAGCATCATGGTACTACACGTGCAGCTCTCCTCAGAATCATGTCTGACATCTCAAGACTCCCAGCAGCTCCGGGTCACCCAGAGGCCAGCCAATCAGAGGGCTTGTAGTAAAGTCCTCGCCAGACCCCCCTGGCAGAACCAAGCAGCATAACAGTGTATCATCTTAATCAGACAGACATCTGGAGCTCCTACATTCATCCGTCCTGCCTCTGTGGTTTTATGAATGGTGTAAATATCTGTTGTAGTTGCCCCTTATGTCTAACACAACACCTTATTTCATCTGAATTAGCACACACTCAAGGGAGCAAAGGGGGAAACAAGAGTGAAGTCTCACTGTCTCTCTGTCTTTCTCCCTCAGAGGTGATTTAAGGAAACGAGCAGCACTTAGAAGCTGTGAGCTCTGGAGTCAGACGTCTGGATGTATCAGCTCAACCATGCATGTGTGTGGTGTGTATTTACGTGTGCGTGTGTCTGTGTGTATGATTGAGTGCGTAATACTGTGCGATGTACTGTAGCAGGCACCTGCTGGTGCACTTTTATGGGATTGACCTCACAGACACACTCTCGCTGCGCTCCAGATGCAGGTTTAGTGCACTCAGTGTGTTGGTGGTAGTGAGATGGAAAAATGGTCCACACAGAACAGTTTTATTTGCCACCGTTGTGCAAACAGGTTCCCTTGTTCACTGTTACAGACACTAGTTCTATTTTTGGTGGTTAAAAAGGCAGTGAGGTGCTTTTGAGATATTTGTTTAAATTGTATTATTATTTGAAGGGTTTCTTGAAATAATATACACCACCGATTTAGAATTACACTCCTAGAACATTGTCAGACTCATCATGGACAGTTTAAAAAAAATGGACGCATGCATTCTTCTTCCTTGTTCGGTTGGAAATTTAAGGATGTTATGCTCGTAGTAGCTAATGTAGCCTCGAGCCGCTAGCCTCAAGCAGAGATGAGGAGCAGTCTACAGAGGTCTGGGAAGCTCACTTATTTCTAACTCCACACCTCCAGATTTGTTCCATTTTCAAACTTGTAATCTTCAGACCCAACTGCTGAAGACCCGACATCACTCAAGGCAATTTCTCAGATTTCACACAGCTCTCTCTGGAGCCGCCAAAGCTTTGTACAACTGTTTTCCCACATATGCAGTAGTTCTCCCCAAGACCTGTAACCAGACTTTGATGTGTAAAGTCAGTTCCCCTTTAATGAAAGTTGCATTAGGACATTATTTGGCCTTATTGGTGTTTGACAGTGATTGTGTATTTGATTGCGTTTACCAGTGTTTTAATATGTGGAGAAACTGTAATAAGAACATTTGTCACGAACATATGCCCTGCAGCAGCCACTTGGGACCAATCACTGCAATTAAAAATTCCATTACGGGGGAGAAAAAATTAGTTGCTGGAATCTAATGGGAATTTAATTAATTACACATTTTTTATTACAGCAGCTCAAAAAAGCGACAAGATAAGTTTTAAAATAAGCACATTTTAAATGCTGCATCAATCCTCCATGTTTCGTAAAAAGCAGGGCCAGTAGTTTTCTAATTAGTGCACAGGTAGAAACAGATCCATCTGTCCCCACTGCTCTATCTGTGTTGGGCGCAATTAACACATTCAGTGTTTGTAATTGGATAGACACTGTCTTGTTTGCAAGTATTTTTCTCTGCATTTGCATATTAACATGCATTGTGTTTGTACGACATTGTTGTTTGTTTATCTCCATTCATCCATCTTCCCAAAGGCTAATAGAGCCAATTTGGTGTCAGTTTCCTTTTCAGTTAGTCAGGCTCTCTCTCTGTGGATCAGAGAGACAACAGCAACATGTTTCTCCTGCTCTGCTTTCATCCTGAGATGTGGCACCTGGAACATTACACTGCCCTCATTTAGCCCATCTGCCTCCCTGAGCCTCCTCTTTACTCCTCCAGTCCTCTCCTATCCCCTCAATCGTTTATCCAACCTCAGTTTACCTCCTCCTCTTCTTTCCCCTCTCTTCCTCTCCTTTCCTTTCCTTTCCTCTCCTCAAATTCTCCCCCTGTCTGCTTCCCTTTCTTCCCCTGCCTCTCTCCTCTTCCTCTGGTTGTCTGGGACTCTTTCAGTCCCTTACATCGCTGTCTTCCATCTGACAGCCTCAGAATGGAAACAAAAGAGAGGGAAGAAGATGGAGGGAGAGAGATAAAACAGCAAAAAGCCAAGTGAAGTCATACTTTCAGCCTTGCTGCTTTTCTCACCCCTACTCTTCCTTACTTTGCTGTCCTCTCCTTTGCTTAATGTTTGAAAGAGCTTTTATTCTACAAATTCTCTGCGCTCTCATGAATAACACATGAGCATCAGCAAACTCTCTGCCTTTTGCTTTATACCCACCCCATTCTGCTGTCTCTAAAACACACACACACACACACACACACACACACACACACACACACACACACACACACACACACACACACACACACACTCAGATACACACACTTACCCACACTTCACTCACAGATGGCCTGGTCCAGGTCATTTCCTCTGTGGATGGTGGATAACTGGATTTACCAGTCTGTTGTGTTCTGTTGCTCTGACAGATCTGTTTATGGACAGAAAAAGGCAAAAACACAAGCAGCTAATAAACTGCACGGTGTGTGTGTATAAATCCTCGAGGACTTTTACGTCTGCAGCGGCAGAACCCCTGCTGATGAGCACACTGCCCCTACAGTTCAGTAATAGTGGTAGTAGTTAATAGCATATCAACCACCTTGTGACAGTATAATGTTTAGTTAATGTGTTTAGCAGATTATTCCATTATAGCCCTCTGTGTTTTGCCGAGAAGGCATAATGGTGTTGTTTCTCATTTCTGTCACTGTGTGTGGTTACCATTTTTTCTTTATGTGCACACAGTCATCCATGCACATTATATTACTCTGCTGAAAAAGCTATTTCCCCATCAAGTCTGATAGAGTTTCCAGTGAAACTGCTAGCGCTGTTTAAAACTAAGATATGTCATTTTGCAGAAAATGTTTCAGCCTCTGAAAAGTAAATTCCACACATGCCTTGGAGCTGAACGAATAAAGTTCCCCAGCAGGATGCTTGTATCCATAAAACACTATTTGAAGCTAGAAGGGAGCTATTTGGCTGTGTGGTGGTTGTACACTCTTATCATTTTCTGTTGTGTCGGTTTCTTGTCATTTGAACACCTGACGATTACGTGACGCCAAAATGTTTAACTACACACAGCATCATAAGCATATTTTTCTTTTGTCAAAGTCAAACATTCAATCAATAGAAAGGACAAAGTTGCAAATGTATAAAACACAACATAAGCAAAGAGAAGAGGTATCAAAAAATAATACTAAATATGGGCCCTTTAACTAGACTGAGACCAACGAAACAATAATGCAACAGAGGTCTGTACTGAATAAACCTGACCAAACACAAAAGGGGGAACATAACTCAAGACTCAAAACCCAACAACCAATAATGATAAAGTACTAATACCACCAAAACCCCAAAGAAATATCCACATGCGGCCATTCTTTAAGAAAGTCTTTTGTAGTTCCCCTGCCCAGCACATGAAGTTCACTTCTTCCACTTCCTATTTTAACATTAACACTGCCTCAGACCAGCTCATCTTTTGACCATGAAATGTTAATCAAAATGTGTGCACTCAAATTGGAAACGAGTGTCATAATGGAAACCAAATTGAAAAAATATACTTAACCAGAAATATGTTTGGTAATTGTTTGTTTATGCTTTATGTGCTGAAATGAATAAAAAGTGAATTACTAACACTGTATGGTGTCGACCATCGATAGGGCTGTCACACAGGCTTTATTTAGTTTAGATTTAGCTTTTAGCAGGTGTGTGTTTCTATACGTGTGTGTGTGGTAGATTCAGGTCTGCCTGTGGAAGTTAGTGTTGCACAGAATAAAACCAAGTTGGCCAATTACCTGTGCGTGAAGTCATCAGCCCACATAGCCCCATTGCAATTTAAATGCCACCACACTTCAAAATAAACCCACACAGGCGCATGCACACACATACACGTCTCCAAACTAAACAAACCATTAAAGTTAACTATCCTTCCCCAGGGTGTCCTCTGTCGGGAGGTGCTGAAACATAACATATTTCATGTTTTTGACTTAAGCTGTCAGTCAGCTGCCAGCTTTACTGTAAGCTGCACCGTTCCAGTCTGAGATCATGGATCAACCAACAGGCAGGGAGACACAAAGACAGACGGGCCTGCGCTGCTGGAGATTTTCTCTTTTTATAATTCAAACAGGCAAGGTGGCATGCTGTGAAAAACTAATTTAGACATCATAACGCCACTGCTTAAAATCAGTTTAGCTGTAATTAGAGGGGTGGACACCTAGTTACCACAGCTCCGTTTCCTTTGTTATTTGCATGACATGGCTCGATGGATGCTCAAAGAATGACCCATCCTATTCAGGGATGGCTCTCGTGTCGGTGGATATGTTGTGTGCCAGGTGGGGACAGGACTAGTTGAATTCAGATTGATTACTATTTGTCCTCTGAGCACCTGCTTAAACACACACACACTTGCATGTAGCGGTGGATGAATTCCCAGTCCTATGTTTGAGCTGCATTACAAATGCATACGTAGTGTTTAGAGTGGCACAGAGCTCCTTTCATATGGAGATGCGTCTGACGAGTCCAGGCTTCGACCTGCCGCTGCCTATCTGGTACAGCATTACACCCACAGCTGCCCCCTCTGTCTTTAATATATCTCTTATCCCGCCTCTCTTCCTCCACCGTCTGGCTCTTCCTTTCTGTGCCTGCTCCACATATTATATATTCTCACCAATATGCACTGCAGAGGAACTTCTATTAATAGTGATGACAGCGATGCTGTCCCAGTTGTTTGCCTTTGTTGGTAGCCTAGATACTAAATTAATGATTCTAAATGCAGGGACTGAATAAAGGACTGAAATGTAAATGCATGGCACAGAGAAAATGAGAAGAAAAGAGCTCTCAGATAGCAGGGGCCACCGCATTTTTCTAGCCTGCCAGCAGATAAATATGGTGGAGATGAATGTCAGTGAGGCTCATTGTTTGGCTGCCATGGGAGCTGTAGGCGACTCATCATGTATGTCAGTGTGTGTGTTAATTATATGCACGCTCTGAGCTCCAGTCTGATTGTCAGTCTGACGTGTGCTCACCTTTGTGTGAGGGAGGAGAAGGGAGGAAGAAGGAGGAGGAGAGGAGGGAGCGCAGGAGGAGAGCAGCGGGAACCTGAGAGATACAAAGATTTGGAAGAAGTTTAAGGGGATGCAGAAGGCACTGATGGAGCTTTTGTCAGAGATTTGCATGTGTGTGTGTGTGTGTGTCAGACAGAACTAGGGGAAGAAGCCTTGCCATGACAATATATCCGTTGCTTAGCAGGTGCAGTCTGACCTGCCACATTCTCCCCCCACCTGCATCTCTCTCTCTTTTTCTTAATCCATCTCTCCCCTCTGCAAAACAAAGGCAAGGAAGTGTTTCTACTGATGTCAGGCTGAACAAAGACACAGGATGAAACGCTCTTCCGTTGTAGTATTGCCTTTTATGTGCACACTACTTCAAAACACATTTTTACCTCAGTGGCACCCACATCACTGACTATCATTTTTACTATATATATATATATATATATATATATATATATGTATATAATGTAGGGCACACTGTCGTATGCTATGTTTTATGGTGTAACTGGGCCAGATTTAACGATGCAAGGTTGTGCTGGCCTCTACTTGACATTTCCACCATCTAAGATGGCAACACCTAAACTGAACATATAGACAGTTGATACATATATTTGCCCTCCCACTTCCACCCCTAACCACACACACAAGAACACACACAAACTCGCACAAAGATCAGCCATTGATCTTCTCTTTCTCCCCTGCCTGGGCAATTATCTCCCTAATTATTCAGAATCCATCTTCTGCTCAGTGTAGGCCATCAACCAGGAAACTACGAGTGTGTGTGTGAGTGTGAGTGTGTGTGTGTGTGTGTCTGTGTCTAGGTGTGTGAGGATGTGTCGCAGGGTGGGACAGACACTGTTTCCCTAATTGCTTGAAAAAGACAGGGAGCCTGCTCTGGTTGACATTTGCTTGCACCCTACAAACAGCAGCCTGCAGTGTAAATCAGGCACCAGTGTATGCACAGGCCTCTCTGCTAGACATGTACACACACACAAGCACAGGACCACCACATGGACAATATGTCTAACCTGTCATATTTAGAGAGCCATTAAGGAAGAGTCAGCACCCCAGCTCTTATTAATGATGTCACTGTGGACAGTATGTCGTATTAATGATGTCACAGCAAGAGGTGAGTTACAGCAGTGGGTGTTCTGTGTGTGTGAGTGTGTGTTTATGTGTGTGTGTAGAGTGGATGGAAGAGGGGTGGAGCAGTGCTTCATTTGTAACACGGCCCGACCTTGATGCCTAGGAATGAACGATGGGGGAGGGGAGGAGAGTCGGGGGAGGAGGAGGAGGGACAGAGAGGTGTAACATCTCTTTGTCATCACCCCTCTCCTGTGGTTTTCCACTCGGCCCTGATGCTCTGCTCTGAAGTGCTTATAGTAGCACAACCTCGCTTTGTGTGCATGTGTCAGAGCTGCTGTCCTTTGCTTTCCATGTGAGGTGTGTGTGTGTTTGTGTATATACAGGCTCAGACACCAGAACAACACCAGAACATTCCTCTGACCTGACCGGGATTACACCATGCAGTCATGCAGAGAGAGAGAGAGACAGAAAAGTGTGAGAGAGGAGAGTTTAATCAGTGGGTGTGAATATAAGAGCATCTTATTACTGGCTGTGATGCTGCGAGTGCGTTGCATCAATAACAGCTGACGCAGAAGAGCAAATATTCTTCCTCTATGAAATGTTTTTAACCAGACACAAAAGTGGTTTTGGTACATATTCTGGACTCAAAAAGCTGATGTCAGAGCTTTACGTGAAGCTGATGTCACTTCAGAGGAGTTTAGAGAGGACACAGGTCAAGTTACCGTGTGTGTGTGTGTGTGTGTGTGTGTCTGTGTGTTTGAGAGGTTATGTGCACATAGGTGCTGACTGCACTGTTCCACGCCACACCAGGGTTGGATTAGTGTGAACAAACACAATTTACAGTGATTTATGCCTTGACTTACGAGGACAAGGTTACAGAGAGGGCTTTTGTGGCTTTGCACGAGTGGGACAATAGATGTGTTTTTTTTTCTCCACTCCCCCCTCTCACCTTGCCTCGGCTTTATATTTTGCCACTTTTTAAAAAATGCAATATCCTTCTTTTGAGGTAAAAATGCTGCTGCTGCTGTGTGTGTGAAAGAAGTGATGTTCTTCCTACTGTGTGTTCAGTGATTGCCTCAGAGTCTCACTGTGGCCCAGAACCCCTACTGGCAATAGTATTAGCATCTGGAAAACGGTGTGTGTGTATGTGTGTGTGTATGTGTCCTGCAGCCTCAGACTAATCATGTTTTTGACCTGCTCTTTGTCTTGAAACAAAGAGGTGCTTGTGGCAATGCTCTTCTTGGTCACACACATAATACACATTTACTGAAGAGACCGCTCTGAGTGTGAGAGTGTGTAATATGTGTGTATGTGTTTTTGACAGCTGCGTCCATGTTGAGAACTCTTCATTGAGATGCATTGAAATTATTTGGGATGCTAGTGTCTGAAGCAGCTCTTCAAACAGCCCCAGCCTTTGTCAAATCACCCCTGCTTTAGTGTGTGTGAGAGAGGGTGTGTACACGTATTAATGCGTGAAACTAGTCCCGGGATGACTTGAGAGAGCAGACACATTTTGAGGTAATTATCTCTATTGGTCAATGCTGCCTTCACAAGCACACACACACACACACACACACACACACACCTACCTCCATGGGGGTGGGTATATGCGCTTCAATTATCACCAAAGTCACAGTGCGCTGAGCTCACACAAACCAGAGCTGGAAATATCACAGCAAACAGCTGTGGACAAACAGAGATGTGGACAC
Organism: Enoplosus armatus; assembly: GCF_043641665.1. NCBI lineage: Eukaryota > Metazoa > Chordata > Actinopteri > Centrarchiformes > Enoplosidae > Enoplosus > Enoplosus armatus. Next base: position 15,062,492 of record NC_092183.1, read on the forward strand.
ACTTCCAGTCTCATTCACACATTTAGTGAGTGAACAGCCACAAACACACAAGCCTCATTACGCACATGCATTTGCAGACATACGCACACACACACACACACACACACACGCACACACACACACACACACACACACACACACACACACACACCAGCTGACAGTAAAGTAAATACGGCTATATGTAACGTCAGATATGACTTGCTTATCAGGCGTCAGGCAGTCCACAGACTCTCCACTCTGTCAAGGTGAAACAATATGAATAAAATCAAAATAAAGATTCTTACCAGTTTCACACATCGCTGCGTAAATTAATCAGAAACATACACGAGCCAAAGTTAAATACAAATCAATCCTCAATCAATCGTCATAATCAAGCTTCTTTGTAATGATGGGGGGAGGACTTTAATTACCCAGAGCTTGTCTTCTCAGGCCCCCAGGGTATGTAAAAGAAAAAGTAAAGTTACTAAAATGCAGCCATTTATAATCTAATACCAAACCTAACCATTTAGTTTATGGAGCTAGTTGGCAGCACTACACATAATTTTAGGAAGCAATACAGATACAAATGGCTTCATTATGCTATATGGCCTGTAAAATGACTTGGTAATGATATATTGTTAATTTAACACACAACACAAAATAGGCACATATAAAACTGTGTATTTATTTCCTGCACAGGGAGACTTTCAGTGTCGCCATCTCCTTTTACGCCTTTGAAGCAGGAAAAATACTGTTGGCGGCCTCATGAGTCTGACGCCTCTCTTAAACTGATGAGGCAGGTCTGGATGGTTCTGTTGCAGCTTCTGTTGTAGCTGATCCAAGGCAGCAACATGTGGAGCGCAGCTGAGATGTAATGAACCCGTTACACACTGAAGTCACAATTTTTGATTGGAGACCATGATGTTGTTACTCTTTTCCTGTTGGATTCAACAGTTTGAACTAGAGAGAGATCCAGGGTTTGAACCAGTGCACGGGATCAGACCCACAAATGTGCAAAACTGGGTGTCACTGCCGTGCAGCTTGGTGTTCAGAATGATTTGGGCATCATCCATGGTTATTGTTTTGCAATATTTTGGTTTTACCTGTTGCTCCAAACCGTTGATCAACCTGCACAACTTGCCTGGCTTAACAGGCTGGAAAGTAGCTTGATTATTGAGCAGTATTAAATTATTTTATCAACATCAAAAAGATGAATAAAGTAATTTTAGTGTTTGGCTTGCCAACCAAGATTTCCAATTGGCCAATCCCTTAAAACTGTTATACGCCTCTAAAATGAGCTGAAGTTGTCTCTCCCTTGTGTTGTGAGTCCAAAGGCAGTGGACTTTAATTTGTGCTATATTATTTTTTAAATAAAGACAATAGAACTCCGCAGGTTTCTTTTACCTTCATTATGAGATTAATTCATGCTTCAGAAACCCCCTATTTATTACATGATGAAGTGTGCTGGGTGCTGGTTTGGTGATACAGGGTGCAGGAGGAGCACATATAATCACCCTCTCACACACACACACACACACACTGCACACTGCTGCGTACACTAGTGGGTGGCGAGGGTTATCTTCAGTCCCAGATGGGCAACTAGCTGCCAGACCCTAAAGAATATTATGTACTCTATGTGTGTGTGTGTGTGTGTGTGTGTGTGTGTGTGTGTGTGTCACTCTCTCTCTCTCTCTCTCTCTCTCTCTCTCTCTGACTCTCTGCTGGGGTTGACAGAGGACAGAGTGTGTTGCTGAGCTCCGGACTTCAGCAAATGTGTGGAAATCTGTGTGTGTGTGTGTGTCTGTATGTGTAGTCAGGGATAGCTATGGGAAAGGATTAGGACAGCTTTAGACAGGCTTTGTTTAATAAGCAGCACAACGGCTGCTCCGGATGGGAAACCACCCAACTCCAAATACACACACACACGCAAAAACACCACAAACACACAGGAAAGATACCAATAGGCTAAAAAAGCTTGGACCCTTGGTTTTGTTATGGTAGAAGATGGGCTGTGGTTAGGTGTGTTGTATTTGTGTGTGTGTGTGTGTATCTGTTGAGGTTCTGTTCCAGGGATTGGGGTCCCTGGCTGTGGTAATGGGACCGATGGAGCTGAAAGCGAGGGATGAACCAGGGGATAAAGGCTGGATAAAGGAAAGGATGGAACTGTGCACATTGCCCAAGGAGCTCTGCACCGATTGGCTGAGAGTGACCGCATGTGTGTGTACACATGTGTGTTGTGTGTGTGTGCATATATGTGTGTGTGTGTGTATCCCGGCAGATGTGAACAGCTTAGCGATTTTTCTCAGCGGACCAATTAGATGAAGGGAGTTTGGTCCCCATGTGTGAAAGCCTCCTCCTGGTAATAGGAGCTTGATTAGTGGGTGTATTAACTGTGTTTTAGTCTATGTGAATATGTGTGTGTGCATTTGTGTGTCCCCATTTTTGTGTGTGTAAGAGAAGGATTAGACTTGGCTTACAGTGATTTGTGCTTTCTTGTGTGGGTATATCTGTATGTCTGAGTCTAGTGATGCTAATTCAGCTAAGGCAGCCCCAAAGAGGAAGAGCTGAATCCCATTCCTCTTCTTAATACATGCAAATGGATTCCTACTGTGCTCATCATAACAGAGATTTTACTATCAGAACATTGTTTCTCAACTAGGTCAACAGGATCAGACAGGCAGAGATTTGGAGCTAAAGGCGAGGAAAGACTTAAACTAGCCTATTTTTCGCAACAGCACTGTTATCCCAAAAGGCATGATGTTAGAACCAACAGCTCCAGTCATGGAGAGAGATGATGAGGGTGTGATGGGGGTGAGCAGGAAAGAGGGGAAGGAGCAGAAGAGAGCGATAAAGACGGAGAGGGCAAGAGGAGAGAGGTGAGGCCTGCTTCTGAGCGCCACTCCTGGGAGCCTAAATGCTTCCTCATCAGTAAACAGTGAATAATTCATCTAGTTACCATAGAGCGCACACTCACTCACACACATCTGCATGTGCACAAACACACACACACACACAAGCGCACACATCCACAGCAAAAATCATATTCATGTCACAGACAGGCCATTTTTACAGCAGACAGACAGCCCGGTCCAGTGTGGAGCTTTTATTATTCACTAGCTTATGAACTCTGTGGGACCCTTCACTCTTTGACTGTCTGCACGTGTGTATGTGTGTGTGTGTGTGTGTGTGTGTGTGTGTTTGTGTACAGTTTGTGTGTATTTGCGCCATGTAGGAGTTTCATTTTTCTGCATCTGTAAGGGTGAAAAGGAGGACAGAGAAGACAGGCACGCAACATTCCCCTAACCGCAACCCTGAAGCATGCACACACACACACACACACACACACACACACACACACACACACACACACACGGAAATGGCTCGAACAGATGATGGAGAGTTGACTGCTCTGGTTTTATTCCAGAAACAAATATACAGTCCCCCATTTCTCGGGACCTCCTGTGTATATTACAGCGACTACACTATCGATCCCGAGTTGCCTAAGTTACACAAACACACATTTCTCAGATTTGCACACACATACACAAACACACCTCTTGCACACACACTGTCATTCACACACAAACAGAGGTGACGTGAGAGGTGTGATTCCTTCCACGCTCACAGACCTTCCTTCCAGCTCTTTAATTCATATTTGTCATGTATAATAACGGGATGTCTTAGCGGAATACTGCTGCGTGATGCAGAATAAAATAACAATATTTTATTTCGTTTCCACAACTCCAGCCTGTGAATTATTATTATGCTAATGTTGTTGGGGAGCCACCGCTGCTGTGCGCTAAGGTGCCAGCCTCGCTTCTTTATAAACTGAAAGGAAAAACACAGTGAAACACAATAAGCGGCGGAATAATCAATGGTAAACTGTTTACAGAAGCGGCTCGCGTTGCCGTTCATTCTCATTATTTGATCACAGCAGTATTTCACATTTAAAACGAAACCAAATATGAAGCAGAGGGCTGTGACATTGTAATGAGGTACAAGAGGAGGAAATGGGTTTTGTCTCTGGGTAATTTCAGCCCTGCCTGTGTCTGTTTTGTGTGAGATGACTGATGTGTCTGACCATAACCTCTGCCCCAGAATGCTATGGACACCTGTCTTCCCACGCAAGATCCTCCAGGAGCCTCCTGTTCAATGCAGGCCTGATTTATTAGACCCTAAGGGCTCCCTCTCCCTCTCTCTTGCTTTCTCTGTCTGTCTCATACTCTCCCTCTTTCTCTCTCTCACTCTCTGACACACACTCACAGACAATCCTCATCCTGAAGGGCCATAGAGAGAAAAAGAGAGAAATGGCTCCTGTCATTTTTCCTCTTTTAACTGGGGCTCTGCAGTGGTCTCTGTCACAGAGCCCCCGAGGGGAGGACATCAAACAAAGGAAAAACCTTTCACACTTTATTGTCTTTTACCACAGAGAGCTCATATCTCTTTTCTCACTCTCCCGCTCTGTCTTACCTCTTTTTTTTTCTTACACTTCTCTCATATTCCTCCCATTCATCTTCTTTCCCCTCTTCCTCTTCCTCTGCCGCTGTACATCTCTTTCTATATCTATATTTTATAAAGTTTGACGTTTTGACAATGCCCTTTGAGTGTGCCAGCTTGTCAGAAAATATAGAGAGGGCAAAGAGGGGGAGTAGAGACTGCAGAGCAGGAGAGAGACATTTTGAGTTCGAGAGGAGGGAGATGGACGGCTGTCTTGAATCTAAACAGCAGTCTGTCAGATCGGGGGATATTTGAAGAGCCAGGCAGGAAGCCTCACCTGTTCAGAAAAACCACCTAAATTAAAAAAATTAATTCAAAGACACTTCTTTCCAAAGTTTTCTCACACTCACGTTTTCAGGTGCTTAAATGTCAACGAATGACATGAGAAATGGGTTTCCGGATTGTCATATATGCTCGTCTAGTACATCCAATTTCTTGGAAGGCCACTGGTGCCCACTTGCGATTTACTGTACATGCTCCCTTCTGAAATGTATGTGTTTATGTGCAGTTTCTCCCAAACTGAAGCTGGCTCACCGGAGCCCTGCCTTCAGAGAAGTTCTTACTGTCTGTCCTGCAGAATATTTAACAGACATATCCTGGACTCTGGCATTAGCTTTGTGCTGTTTCTAAGTTTCTACATATGGGGTTATTTAAAGTATTTCAGTAAAATGAATATTTTATAAGCAGGGATACAGAGGGAAGCTAAATGTGCTGCTAGAAGTTTTCAAGAAAACAAAACTTATCCTGTTGTGAGTAAGCGAGTGAGCAGTATTGGGCAAGTTACTTGACAAATGTAAATGTGCAAAATGCTTGCAGTTATCTGACTGTTTCCTATCCAGGTCGATGGTCGGCTGCCTTCTTTGTCTTGATTCAGAAACAGAGGCGCAGCTTGGGAAATTGATTGAAAATGTTTCTTCATCATTCGTTCAGACAGTTAGAAGAGTCTTCTAGAAATACCTTCAGAACAATGGTAAGCTTTATAAAAACGACCTCCTGGGTTTTTCAAACAACCCTGCTTAATTATCTTTTAGAGAAACCGATGGTTGCCTCTGTGACTCGTATGCTAATACATGAGAGGCACAAACTGTGGCTGACCTACATGGAGACCAAACTGATAACCAAACTGTTGAAGTAATGCAGCGTTAGTAGGAATATTAACTGCAATGCAATTGATGTATGTTAAATTGTAATCCCCCCACACTACTTGTTACTGAAAAAAGTAATCAAATTACTGTAAAACTGCCAGTGAGTGACTAGTTTATTCTACATATTTTACTGACTCATGTTTTTCACCTTTCTGTTTCTTGCAGTTTTACTCATCTGTCAGAGAGGATGCTGTTGTTGTTTTTTTAATTTATTTTATAATTGAATGCAAAACTCAAAACTGCAACACCAACTGTAAATCAGACAACTGGGGCTCCTCATCATGCTCTAGCTCAAACCGCTACATACAACAGTATTTTCATGAGGAAATAATACCGAAAGTAATGTTTGGTTTTGAACAGGAATACCACTGGATTTGAGTCTTCATTATTCACTCTGTAGGACAATCTGGTCTTTTCATTTTATCCCGATTTTAGCTGCAGTGTCATAAACTTTTTAGATTAAATCAGACTTTAAAGAGAACAAAAAGTTTCAGATGGATAGTTCCAGATTTTTGCTTAAAACCACAGACAGAATAGTAATAAACGATCTTTGGCTTGTAGCTTTGGAAAGAAAACTTATTCATGCTTTTATTAATAATGTAAAATAGCTGCCCTAGGAGAATAAAGTAAAGTGTGTGATTGTCTTTGTGTGTATCTACACGCCAAATGCAAAGATACAGAAAGACTAGCACACGAGACACACAGTTGGTTGCATTCTTACTGACAGACTAGCTGATCACATAACACACATACCAATCACATGAAACATAAGCCCAAGGAGCAGTTATATACAGTATATCACACACATAAACACACACACACACACACACACACACACACACACACACACACACACACACACATTCAGTAGGACCAGGGCAGAGGTCAAAAAAATGACTTGCAACGACCTTCACCTGAGGTAACTGTTTCCCTGTGGACTTCCTGCCCTTTTGCAGTTTCTGTTAGAGAAGATGCTCACAGCGTCATTATTTCCATCTTCCGTGCAGGAGACGCAGCGCTTCAGGAAGCAAATGGCTTGACACAGCTGGTATCTTCTGATCTGAGTTGGGGGTAGGCAAATCAATACCACTGAGGGATCAATCCTGCAGTGTCTCTCTCACACTGTGTGTATGTATGTGTGTGTCATTTCCCCAGTGGTCATACTGTTGTGGCTGTTATAAGACTTAATGGGAGACCTCCTGACGACGGCTGTTAGCAGCTACAATCTGCCCAAACGCTGAGTTTGAAACACAATCTGATTGGCTGCTGGAGACTGGACACACATGGTTTGTGTGTTTGTGTGAGCGTGTAATTGTGTGTTTTTGTCCTTGTGCATTGTGCATATGTACGTGTGGGGGAATGTGTCTATGCACACATTTGTGTATGTGTGTGTGTGCGTGTGTGTGTGTAAGAGTTGTACCCAGGTGCACTGCCTGAAGGTTGGTGGGGTGAGAGGAGGGTGTGTGTGTGTGTGTGTGTGTGTGTGTGTGTGGGAAGGGATGACAGGGTGTGTCAAGAGGATTCTTCTCCCAAAATCCCAAAACACGAAATAAGGTCAAATTCAAAATATCGTGTCAGAGGGAAAAAAAGGAGAAAGAGAGCTGGAAGGTATCTTTATGTAAATTAAGATCTTCCACTGAACGAGAAATGTAGAATTGAAACGGCAAATTTCAGTAAGATTTTAAACAGCACAAAAACTGTAGTGTTTTTTGTTGACGTGATGGACATACATTGATAATGACGTTGCATAAAGACTTTCCATTGTGCGTTAATTAAGGAAGAATATTTATTGTGTATTTACTTGGTTCAACACAAGTTTAGAAAATGCATCTAAACTGCATGTCATTTTTATTTGTTTTCATGGATCAGCAAGAGGGGGAGTCATTAACTTACTGTTTACAGGAAATGTTTGTCATATGCTGCAGTTTTTTTGCACAAATGCAACGTGAATCAAATATTAAACTGTTTTTCTGAATACGACTATAAGACCTTGTATGTGGGTCTGACTCTTTACATTTTAATGTGTACAGAGCTACACATCTAGACTTAAAGAAACATTTTGTAAACCCTTGCTTTCAAAACATAACTCTGCTTTTCCTGATATGTATCTTTGTTTTCATTTTCATTTCAAAATCAATTTGCATACAATTTGCTCAACAATTGTCTGAAAGCAGAACTAAAGGGAAAGGTAGAGAGGATAATGAGACACTATTTAAATGAGACAGAGTAGGGAGACACCTGCGAGGCCCTTTACCTCCCCTGCTCCGTTATTCCGTTTAGCCCTCTGGTGATTGGGCGTGTGTGTGTGTGGGTGTGAATATGAGCTTGTAAAATAACAAGAGAGCTGCTCCACACACGAACACACACACACACACACACACACACACACGCAAACGCATGCAAACACAATGGTGTCTGAATATTTCTCAACACTCAGGCCTTGAGGAAAGCAGGATAAATCACATGTGCAAATATTTGGTTCGCGGCCTGAGGTTCCATCTGAATAAGCTATCAGTTGGATCTGTGTGTGACGTGTGAACATGTCTGTTTTTGCCTTGTGTCTTGTTTTATTTGCGCAGATATATGAACTGCAGCCCTAAGCTTATGTTTTTCCCCAAGCTTGTCATAAAACATAAATATGTTCCTCTTAAATTTTAGAAGCTTTTAAGAAATCTGAGGGAGAGGAAAGTGTGCTGATAGCATTAACTTTTAGGCTTTTTTCTTTTTAGCTTTTTAGCCATTTCAGCTGGAATAAGTGATAAGAAGTAATAATAAGTGATGGGAAACAGCGGAAGAAATATGCAAGTTAGGCACGTAATAAAAGTTTCTTTGCTAAATCTGCTGTTGACCCCAGCTGTTAAACTCTCATCTGGCCCAGATTTTACTTCCTGATATAACATGCGTTACAAATCTGTCTCAATTAATTAGAACTTCTTATTATCATATTGTACCAATGCTTCATGCTGATAAATGGTCAGTCATCAATGCTAATCTCTGTGGTCTTTTTTTAAACAGAGTTAAATGAGAAAATCAGACATGAAAATTATCCCTGATGGATGATTTCTTTTGAACTTTGCTCGTGGAGCCATGTGCTACTTTCATTAAACAGGGCTGCTTTCATCTCTCGTGACATAAACACCAAGCGAGCCTTTTCAATTCAGTGCTGTGGTAGATAAACAAGGTTTTATGACTTGGGGTCCCACTCTGTCCCTACTGACCAGTTATTTGTGTCGTTTTTATTCATGTTTTTCCATATTCTGCTGCTGAACCAGTTTTTAATGTATGACAATGCATTTTTTATTATGCAAATATTAATCTGAAACATTTTTTTTTATCTCAAGAGGGAACATTGGCCTAGATTATACAACCACTCTTCCATTTCCACATATTTTTTGCTCGAACAGGCAGATAGATGTTAAATGCATTTTGGACACTACACCCCACCCTTCACCCGGCCTGGGGTGGGCCTGTCAGCGGGGTGCCAAGCAGGGTGTCTGTGGCCAGTGATGTGAATTGACATACTGTTTTAAAATGGATCTGTCTAAATTATTCAGTCTGTTATTTTAGTGTCAGCATTCGGCGGCGATGTCCGGTTGTCACGGAAACATAGTCCCATGATCCCGAGCCCACAGCTGGGTCCCCGGAAGAAAAGAGAGAAAGAGATGCAGTGTGCCAGCCTGATCATTTCCACAGAAAATGAGGTGAAAGTAAATACTGTCACTCCAAGTCAAAATGAGTATACGACAAAAATGCCTTCCCAGAGTGAGAGACTATTTTTATGTGACCACCAGCAGTAAGACAGAGGCCACAAAAATGATATAAAAGGTTTTGTAGCGTATGCTGCCAGTAGGGTGTAGATGAAATACAATACTTGCCTGGAACTGATGAATACATACAGGCGGTTCCCTGTGTTTCTCTCTCTTTCAAACACACACACAGGATGAGTCCCAGGCTGTGTCGGTCAGGCTTTATGGATCTCCAGTGAGACATGAACACATGGAACAGTCATCTAGCTTCCAGCTGCTGGTGTGGAGTTTCTCTCCATCTCCCACTGAGGTCCTCTCTGTGATGAGAGGCTGCATCTGGGAGCTGGCGCTTCACTCATTGGACACTTGTCTGCAAAAGAAAAACTCACTGTCAGTAGGCTCTCTTTGTGTGTGTGTGTGTGTGTGTGTGTGTGTGTGAACTGTAAACATTTCTTTGTGAGCGGTCAGGCTGTCGAGGCAGAGAAACGGCTGCAGGAACAGCTGGGGAATCAGACGGTGATTCTCTCTTCCACCTAAACGCTGGGGTTTACACACTAGGCTTTGGGCTAGTGTGTAAACCCCAGACACACAGCGCTCCTGTGCCAAGACGAACATGCATATGCATGCAATCATGCACGCATACACACAAAGGACTCTTCCACTTGCACAGATTGCATCATACATTTCAGGTCATTTCATCATCTGTTAGTCATTTTTCATCCTAAGCTCTTCACCTTAAACAAACATACAAACAAACCACAATACACTCATTGATTTATTCAGAAAGTGAAAGAAGAAGAAGAAGAGAGAGTCTCTTGTGTACAAATTGGTTCCTGTTCAAGCAGCTTACTGTTGATATAATATGCTACCTACTGTTCAGTACATTACACACTCACTCAGCAGCCTTTTAAGCCCTATTTAACCAGACAAATGGACAAAGCCAGCACTGATTCTTTCTTCCATAAACAGATATTGTGTACATTCACAGCTGCCCAGTTAAAGCAGTGTACAGCATGTTGAGGTGCTTGTCAAAGCAAGTGGTGATGTGACACTTTAGTTCCCCTTAACTGTCACAGGACTGAGTGATTCTTAAGTGTTGTACAGCACTAGGAAGCTTGGCTGCTGTGTTTACAGTTCCCAAAAAACTCATTGAAATTTAAAGCTGAATCAAACTTTCAGTCACATTTGCACAAAATAAATGTTTCACTCATCACTAGGGATGCTGTGTGCCACCAACCACAGGACTTAATGCCAGTCAGGATATGTTAATTCCCGCAGCAGCCATTTGGAGACACGCAGCCTGCTGTCTTCACAGTGTGACTCCAAATCCCACTGTCCCTATCGTGCTTTCATCCCTACCTGTCAGCAGATGAGAGCTCTATACACCTGCAGCAACCTGCGTTGGTGTGTGTATGTTTGCGTGTGTCTGTGCGTGCCCACCGAGGAGCTTGCTGTGCAAGCATATTCACAGCCAGCATTTCTGACAAGCCTAATGAATCTCTGGAGAGCTGCTACCTGCCAGCTCTCTCTTGTTCTGTCTTGTCTTCATTGTTCTCTCACTCTGTTTTCTCCTTCTTGTTTTCTTTCCTCCTGCTCTTCCCCCCTCACCATTTGTCTGCCTAAACCAACGCTGCCTCTGTTTGTACGGTGGGTTTTGCCTCCATCAGCTAACAAGCTTCCTTTATCTGTTCTGGGTGCACATCTCACACGTCCCCATTAACCCCAGAGGAAGTAAATGGTCCGAGAGAGACCTTGCTGTTATTCATGATGTGGATTAGATGAACTTCTCTCACGACTATGCCGATTGATGCATTGTTGCTCAAACTTCTGCTGTGTGCGAGAGGAAACCTCCTTCCAGAGAGGACGCTTTAATTATACTTACCCATGCTGTATTAGTTATGCCTCAGCTCAGCTTGTCTACCCAAAATCCATTACCTATGCCTGAGGAGGCCTTGTTAGTTCACAATTGAGTGCTAATTACACAACATTATGATACATAGGCCTCATCTTGCTGTAATCACAGTAATTTAGGAAATCATGTAGCTCGGTCTACATGAGCAGGGAGGCAGAAGAACCAGCACTGTGAAGAACAAAAGATTCAAATTCACTCAGCCTAGCATCCACCTTAAACGTCCTTCAAAATACACATGCGTGAATGTGCACACACACACACACACACACACACACACAGACATATATATGAATCTCACATGTCAGTTAGAAAGTTGTGACTGCATCACTGATCTGTTGCCTCGCATGAACCGAGGGGGAGCGTGCACACACACAGAGCATGAGTAATGAAACGCTTCACACTCATTTGGCTTTTGCACTTCAAATGAGATTGGCACGGCGCAGCGTCTAAAACACAACCATTAGATCTATAATGACTCCACAGCCTACTCCCCATGGACTGACTACACACACACACACACACACACACACACATGCAGCACCCTCCCAGCCCCCAAAATAGTCTATGTATTATGCATTCCACCCATCTGCCACTCTGTGAGCACTCTATTCCATGGGGAAGAGAGGGGAGAGGAGGGGGAGGAGAATAGAGGGAGGCACTCACAGCTGGATGTGGGAGAGAGAGGGGCGGCAAGCTTTCTCTCTCTCTCTCTCTCTCTCTCTCTCTCTCTCTCTCTCCATCTGTATATCTGTCAGGTTGCAGGAATGTGAGGGGCTCACCTGTGTTTGGTCTCCTTCCTCACAGACAGGTATGAACATATGGCTCTGGAGTATGAGTGATTTATAGATGCCCATACCTTTTCTGTGTGTGTGTGTGTATTTACCACTGGAGGATGTGGATGGCCCAGCAGGAGGTGGAAGCTGACCATCTGTAGCCGCAAGACTCAAAATATCTGTGAAGCTTCAGTGTGTGTAAGCATGTGTGGAAGCACATCAACAAAGTAACCTGCTTGTGTGTGTGTGTGTGTGTGTGTGTGTGTGTGTGTGTGTGTGTGTGTGTGAGAAAGAGAGACTGAGAGAAAGGGAGATGTCTGCGTGTGTAATGTGATCACAGTAGATGCACAGAAAGCAGCAGCAAATTAGATGAACAATTATTAGAAGCATTGCCGTCATGGCTTGAAAATGTGTCCCAGTTTTTGGAAGTAACACACTTGTATTTACACAAAAAGACACCCCAGAGGAAAATGTTGCTGTTTTCTTTGTCTCATCAGAAATAAATCATCTTCTTATTTGGAGAGTACTGAATTCTGACCTATTTCTCCAACCCCCCCCCCCCCCCCCCCCCCATTAAGGAGAAATGCAAAAGAATAAATCAATCTAAGACTAAGTGAACCTGTCCAGTTTGCTCTACAAATAATGCTCTTGTTTAGAAGGCATTTGAAATGTATTTGTAACAAATCAATAAGAAGTTTATATGTAGATCTTATTTTGATTCTGAAAACAGATAAAATACACAGAGTTGAGACTTGAATTTGATCAATCAGAAAACTTTCTTTTATAAGTTTTCTTTTGCATCTCACTGTTACCTCAAGAGCGGATTATTTCAGACAAATAAAAATCAGTACAGTGAGAGAAAAGAAAAGAACATTTTAAGATCTTCGGGCTGAGACAAAGGGACGGGTATTTCTCAGGTGCTGAATTGAAGAAGTATGAGAAAATGGTCCAAATCTCATATTGATGTAAAATTGAGCTCTTTCCTCTGGGACCTCTTATGCCCAAAAGGAGTGTTGGTCGAATCACAAGGCTTCTGTTTATTTACGTCGGTGTTAGCTGGCAAACTGACTGACAAAACAAGTTTCTCTGCAGAGCGAGCTGGAGGCGAGAAGGGAGCAGTTTTAATAGCGTGTCTTTGTCTCACAGCTGCCAAACATTCACCCTGACCCAAACCAAAGTGCAACCCCATGATCCTCATCTGTCCTATTACATCCTTCAGCTGTTTCCTTCTTACTGCTCTGTGTGTGTGCAAGTGTGTGCGTGTTTGCCCAGAGAAAACAGAGGCTTCGTTGTGTCTGCGCTGTCTGATGCAGCCGTGTGTGCTTCAGAAGTTTTTACACAAAGGATGAAATGATAGATGAGGGAAATGAAGGGGGAGAGGGAGAGGGTGAAGACAAAGACGATGACGAGATAGTAGAAAAAATAATGTATGAATTTATCAAATTTGTCGTGTTTGTATACTTGTTTACTATGTATGTGTTTTTCCCCCCAAGCAATGATAGTATGTCAGCTAAAAGAGGAGAGTGTCTCTGTGGACCAGTGACACGTTGAGTGGTGTCTTACTTTCTGTAGATATTCTGCATATTATGTGTCAAGTTTTGATTTGATTGCATCTGCAACTAAAAAACTCTTTTAATTCAAAAAAATCCAAGATATCCTGGTTTGTGCTCTAGTGAAGACACTCTAAATAGAAACTTATTTTGTGTATATATAAATACGGTGGTGGAAGAAGGATTCATATCCTTTAATTCCTACATAAGTCTTACTTAAGTAAAAGTACATAAAGTTGAATCAACACCCCTCTAAAACATCACAACCTTCACGAAGGAAGGATTTATTGTAAGGCTGCATTAGTTTTAGCTAGGTGTATCTTATAAACTGGCAGTGTATATTGGTGATATGTTTAATCAATAACACAATGCATCATATTTTATTAGGTGATCACAGGTTTACGTAAAATCTAATCTGTGAGGTAACCAGTGATTATAGATGTCAAATATAAATGTAGTGGAGTAAAAAGTACATATTTACCAGAAGAGGAGGTGTAAAATAGCATAAAATAGAAATACTCAAGCAAAGTATATAAGTACCTCAAAATTGTTCTGATGTACAGTACTTGAGCTAATGCACTTTGTTACTTTCCACTGATGTGTATATATATATATAAAAAAAACAGGCTCTGGTGATAAGAGCAGGAAGAAGAGCACGACTAGAGAGAAAGGAAGTAGAGTGGCAGAAATGAACCAGAACAGAAATCACTGTCATGATTATGAGTTCTATTTTCTCTCCTCCTGTTTCTATTTTAAAATGTAGTGTCATGATAGCATTTAGGGTTTGCGTCAGTACTAGTCAATCAATACACATCAACAGGCCGCTCTGGGGGAAAAAACAGAGACTGGGGTTGAGAGTGTAAGAAGAGAAGGATCAATGTGATAATCTGCTTCTCTGGCCTTCGTTAAAGGAATCCTGTCCCACTGATCTGAGCTCTCTGATGACACTACGTTTCTCTTCAGCGTTTCAAAAGATAAACTGACCCCGAGACGAGCGCTCTCGCTTTCCCCACTCCGGCGCTTTTTGCATAGAAGCACCTGAAAGCAGCCTCAGTCCCTCTCTTCTCTTTGTAACAATGAAGTGAATGTGCAGACACAGGAGGTCTGATAAGGCCAAGTCAAGTAAAACACAACATGAGTTTGGGCGGGGAGAGAAACAGCTATCAAACAGTCTATTATAGGATTGAGTTTCCACTCGCGTTACAAGAGGCTTTGATAGTTGGATTTTATCTTTCATGTTATCATCTCACATCAGCAATATAGGCGCACACACACACCTGCAGTCTCCACTTACCTTTACCACCCATCTGTGAATTCTGTGTGTGTGTGTGTGTGTGTGTGTGTACGTTGTGGTGGTGGCTGGCACTGAGAATGAGTGAGAGAGATTAACTTGATATAGTATGTGTGCAGTGGTGGAATGTAACTAAGTACATTTACTCAAGTACTGCACTTCGGGACAATTTTGACTTTCTTGTATATTATTTTCCATTTCAGGCTACTTTATAGTTGTACTTCCACGACAATTTGAGAGGGAAATATTGTAGTTAATAAGTTAATTTACCAATTACTATCAGATTTTAAATTATGATGCATTTGTTCTCTGCAAAAATCAAGTAAGTGCATAATTGGCTCCCAACCTCTTATTTTTTCAAAACATGAAAATATCTATGAGTGCAGCAACAATATTCTCGTCCTTTTTTAATGCAAATCAATTTGTCTCAAGTTTGATTTTTCATAATTCTAGTGCTGTAATGTGCCATACTTGTTTCAACATGCAGTCAGTTCTTTTAAGTTCATTAGAACTAAAAACAGCTTTTGTGATTTTTGTTAAAAATCTTTAAAATAAAGTCTTTAAGACTCAATTGTATCCAGAATAGTTTTATGTAAAATAGTACTCACACATTAATACATCAATAATAATTATCCAATAATATAATCCATATATAAAACACTATGAAATGTGTCATTCTGCAGTACTTCTACACTTGATACTAAGTACATTTTGCTCAAAATACTTCCTTACTTGTACTTAAGTAATGCAGGATTTTTACATGTAACATTAAGTTAAGTACAGACTGTATACTTCTTCCACGACTTCATGTGTGTGTGTGTGTGTGTGTGTGTGTGTGTGTGTGTGTGTGTGTGTGTGTGTGTGAGACAGATTAGCAGGAACTCATTGCAACATCTTATCTTTCCAACGCAGCCTTTGACATGTTTGCAACAATTCAAACTCTCAACACTTATACACTCTGGCACACACACTCACACATGCATACACAGGTGTACATGGAGTTGTGAGAGGCATTTGTTGAATGACGGGCTGTCTGGAGTTGGGGTGGGGTGAGGAGGAGGTGGAGAGAGGTAGAAGTGGAGAAGGGAGGCAGAGGTGTGGAGGTGAAGACAAGCTGGACGTTCAGAAACAGACTGTCTTTGTGCCTGAAGCGCAGTGAGTGAATGCATGTGTAACCAGGCAGAGCAGCTCTGTAGAGATGTGTGTGTGTGTGTGTGTGTGTGTGTGTGTGGAGGGGGTTGAGTTAGTTTCAGTGTCCCCAGGCCTCAGCTGTGGTGTAATTGATTAAATGAATTAGTATGAAATATAGAATTAAACTGCATGAATAAGGTCATATGTTGTCTAGTTTTATGTGTGTGTGTGTCTACGTAGGCGGATGTGTGATTAGAATCAAATATGAAATTAGTCATGATAAATAGCACCACATGGACACATGTAATTGAATTAACCACTCTGTGTTCGGAATGTTAGCATAAATGAAATGTTCACCTCGTGTGCTTCATCTTGCAGAGGGGTGGCAGGTTGGTCAGAGAAGCTGTTGTAAGTGTCAGAATGCTGCTTGTTTAAGTCCCGTCCCAATATTTGGTGTCCAGGATGTACAGCTGGGTGGCAAACTGAGGGAAGAACAAGCCTAATATGTCTTAGAAAGGTGTAACAGCTTCAATGCTCCTTAGCATAACATGGTGTAGGTGTTATTCAACACCAAAATCTCTGGGTTTTATGGTGTTTAACTGGGTTGATTTCTGGTGACTGTGAAACTTCGATCATGATTCACATTATTTTGATAGTCATCAACAGTGAAAAAGTACTTTTTAAAATACATTTCATGCCTTTCATTTAATAGTCGACAGAGACAACACAGCAAAGTGAGAGAGAGGAGAGAGCAGAGAAATGACATGTAACAATGGACCTGATGTGATGTCATGTGCACCAGGGACTCCTATAGGCCACCAGGGTGCTTCAAAAAAAATCACATCTTTTACTTACTTACTTTACTTAGAAAAGTAGTACAACAATGGAAATATTATATTACAAGTAAAAGTCCTGCATTCCAAATTTTACTAAGGTAAAAGTACACAAGTATCATCAGCAAAAATCCAATAACTACTTTTTGTGCTGTTGGGAAGTTAATTCTAAAACAATGCAAGATATTTCATGAGTTGATCATAGGTTTAATCTGAAAAGTAAGTAGTAACTATAGCTGTCACATAAATGTAGTGAAGTAGAAAGTGCAACATTTGCCACTAAACTGTAGTGAAGTAGAAGGATAAAATAGCATCAATAAATGAAAATACTTGAGTAAAATGCAAGAACCTTAAAACTGTGCTCATACATGTAAATGCACATAGTTACTTTAGACCAATGCTCATCAAATCATTCAGTTTGTTTGGTTTCTACATTAATTTATTCAGCTGTTCCCTTAATTTCTCACCTGTCTGTGTGTTTACCTCTTAAAGGCCCACTCGAAAGGCACACACTATATATACACACTGTACAAATGCACTATAATACAACATCTGACAAGATTTCCTGACTCATGCACACACACACACACACACACACACACACACACACACACGCAGGCTTCCTCACTGGTGAGATCAGAGGCTTCTGGCACAAACAGGAAGCTAATATAATCTAATATCAGAGCCTGTTGGAGTTGCACACATCATCTCTTCTGGACACACTTACTGTCAAATCCTTGTGAGCTTCATAGTGACTGTGTGTGTTTATTTTACTGACACAATCAGTAGGAAACGAGTCCATGACCAAACTTATGGCCTGGCAGCGATGTGAGTGTGCATACTGATGTTGAGTCATGTTAGAGTGAAACTACCCGGCTATGACACACAGCACATAAAATATCAGCCACAGAGAAGCTCTGTTTGCTGCAGAGCAGTCAAGCTTATGGAGACACACTCACATATATTCACATATATGCACATACACATGCAAACAAGTTAGGCCAGGGTGTCCAAACCTGTCCAACTCCATAACCTTTGGTTGAAAACAGGAGTTTGGATTAGGTTAAACTTCTTTGCAATCAAACATTTTAAAACGCAACAGCCTCTCTGGAAAGTGGGTGTGAAGTTATTCATTTATGAGTTATAGCTGGAGGTGCAGAGAACAATAGTGATAGCAAAGGTACAGGCTGTTTTGCATATAAAGCTGTGTATGCAGTGTTCACTGTCTGTCATTTTGGCTGGGGGGTGTTTACATTGTCTGCTCACCTTGTACCTTCAGTTTAGTTATTTTGACTGTGCAGATTTACGACTGCTACGGTGTGAACAGCTTGGTGTCTGTGTGTTGTTATGTCTGGACTGGTTTGTGTCACAGAGGTGCTCCCCTTCACACTGTGTTCTCTTCTATTCTCTATGTTGTGCTTTTTGCCAATAAAGTGAGCAGAGATACAAACTTATCTTCAGACATCCACAGAGGAAGTTTGGTGCACAACTCCTTCCAACTGCAACATCATTATTTGGAATAAAGATGATAAAGTGTGGTGTTTTAATTCCTTGAGGGTTTTATCAGAAAACATAAAACAAGAAATCAAACATGGAGTTAGCAACTTGATAGTCAATGCCCACCAATTAGTGACATTTCTCCCACAAAATGCCCAGCTGGTGTTGGTAAGTAGATCAAAGAAATCAAAGGCTTGATGCAGCAGATTAATATCTTAGCGCTAAAAGCTACGATGAGTATGAGGAGTTGCAAGTCTACATAAACTATTATTATGGTTTATGTAGACGATTATTTTGGTTTCAATATGTTTATATTTTATTTTTTTGGTGTGACAATTTCAAGCTCAAAATGTGCATGCATGGCATCTGAAAAAAAATACAAAAAAGGGTTTAATCTACATAAGTAATAAGAGTTCTTATACACCTGTAGGCTGTGTGTTCTTTGGTTTTATATTTATATACATTTAGAATGCTAGACTGCATTACATACTATCTTACACACCTAACTTCATCGTCATACAGTCAACATAAATCATGTATACTGATCTGCTCTGGACAAAAACATGATTTCATTGGTATTGTGTCTTGGATGATGCAGATATTCTTTATTTCTTCTCTCTCTAACAAATAAATTCTCAAGAAACAGGTTCATGACTATGTCATGTTGCTCCCAAACAATTAGGTTTTTATTTATCTGGCTGGGAATGAATGCCATTATGACACCTATCAGGTCTGGGCCTTGTGTCAGTAACAGCTTGTATATCCAATTTACATATCCACCGCAGGTTCTCACCGCACCCTTTTCACTTTAACAGCTCCCATCTCAGGCAGTTAAGTATGTTTCCTTTTGTTGTTCTGGTTCAGGATTATTAATAATATTATCAGGCCTATTATTATTATTATTATTATTATATTTAAGGAATTAAAACACGAGAACGAACAAATAAAGAAATGTGGTGATCTCTTAGAAGCTCTGGTTTGTCTTGATCAGCTTTCACTCTGCCAAATAAAATATCTTGGCAGCTCTACATCGAAAACCCATTATTCTCTTCGGTGTGCACAGTGATTTAATGGCATCTTACCAACGTTTTACAACTTTATCTCCGGCCTCTTCATTATTTTGTAGACTGCTCTCACACTGTGTGTGTGTGTGAGACAGAGTGAGAGAGAGAGAGAGAGAGAGAGAGAGAGAGAGTCGTGGTAGGCGGGTTTTCCGCCAGCAGGGTTTGGTTGATTCTCTATTGATTTGTTGGAGGGGCAGAGGAGGAGGAGGAGAAAGTGAAAGGGGAGGAGTGAAGGAGAAAGCCCGGCCTGGTGAGGGAGAGAGGGATGTGATTGTGCGTGTTTTGGACGAGAGAGGAGAGCACAGAGTGATCACAATCCTGGCAAAAGTCCGACCACGGAGGGAGCGCACTTCAATCACGTGGGGGTGTGGATTTGTACAGGGAGAAAGTAAAAGTGTCGTCGGAGTGACTTCTGCTTGTACTTTGTTTTCCTCCTCTCTTTGCCTGTCCTCCCCCTCCGCCCTGCATTCCGCGGAGCAGCTGTGTTTTAATGCCCCTGCGCACCCGAGGAGGAGAGGAAGGAGAGAAGAGTGAGGAAGAAGAGGCAGAAGAAGAAGAAGAAGAAGTGAGGAGGCCTGGACACCACCCCTCCTCGCCCCTTGGAGGTCTGTCCACTCTCCCCTCCTGGCCCTGCATGGACGGGGATGGGGAGAGCCGGATGCTGTTGCCGCGGGGCTGAGCGCCTCGCCTCCCCGTCTCTGGTGCGCCGCTTCCGGCCACTGCTGCTGCTGATCATCGCTCTCTGCTGCGGTGCTCACTTAGGTAACTAACTACACTTCACTGCAACAACTAGTCTGTCTCTCCGTCATAATCGCAACTAATCTGTCATTTCACGCGCTTTGTTATCAAATTTCGCACTGATTGTTGTACGCTGCACCATCTACAACCACAGTGACAACGTGTCTTTTCAGTCTGTTCCATTTAGTTGTGATCAGGGATACTTTTATTAGTTATTAAGCGTGTGTAATCATTGTGTGGCCGATCATTGTGTTTGGGCCCAGTGCTGCCTGACAATGGCTCTCTCTCCAGCGGCAGTGCAGCAGTCTGAGCACGGATCGAGTTTCTCCTCCTCTCTCCTGGGCCGTCATTCTCCTGTCTGCCCCTTAATGGCTCATGGAGGAGGGGAAGAGAAGCGAAGAGAGGGTGGCTGCCTCTCCTCATGTCCATATATAACAGATCACAGCTTCACTCAGAGCAATATCGAAAAGAACAGAATCTATCAGAGTGTAAATCTGACCATAAAAAGTTAGGATCAGGGCAGTACTGTGTTGTAAATGTGACTCAACCTAGTGTGGAATACAGTTTATGTTCAGCTGCATGGTGCAAATTGATAAAATGCATCATAAGAAATAGTATCAAAGTGATTAAAGTTACTCAAGGTAGCATAAAGTATAAACATAATGCTTCTCTAAACCGCAATTTCTGGTATTCCTGGTTGTTTGTCTTCTAATAATCATCAAAAGTAGAAACTAGCACATCACTAAGCCAAATACTGGAGAAGAAGAGTCTGTTCACTGATAGGTTAATAATGTGTTTGTGATGATTATTGACTCAAAAACACAATATGACTAATTTTCTGTAGCGATACAGAGGTCATGATTTACTAACCTCTTATTTAACACAGTGCTTGATGGTTTTAAATTCATTTGGTTAAGTCTGGTAAAGAAACAGATGCATTTTTCATTTGGTGCAAAAAGCAGCATAATATCCTCTTTTCCAGAAACCAGCTTTTCTGTGTGTGTTGCTGTGTGTGCAGGGGGTCGGCTGTTGTGGCAGCTGTCTGTTGAGCAGTCACACCTCCAGTAATTAGTTTAACACGGCTCAGGCAGCGGGACAAAACCGCCTCTGCGAGCAGCCTGGTGGGAACAGAGAGACCCACTTCACGTTAAAGACCCTCTTGGCACCTTCTGCTATACATGCGTCACCTGGAAAGAATGTGTATTATTTAGTCTGTTTAGCCAAACAATGTTTTATTTGTTATAACTCGTACATTTCAAGGTATTCAGACACATTTCATTGTCACTCTGTCAGCTCCATGAGTGTGTTTAGACGGGGAGGCAGGAATGTCTGAATTGTTGACTATTGTTCGCCCTCCTGAGTGTCTAGTCGAGAGAGAGAAAGAGTGCATGCTGTAGTGTGCTCCTGTAAAGCTTTGTATCTCTAAGCTCGGAGGGCTGTTTGTGTGATTTGAGCTCAGTGTGTGAGAGAGAGAGTGCACACAACAAGGTGATCAATAAGCACTTCACAAGCCATTCCCTCGGTTGAGAGATGATCCCAGTAGATCCTCCTCTGATCTCCGGAGATCAGAGAAGTTGGAGGCTGTCAGATAGGGAGACAAAGAATCGCTGAGCCAAGCCTGAGAGGTTCAGCTGGTGGATCTTTTGACCTCTGCCTGATGGTGGAGAGGGTTCCTCGGGAAGAGAGATGACCAGGGGGTGAGGAGACCAGCCAGGGAATCAGACTGAGAGGGCTGAAAGCCGAAAACAGAATAGAGTAGTGATATAACAGAAGAGTGCTGGTGGAGAGACACGATTTGAGCTGGAGAAAAAAAAATGAGGCTTGAGAGATAAGAAGAGATCTGTGAGATGATAAAGGCAGCTGGGAGAGGTGGGTGAGTGAAAAAAGAGAGGTTACTATATGGTAGAACATGGAAGGAGTGGTGTGGGCATTGCTGGCAGTTTTATTGTGTCTATATTAGATATTTACCTCGGGGGATGAAACAAACCAAGCTCTGGATGTGTTGAACGGCCCTCGTGCATCACTTCCTCACACGAGGAGTTCTTTATTCTCTTCGTAGAAATATTTTCAAGTCAATTCAGTATTCATCACCTCGGCTTGACTTACCATAAATTGCTTATTTATATGCATAGATTGGCTTCTGTTTTTGAAAGTACAGCTATGCATGCTTAGAAAGGGCGCTTGGGAGGACGGCTGCACAAAAGAGAGATCATGGGGATCCTTGAAGAACAAATATATCTAAATTGTGCTTTAATATTGATTCACAATATTGTTAGTCATCATATGAAAGTCCGCTTTTTGCTTGATGCATTCACACGGAGACAAGAGAGCAGGGTCAGCTGTAGAGCAGCACAGTGGGAGCTGGTGTGAAACTTCAGCTGATGCTTGTTTGTCAGAAAGGTTTGAACCTTTCTATAAGTCAGTGGTTTGAACCCGAGTCCTTCAGTTACAGGGTCGACTCCCTTCTCGCTGCATTACCCTGCTGGGAAAATGTCAGTGAATGAGTGCTTTTGTGTGGTTTTTAGAGCAGCTCATGATTCTGATACCCTTCGAAAGAGAATAAACCCACTCTGATTAGATTGGGAGCAGTATTTAGGTACTACGGGCCAGATAGGAGGGAGAGAAGGAGGCTGTTGGTGCGCCAGTCAAAGACACAATGTGTCCTCAGTACTCTGACCGTCTGTACAGTGGTGGTTGGCATTGAAGGCAGCCTGTGTATGTGTGTGTGTCTGTGGGTTTGTGTCAGTATTTAACAGGCAGGAGAGAGATTCTGAAGCGTGGTGAGAGTGGGGGTCTGTACCTGCACCCTGATTTATAAAACTCAGAGCACTACTGCCCCCAAATGGTGGCGCCCAACTCCTTCATTCCCCCAAATCAAACAGACGTACAAAGAGGAGCTGGAATGTGCTGTTTGCTTGTGTGTGTTATCGTGTTGGTGTGACATTAAGGGAATCTGTTGATTTCAGTAAAAACCATGTACTCTCTGCATTTGCTTGGCTATTAGGAGATCATACCACCATCTGAAGATCACTGACTGTGTGCGTTTAACGGAAGTACAACCAGCATTCTTTCTAAGACAGCTATTTGTGTGTGTGTGTGTGTGTGTGTGTGTGTGTGTGTGTGTGTTTGCAGCTGCCCATACACTGCAGAGCCTCTCTCTGGCCTAATCTAATAGGAGCACGCTGTGACTGATGCATTAGGTCTGGTCTCTAATCTCTCTCTCTCTCGCTCCAACTCCCTCTTTCTCTGATGATCTATGATAGAAAAGGCTGGTTTGACCCTTGTTACATTCAGAAATGTAGCAATAGATAAAACATTTGGGACAATTTCGGACCAAGAAGTTTGTTCCTAATGGCCACAGGAGGACAGAATAATCAGTCTTTTGGATGGATCTCTTCTGGTGCTCATAGTTATAGCTGTAAACAAACACTGCAGTGAAAAATATATTGTAGTCACAGTGATATTTAATAAATGTACAGTTCTGATTGTATATTTGCTCTGCTAAAGCTACACAGGTACACACATACATACACAAATACCCTCAAAAATGACCACAGAATTTCATTATAAGCTTTGTATGCATAGCGCACCTTGTATTGTCTCTCTGTCTGTAATACTTTATGTGTTATGTGCTCCCTGGCTATATAAGCAGTATTATCTCACTCCTTGTGGGAAAACATTCTTTATCTTGTCTCTCTGGCTGCTCTTTGGTTTATTACACTTCGGGTTTATTACACTCGCAGAGCGGCAATGCTGATTGATCAAGACTTTCAACTGACGGCTGGTTCTTTTTCCAATTTTATTAGGTTGGACTGTAACCGTAGTTGTCTTCTGTGTGTTAAATCCACCTCTACATACCTACAATATCAGACCTTTGATAATCTTTCAGGCTGTTTTAGCTGGTCACCTATCACTATTACTGCTAATACATACATATATACACTTTGTTAACAATATTTTTTCTCTCTGTCCTCTCCAGGTCAGTGCCAGGTGGCCACCCCTCAGTGCCGTATCCAGAAGTGCACCACCGACTTCGTCTCCCTGACCTCCCACCTGACGCCGGCCGTGGATGGCTTTCATACTGAGTTTTGCAAGGCTCTACGTGCGTACTCGGCCTGCACCCAGAGGACAGCCAAGTCCTGCCGGGGGAACCTGGTCTTCCACTCGGCTGTGCTGGGCATCTCTGACCTCATGAGCCAGAGGAATTGCTCCAGAGACGGGCCCACTTCCTCCACGCACCCCGAGGTGGTCCACGAGCCCTGCAACTACCACAGTCGCACCCAGCACGCCCACACACACTCCCACGCGCATGCGCACACACACTCCCACGCTCACGGCCACTCTCGGCCTGCATACCTGTTCTGCGGGCTGTTTGGGGACCCACACCTGAGGACATTTAAGGACAGCTTCCAGACTTGTAAGGTGGAGGGGGCGTGGCCTCTCATCGATAATGACTATCTGTCAGTACAGGTCACTAATGTTCCCGTGGTACCTGGTTCCAGTGCCACAGCAACCAATAAGGTGAGAAAAGAACAGTTATGAAGCGGGAAGCAGAGAGAAGTGGACTTTTTGGGGTCTAATTTGCTGTTATTAAGGCTGAAAGAGTTTCCTAAGTGAGAGCAGCTGGTGTAATCTGGTTTATTTCTGTGTGTGTGTGTGTGTGTGTGTGTGTGTGTGTGTGTGTGTGTGTTAGAGGGAAAACATTTCCTATAATGACCTCTAAGTTGCTTTTCTTCGCCTCAGAGTAAGAAATCTTATCAATGTGAGGGTGGAAAACTCCCGTACTCCCGCTGCTGTAGTTTTTTCTTTTTCTGCCTCCTTCTCTGTGTCTCTTGCTCCCTCAGTCTCACAAATGTGAGGCAAGCAGCCCGATGTTGTGACTATCTCTTGTGACTCAACCAGTGTTGGAAACCTAACTTGGTTAATGGCTGCATATAGGCTGGCCTCTAATAACATGGAGTGAGATGTGTGAAAGAACCCACTGTTTACTTATGTGTGTGTTTGCAGGTATGTGTGTGTGTCTATTAAGTGGCACTCCTTACACTCAGCTTAAAGCACTATGCGTGTTAAAGGTCCTTATCCCTTAATGACAAAAAAGACACACACACACCACCAAATGGATGACGAGCCACACAAGGTGATCTTTGTGGTGTTAAAGAAGCTATGTTGATGTTTCCCCCGATGATCTGCCCTCTCTAGCTTAGTCGATAGCTTTAATTATTAAAACACATACACACCCATGCAAACACTTAGTCATGCACACGCTGGCAGAAACACACACACACACATTAAGCAAATAGTAGGGTTGCTACACTGGAGTTGAAGGTTTGACCTTGTGTCAGAGGTGGGGCAAGTTATTAGTCACGATTATTAGACACACACACACACTCTCTTACAACCACACACACACACATTAACAGCCCTCCAGGTTTAATGGCCTGCCAGGCCTCATTCCTCACGGCTGTCATGTGAACAAAGCAGCCTTTCACCGGAACTATGATGCTAGTGCTAACCGTAATGCTCACACCACACCCTGTATCCACCACTGCCTCCACTCACCACTGGAGCCCTGTGTGTTTCTATGTGTGTGTGTGTGTGTGTGTGTGTGTGTGTGTGTGCATGTGTCAGCATGTTTGCATAGCTGTGTCAAATTACAACTTGTTAAAAAGTAATTTAGTCATTTCTCAAATGTAGTGTGATGAGAGTCTATAACCTGTGTAATGGGTGAATGTTAATATTTGTGAGTGTGTGTGAGAAAGAGGGAGAGAGGGTCTATATATACAGAAAATAGTGAATGATGAAAGTTGTATTTGTGCAATATCAAATGAATTGACTTTGTAACTGTGAATCAATTTTTATTCAATGCTCCCTCTCTCCTTCTCTGTAGATCACCATCATCTTCAAGCCCTATGAGGGTTGTACAGACCAGAGGGTCTACCAGGCTGTCACAGACAACCTCCCTGCTGCCTTTGACGATGGAACCGTGAGCAGCGGAGACCCCATCCACACTTCTGCTGGTGCAGACGGTGCAACTGGGAAGGTCCGGGCTCTGTGGATCTCTGAGCGCAGCCCGGGGTACCACGTAGAGCTGCACGCTGGCTACATTGGTGTAACTGTAATCGTTCGCCAGCTGGGCCGCTACCTGACCCTGGCAGTGCGGATCCCGGAGGAGCTGGCTCAGGCCTACGATGCCACCCAGGACCTGCAGCTCTGTCTGAACGGCTGCCCCAGCGGAGAACGCATTGACCAAGCGGGGCATCTTCCCCTGCCCCTCTCCCCTCCTGCGCTCGGCCTACAGCTTCAGCAGCTGCGTCGGCCCAGCTACTCCTCACAGACACAAGCATCCCCCTATGGTGCCATGCAGGTTTTCGGTGTGGAGGGGGCGAAGGAACGCTGCAGGGAGCAGCTGGAGGTGCAGGACATTTACTTCCACTCCTGTGTGTTTGATCTCCTGACCACTGGGGATGCTAACTTCACAGTGGCGGCGTACAGCGCCCTGAAGGACATGGAGAGTCTCCACCCGCACCGGGATAGATGGAGGATCTACCCCCGCGGCTCTGCCACCTCCACCTTACACTCTGATTCTCAACCTATCAAACGGCTCATTCTGCTCCTGCTCTGTGCTCTGAGCGTGGCATTGATGTAAGAACGGGAGCGGTAGTCTTTGTGTGTGCCTGCTTTCGTGTGGGCTTGTGTATGTGTGTGCACTAGAAAGAGAGTTTTAGGATTTTTTTTGGCTGAGCACTGATACTGAGCACTGATTCCTCTCTCATGCAGAGAGGAAACAGCAAGCTGGACAGTTACTGGGAACTAGTGTTTTTGTAGAAGAGGTGGCAGAGCAACATTAACTGCATCTTACCTGGCAGAATCAGCCCTCTGAGGAATAACACAGGAGATGTGATGACGGCTTTCACAATCGGTCTTCATCTTGGCATAGGACGCTTGACAATGACACACGTGTACCTGTGTGGGTGAACTGTATGTGTGGATATACACTCCAAACTGTAAATAGCTTGTCTTCAGTGCACAGTGTAATGGCGTAGAGTTTGTTTTTTGTGTAATTTGATGTGATTTTTCTTTAATACCTCAGACAGAGGATGTTTGTTTTAACAGAAGCACTTTATTTAGATTTTTTTATTTAACAAATCCACATCAGTGTTTCTTCCTCTCACTTACTGTCCTCCACCAAAATCTCTAAAAGCTCATGTTTTGGAGACCATCTATAATTAGATTTTTGATCCTTTCAAAGTAAAAGTCTGTTGAATATAAGGAGCTGCCATTTTTGTTAAAATGCATCATTGTTCCAGAAGCTGATGTGACTCAGCATGTCATTTTAAGTCAGTCAATGTGAGTCTTTTGAATGTATTATGAATATTGTCACAGCAAATGCCATCAGTACTATTTTGTTCCTGTATGAATTTGTTGTTTTTCCTTCGTCCTGATTTCAAATATGTGTGTGAGTGTGTGTGAAAATGTGTGTGTGGCTGTGTCAGTTTTTTTAGTTTTTTTTACCAGTTGGTGACATGCTTTAATGTGTTTTTTATTCCCTCTGAGAATCATGTTGGAGGTATTACCACCTTTTTATCAAGAGGCTGTGACAGTACCGGCTCATGTGTGTTACTCACCGTATTCTTTATTGTGTTAATTTGAGCCAAAGACAGATAATGTATGTTTTTTATGTACAAAGGAAATCATAACTCACCACCAAACCAGCACCCGTCTCCTCCTCACACTCTCTCCCCTGTTTTTAAAGTTGCTACTGTAGACTGTTTTACTCCTACTGCCAGAATTTACAAGCTGCTCCTAAACTTAGATTTGTGTAAGATATTGGAGTGTAGACAGAACACTGCAAATCACTGAGAAGACTTTACCACACTGTCTGCTGAGACTGTGGAAAATGTTTGCCATTTGATACCTGATAGAAAATAAGACTATGATCCTTTTTAACATGTAACATTCTGTATAATTATGCCACATTTGGTTGGCCATATAGGCTTAATCTCAGTTTTTGGCATTGTGATCTCTTACATCATGTGTGAGTGTCAGTTTGGTGAAGAGTGGCTGGTCAATGTTGAAATACTTAACTTATTTATGAACGTAGTGTCCTGTAGAGGAAGTTATGCTCCATATTCTTGCTGTTGGATAATAATTTAAAAAATGTCAGATGTGATTGTACTGCCACCTAGTGGTGCTCTGTTGCTATGTCAGTGTGTTACTCAAGGCGCTCAAAAAAACAAAAAAAACATGAGGAAAAAACTGTGTGCAAGTGTTTTATTTAAAAAATAAAGTCAATATGGTTCAAGCTTACTTCCTGTTTATTGATCACATTCACAGGAATATAAAAAAGCAAAACAACATACTGAAAAGTGTAAAACTATGTTTATATGTAAACCTTAAGCTAAGGTTTCCCCACAATTCTTTTGGTAATTCAAGAAATTAAGAATTAAAGATGTGTAAAAATACACGCAGATCTTCTCACAAACACACATACAACATATGTGCACTAACCCATCTGTCTGAGGTGAGGTTAAGATCAGATACCAGGTTTGGCCTCACAAACACAATCCGTTTTCAACTGCCGCTGTCGGCGACACCTGGGATGTCAATGACAAAAGGCTGAAAAAGGCGCGACAAAAGATTTGCAGCATTTGAAGCCTGTTACCACTGTGATCCTGACAGTGGATGATTTCCCATTCAATCCATGAGATTCCAATCCAAAACTCAGTGTAGGAACATTATCATAAAGCCAACCACAAGGGCAGACCACGCTCAACTTCTTCCAGTGCAGAGATCCTCATTGTGAAGACTTCAAACAAGAAAGACTTCCTCTCCGGGTTAGTTTGCATTTCAAGGTCACACGGTGCATCAGAAGCCCTCCGTTTCCAACCATCTGAAAGGCCAAGGACATTGTTACAATCTTTGAAACAATATACTATGTTAGATAAAACACATTTTCACACTGTTGGACAACATCATGAAGGTGAGTGAACACCGGATGGCACTATGGTCCAAATAAGGCACACATCCTCTTACCACTTAACAACAACGTAAGTGGTCATCAAAGTGTTAAAGACGATGATCTTCATGAGAAGCAGCCTCATGACCAGGACAACCACTATGTTTGTCCACACACCAACATCTGGAGATCAAACCACACAGACCAACATAAGGAACAACATCGGTATGAAGCAACAGGGGCTTTTTTTATTTGTTTGCAAACAATTAAAATGCACCTTCTGTCTCTTCATATCCATAGCAGATTTTGTCTTGATGATCTGAAATGAAAAAATGTATTAAAAGTGTAAAATAAAAAGTAATAAAATATATTATTTGAGGGTGGAAATGACAGAAACCAAATTCAACATTCTGGTTTCCTCACACAGGATCAGCTACAGTCCTACCTGATGGGGAGGTGAGGTGTCTCCTGTTGACTTTTGGGTGTCGTCTGTGACTCACTGAGCAACTGTACGATGGCCAGTCACCGGTCGCCACCATGATGATCGCCACGGCACTGTGGCCACGATGCTTCCTGTTTACAGCAAAGCTGTATGGCAAACTGGACATAAGGCCTTCTGATGGTGACCTCCAACTGACCTCTAGGTGCCCTCTCTTGAAGTCACTCACCATACAGACCAGCAGGGTCCAGCCCAGCCTCTCCCCTGACAGGTGGACTGGAGTGGCCAGAGATGCCAGCACATCCCCCTCTACCCCTCCTAAAAGATGATGGAGGACAACATGAAGAAAATTACATTTTGACAAAGATAAGATGTGCATTAGGATCGGGAGAGATTTCTTGGTCTGTGGCAATCTAACAGAAGGTTATGCACTGGTTCAAACACAACAATTAAATGAAGTACAGGAAATGTATATGGTAGTTATGAATATGAGGCATTTCGTTTGAAAATGACGTGTTTGCTGTTTACCTTATTAGGACAGGATTACAAACATGGACATCAGTATAAATACATATAGTGTAACAGTTTATAATTAAATCCTTAATGCATTTAACATTATTGCCAGATACGACTCCAAATATGTATGTATACATATATCACTTATTTTAGTATTAAAAACCTCATCAATCTTTGTGATTTTGATGTAGTAACTCCAGTAGCAGGAGTCAGTACTCCTTTATAGGCTGCCACCATTGGTAATATAAAAACCTAAGTATAGAGGGTGTTGTATGTTGTAAAGATTTCAAAGCTCTTTGTAGCAAATTTGTGATTTTAGGTTATATAAATAATATTGACTTAACTTGACTTTCAAAAGCGACTGATTAAACTCAAATATGGTGGTCATGCTTTAAACAAAAACTCCCCTCTGAAAAGTCAATGTTTTGGACGTTTAGAATTTTCACCAAACATTGATGTGAAATTTTCTTTTGCCTATTGATTCACAGTATGCACCATAATCTTGTAATAGAAATGAAAAGCTCTTACCTGTCCATAAATAAATGATAGGCAGGTAAAATAAACCCCTGGATGGCTCAGTCATGTCTGCTTCAGTAACAGTAGCTTCAGTGATTACTGCCTTGTTCTTGTGTGTGTGTGTGTGTGTGTGTGTGTGTATGTTTGTGCACCTTGTGTATATGTGAGTGTGTGAAATGGGGGCATGCTGTTAGGCTTTGCCAGGAGCAATGCATTGTGGGGGATTGACATGTCTCATTGTTGTGACCTTATACTAACAATGGACCCCCCCCACCCCACCCCGACCCGAACACACACAAATACACGCACAGAGAGAGAAAGAGAGAGAGAGAGGGAGACAGACACAAATGAGGCTTTATCTGCATTTATAAAGAGGGAGAAAAGTGAGGACAGGATAGTAATGTGGACAGTAGAAAGTCAGCGAACAACTGGAGAGAAACACCTGCCTACGGCTGTTAGATCTGAGGTAAGAAACAGATCCTATCAACACACCCAGAACATTAGACAGTACACTTGTAGGGTACACACACACACACACACACACACACACACACACACTCTCTCTCTCTCTACAGAGAAAAACTGTATAAAGTATAAAGAGTATAAAATGTATTCGTAATAACTGTAGTTATAGTGCACTAACATCAGAAAAGACATTACATAAGACATGATTTGAAGTTACAAAGCTCTCTCTCTCTCTCACTCTCTCTCTCACTCTCACACACACACACACACACACACACACACTACATACTATTGGGCTTTTTACTTCAGCATTGGGCGGGAGCTTTAAAGAGAAAGTGAAACTCAACAGCAGGAGCCTGAAGGAAGGGCGATGAAGCCAAAATGAACGAGGTAAAGCTTTTTGACATTTGCAGCTATTGATTACTGTTAAAATATTACCTCTAAAGCAGATACAAGACAAGCATCACTTTACTAACTACAATCTTCGTAACAGTTAGTTATATTTCTGGCGAATTTGTTGGTTATCGCTACTAACATAAGGCTGATCAGCATGATACAGCACAACTAGCCTGATTTGAACTGCAGTTATGCTCCTGCAGCTGTTGTCACCTCACAGTTATAGCTGTGTCCTCATCTTGTTTTGTCCGCATGGAAAATCATGTGGCGCACTTGTCACATGTTTGAGTCTCCTTCAGGCTGAGATGTGCTGTGGTTGAGGCCTAAAACTGTGTTTACCAGAATTCATCACACGTGATGCTTGCAAGGTCCAAAACTATCACCTTGTAAATGTGAGAGTTTGATACATTGTGAGCTAAATGAGTGATTTTGTTGAGAGAGTAACCTTTGAAACCACTACCATAACCATAAACCTGGTGGGAGGAGCCAGTTCTCTATTGGTGAGACACAGTAAATTTCAACATTTTTGATTGGACAGTGGTATAAATGTTGTTTCATTGAGTGACTATGTAGTGTGTCCTTAATCCTGCTCTAATGTCTTTCAGGTTTAAGACGAAAAGTCAACACTCACACCAGGTCCATCGCTCCTAATGTTTGGGATGTGACCAAGTTCAATACTAGCTGTCAGCCTGTCACACGTTTGGATTTTTTTTAAATCAGTGGTTGAAGGACATTTCCTCTACAATGGTCTTGGTGAGGCTGTTAGTGCTGTCTCTATTCCACATGTCTCTGGTTGGGTCTCAGCCCGCCCAGAGTTCACAACCGGCGTCAAGCCCTCCTCATCCTGCAGGAGAACAGTCTCCTTTGGGTACTGCTGATCTGTCCTTCCCTTGGAGCCGCCTTCGCCTGCCAAGGTACCCTTCACACTGCTTTAGTTTTACACCCACATACAGGAAAATTACAAGAATATTGGTAAACGTTTGTTTTTGAGTCACTGTTCAAAAAAACAACACGTTTCTCTCTCTCAGGTACATCATTCCTCTTCACTACCACCTCCTCCTGCACCCCAACCTCACAAGTCTCAGTTTCACTGGTTCGGTGCAGATTCAGATTGATGTCCAGAACAACACGAACTGGGTTGTATTACACAGCAAGGGTCTGCAGATCTCCAAAGCCACCATATTGGACCAGGACCTCACTCATCTGTCTGATCAGGTATCTGTAAATGCAGAGCTACAGGTTAATTAACATTGTGACTTACATTGGAGCCAACTTATCTCCATTTCTTATTCACTCAGCATTTAATGACATGAAAATAAAACTGGAAGTATTTGAATATATCCTGCTTTTTCTCTTCATAGGTTCTTCCAGTTCTTCATAACCCTTCCCATGAGCAGATTGGTATTTTCTCTCCCAGGGTGCTCAGCAGTGGGCAGAAGTACTTTCTGTATATTGAGTTTGGGGCAGAACTTGCAGAAGGCTTCTATGGCTTCTATAAGAGCACCTACAGAACCAGCACAGGAGAGACCAAGTAAGACCAGATAGATTGTTTCACAGCAAGCTCGGTAAAATATCCTACACATACAGGGAGGTTCCAGCAACAATTCAGTAGTCCATTGTCAGCAATACAAAAAGTGTCTTCTGATGTCTCTTTTCAGGACCTTAGCTTCAACTCACTTTGAGCCCACGAGTGCTCGGATGGCATTCCCTTGTTTCGATGAGCCAAGCTTCAAAGCCAACTTCTCCATACAGATCAGGAGGAGTCCAGAGTACATTTCTCTGTCCAACATGCCTGTGGTGAGTGTTGCATATATGCTAATTATCACACATGCTCAAATATGTGTGTGGAAAATGGTTACAATGAATTCTTTTTTTTTCTTCAGGTCAAGACAGTTGAGGTGAGCGATGGCCTGCTTGAGGACCAGTTTGATGCAAGTGTAAAGATGAGCACGTACCTTGTAGCTTTTGTCGTCTGTGACTTCAAATCTGTCACTGCAACAACATCTTCTGGAGTGCAGGTGTGGTCTCCCTAATGTTATTTTAATTTCTTACCGACAATATTACTTCTTACTTAGTGACTCAGTGACACGTTTTTGTTTTTCATGCACTGTTATGTATCTGTAGGTGTCCATCTATGCTTCCCCTGAGAAGTGGCTGCAAACCCGCTATGCCCTGGAGGTTGCTGTCAAAATGCTAGACTTCTACGAGGAGTATTTCAACATCCACTATCCTCTCCCCAAACAAGGTACCCTTTGTTCAGTTTTTCTGTAACTAAGCCATACAGCATTTCTTTTTTTTCACATATTGTCTCTTATTGTCCTCTCTTTACTCCATCTTTCTGTCCCCTGACCTGTGTTTTCCCTCTCAGATCTGATAGCCATCCCAGACTTCCAGTCAGGTGCGATGGAGAACTGGGGTCTGACCACCTACAGAGAGACCAGTCTTCTCTTTGATCCTCTCACATCCTCCATTTCTGATAAACTCTGGGTTACCATGGTGATTGGCCATGAGCTCGCCCATCAGGTGAGAGTGTGACACTGTCTGCACTCTAATGACATGCAGAATTAAGTGTTTGTTTAGCTTCAGTAGTTCAGATGCTCATAACTCAAATCATTACATAAATAAATACTCAATGCAGAGTTGTGAAATTCAAAATCTTTCCTGCAGTGGTTTGGTAACTTGGTGACGATGGAGTGGTGGAACGATATCTGGCTGAATGAAGGATTTGCCAGATACATGGAGTACATTTCCGTCGAGGCCACCTACCCCGACCTCAAAGTGGTATGTGCTTTATTTAACCGGACTATAGACTTAATTGATTAATAGTGGTAGGTTAATATTAAGCCTGGGGGAGAGTACTGATGGTGCTGTTCGTGTGCACAATCTTGCAGGAGGAATATCTACTGTACACCTGCTTTGCAGCAGTTGGTCATGATTCGTTGAACTCCTCTCGGCCAATATCCAGCCCAGCAGAGAACCCCACTCAGATCAAACAGATGTTTGACACAGTCTCCTATGACAAAGTATGCTTTCACTCTCATACAGTACATGTGTTGTGACTTCAGATGACAATTCATTATGAGAATATTATCTGTGCAAATGTATTACCTGCAAAATCAGGAATGGATAAAACATTGTCAATGTAAAAAAAGTATTTCAGTTTTTTTAAACAGTTGGCCTGGTCATGATTGAAATAGCAGGAAAACAGCCTCTAAACACACACTTGTGACTGCATAACTATTGATCTTTATATTGATCTAATCTTTTTCACATTTATGACAACAACAACATTCAAACTACTTTGACACCATAACCTGTCATGGCCCATTGATTAAATAAACATTCTCTCTCCCACCAGGGAGCGTGTGTCCTGCACATGCTGCGACATTTTCTGACAGATGACGTCTTCCAGAGCGGGATAGTACGATACCTCCGCAAATACAGCTACAGAAATGCACACAACCAGGACCTGTGGGACAGTCTAGCCAATGTACAAACACAAATTACATTCCTTGTGAAATTCACTGTATAGTCATTTGTGATTCTTCTTGTAAGTGGCATCCTGACAGAGTTGTATTTGAATTTGTACTTGTCAAAAATGGATGTACCAAACTTTTTCTGTATGGGACTGTAGCTTCATTGATGGATCACAATAGAGAGCTGTCTTTTTTTAACTAGACAGGAAGTAGCAAGAAGCTTGCTCTTTGAGATATGTTCTTCTGTTTTTATAGATTATCCTCTTACCTTTTTACAACCTTGGAATTATCATCAGACAAAGAACAGAGTGACTGATCCATTTACAGAATCATACATTTCATGTTTTCTGTCTGGGTGTTATTTAAAGGTCTTTTTTAAGAGGTTTAGCCCAGATATTATAAATCTGGTAGATTTGCGTACTGGAGGATTATAGATTTTTTATGTTTTTCCTCTTTCCACAGTCATTGTTTCCCATTCATTTCATTATGGTACATAAATCAATTTGCTGAGACTTGAAAGTTGCTTAAAGTAGGTAATGAATCAAAGGAACATTATGTTTTACTGCCATCAAAGTTGTGTTATCTTTGCCCAGAAATGCAATTGTAAGTAATTTTAAAAGAGTACACTGCCTTGCCATGCATCGATATCAAAACATTGATAGAAATACAAGCAGACATGGTCCATTGAAAGATCACATTCAAATTCTAAAACACTATTGTGTACTGGGGTCAGCCGCAATGTACGGTACATGTGAAAAATGTTATGATCTTTTCACAGGAATTTATTTGATTTTGTTTTTCAGACATGCTCAGAGGAGGAGTTCATCTCAGGAAAACACTGTTACAGCAGCAGCCAGGCCTCCAAGAATGCAGTGAGTAAACATTTAAACATCAACTCTCTGACCCCTGCTCATGGGTTTCCTCTTAAAAATGTCACACCATTTACAGGATTGTTTTCTGACCTTGTTACGCGGTGTGGTCGAATGTATTGATCTCCCATTGTCTCCTACAGTACCTGTTTGCTGGGGAACACCTGGACCTGACAGCCATGATGAACACTTGGACTCTGCAGAAAGGTATTCCTCTGGTAACTGTAACTAGGAAGGGGCCTCGTCTGCTGCTGAGACAGGACAGGTTCCTGAGGACAGTGCTACCTTCTGACCCTCTCTGGTCCACATTGCAACAGGGGTGAGTTTGTTTTACTATTTAGTTTACTATTCTATTCACACTGTACGGTGCTCTTCTACTCTTTGTTTTTACTCTTGCAGTTACTCACCCATTATTGCCAAGACTTTCATTTTACATACTCTCCTTTATGTATAGTTTCCTTTGGCATATCCCACTGACGTACAAGACAGACGCTTCTAGCACCATCCATAGACACCTGATGACAACACACACAGGTAACAGGGGAGCGAGAATATGCCAAATATAATTCATACACATCGTCACTTTTGCTTTGCTGTTATATTGTTTTCTATCCTCTTTATTGCTATTTCTGTCTCATTTAGACAGTATACATATAGGGGAGGAAGTCAGCTGGCTGAAAGTAAACACTGACATGACGGGCTATTATGTGGTTCATTACGAGGATGATGGTTGGGACGAGATGACCAAACTACTTTGGGAAAACCACACCGCTCTGAGCTACAAAGACAGGACTCACTTGATACACAACGCCTTTCAATTAGTCACGTAAGCATATATATGCGTATGTGTTTCTGTATGTCTGTAGTGACACATAAACAAAACAGCAACACAACATCAGACCTGAAATAGCACCTAACCTTTCAAATATTCTTGTATGTCTCTAAAGGGCAGGTCATCTGCCGCTCAATAAAGGCTTAGACCTGATTGGTTACCTGCGATTGGAGAGACACACTGTGCCTCTCCTCCAAGGCCTGGGCTATCTGGAGGCCTTTTACCGGTTGATTGAGAAAAGGAATGAGCTTGATCTAACAAGCAACCTGGGTGTAAGAGTACATTTAGTATAATATTTATGCCAATGTCAGTATGAAATGCAGTTCATGTTCATGTGAGATGCTGTTTCTCTGTGTGCTTTGGTGCAGATGTACATCCTGCGATTTTTCCGTGCTGTCATTGACCAGCAGACATGGAGCGACAGTGGCTCTGTGTCAGAGCGACGGCTGAGGTCAGAGGTCCTGTCGCTGGCTTGCCACCTGGATGACCCTCCCTGTCTGAAGCGGGCACGTGAGAGCTTCAAAGACTGGCTTCAGTCCAACGGTACACTCACGTATGTCCGTCTAAATTATATATTAACACACATCAGTCAACAACTGCTGATGTGATTCACGTAAACAACACCTATTCCCTGTGCTAGACTGGACCATATAATTTGATATTTCATCGTGTCCCTAATATGCACGTCTTGTGTTTACCCTAGCTTGCCCACCGACGTGGCCGAGACAGTGTATTCAGTTGGAGCTCAGGATGACCATGGCTGGGCCTCGCTCTTACACACATACAACATCTCCCTCTCTGCAGCACAAAAAAACAAAATCCTGTTTGCATTGACCTGCACCAGAGACACAAAAAAACTGCATAGGTACATCTTCTCCCTATTACTCACACAGTTAATGCTGCCACCATGTGGCAAACATGGGGAATTTTGTGTATATACTGTATTACAGTTAAGATTCACTGGAGGCTCTTCAAGTGTTATCAGATAATGTGGCGTTAATAGAGCATGTTATATCGTATTGTGTGTGTTTGAGTTGCAGACTGCTAGAGCTGGGTCTGGAAGGGAAGATGATTCGATCCCAGGACCTGTCCACTCTCATCCTGATGGTGGCCAGGAACCCGCAGGGACATCACCTCGCCTGGAACTTTGTCAAAAAGAACTGGGACACACTGGTTAAAAAGTTAGTACAACATAATGGAGACATTGGGAATGACTAAATAATACTAAAAGTCAAACCATGTGATTCGATGCCTATGAAATCCCTAAATACCACTGTGTGCATATGTAGGAGGAGATATTAGTCTTTGACTGTCCTCTCTGTTGTGTTTCTGCTCCGCAGGTTCCAGTTGGGCTCATTTTGTATTAGAAACATAATCATTGGCACCACAGGCCAGTTTTCATCTCCAGAGGAACTTACTGAAGTAAATGTGCTCTCATAGCTTGTACTAATCTATATTCTACAAGGCAATTTAGAGATGCACCAGTATTTCAACATGCTGTTTGTGTTGGCTGGTATTGGCAATATCAGCAATATTAGTGATAGTTATGATTATTTGTAATATAGTGGGGAACTGACCTAAAAAGACATATCTATAAAACCCTGAGCATTAACAGATGTTATTAATAATTGTGACTTTAATTGAAAGAGGAAATGTCTGTGAATCTACATTTTTTTGTATAATTTTCAGTTTTCATGTTTGTGTTTTTGTAAATGTATGTGTGTTTGACCCTCAGGTGCAGATGTTCTTTGAGTCCATCAAAGAACAGGCGTCTCAGCTGAGAGCAACTCAGGTTGCCCTGGACAACGTGCAGAAAAATGTTCGCTGGGTTCAGAGGAACCTAGAGACTCTGAGAAACTGGCTGAACAAGCAAATGAAGTGAAAGATATTTGAAATATTTTTGAATTCCTAAGTGTTTTTATTTGCAAAATATAATGTGCTTGACTTCACTGAAGAGTTGACAGTTTTGTATATAAAAAAGCGTTTTGTAAATTTTCAAGGGACTTATTTGTTAGACAAAAAAATGTAATTGGTAGAACTGGCAGCTGAGCAGTAGTAGTATGTTTGTGTAAGGAGCTGTTTGTGTCCTAAGAATATTATGTTGTCTGTGTGTGTGTGAGCGTGTATTACTCTATTTGTGGGGACATACATTTGTTTACACTTTCATATTGTGGGGACTCGCCTTCCTTTTGGGGACAAAATGCAAGTGCCCATAACATAAATCATTATCTTTAGAGACTTGGTTTTAGTTTAGGTTGAGGTGAAGGTTAGGGTTAGTGTTAGGGAAGTAGTCGGTTAGGGTTCGGGTTAGGGTTAGAGTAAGTCTCCATGAAATTAATGTAAGTCAATGTAATGTCCTCTGAAGTGATGGAAACACGACTGAGTGTGTGTGTGTGTGTGTGTGTGTGTGTGTGTGAGAGAGAGAGAGAGATCCATTCCAAATTGACACAAAAATGCTGTGTAAATGGATTCTTAAATAAACAATTAAAGGGTTCATTGTACCTCCTGGCACCTTTGTGTGTGTTGTGTTAACTGAAACATATCTTGATTCATACATTCATCATATTAACTATTTATTTTAGGGTTACGACTTGGTGTTGAGGTTATGGTAAGAGCCATGAATAGGTTAAGCTTGAGATTAGACATGAAACGTTTAGATTCAAGGTCACAAGTATAGTGAAAAGTGTGTGAATGCATG
Source organism: Enoplosus armatus (assembly GCF_043641665.1). Taxonomy (NCBI): domain Eukaryota; kingdom Metazoa; phylum Chordata; class Actinopteri; order Centrarchiformes; family Enoplosidae; genus Enoplosus; species Enoplosus armatus. Next base: position 15,101,811 of record NC_092183.1, read on the forward strand.
TTTGGTATTTGTTACCATTTATTAGAGGGTAAGGCTTGAGGTTCAGCATGTAAAGGTTCATGGAATTAATGTAAATCAATATAATGTCCTCCAACGTGCATATTTTTGTGTGTTGGCCCCGCCCCCGGGTAGTAACATCCAATAGGATGTCAGTATTATAATTTGATGGGAGGTTGTCAACAACTGGTCGGGGAGGAAGGAAAGTGTCATTTGCTCGTTCGTTAGTTCGCCGAGCATGTTAGAGTAAGATTTGTTTACATATTTTTAGCGTAAACTTCGATTTTTTTGACATTTCCGCCGTACTCACGCTTTAGTCTTCAAAACAGCTATGGGCGATAAAGTTATGGAAATCAGCTAACGTTAGCAAACTGAATGTCTTTTAGTCGGTTACTATTGTCAGAAGTTGGCTAGTTCCAAGCTAGCAACTACGTAGCTAACGTTAGGACAGTGAGGATAGGCTGCTATTTATTGTGAGCGTCTGATAGCCTGCGGTGGGTTGTGGCCAGCGAGAAAAACATCACTTCTGCCGAGCCGCTGTACGTTAGAGGTCCCCTTGTTTTGGACGCGAGGAGATATCCCATCATGGACCCCTTTGACAGTAATAGTACAGGTAAGAAAGGAAGATGGTAGACGTTACAGTAACAGCAAGCTAACAGCAGCAGGCCAGCTAATAACTAACGGGATATTAGCAGCAAGCTCACTGGGAGTGACATTCACCCGAGGGCACATGTTTAGAGGGGTGGGTTTGACTTTTGACAAGCAAAATGAAAGCTACGTTTTCTGAGTGACTGGTGTCTTTTTTACAGTTGAGGGATTCCCAGAAGCTAACTTAATCGCAGTGTCAGTCTTTTAACGGTCCTGCAGTGGGGACGATAACATTTCACTGCACATCTCTTCTCCATTAGCATAACTCAGAATGGGTGTTGTGAATCTTGTAGTTTATGTATGTTTTGTTTTGATGTCATTTGAACTGAACAAAGCCAATAACACATTTATAGCAGCTTAAACAATGACTGTCTTGAGACTCTTGACAGAAACATAGTACGCAACCTTTGAGACTCAAGTTGTCTGTTAAAACACAGCAGCACTGTTTGCTCAGTTTAAGCCTGTTGGTTTGATAATGGCTATGTTTTGTCTTGATGTGGAGAGCTGATAAGTCATGCTAAGCTCAGCAGAGGCAACCAGCAGCCAGCTGCTTTACAACCCTTGCTATGGTCCCATGTCGTCCAGGGCTTTATTAAAACAAACAAAAAAGGCCAGTGCACACACTATAACAGCTTTCAGAAAAGCTGAGTGTCCTCAGTGGATGTTATGGTCTCAACCTGTAAGAAGCAATTACCTAATCACAGCAGTTAGACTTCATGTTTTTTCGTGTGTACTTGGTTATTGTGACACAGTGATTTTTTTTTAAAGTAAAAGCCCAAAAGTCACATTTCATAATCCCATTTTGATCAGATAATGATGAGACAACATTAGCAGATGCTTCGTTCCCATTTGTTTTTAATGACCAACCAACCAATAACAGTAGTGTTGCTCAGTACTCTGCTTCCAAGTAGTGTGTGTGTTGTCTCTTCTTACCTGTGCTGAATGAGGAGACTCATCTGTCACACTCAGACACACATATTTAACTATATTTCTTTGACTCCATGGTTGGGTTGATAAATGTTCTGAGTAAAAAGGAAGAGTTCAGTCAGCACTTGACACACCTTACTGCTGTATTTACATACAAGCTTGACAAAAGTACAAGAGTTGTTGGTTATTCACATTTGCCTGTCGTGTTTTCTAATTGTACTCCAGATTATAACAATCATATCTGCCTCTCATCTGTCTTCTTGCTTATATGAAACAGCTTTCACCATAATATCAACAATATCCCACAGATGTTAGAAGTAGATATGGCCATCATTATCAATCAAGTGTGATGTGTTTTTTTATGGGTCTTATTTCTGTCATAACCCCCCTTGGCACATTACCTACTACTTAGCTCTTAGCCTATTAATAGACATTCATATCACAGCAATGTGGTCCAGACAGAGACATGGTGACAGGCCATACAGTCATATCAGAAACACTGTACAGGACAGACAAGGAACTAAATTCACCTCATGCATTTCTGGACTCTTGTCGTCCTTTTGGGGAGCTAAAGCTCACCTTTGTTTGGTGTCATTGTTTCGGTATGAACACTGTGTATTCAGAAGGTGTTTACTGTCTCTCGGTGCTTTCCACTCAAATCCATCACCAACTGAGACTGAAAATGCATTGTGTTTAGCCTGTAAAAGCACGAATGGAACGTGAGGCAAAATGGGAGACTTGCATTGCATAGCGTTTTACTGCTTTTGCTATTATTAAATTAGGAAGTTGAACATGCCTCTGATTGTTTCAAGAATTACTGAGAGGAGAATCGGGCTGCCATAAAATCACATGGATTTTGTAAGACAAGGCATAACTCTTGTCATGATGCTGAAGACGCTGTTTAGTTCGTGGAAATGCAGGCTTTTGTAAACTGCAGTAGCATGTGACATGGCCAGGTGATCAATATTCATTGCATTTGCTTTTTCCTAGTTTTGAAGGCACATTGTCTGTTGTTTCTTTGACACTTCAGTTTTGAATGAACTGTGAAGGAAATACAGCAATTTCTGTCTTTTCGTTATACCAGTCCTTAAAGGTAGCTCTTCTATGTAGGTCAACGTACCAGGAAATACTGTAGGAGGTTTACTAACAGGAAACTGAAGTAACCCAGTCAGTGTCTTTGTTAAACAAGACTTAATGTTGCCTGCACTTTAGGTAACAATAACAAACCTTTGTGTTGAAAACTGGTTTGTTGCCACTACTCTTCTGTGCAAAACTCTAAAACAGAGCACATATGTTAACATACAGTACTGTGTGTGTCAGTGTACACAACCATTTGGATTATGTTCTCTTTCTCTCTTTCACCTCTCTCATTTCCCGTTTTGAGAATCCTCTGTCTGATTTCTCTTCCTCTGTGTGTCGTAGAGCGAGCCAACCTGCCGAGGAACATGATTGAGAACAGCATGTTTGAAGAAGAGCCTGATGTTGTGGATTTGGCCAAAGACTCCTCTGCATTTCCAGTATGCTCATGTCATCTTATGCCATGCATGCCTTCTTTTTAAGGACCAGCCTGGCTGAGTAATTTGAATGCATATTTGCACCACTGTGCACATTTCTCACATGTGCTTTCATCTGTAAATCTGATAATGTGAACAGATCAGAGCAATATAGATAAAGATCAGTTAATTTGATAAAGGTCGACACTTGTGGGTAGCCAATGATTCTTATGTGCACACTTTCAGTTCAGTACACCTTTCACCTTTAGATCTGTTAGCTGCAACTATCTATAGACAAGACTGTGAGAATTACCTCTCGCAAAAAGGAACTTCATTTTAGCATGATGATGATGCCGTATCTTCAGTGTTTTAATAGTATCAAAATCTTTCTCTTTAGAGCTGCAATGACCCATTTTCCACATTCAGCTTCTGTCAGTACAGACATACTGTGTTATAAAGCCTCGTAAACAAAGTCTTATAGACCTTAAGTTCATCCCCCAGTCCTCATTACCTCTAGTCTCCCTTGCTGTCTGACACTCAAATCATTATGATTCCCTGTCATCTGTGCCTTGGTCTTTGTTGATAGACCCTTCTCTGTCCTGATTATTTTCCATTATTCTTGTCTCTGCCCTCTCTCCTCACCGCCTCCACATATGACATCTTACCTGTGCTAATTAATTTACCTGGGAAGGTAATTCAGTTATTAAGATTATATGGGAAACACTGCACAGCTTAGAGTATACTGTACTTGCTCTCTCCAGACGTTTCCTGCTCTTGACCCAGATGAGGTGGTGTATGAGCCTCGTAGCTCACGCTTGCTTGTGCGAGGCCTGGGAGAGAATGACATGGATGAGGATGAGGAGGACTGCGAGTCTTCAGCCCGTCTACTGGGCATGTCCTTCATGAACCGTAGCTCTGCTCACAGATCCAGCTCTTCCCCTTACACCAGACAGGCTCCACCCAGGTAATGCACTGAAAAGGTCATAATTTAGGACTCTGTGTGGTGTGGTATGCCTTGCAGCATTTATGTGTCAAAGCAGTGCTACATAAGTAATCATTTATTATCATATGCAATAGCTTCTGTGATTAGTATTTGTAGATTCTGGTCATGTACAAATGTTAAATTCAGGTGAATGTATTGTAAGACAGATTAATTAAAACTAATTAAGTTTCTAAAACTTAAATAAATACTGACAAACATTTGTTATTTTTGGGAAACACATTTTGAGATAGTTAAGTCTTATTGAGCCAATTATAGATGGAAATAATAAACACATTTTAGCAAGCACAACACCATGGGTGGCTCAGTAAAAGATCTGTTTCCTCCATGACCTTATCTTTGACAAAGGTTTACTTAGAATCATAAAACAACCAGTGGTGGTCTTGATGAACAACTTCTTATATTTGAAGAGAAACGTTCCCTGAAACTGCAGCTACATTTAAAGTCCTGTCGGAAACATGGTTTTAGTTGCAGAGTAAAGGAATAAATCCATGTTAAGTAAAATGCTAGACGTGTTTGAGTGGAGAGGCACAATCTTAATCAGATAATGTCAATAAAGCATGGATAAGAGTGAAAAGACTTAGTGCACCTCAATGTAATATGACAAATTCCTTTAATTACTCAACCAGTCATCACAAAATCCAATATAAATGTGTGAAGACATCTCATCTGAATGATATTGTTCAGGGAAGCTTTCATCATCCTTAAAAGATCTGTTTTTTTTCACACTGCTGCCTAAATGACCAATAGTAAGACTTGTTAGCAGTTTAATGACAGTTTATCCCATTGACTGTTTATATGACAGGTTACTGCTGCACAAGTCTTACACAGAAAATATAGTGAAACTTTAATTCCTACATGATGCAGATAAAGAAGATTACCCAAACATGTACAGGTTGAGGTGCATGGAAAAGGGTTTTAGTCTGCTACAGAGCAGCAACAGAGTACCAAAGATTTATGTTCTCTCTGTCTGCCACAGCACCACCATCCACAACACTGCTGCACCTTGTAATATTAAACTCTTTTTGGTCACAGGTCATGTTCACGACCCTCAGCCCGTACCATGGTTGTATGTGTGTTATTCTTGGTGATAGTGGCCTCTATGACCATGGTACTTTACTTCTTACCTGGATGCACCTTTACCAAGGTAAGAAACATATTCACAAGTTCTGTTTAGGTAGACTTTTTTGACCATGTGTAGATAGCTAAACATGACTCTCAACACATTATGTCTATATCTCTGTCAGATTATTTCCCTTTTTTCTGTCATACTCATTTCCCTGGCTGACCCCAACCCTCCATCCTTCTGCAGACGGGTTGCCGCAAGCCGAACAAGACCACTCCCTACCCTATTTCCACAAATGGCGAACCGTTTCCATGGGCACAGCTCCGGCTGCCTCATAGCATACATCCTCTCAGCTATGACCTCACCCTGAACCCTGACCTTGACAATATGACCTTCACTGGCCGCACTGTTATCGGCATGTCTGTGCTTCACAACACCAAGCGCATTGTCCTGCACAGTGCTAATCTCACCATTACCAAAGCTACTGTCAAGGTGGGATTGGAACGGGTTTGTGTGCTGATGAGTGTGTAATGACAGAGTTTAGATGGTTAAGTTGTCATTCTGTATGCAAAGCCTGCCTGACTAGAAGTATACAAAGATTTCATTTGTGCCTGAACAAAATAATTTATTCAAACTTTTTGCAGTTGTTATGTTGTCTGCTAGCTGTTAACTAATACTTTCTGTTTCCAGCTGGGTGATGGGGATCCCGTTGATGTGACTGTACTGGAGTACCAACCCAGACAGCAGATAGCTATTAAATTCTCTGATGAGCTGAAGGCAGGCCAGTACTGTGTTTTAACTCTGGATTACTCTGCCAACTTCTCACACACCTATGGTGGTTTCTACAACAGCTCACACAACGATAAAGATGGAAACAAAAGGTATACTTCACTAATTGGCTGTGTTAATTGGCAGCATTTATCTAATTTGCTATTTCAGCATGATCATGCTCATCTCCCTCTTGTCCCCAGAGTCCTAGCTGCAACCCAGTTTGAGCCACTGTCAGCTAGGAAGGCCTTTCCTTGCTTTGATGAACCAGCTTTCAAAGCCACCTTTTTGATTAAAATAAGCAGAAAACCAAACTACATGACCCTTTCCAACATGCCTAAGGTACTGTAACATTAGTTAAGTCCTGGTTATTTTTACAGAATGGTAACAGGAGTTGAAACACCCCACTTAGTGTGCTAAATGGCTCCATCAATGCATTCATTTTTCACTTTAGCATTTACAGAGAATTTAATATAAGGGCTGGCAGTGTTTGGCAGCTAAATTTGAGATTTAAAACATAAACAGATCCCAGTTTTGAATTGCAGTTGGTTTTAATAGTGTGAGACATAATAACTGAATAATTTTCATTTAAGCAAGAAACAGGGTCTATCAGTGTCTATGTTCACCATGTCAGCACAGATGTTGAATATTGGCTAATTTTGATGCCAGTGGTTTGTAGCATTAAGCTGGCAGTATATACCAAATGAAATATAATTTGGCATGTTCACTGGTAAAATGGTGGGTTTATGAAAGTTTTGTCTTTGTCAGTGTGCACAGCCTCATCCACTTCTCCCCAACACATTGTCAACTGCAGCTGACCAATAATGTCATATGTGCCACCCAGATAGACACAATTTACAGTACAACATTATGTCATGTCAGTCACTCGTGAGTCATTCCTTTTCCCACTGTGACTCGTGAGCTCTTAGCGTGGGCACAATTAAGCTAACAGACCATGTATTGGTTTTTGCATGCAGCGCTGTATTTCACAGCACTCTGAGAAGATGCCAAAGTAGATTTAGTTTGAAGTATACTATCAACATTATTTGGTAGTAATATTGTCCTTATACTGTGTGTTTCAGGCTAAATCCACACCACTTGCCAAAGGTTTCATTCAAGATGAGTTTGAAAAGACCAGTGTCAACATGAGCACCTACCTGGTGGCCTTCATCGTTGCTGACTTCACCCCTATCAGCAAAAATGTCTCAGAAACACTGGTAGGTCTGGCACAGATATGATTTCTTTTTGCTCTCAGTGCAGGCTGTACACGAGTATTTTATAAATGTAGTATTCAGTGAGGTTGTGTTTTTGCTGATAAACTGTCATGATGTGTGTATATACATCTGTGTGTTTTAGGTGTCTGTGTACTCTGTGCCAGAGAAGAAGGAGCACACTGACTATGCTTTGGACACAGCCTCCAAACTGCTGGAGTTCTACAATAACTTCTTTGAAATTAACTACCCCCTCAAAAAACTAGGTGAGTACACAGAGGTACTTGCATGTTATTTCATACTCCTCCAATGTTTTTTTCTTTTCTCCCCTCTTTACACACCCCAATATGCTCCCTCTCTCTTTTGTCAGACTTGGTAGCCATCCCGGACTTCCTGGCAGGAGCCATGGAGAACTGGGGACTCATCACTTTCAGAGAGACCAACCTGCTGGTGGGCAAACAGTCCTCTCCTCTGGAAAAACAAGCAGTTGCCTCCGTCATAGCGCATGAGCTCGCTCATCAGGTAGTTGTATTTGCCTGTGGGTTTGTGGAAGGAACAGAGACGGTGAATACGCTACAGTCAGGTCCTAATCTATCCCTGATGCTGTATTGCAGTGGTTTGGAAACCTTGTCACTATGAGCTGGTGGAATGATCTGTGGCTCAACGAAGGCTTTGCTACTTACATGCAGTACACGTCACTGCAAACAGTGTTGCCCCAGCTGGACATTGTAAGTTCACACATCTGGCTCATGAATTAATCCTCACATATTTTGATGCATATAAAGCTGTGTGCTTCACTATGTGCCATAGCAGTAAGTTTTATGTTTGTTTGCAGGGTAATTTGTTCCTGGCAGTACGGTTCAGAGCCTTGGACAAAGATGCACTAAACTCCTCCCACGCTTTGTCAACGGAGGTTAATACACCGGAACAGGTGGAAGAGATGTTCGACTCTGTCTCCTATGAGAAGGTACACTTTTATATATAATATATAATATATAAGTAGATAAATAAATGCAATGTTCATCAATTAACTGAACTTTCATATCCAGCAGTTTATTTCTACTGGACCTCAGACTTGGTTATAACCATAGTGTGCTGTTTTGAGTCTGATCACAGATGCTTTATGTTTCTGTTTTCCAGGGTGCGTCCATTCTCCTGATGCTGAATGCCTCCCTGCCAGGTGACCAACAGTTCAGAAAGGGTATCATTCAGTACCTAAAACAGTTCAGTGGATTAAACACGGACACCAACGACCTCTGGAGCAGCCTTACACAGGTTTGTGTATGCGCGTCTTTCTGTTGCTATGGACAGCATGCATCAGTAGTTTATCACTTTGGCTAAATTCAACTTCCCTCTGTAATCTGTCAACCAGCAATCTGGCTAACATATACTCTCCCTGACATCATCTGCATTTGGCTAGTTTTACTGTTATCACATAATGGGTGATCACAGAGAACTGTCTCAGGAGAACATAAAAGGCAGTAAATGACTTGTGATAATTTATTGATCCTATAAGAGTGTCCATCTTTTTGTTTAATCCCTGTTGAAGGGAAATCAGAGCAGAGGATGCTGTAGATACAGACAGTAGATTGGATAATTTCTGTCAAAAGGGCTCCAGTGCCCTCAGTTTAACGACAGCGACAGTCTGCCAACTCATTACTTCCCCCTGCTGCCCCTGTTGATGCTGTACTTGCACCTGCTTAATCTCACATAGGTCATCTGGAAGTCTGCCACAATGCTACCAGTCATAAAAGTCTGTTAATTAAATGGCTAAATAAAAAAGGGGAGGCTAATAACAATTCATAGAGAATGTTGAGGTTTGGCATATTTATCAAAAGACAATGTCTAGATGGAATCTGTGAGTTGTATGAACCTTTTTAAGTTATCCCACTTATTTTTTTGCCTCTGTTAATTTCTCCTTTGGTTTATATTTTGGGATTATAGAAATTGTAATTGTCACCACAAATCCTCAGAATATAGCTGCAAAGTTTCAAACCACTCCCACAATTATGTTCGTATTTTCAGAAAATAACTATGAAAATGTCATTGGACTGCACAGACTCTGGACTTCTCTTCCTGTCCTCAGGTCGAAGTGTCACCGCAGCATCAGAATGTGTCAGAGATGATGACGTCATGGACGTCGCAGAAAGGCTTCCCATTGGTCACTGTAAGCCGCAAGGGAGATAAGGTGACCCTCACACAGGAGCACTTCCTGCTCACGACTGACAATGCCACGCGTACTTCCAGGTGGGTTACATTACCATACGCACGCACGCACGCACGCACGCACGCACGCACGCACGCACACACACACACACAGATCATTGAAACACACCACAACCCTAACTGTATTTTGTGCTCTCTTTAGCTTGTGGAATATTCCAGTGACGTACGTGAACGACAGCTGTAGTTTGGCTCCTGAGTGCAGACAGGTGTTCACTCTGAAGGACAAGTCAGGTAGAACACAAAGCATTAACCTGCAACATCAAGTCTCAGAATCTCGGGTACTGTGTCAAATGCTACATTTTTGTGTGTGTTTTCAGGGACTCTTAAGCTGCCAGAAAGTGTAAAGTGGCTGAAGCTGAACTATAGAAACACAGGCTTCTACATCGTCCACTATGGAGATGAGGGCTGGGCTGCTCTTATAGATGCTTTGTCCAACAACGTCAGTGTTCTTACGCAAGAGGACCGTGCTTCGCTCATACACAACATCTTTGCTCTCTCCAGGTATAACGCACAACATAAATTGTTGTTTTTGAATTGCATTCAGTGACAGGAGAAACTGAAGTAGAGGAGTATCATCCAATTCCTGTGTTTGACTTTTAAACAGCTTTCATTCCCCGCCTGTCTGTCCTCTCCCTCCCTGTCCTGTGCTGTCAACAGACTGGGACGTGTCTCCTTCTTTCAAGTCCTCAAGCTGTTTAAGTACATATCCAATGAAACTGAGACTTCTCCTGTGACAGAGGCCTTGTTACAGCTCAATAATATCTACCAGCTGCTCGACAAAAGACAGGAGCAAGGTCTTGTAGCCCGTATGAAGGTACGTACATGTGTACACACACACACACACACACACACACACACACACACACACACACACTCACTCACTCACTTTTAAAAATATGTTTTTTAAAAATCACTGCGAGGAATATGAATATATATTGTTGAAATTTGTCACTATGGGAGTTATGGTTAGGCCCATTACCTTACCTACATGTATAATCTTTTAATCTACTACACTATTTAAAATACATCAATTTGCTTAAATCACTAGCTCAAAAGCACAAAGCCACTTGAAATTACACATTTTTATCAGTGACCTGTTATCTGGTTTTGCTTTATTTTAGAAGTTAAGCTGCTGGTGAGTTTTAGTTATACATTATTGTTGCACCAGGGCACCTAGGATACACGCTAACATTAACGCTGACATTAACGCTAACATTATAACATAAAATTCATGTCATCATCATGTAAGATTCTTCAAGTTCTTGTGACCTGTTTAGCTGAGTGTAGTGTGTATGTGTACTAATGTGTCCATGATTCTTTTCTTGCATATAACAGAAATATATTCTGGATCATTTTGGTTCTCTGATGGACAAACAAACATGGGGAGAGGAGGAGAGTGTGTCTAAACAGGAGCTGCGCTCAGCCCTGCTAGAGATGGCCTGTGGTCTGAATGAAGAAAAGTGCACTCAGCAAGCCAAAGCCCTGTTTAAACAGTATGTCGAGTCCAATGGGACCTTACGGTATGTATAGCACACGAAAAACATTTTATTTTTTAGTTGCTTTTCAAGGTCACGATGACAGCAGGGCAGACAGCAGAGCAGCCCAAACATCTTTTTAGAGATAGAAATGATCTTTAACAGGGATGGGGGAATGTGACTTGATTGAATTTGTATCTGACATTTGAGTTGTAGAAAATGCACTGAAATTTGGTGCTCTTGTAACCTAAAGTCTGTTCATGTCTTTATGTATTTCTGTAGAATCCCAGGCGATCTGCAGCAAGTTGTATTCACTGTGGCTGGTCAATCAACTGAAGACTGGTTAACTTTGCTCAACATGTATGACTATGTCACCTATGATTCAGAGAAGCGAAAAATGCTACGGGGCCTATCATCCACTCAGGACGTACGGCGTATAGTATGGTAAGCAGTTGGTATGCAGCTGGTATGAAATATCCTCCTACTCTAATATTTGACATTTATATTATGATTTCATATATTTGGTGCCATCCTCATCATTATATTACTGTATTGTGCATATAAAATGTGTTAATTATTAAGTTTAGTATTCAGTTGAAATTGTTTTATTCGTCTTAGTTCCTGAGATTACAATTGAGAGCTTCAGTTACTAAATCGGCAGTGTTTGAGACGTGATAAAAAATGTTTTTTCAACTCTAAGTTGGTATTGGGGTCTTTCATTTCATGTTTGTTCTCAAACACATTTGTCATAGAAAAGCCTTGACAAACAATTTATTCTCATGCTGTATGGACACGATGATAATTAAGTGTTGTTTATGTGCTGAACAGCCTCTGAACTGAACGCTTATCACGATCTATCTAGGATTCTGAATGCAGGTCTGAGGGGGGACTTCATCCAGACACAGGAGTTGCCTTTGGTCATCAATACTGTGTGTAAAGGCTTCGCCGGCTACTTGTTTGTCTGGGATTTCATACAAGAGAACTGGGACCGCCTCATAGAGAAGTAAGTGGCCCCTGTCAGCTTCATACAAATTATCACTGAGAATACATTTTAAGATCATTTCACACAAAAATGACAAGATGAGCCGGCATCCATGTTTTGGTTTTTGGCTGTAGGTTCCCTGTGGGCTCCTTTGCCATCCAGTCAATCATCAAGTCTGCCACCTCCCAGTTCTCCACACAGTCTCACCTTGATCGAGTATGTTGTTAATGTGGTTTTTTCCTATTATAATACATTGCAGTGTATTTGAGGGTCTCTGCACTTGTTTGTGGGGCGATATTAACTGTACAGATTAACTGTGTTAACTTTTAGTGTCTTATGTCGAGTCTGATGTGGCTGATACCTCAGTGTGTGTTTGTGTGTGTGTGTTGTGCAGGTGCAGGGTTTCTTCTCTGGTCTGAAGGAGCGTGGCTCTCAGATGAGGAGCGTGCAGGAAGCTTTGGAAACCATCAGACTGAATCAGCGCTGGATGGACAAGAACCTGTCTACACTCAAAAAATGGCTCTAATACAGGCGCTCCATCCAATCTCCGCCCCACTAACAGACAGCTGGGGCGTGTCGTCAAGACAACAGCAGTGTTTGCACTATTGTAGGACTGTGTCTCTCTAACTCCCTTTATCCAGGCCCGAGTACTAATCAGCCAGAGGTTGTGCTCTACCTGGGTGGACAAGGTGTTTGATTTTCTGAGATCTGTCCTGTGAGTTGTATTTACTAGCTCAGGGTGGCTCTGATTGTGTGTCTGACAGGGAGTTGTCAGATGCAAACACACACACTCCTCACACTTAATGCTGTCGACCAAACCTCTCCTCTGCACCTCTCATCTAAACCTCATGCCTGAGCAGACAATTATGCTTATCCCACACTCCTTTCGCTCAGCCTGCTCTCAGGCACTTAACTGTATGAGCAGTGTAATGGCCACTTCAAAAAGAGCTATGAAGAATGTCAACATTGCTGTCTATTTATGTACTGTCAGTCAGTCCTGGCCAGTCTTTCTCTAAACCATCGGATGTAATTATGTAGATGGAGCTGTCAGGGATCCCTCAGCGATGAGAAGTTGAAATTACCGTTACCTTATTCTGTGTAGAAACAATAGCTGCCTGCCATTCTGAACTCTAGTTACTCATGCAACCTGAAGCATTTACTATATTAATCATGGTTTGGCTAGAAGAGTGGTTGATTGATTAATAGCTTGAAATACCAAACTTGTGTTGGCATCAGTTGAATGTACTGAAAAACCTTCCCACTGTGTACAGTAGATGGCGTACTGCACAACAGTGCAGGTTTAAATCAACAACCAATGTGTCTTAGGTGAGAGCAGGCAGTGGGCACTGGAGCCAAATGTTCATTTTTTTCTTTCTTTCTCTCTCTACCAGTCATAAACCCGGTTTAGCTCTGATCAAGTTTTATTTTGGTTGCGTTTAGCCTGCAGTGCAGTGACTGACTCATTCTTTTAACTCTGTGTGCTTGTAAACTTGTAATTATAATGTAAATAAGCTCAACCCTTCAACGTTTTCCCCTGAGATTTTGGATGTTTTAACACTTTAAGATTTGCTTTGTGTTATGTATATAGCGTGTAAAGAGAGAATGTATACATAGAATTGATCAAGAGTCTTGGTCAAATACTTTTACTGTATGTCTTGATTAAGACCATCACAGGGAGGTCATTTGCAGGTGAATGTTTGTGTTTTAAGGGCTAATGTGCATATTGGAGATACAAAGTGTATAGAAGAACATCTATATTGGGCATGACTAATCTGTCCAGTAAGTAAAATACAAATACAGAAGGTTTAAAGTTACTTCAATGTTAGTTCTCCGTATTACTGAGGATGAAGAGTAGCCTAGCTATTTATTGAGTGTCTAAACATGCTTCCCCAGCTTTTGTTCCAAAGTTTTATTTAAATACAGTTGTACACTCATCTTGAGCTTTATTTAAAGTGGTACTGCTTACTTTTCCACTCCATCACTGTCATGATATTCAGGATAATTGAGTAAATTATTTTCCTTTGGACATCCATAATATCATCATGAGACTTGCATCTCTGTCTTTGCTTGTCATATTATCTTCTGAAGCCTCTTCATCTCAATTATGTAAAGACTGTGTCTGAAGGATTTTCAAGTTCTTCAAAAGAATACCAAAGTGTGTCACAAAGGCGACACATGAGATCTGGGTTCAATTCCCAGCAGTGTTACCTCAGGCTTGAATATAATTGGTCCTGCGCACGGGTGGGAAACCTTTTAAAAGGGTCATGTGTTTGTAGCTGCACAAGTGACTCCCACTGGTTGGTTGAAGTGGCTGTAAGGAGGGTGTGATCCAGGAGGGGGGCCAGACAGTGAAGCCCAGCGCATGAAAAAACACACCAAGAGACACCATGTGTATCGACAGCACATGCCGTCTGCACCCTCCCCAGGTTCTCGGTGGGGGTTAGCAGTATAAAGGATCACAGTCCAGAGGAGGAAAGATAAAGTAATAATGATACTTATTATTGAAATAATCTAAAAATGTCAAGTTTAGATCTGTCTGGAGGTTATCAACAGCATTGCCATGTACTTATTCCATCCAGTCCATCATAGTGATAATGTGTTAAACTGGTCTCACACATCTTATACTTTTATGTCCTGGCTTATTGTGGATCACTTTGTCTTATTATGTGTAAGTGTCATCTGTCTAGGACACCGTTTTCCAGCTTCCAGCAATCAGATTAATGAATCAGTTTTATTGAGGCTCGAGGACCTGATTTTTCCACCATGTTTTGGTTGGTTCATGTGAAGTCAGTTACAATGATGTAATTCAGGTACAGGGTTCTGTCAAAGTTGTTGAATCGGTGGTGTGGCAGCTCTGATGAGAGGATTGTAGTAGAGCGCCACATGTGCAGTAAACCCAATCAGATTATCTTTGTTTCTGCACTGGGATGAAATGCTGCAGATGCTTTTGAAACTGTGTTGCTCTTCATGTGAACAAAATATAAATAAAAGTTGTTTTCTGAAGATGTTCTCTTTTATAAAAACTCAAAGTACTAGTATCTTTTGTGTTTCCAACCCCCAGACTTTACCCAAATTCAAAATAGACTCAGTACAAAATAACCAGCTATGTCAAGGTTGATTTTAGTCCTAAGCTTTTTAAATTATTTTAAAATTACATTTTTCAAATAGTGACCGTACAAATCCAGTAAAACTGCATCCAAATTCTTTGGCATTGATTTTGATGGTAGACATTTTCTTGGAACCCAGCCATGCTGAATGTAAATGAAGTGAGGTCATTCGGTTCAAAGTACATTCTCTACTCCACTCTACGAGTCAAAGAAACTCCACAGGATTTAGAGTCAGAGAACTACATATGAGGAGAGACAGGGAGGACATAAAACAACTTCTGGAAGTTCCTTCATGACACAGGTAGGCTCATTTATTAGGAAGTGGGAAATACATGTTACTGCTCAGACTGTTCTTAAAGCTTGGCCTCCAAACAAAATGAGTTAATATCTGAGAAGAACATTGATCAGGATCTTTTCTGGAAGGACAACAGTCAGAGTAGCTGTTCAGCTGAGTACAGGAGGAAGCCAGTCCCAAAGAAAAACAGGCAAAAGAGCTGCCTGGAGTTTGTAAAAACACATGAGAAAAGCTGTGATTCAAAGTTTATTCTTGACTTTCTTAACAGTAGTTGACAAAACAAGGGTCATTTAGTGGCTGCTTTGGAGATTTTGATTGTATCAACCTCAATTTACATTTTTCCGAGCACTTGAAAAAAAGTCTTGTTCATGTTGGCATAAAGATTGAGATTGAAAGTTACGATACAATACTAAAGATGATGCAAAGCAATGTGTGGCAGAAAGTGCATGCTGCTGTGCTTGGAGCAATGAAGGGAAGCTCTTTGGATAAAGCTGCTCAAAAGAGCCTAAAAACCACCAAGCTGTGTCATTGACTTACCACCAAATCACCTGCAGAGCAAAACAGAAACCTTGAGCTTTAATTAAAAATTCAAAATATGAGGAATGACTTGATAGCTGTTCCTCCTCATCCAGTTTCACCAAGTTTCATCACATTTGAGAACAGTCATTAAGTATTTTACCTTGATTGTTGCTTTTAATTAATCTATTGTGAAAGCTGCAAAACCTCCAAATCACAACTACTGGGAGGACAGTTTCTAAACACAGTGTAGATGGTTCCTGTGATGTATAGTGAAATGCCTCTTACATGATGCTTCTCAGTTGTACCAGCAGAGGTCTTTCTGGCTCTTCTGGAAACTTTCATACTGGCTCTCATTCAAGTTGGAGATTATGCCTGTTTGTTTGGATATATTGAACTACTTAAGATGTGGATGTAAATTACTTGAAACAATTAACTTTCAGACTGGTGATGTTGTGGGGAATGATTGTTTAAAAGGACTTGAAGCTGTAGTCCAAAACCATGACTTTATGTTATGTCTATAAAGAAAAATAAATCCGTCAGTCTAGTTATAAAAGGTATTTGTGCATTTTAATCTACGTGCGTATATTTTGTGTGTGTTTTAGAAAATCTGTTTTGCTCCTTGAAGACTTGTTTTGGCAGAATGCCACACAGCTGGAAGACATCATAGCACCACCATTTTCACCCTCATACTTTCTTTCTTGGCCAATTAACCTAAGTGCACAAGGCATAAAGACAATTGAGGGCTTTGTTTTGCCGTAAAAGAAGTGATGCAAACTCAGTATGATTAATGAATGAGATATATGCTGTATGACACCTGAGAGACACCACGGGGCCACATACATTGTCTTTGTTGACTGGAAGCAGGAAAGATGCCATGAACTGTAGTATTTCAGTTACTTTACCATCACCGATGGCTATAAACTGGATTTTTTGTTTATTTTTGTCATTGCTCCCAACATTAGTTTCATGTGTTAGGTATACATAGCATTGTATAACGCATGATATTTAGAACTTAACTTAGCTGAACTTTTTTATGACTTTTCAACTTTCTTAATATTTTCTTTAGGTATTTTTTGAGAAACAAATAATTATCAAATCAAAAATAGGTAGATGGATAGATTCATGCACACTAACACGTAACATTCTCTGTTTATTTGAGTGTCCCAAGTATTTGCAATCTTTGTTTTCATCAGAATTTACAATTTTTATGTAATCACTTAAAACAGGTACAGACAGCTCACCTTTGACTGCTGAGATTTATAGTGTAAGAAAGCATCATAGAGAAGGGTTGAGCTCTCTTATAGTTAGTTGAAGCATCAGCCACATGTTATCAAGCCTTGTGAGGTGTCTAAATCCCTAAAATTATATTCTAAAAGCTGATCAAAAGCCGACAGTTTAACTTTAATTAGGTATCATATTTTTGTGCATAAAATCCAAAGAAACTAGCAACTGTCAGATTTAGTATTGTCCCCATTTAAAAACACATTAATAAAACCAAAACTCTGGACACATACAAACATAAAATCCGTCCATCCGACAGAGTGAAAGTTTAGAAAGAGTCTCACCAAAATACTTTTTACTTTAAATTTACTACTTTAGAATAGTACTGGTACTTTGAAACGTTAAGTGCAATACTTCAGTAAATGTTATTTTACACCTCTATCTTATGCTCAGCATTTTTACATCGGGCAGCAGGTTTAACTTTTCTTTGTTAGAGAATGCAGCCGTCAGTAAGCAAAATGCAAATCAAAACAATCTCACAACAGGTGACCTGCAAACTCCGCCATGTGTAGAATGTAGTCAGCAGCTATTTTGCACAGACGCCAGCTGATCAGTCAATCATTGTTGGCCCCATTCAGCTGCAAGCCATGTTGGAAGCACAACAACCATTTGAACTATGCAGCCCTGCTAAATGGAGAGGTCACACAATCAGCAGAGCAGGGCACGTTCACAGTCACCTGCCCCAGCAGCTTCAGCTCTGTGGGCATCAGATTGATCTGTGTGACCCATTCGTGCGTCAGTCAAATGAAACATCACATAACGTCTGATCACTGATATGCAAAGAATTGTGGGGAAAGTCTTGAATGAGGGAATGTGAGTGGCAGGTGAGAAGTGTGATTAGCTGATTAGGAATACAGGAATTTGTTGAAGGCTACATGCAAAAGTAAATTACTTGTGCTGGTTTCATGAGCCATTTTTTCATTGGTTGTGGGGATAGGGGTCACAACAACACATCACTTCATACCTCAATTCTTAAGTCTCTGTGTCTCTTTCTTTTTCTGCCTTTCTTTCTCCTTTGCTGTCTTCAAACAGTGGCTATAGACAAGCAATGTGAATAGAAATGTGGCTGCTCGAGTTTCTAAGTTTAGTGGGAACTAGCTTGTAAATGCTGGTGCTCTGAAGTCTGACAATAAGCCAGCAGAGTCAGCAGGTAATGACCCCTGTGATTTAAACCACAGTGATACAGTCTGCCTTAAATGCAATTTTAAATTGCTCAGTAATGATGTTGTTGTTTAAAGCGCACTGGATCTTTTAGATGTGAAGCTTTATGATGGGATTAAGCTATGTTTATTGGTATAGAAGTGAATTTGCAGTTTTGTGCCATTTAAAGGTCACTTAGGCTATTTAGGTCACTGCACTTTGATGGTGTGATATCTCATCATGTGATGATACTGCATTTCTAATCTAAGTTGGCAATGTTTTAATCTTTCTGACTGCTCAATTGTAGTCGTAGCTCTTTTACAAATGCAGTCTCATGCAGTCTGACAAGGCTGGCTGAGTCTCAGATTTTGTGATAACCTGTATGCTACAGAGATGTTAGATAGGAACATGTCCCACATTACTTGAGCACAAAACACTGCATAGATGCTGTGCTACACCACTAGAGGTCACCCTAACTCTCCTCTCTCTGGTCCACACACAGTACATCTGCCGCTGGTCCTGGACTCATAAGAATGATATTGTTGCACTTCAGCATAACTAAACTGAGCTGTTTCTAAAGAGAAGCAGAGAAGATTCAATTGGTGATCAGTAAACTTATTTTATATATCTGAGAATGCAAATATGTTTGTGTTGCACCATGATCATGAGAAAATGGGAATGTCCTAGGTCATTTTCAATATGTGTAAGTCCAGCTAGCACTGTCATAAATCTACATTTCAATGTTCAAGGCATGCCCTGTAGTTATACTGACAAACACCAATTGAACTGACAGAGGTTCAGAAATACTGTGGAAGCATTTAATAGATTTAACAGCCATTTAAACAGTAGTGACCTCAGGTCTTACTGTACATGATTTGTTGAAAAGGAGCCATGATAAAGCTACTTGGGTATGGCAAACATGCACCCAGAGGAAGAGATGTTATCTTCAGTTTTAAAATCATTATGGTTTAACAAATAGCTGGAAGCTTCTGGCTAGTTCCGCTGTACTGAGTTATCTGATCTTTTAAACTTATCTTCTTACTCTCACATGCTTGGATTGAGGAAGACGGGCCTGCAAGCTTCTAGAAAGGTTAGGGTTACATAATTTCACTGCAGAAAACCTTGTAGCTCCAAACTATTTCAGGAACCATGGAAAGCAGCCTAGTTTGTAACTCCACCATCCTGTGCTTCTGAGTTTATTTTGTGGTAATATAAAATATAAATATAAATAAAGGATTCTATAAATCCTACCCACATTTCTTAACCCTTCAAGTAGAGTTGAAAGATGAAATGATCAAAGTTGTAATTATTACTTTTTGATAGCACAGAGCGGGTTTGTATGAGTTCACTGAAATTCCAAATCAGGGAGAAGTCTCCATGCTGAAGGCTACCAGCCTGTCCTGCCTATGCCTGCGTATTTGTGCTCTAGTTGCTCACTCATGCAAATAAAATGAAGTTAATCAGTGTTATAGTTAATGAATGCAGTGAATGGAAACTGTAAGTGTAAATGTGTGGAAACGAGAAACAAAACTCAGTCAGTGGAGGCCTGGAAGAAAGAGGATAGCAATGTTAATGGGCATAAGGCCCACACTATTCAGGTGTAAAACCTTTCCTGATACCATTTCCCATGAAGTCATACACACCCTTAAAAGCTTTAAGCTTTAAGGTCCTCCACCCAGCCTCATTAAACATTTCACTAAACCATATGCCATTAACATGCAAGTAATAAAGAAACAGGAAGTACTCAAATACCTCTGACATCCTCAATACATCAGACTATCAGCCAATGCTCCTCAGGAACCTTGCACCATGCAGAGAAAATTAACTAAAATTAAACCATCTCAACTCAACTTTATTTACAAACCTTTCATACAAACATGCAGCCCTAATTTCTTCACAGAGCAAGATTAAAACAGCACAGACAAAAAAGTAAAAAACTAAAAACATATAAAATAAATAGAACTTTGCAAGACTACAAATTACAACAATAAAATGTTCAGATGATAAGATAAATAAACACAATGATTAAGACTTAAAAACTAAGGCAACAAATGACAATGCCTCATTAAGTAAAAGCCAGGCCAAAAAGATATGTCTTAAGGTTTCTTTTAAAAATGTCCACAGAGGTGGAATCCCTCAGATCCTCAGGCAGACTGTTCCAGAGACTAAGGCCTCAGTGGCTAAAGGCTAATCAGGATTTGTTGAAAATCCTTGGGACAACTAGGAGGTCAGCTGCATGTAAAAATTTTTTTTAAATCAATTCTAAAACTGATAGGCAACCGATGCAATAGATAGAACAGATAAAATAGGTGCTGTCTGGTCTTCATCAGTACTTGGGCTGCTGCGTTCTGAACAGGTAGGTGGCCAGCAACTTTGTTAGGTAGACCAAACAAGAGAGTATTACGTTACAGTCAAGCCTAGATGTCATAAAAGCATGCATTTGTTTTTCTGTGTCAGCCTGAGAGAGATGGTCTTACCTTAGCAGTGTTTCTAGGATGATTAAATTACCCTTTGGTGACATTGCTGATGTGGACTTCAAAACTGAGGTCAGAATCCAAGATGACCTCAAGGTTTTTGACCTGGTCCTTGGCATGAAGGGCTAATCAGAATCAGAAACTATTTCAGAATCAGAAACTATTTATTGCCAAGTAACATACATTACAAGGAATTTGCCGTGGTCTGATGGTGCTAAATTTAGTTTTTTTTTTAACATATAACATATAATCTGACAGACAACAAGCATGTAAAAATATAAAGGTAAAAGAATAAGATAAGATAAATAACAAACAGTGCAGTGACCAAAATAAAGTGTCCAGGTAAAGTGTCCAGTATTGACCAGTAGGGGGTGTGTGCGTTAATGTAACGCAGGGGGGGACAGGGTGGTGTACGTTAATATAACGTATAACTTGTGTTTGTGTGTGTGTGTTGGGGGGGGGGGTCAGTGCAAGTCTTTGGCCGTGTTCGTCAGGTTGACTGCAGAGGGAAAGAAACTGTTATTGTGGTGGGAGGTTTTGGTCCTGATGGTCCTGATGGACCCCCTCCCCTGCCAGAGGGGAGGGTTCCCATACCCTCGCCACTTTCATTGACTCTGGGTCCGATGTCAGTCTCATGGACGAAGAACTAGCTCAGCAGCAAGGGATTGACCGGGTTTCTCTTCCTGGTCCTGGTCCTGCCAGCACTCTCGACGGCCATCTCCTGGGCACAGTCACCCACCAGACAGCCCCTGTGCGCATGCTCCTCTCCGGTAACCATCATGAGACCATCCAGTTCCACATCCTGCGGTCTCCTCGCCTTCCCCTCATCCTTAGTTATACCTGGCTCCAATGCCACAATCCCAACATCGACTGGGCGACGGGGTCCATCCTCGGGTGGAGTCCTTCCTGCCACCAAGTGTGCCTCAAGCAGGCGGCTGCCCCCCAGCCGTCCACCCGTTCCAGTCCGACGCCGGATCTGTCAGGGGTTCCGGTGGAATACCACAACTTCGTACAACATCAACGACTCCTTGGCTGCTGGCATCATCTGTCCCTCTTCGTCACCCACTGGCGCTGGCTTCTTCTTTGTGGAGAAGATGGACAAGTCCCTACGGCTTTGCATCAATTACCGGGGCTTCAATGACATCACGGTCAAGAACCGCTACCCCCTCCCCCTCATCGCGTCTGCCTTCAAGCCCCTCCAGGAGCTCCAGGTTCCAGCCTCCCCTGTTTCCGGCCCTGGAAAAGGAGGTGTCCTGCCCGTCGGCCCAGGCCTTCATCTGCCACTGCCGCAGGACTTGGATCCAAGCTCGGGCCGCTCTTCTTCACTCTGCTGACCGCTACGTCACCGCTGCCAACCGTCACCGCACCCTTTATTGATGGAGGTCCTGCCTATACGGTTCACCACCATGGGAGGGGTCTCCAGTACCTGGTCGACAGGGAGGGGTATGGCCCTGAGGAGAGGTCCTGGGTTCGGGCGCGACACATCCTGGACACCTGGCTCATCAGGGAGTTCCACCGGCGTCACCCGGACCAGCCGGCCAAGTCCGCCATGCACTCAGGGCACACTGCCCTTGAACCACCTTCCTCCCTGTCATCCGAGGCTTCAGATGACCCTGAGGATGAGACACCCTCTGATGCTGAGGAGGAGGATCCTGCCATGGAAGTCTCTGACGAATATTAGTCGAGCTCACAACGCACCGCCGAGCCTCTGGGGGCTAATGGCCAGAAGCAAGACCTGCATTGTTTCCAGTTTTACCTGTCTGCATTATTCCCTGCACATGCTGAAAATGAAAGTCATTACCAACCATACCTGCCTGTATCCGTGCTGCAATTGGGTCCCATACCAACCCGTTACACTGGGGCATGGAGATCTAGGATTTATCAAACCGACAATGGTTGTTAAAAGGACCCTTGGATTGTTTTGGTTCTTATCTAGGAGTTAAGAGAAGTGAGCCTGTCTGGCATTTCTCAGCGCCTTATTATATTATGAAAGGTAGTCACAAAGAATATCATAGTGGATCTGGAGTTTGCTTTTCTCTTTTCTCTCCATCTATGCTTGGCTTGTAGACAATTTCCATGCTTTCCAATTTAGATTTAGGCAAAGTTTATTAACAGTCTCATTTTCCAAGGTGGCTTACATTTTGAAACAGGTCGTTTTTTGTTTTTAGTTTTAGCGGGGCAACAAGGCTAAAATTAAGAGGGAGAAACAGGCAGAACAGGAAAAGCAGAAGGGACAGAAGCATAGGCAAAAGGAAGGTCACCTCTGACCTCATGTACACATCAAAATTCTTGACCTGTTGGTTGTTGAACTTCTTATAAGAAATTGACAGGTTTATCAACCTCCAGATCATGAGTTTATAGCACACAACATGCGTTCCTGTGCTGGAAACATCCTCACCACTGTCACCACCCAACATCGGTGTGTAATAATGGCTTTTGCAAAATCACATTTTGACTGACGGATTAACAGTCAATGGCACCCATACCATCTGTCAATTAAAGCTTGAATCTGCTGAACATGCTGTGCCCTCGGATCACATCAGCCAAGTAAACTGCACAACCATCCAAGCTAGAAACCACACACATCATTAAGCACTGGAATGTCATTAACACATCAGTGGGATCAGTGGAACGTGCCAGTGTGCTTTTGGAAGGTCACGCTTACTGACTTATTTCAATCAACCAAACGTATGTTATTAACTTAACAAAAGTCAGCACAAGGTCTATAGGCATTGTTTGGCTTTCTTACCGTGAGACAAGCTGAAGGACAGCTAAACATATACTGTCCCTCTAAATGTAACTGTTTTCATCACACCATACAGTAACTGATCCTTACCACACTGCTCCAACAAGTTTAAAGAAGGAAAATCTATTTACTAAAACTATGGACTCACAACAAGGCAGAATTGAACTTCTCCAACCCTTTTTATTCCTCTGTCCTTTGCATGTTGGATAAATGACTGTGCCTCATGACTAAATTATATAACAAAATAATAACGATATAACAAGTGTTTCTCAGACTAAAGGAATAGCTGATTATTTCACAAATTATTTGTAATTATTTCATATTCGACTTCAATCTAGTACTTTCAGACAATATTGAATAAACCAAAATGGACATAGCCGATTATTCGAAAATAATTTATTTTAAAAAATAGAAAAAATATACATTTAATATATAAACAGAGTTTTACAGAACAAATGAGCGCTACATGTCATGAAATCATCCTGCAAAACATCAGCTGGACTCAGAAGAAGCATAGGTTTTCAATTTATAGTAAAAAATACAAATACTTTACAGATACACTTATTTACATTCTTCATACATTTAAGTGGCCTTAGTGTATCATCTCTTTGTCTCTCTCTCTCTCTCTCTCTCTCTCTCTGCAGAAATGTGGTATTAAACATTACCAGCAACAGTGACCTCGGTTAGATCATTGTGTCTGATTTCTTCCTCTGTATCCTGTTGTTGTACCCCAGTTGCATGGTCTTTTACACGTGTCTCGTCATTCGTACACTGTGATGCCTCACTTGCTACTCTCCCTTCTTCCATTCTTTCAAGCTCTAGCCTCAGTTGCTCTTTCTCGTTTAGTATCACTTCTTCTTCGATGGCTTTCTGCTGCTCCCTCTCTTTCTTCTCTTTCTCAGCCTTCTCCATTTTCTTCAGCTTCCAGAAGAAGCCCAGGTTTTTCTCGGGGTAGGTGACTTTGGCCAGTGGCAGCTTGAAAATCTTATTGGTCCCCGTTGTTAAGAGGAGGAAAGTCAGGGCAGAGAGACAGAAAGGCCAGGTGCAGGCTGGCAGACCGAACTGTAGAATGAGGAAAAATACATCATATTGCAGTCAGCAACTTATAAATGATAAATAATGATATAAATAGGAGTGAGAGAAAATGTGTCCTTACATTGGACATGATATTGGCAATGGCTGAGCCGAGGTATGCACAGAAAAAAGCTGCAGATGGAGAAGAGAGATACAGAGATATGACATTTGCATGCATGCTGTGATCATACATTACAAATATCTATTCACTCTCTGCCAACGTTGCACATGGTTACATTTCACCTGATCATCCTATTTGGATTAGATTTCAGATAATGTGTTTACTCACCACATGTGATGGCAAGCAGGTGAACCTGCCAGGTGAGAGCATAAAACATTCCTCCAATGGCAATGCAGGCTAGCACACAGTTGTATCCCCAGAGGCCAAAGTAAATGTCTCCAAAAGGAGCTGCAAGAGCGAGGCCTGCAAAATGTTAAAACACAGCCATCAAGGAAATGCCAAACTCAGTTTAAGTTTGGATTATCTTAATCCTGGTTATTTTGCACCTAACAGCTATTTTTGGGGTCATCTTGGAGTTGGAACATATTGATTGTTGCTTGAATTCTGTAAGCATGTAAGGAAGCAAACATGAATTGTGCTGTTTATTGAGGTGAGACAAAATGACTTTTACATTAGATGTTCCTTATTGTGCACCCTTCCTATATTGGCTGCCTGCCGAGGTATTGTCTGGTCCTCTCACCAGAAACCATGCCCACGGCAGATCCCAGGACGGCATGAGCGCAGGTGATAGGGGAGGAGATGAAGAGTGAGATGATGAATATTCCTCCTGTCCAAGGGTTGTCACAACCGTAGACCTGGCCTATCCCCACAGGCACTGACATGAACAGCTGAAGAGGTACGGACAGAAAGGTTAAACTGAATTCTAGATGCACCACAAAGCATGATTGACACCCATTTACATTTTCACTTATGTTGCTTGTTTAGACCTCTTGTGAGGGAGTGTAGAAACTGTGATTGATATGTCAGTCCCCTGTTAGCTTTGATGCACCTTTACAAAACAAATTACCCCTAACGTACGTAGGTAACAACGTGGCTAACATGAGCAGAGAGGTCTTCTTGCCAGATCTCTAATTAGTAACTACACATTGCTACTACAGAACATTTTGATCTAGTACGAAGTAGTAAGTTATTTACTTATTTACTTGTTGGGACAGAAGTCATACACGCATACATACATTGACAGACATTGAAGGAGACATTGAGGAATCTGTCATGTCTAAACTACATCATGTTGAAATGCCATCAGACGCTGACCTTGGCTACATCAATTTCAGCCCAGGTGATGTTGGGCAGCTCTGAGCGAGGCTGTATGAGGACTTGGGGGAAGTGATGGTTGTAGTGGCCGGTGGCAACCATGTGGAGACACACCAGGATGTTGAAAGGCAGGGTGAACACTGGCAGATCCCAGCGACTGTTAATAGAGGCCAGGGCACTGGACACAATCGGGCTGAAAGACAAGGATACAAACATCAGCATGTATTAGATTTAATCCACATTTAACTCATACAATCATTCAGTTATATGTATTCACGTGTGCTTATATCTCAATCACCTTCATAGTGACTTCTGCAAATTTCCTACTCTAATAATTATTATTGTAATATTATTATACTAGCCAGTACCAGAGATGCCAGCATCACTGTGGTACTGACAACCTGTTGTCTCCACACCAACATAATTAAATCAGCATAAAGGAATGAAGGATCTTTAAATAGAAATGCTGAGCTGAAACCTGTAAGCCTTTAAAGTCATGACATTTATATGGTAATACTACAGTAAACTGATCAGTTTTGACATTTAATGTGTTGTGGTTTGGTTAATTAACTTAGATATACCTCTCATTTCGTATGATATGAATCTACTGCATTATTTAACCATTAGTCAATCTAGTTGCTCACCACATCATGGACATGAAGATGTTGGGCAGCAGGAGCCACCAGTACCAGTTTCCTGCTTTGGAGAACACAGCCATCAGCAGTCCCACTAGGATGCCATTGTAACCATACAGCCCTGCAGCTATTGCACCCCTGAAGAAGAAGTTAATTGAATGAATGAATGAATGTTTTCCTGTTATACAACTCATAAAACTCGTAAAAATCCTCCTACATAACCATTTCACCTTCTACTACCAAAAGGAAATAATTATCCAGTCATATTTACATCATGTTTCATGGCAGCACAACCTAATGTTGTTGAGCGTTAATTCACATCCAACTTTCTCTATATACAGTAACATCTAATTACAATCTAATTTGTTGTTATATGTTGCATCAGTTTTGTTCAAACCTGTTCTGTTGCAGAATGAGGGCAGAGATGGTGGCAAAGAGTGTGCCCACAAAGCCGTTGAGAGCCCACCAGTAGTTCTGCAGGATGAGGCCAGCAAAAATGATGAGGCCACTTAGAGGGTTGTTGACAAACATCACCTGAGCAGCTCCACGCAATACCCAGTCCAGCAGCTGCAGCAAGAAAAACTGTTCTGGGGGTTGGAAAGAGAAAATAGACGAAAGAGCGCTGACATTTTCCCAGAGCTGCTTAACAGGATTACCTGTTTACCAGGCTGAAATTCCTTCTTGGGTCTCTCTCCAAATCAGAATCAGAATCAGAAATACTTTATTGATCCCCGGGGGGAAATTGTACATAATAATAAAATAATAACTGCATCATTGAACTCAGGGTGGAGCACCCTCTGTAATAACAAACAGAAAGTCGATATGCGGCCCACTCTCAATGTTATACATACTAAAATCTGTGTTGTGTTTTCCACAAAGACTAGTACAAGGATTCAGTATATATTGCCTAAGGGTACAGTGAGTATAATCATCTTATTTATTTTTCTAATTATGTAATGTCTAGTATATACTGTATGTAATACGTAAACAATGTAAACAATATGTATTGACTTACTTTCCATCCATTTCCCAAACACTTCCATGTCTCCAGAGAAGTAGGAGACCCCCTTGAGGAAGCAGGCTTTGGCCCTCTGCAGGGGTGTGGGTCCTGGCTGCATGGGGTCCTTCTCCTTCCTGTCCTCCTGGGAGTTGTCATGCTCAGACGGCAAGACAGGGTGCGCCATCAGGGGCTGGAGCTCCTGCAGCCACCATTACAGTTAGAAAGGAATTAGAGAGTTGAATTACAAGGATCGCATGTACAAACACACACAGCATCTAACTTATACTGTGTGTCTAAACTGTGAACACTGACTTACAATGAAGGTGGTGGCAGGAGAGGTGGTGGACAGTGCAGCAGAGGTGGAATAGTTGATATTCTTCTGAATATCCTGAGAGGAGAGAGGAAAAGGTGTCACTCAGCAGCACAGTAAGTCTTCAACACAACAACAAATACATGTAATTAAATACTTAAAACTTAAAGAAATGTTAATTGTCCATTCTTATGCATTTATTTACTGGCCTTCATATCAACCTGTATGAAAAGCCAATGGGAAATAAAATCTCATGGTTTAGGAAAAATGTATTTTTAATCTAAAAGAAAAAAAATTGTGGCTCTGTTACAGAGAGGAAAAGATAAAAACAAAACCAACTGGCAGCCTTTTATTAATTATTATTCCAACAAAAAGACATTACTTCACTGCAGTATATTGCGCCACTATGGTCGATGATTTGTGTTACTTGAATTTTAATGAATCATCCATCAAAATCAATACTCTCAGATAAAGGAATATTATACCTAGCCTAACATTATACTGATAATCTTCTTTAAACATTAGTTCATTCGATCAAACAGACACACATTCATTAAAGTTTAGTCATGTTTTACTGTCCTGCTGGACTTCAGGGACTTTAACAAACAGGCACAAGTTAAGCACTCTTACCTTTGTGCAGGGTGATCCAGGCATATGTCCCAGAATAGACACAGGCTGCATGGGTTGCCAGCTTCTCTCAAGCTGTACAACACGGACTTCCACTGAAGGCTTATATAGCTTCAGGCCACAGAGAAAACCCCTCCTCTGTTCCTCTGCTCAATCTCTACAGGAAGCACTGGAACTCTGAAGTGATAATCTTTGCCACACCCAATTCTCTCTAGACACAAACGATTCTGTCCTTTCTCCTACACTGACAACCACAAATTACGTGAAGATGAGGTCAGATAAAGTCAAGGCAAGACTCTGGTTTGAGAGGCCATGAACTCCAGGTATTAGTGTTACTGACTGACCACGGGGCGAATGTCTGACCGTAGCTAGAATTTCGGTGGAGTGTGCTTAAGTTACTCCTTAAGCACACTCCACCGATTTTCTCTTTACAGGTCTTGGGGATCACTACTGTATAAAGCCTCGTGTGAACGTAAATGCCAAACATTCCTAATTTCCAGCTTGTCGATTTTGAAGAGTTTCTGTGTTTCTCTGGTTTATATCATAGTTAATTGAATGTCTGACTGTTGGTCGGCAAATCAAGCAATTAGAAGAAATCACCTTGGGCTTATGAAATTGTGATGGGCATTTTTCACCATTTTTGCACATGTTATAGAATACATATTATAGATAAATCAATAATGGGAAAAGAAAACATAAGTTGCAGCAGTATTATGGAAAGGGGACTGTATCTACCAACCAGCCATCTGTATTTGCAGCATTTAAACTCAATAGCAACAAGAAGTAAATGTCATAGAAAATTGGAAATGCAGTACAGCTCTCCAAAATAAACAGCTAAAAGTGTGTTAAGATAGCTACTATACAAGTGCTTAGTGATACATTTACACTGTAAACCCTGCTTTTCTTGCCATCTCCTGCATGAGTAACATGCCCTACTGCATACTTACAAAAGCAATGAGACATTTTACTTACACTTAAAAATGTACTGTATGTCAAGAATGACACCTGCAGATTGGCAAGTGCTGACAGTTTTAGACAGCAGTGATGATGAGTGAGGTCAGAGTTGATCATTGTCCTGCTATGAGTGATTTGATCCTTCATTCAGGATCATAACAGCAAACACACATTCAGTACACTGTAATATGGAATTGCTTACACCAGTACAGTGATGTTTGAGACTTATTTCAGCAGTATTCAGATCCTTTACTTTAATATCAAAATACTCTATTACAAGTAAAAGTCTTGCATTTGAAATTTTACCTAAGTAAAATTATAATGTATTATCGGGAAAATGTATATAAAGTATCACAAGTAAAAGTACTCCATTATGTTATTACTGATATATTATTATGTATCACATTATTAGATTAATGATACTGATCCATCAGTGTGTAAGCACCATTTTACATAGTTTTAACTACTTTATATACAGTTTGGTAGTTTAGTCCAGTGGTTCCCAAGGGTTTTGGCCCCTCCAATGGGTCACAAGATATGTCGGAGGGGTCACAAGATGATTAATAGGAGAGGAAAGAAGAAAAAACAAACAAAAAAATCTGTGCTTTTTTGTGAAATAATAGATCATTTTACTTTTGGGAGGACTGCTAACAACACATAGACATCTGAAATGTGACAGGAAGCCCCAACCAAACAATGTCTTTTTGCAATGAGTCACAAGCCACATATGTTGGGAATCACTGATTTAATCTTACAATAACAATGCATTGTATTTTATCAGCTTATCATGTGGTTCTTCATGTAAAATTAAATGTAAAATAGTGAGTAAAAAGCACAATATTTCTCTCTGAAATGTAAAGGACTAGAAGTATAAAGTAACATAAAAGGGAAATACTCAAGTAAAGTACAAGTACCTCAAAATTGCACTTTCAGTTTCTCTGGGTGGCAGTGGGATTTATAAATATTGTTTATTCTGTTCCACTAAATCAACATCATCACATGATATCCACATTATCATAAACAGCAGACACACACACACCTACAGATGGGTAATGCGAGCGCAGCGGGCCTTGTTTGTTGCTTCAGCATTTATCTAGTCGCTAAACACAATTACAGTATAGTTACAGGGCTGATGAGCAGCGCTGATTGTGGCAGCAGACATCGAGTCATCGCTGAAGGAGGAGGAGTAGCCTGAAAAAGAGGGTCAATGCAGCTAAATAAACACTACTGTAAATGTGTCAGTGTAAGGCAGAAGGCTATTTTTCTCTTATCAAATGCTGTGTTTTCAAATGCCATGTTGGTCAAGATGTATGTACGCATGCCCTTTTTTCAATAGATGTGTTTTTCCCTGCGAACATGAAACAGTGTTATATGGTTGCAAAACATTTCACTGAAGTAGATATTCTTGTATTCTTGAACATGCAAAGTCAACACCAACCACACCAGTGCTACTTCTATTACTTGCATGCAACTGTAGCTCAGTGTTAATGCTCTTTCCATTTTCTCAAAGGGTGTAAAAAATACAATTATCAAAACTTAAAAACTGGATGGAGACCAAAGAGAGCATCTTAAAAATATCACTGTGAAGTTAAGTGTTCACATAACAGCTGAGCTCATCTATGGCATGTTGAGTGACTGTGTTCATCATGTTTTCCGCCAACAGAGATTTAACCTGTCAGTCCAGTTACCCTGCAGGTGCACTGTAAGACATTTCATGTCATTTCAACTTGCAAATGAAAGTTCACCTGCTGCCTTGAAAATGCAAATTAACTCAACTTGAAGACAACCTTTGTTTCAACTCATTAATTAAAGTTCATCTAGTTGATATGACTACAATGTTCTAGTTGTCTCAACATTGTTTTTTATGTTTTCTAAGTTGATTTAACTTTGTACTCAGAGTTAAAACAAAGACTAACCTTACATTATCAGTGCAAGAAAACCTTATTTACCTAGTCAAACAAACTCACATTCTGATATTATAACTCACACTTTCAAGTTCTATATTTATATAACTTGCCATTTCAAGGATTCGAGGATTTACATTTTAAATATGTTTCAACTTCGATGTATAAGTTATATTGACTGATTATTGCAAGTTTGCTTGATTTATTAATCACAATTAATAGTTGCAGCGCATTTGTTCAGAAATATCATTTATTTTAAAAAACAATGTTTTACATGAACTTTGATCTCAAAGTTGATCATCATAAGATCAGCAAGAACAATGTTGCACATTGTTACACATGCCTACATCAAGGCACTTGAGTGTTTACACGTTGGTCCCACAGTTTCCAAACAGTATATAAAATCCATATACTGAATATGAAGAACAAGGTACATTGTAAAATATTTACCAAATACTGCCAAAACTGTAATTGACAATAGGACAGATGAAGAAAGAGAAATAAGGGATACTGAGAGCTTTTATGAACCATACAATAAACTTCCTGACTAGATAGATTATTTTAAAACCATTCTAAAATAAATTTGTTGGTTCATTATGAAAGTTACTTCCTCAAAACAAATTCAAACAATCAATACAGTTCAGGACAGCATTAGGTTTTCCACCTTAATTCTTTCCTCATTTCTTGACCTGCTTTGACCATACCTGACCTGAGCTGTAAAAAACTACACTGCTGAATACAGTCAGTGGTGTACAAACAATGTTTGTTAAGAACAATGCAGGAGACCCCAAAAAACAGGTTCCTCTCAATAAGGGCTTCAAATGTACACTCATTTGTGTTAAGGATCTAAGCAGCTGGATGTACTGCAGAGGATGTACTTCCTGAGGCAGCTGAGGAAGTTTAACCTGCCACAAAAAATGCTGGTTCACTTCTACACTGCCATCATAGAGTCCATCCTCACCTCCTCCATCACCGTCTGGTACGCTGCTGCCTCCACCAAGGACAGACGCAGACTGCAGCGTATCATCCGCTCTGCAGAGAGGGTGATCGGCTGCAACCTTCCATCTCTTCAGGACCTGTACTCCTCCAGGACCCTGAGGAGAGCAGGGAAGATCGCTGCCGACCCCTCCCACCCCGGACACCATCTGTTCGACCCCCTCCCCTCTGGCAGGAGGCTGCGGTCCATCAGGACCAAAACCTCCCGCCACAAAAACAGTTTCTTCCCCTCTGCAGTCAACCTGACAAACTCTCACTGACCCCCCCCCAGAACACAAACACAAGCTATACGTTATATTATCGTACATCACCCCTGTCCCCACTGCGTTACATTAACGCACCCACCCCCTACTGGACACTTTATCTGGACACTTTACTTTATTCTGGTCACTGCACTGTTGTTATTTATCTTATCTTATTTTTTATTTTTATTTTTATTCTTATTCTTATTTTAGCTTTTATATTCTACTTATTTGTTATCAAAACAATAGCACCTTCAGACCACAACAAATTCCTTGTAATGTATGTTACTTAAACAGTTTCTGATTCTGATTCTGATTCTGAGCTGTACAAACTACACTGCCAAAAACAAGAACAATGTGCAGAACAAACAAGAGTCCAAAACAACAACTCCTTTCTGCCAGGAGCAATGATGCACATTCATTTGTTTACAGGCGATATCTCAGCAGTTTATTTCTGAGCCCATGGATTCTTGCTGAGCACTGGTCCGCTTTGATGCTCATGATGACCTTCTGAAGGAACTCAAAGCAGTACTTCATATTACGGGGGTACTCGAGGTTGAGGCAGTAGATTGCCCCCATTAACATGGCAAAACCTGTGGGCACATCTCTGAGGTCATGTAGGATGATTGTCTCCTCTACCACCACAGCCACATTGAAGACTTCCAGAGGAAATGCATCAAGCAGAGGGCCTTCGTGTCCAATCAACAGTCCAACCTGCATTCCTTTTATGATCACATCAAGGGTTTCTCCATGAGCCTAATGACAAAGACACACATGTCTTAACTGACATTTTCAAATTTTAAGCATCACTGCCAGTCAAAGAAAATACATAAAATATGTTAAATGAGTTCTAATTTTCCAGTGGTTACTTTATGCTACATTTTAAATGTAATTTTATGGCTTAAACTTATCAAAGTACGACTGAAATAAATACAGGGAAAAGAGCAAGGTCAGCACTTCTGCAGTCATTATTGCCATTGCTAACTTAACCCATAGTAATACTTACACGATACACAAGTTCTGTAACAATGAGCATTACATTGGTTATGGCAAAACCTTGAATTAAGCAAGTGAAAAGTGTGTATAAAATCAGTTAATATACTGACTTACATCACACATCCTGATTATGTCGGCGGAATCCTCTGAAAGAAATTTCGGAAGACCGAGTAGGGCAGCCATTCTTCTGTTTTGGTTTGTGTCCTCCAGGAAAAAAAAAAAAGAAAAAGACAAGAGTACGTAAATATGATACTCAAGCTAGAATCCTAATTTTAGTGCACATTATTGGTAATAGTTTCTCTATATAATACTTGCCTCCTTTTGAAGACACTGCAGAACACCACTCAGGGTCAACCTTCTTCCAGATGCTACAGCAGCTTTGTACGCTTCCAACAGACTTGGAACCATGGCATCTAGTCCTTCTAGGAATGACTCCAGCAGGTCTTTGGTGACAATTCTGCTGAACTCGGCACATAGCTGAAACAGACATAATAAAACAACAGACAAAAGACAGGAGTGAGAGAAAATAAGAGCAGCACGTAACAGCTGTAGCAATTGAAACAAAGAAATCATAAATACACTGGCAAGAAAGAGTACATACTTTATGTTGTGGAAGAAGTATTCATATCCTATAGTTCAGTAAAAGTACTAATACCACATTGAAAATACTCCACTGCAAGTTCAAGTCCAGCGTTATCAGCAAACTTAAGGAACTTAAAGTGGAAGTCTTCACATTGCAGTAAAAGGTTTCCTATTTGTATTTTTTTTTTTTTTTAGCTGAAGTCTCAACTTCGATGTATAAGTATATTGACCGATTATTGCAAGTTTGCTTGTAAAGTAAGTCAGACATATGTAGTGGAGTGAAAAATGCAATATTCTACAGCTGACATGTAGTGGTGTAGAAGTAAACAATTGTACAAACTGGAAAATTCCAATAAAGTACAAGTACTAAATAATTTCTAATTTGTACCAAGTAAATTGTACTCAATTGGCAAAGGATTACCTGTCTCTCACAAAACAATGCAGGCCAACTGTCCATGACAGCAGAGATGAGTGGCTCATCACCAATGAAAATATTAAATATGTAAATCCGGGTCCCTCTTCTGCACTTCCAGAAGCATGGTCTCACAATCCACGATTCTCTGATTTAACAGTAGTCTGTCCCTCAGGTGGCTCTGGCAGGTAGTGGATCTCTCCTTTTTTTGACTTTTTGACTGGCTTGCACTTTTCCTCTCCTCTTTTTCTTTTATTTACAAGAACTTCAGGGCATCCAGCTGCCATCATTCTCTGACGGTAATTGCCCATCTTAAATCTTAAACTAAATACCCAGCAATACCATCCTTTACCTGACCCTGGCTCTCTGAGACATGGGTGCTTTGCAACAAGAGCTTTGGCTACACTTTCATAATGGTCTTTGTTGGGATAGGCTGTGATTTTGGATATGATGTCAGCAAGTCTGTCCAGTATTTCACTCTTCACACCCTTTGAGATGACCATCACAGTTCCATCCTGGACATAGGCATCATTTGCTGCCCTTAGCTGAAACTCAACATCATGGGAGAAAGCTGGAATAACAAAGGGATCAGGCCATTCTGCTGAATCACAACTACTTGGGGATCCAAAGCTTACAGTATCTAGTGTTGAGTCAGAAACCCCTTCCGAAGATGTGAACAAAACTTTGAGTGTGGCTCGTTCATTTGGTAGGTCCTTAATGTCTGTCAAATTGCAGAGCTGATTCCCAAAGTCTGGATCTTCAAACTGTAAAATAAAGTTCCCTCGGAGACCCAAAGTGTTGCAGTTTTACACACAGCTCATCAACTGATGGGGGAACGTTCTCTAGGGTGACATGCCTTATTTCTTCAGGTGAGAGGATAACTCGGAGAAGCATCATTGGTGTCAGCAACAGCTGAAACACAGTGAACAAAATAGAAAACACTATATTATCAGGAAATAACCATTGAAAGTGAATCAAAAATAAGTTGTACAAAAATATAAATGTACGAGAAACCAAAAACAGATGTCAATAGCATATAATTCAACAATGAAATAGAGGCATTTATTGCAGAGTATCTGCATTGATCCCGTTACATCATCCAGAGAGTAAGTGTGTATATAAATGTACAAAACAACACTCCCCAATCAAACTGTACCTTAATGTAACATGAACGTCCTTGGAGTGACCAGCAGCTTTCCTTCCACAAGGTATGCAGCAAGAGGGGTGTAGTCATTCAGATTGTCAGGATCAACAACCACAGTTACTGCAGGGTCTCTTTTGGCAAGCTGGAAACACCTGAGATGATCCAGGGAGGCCGCTGTGAATAGTTCCATAATGAATGATATGCAACCATCCACTACACAGATCTCCAGTACTGTCCCAAAGTCTGGCAGTCCACTTGTCTGTCCAACTGAGAGCACCATTCCTTTAGAATATTTTGTTCCATTTAAGTAAGCAGTGGAGGTGAGTGAAACAGAGTCCAGATCTTTAAACTTATTCCGTAAGGCCTCTCTGATAGCAACATCTAAGATGCCCACAGATACAACTGATACTTGGCCAGTCTCAATACTTGGTTTGAAAATTGTTGGCATCTCCAAATAATATGCCAACATCAGCTGATGTCTTATAGCTAAAGTGTGCAGAATATTTTTAAAGTTGCCAGTTTTGTGAACCACCTTTTTAAAGAAACAATGTTTTACCTCAAATCGTATTGTCCAGAACTCAATTGGTGGACCAAATTTCTTGATCAGCACAGGATAATGTTCAAGATAATGATGCTTAGGGCGTAATTTAGTACCAGGAAATGTTTCCAATAGCAACTCTCTGTGGTCAGAGATTTTTGATTGTAGGTAGCACAGGGATTCTGTTGTGAATGAGTGGCTGTATAGTAGTTCAACAATGTCTTTCAGTTCAAGGATCACAGACCAGATCAGCAGTGGAAGGAATCTCAGAAGTGCCCAGTTCTCGTGTCCATTGCCACCAATAGTTCCATTTTTTGAAAAGTTTGTATGTACTGTCTGAGGCCTGTTAGTTTTGTCATAAAACTGAAAGGGGAATGATCTTATTCTTTCATTAAGGTCATTCAATGTGAAATACTTTTTAGCAATCAGATCTGAAAGACACGTGCACAGTTCCACAGGTACGATTCCTTCCAGCAAATCATGAAGAAAATCAGGTGGAAACCCTTTTGCAGGATGAAAGTGAGCAAGTCTTCTTAAAGGACAGTCTTCATCAACACATGAGGCATCAGTTGTCTTGAGCACATTAACAGCTTCATCAAACAATGTTGGTGTTCTCAAAGTAAAAGTCCCACTTCTGACATCATACTTCTGAATATCTACACGGTTAGCCAAACAAAATCTTAAACATTTCTCCACATTGAAAGACTCTTGGTATCCAGCAAGTGAGTGTGCACCCAAGTTATCGGCAGACACATACAAAACGATACCTTTGACATAAGACCCAAGTCCTTGTACAAATACACCTATGGTCTCCAAATGCACAAGATCTCTAATCAGTGGCTCCAAAACCTTTCCATAACCATACTGTTTTATGTGCACAGTTTTGCACAATATAGCTAGATAAATTGATGATAATGTTGATCTAAATCTTATGGGTAAGTTGGCTATAACCCAATAAATGCCACACACTTTGTGTTTCTTTTTTGAAGTCCCCAACGGATTACAAAGTTCAAAATCATCAATGTATAAGCTGAGAGCAATTCCTAATTCTTCAGTGAGAAGTTTGTTTTCTTTAAAGTATTTGCCATCTTGAAATGAACTGTAATGACCTTCCCGTTGACTAGACGTCTGTAATGTTTGAAGAATCTCAGTTCTTTTCAACAACTTACTTAACAACTCTAAAATAGGAATATAAACAAATGAATGTTTTTTTTCTTGTACATTTAGCACATACTGGACCGGTTCAATGACTGTGAAGTTATTTTTATAAAATGACTGCCTTTTACACTCTGTGCCCAAAGGCCCCTGCCTTGAAAGAAATTTCAGTGGGTTTAAAGATTGTATTTCATCAGACAATGATGTAACAACAGAGGCATCAACTACACAGTTATTTTCCTCCAAGACTTTTGTATAATTTCCTTAATATTTTGACCAGCAAGTTCTCCAATGTCAAATAACTCATCAATTACCTCCTGTATTGCTGAATTAGAAACATGTAAAATGGTTTGCATGCGGAGAAATAAAGATGCCAGCTGGTTTTTAATCGCCTCTCCATTTCCAAGAGGAAGTTCAGCACCAGAATCATATGAAGGTGATGCCTCAGTATAATTAACAGAATCCTCCCCTGTTACAGTATTTGTAAGTGTATGCTGTTCACAAAGCTCTGGTCTTAAACTAGTTAGGGTGGAAAACTTATGATAGCGACTTCTATGAGCAGTAAAGGTTGATAGTATACTAGATTTGAAAGAGCAGTCTACAAATGGACATTTAACTGTTTCCCTGTTCCTCAAATGAGTCTTTAGATGAGCAAAATATTTGTTAATGTTACTAGGCTCTGAGAATGTACACAAGTCACAGCATAATTTTGTCACACAATTTTGTCCTTCTTTTACATGTTCTTTCAAATGGTATTTAAGTTGAGCTTGGCTTTGAAATGTGTTCAAACAGTCTTCGTAAATACAGAAAAAGCCTGAATATCTTCGATGATGTCCATGACGCTGTTTATAATGTTGTATTATTCTTCCTTGGCAACTGGTGGAGAATGCGCAAAACTTCCAAAAATTTCCACTTCATGAACTGGATATGCTTGGTCACGCCTGTAACAGAAAAAAAATGCATTTTTACTACCTTGACATTGGCCTATCACAGATATATTGGTATCAGCATTTATGTTGTCATATCAGCTGAGATAAAAAAGTTGGTTTTAAAGATTACAAGGCAGAAAACGATGCTTGGGGTGATTCAGAATTAAATTTACAGTGTTTAGGTTCACTTTTTTATTGCATAGTTTTCATAGTAAAATGAATGAGTCGTTTACCGGTGTAGTTCGTTACAAAGCCACATCGTAACGTAAGGTAATGTTATGCAACGTGAGGTTTGAAAAAGAAATTAAACTACACTTACAATCATAATGAAAAGAAACGTTGGTTAATTCATAATAAAATAAAGTGGAGCTGTACGCTCTGCCATTTCTCCCCGCTGTGTCTCAGCGCTGACCGTCAGACCCCCCACCCCAACCCCCATTGCAATTGAAGCTACCACAGTATGCTCCCTTTGCCCTCGTCTGTGTAGCTAGCTAACCAGCTAACGTTGCTAATGTCAACTGAAGCTAGCAAACTTCATGTCGAAGTCCAATGAAGAACTTCAGTAGCTCATTAATGAAAAACAAATACTGCACCAGATTAAAACAAACCCTTTTAACATTTTTAGCTTTCTATCAAAACTTATTAGTAAGCACGATGTACAAAGTTAACTCTATTATCTTTATGTTACAACTCCAAAGTTAATGGCAAAGGATTAAAGATTTTAAAATCATTTACACTCACCTCCAGTGCTGTCTTTCAGCAGTAATGAAATCGCGCGCTGTAACGTTTCTCCGTATTTCAGACTGTAGGTTAACGTATTACTCCGCCTCAATTGGATGGCCGTTGCAAATACATAGAATCCCTCCGCCGGCAGCAGTAGTCCTCTCATTGAGAGCAAAAGGTGTCTATGCTTTAGTCCAAATTAGAACATGGCATATCTCCAGGATATAACAAGTTGTTTATATCTATGTTTCAACCTTGCCATTAGTTTAAAGAGGTGGGGGGTTTTTCAAACTCAAATGCTGAAGCAAGTATTTTTTCTCTGTAGCTCTCAGACCTTCACTCCCGCCATTTTTCTTTCCTTTCTTTTTTCAACTGATAACTTGATTAAGCAAGTTCAGTCAATCTGACAAAATTTTCAAGTAGTCAAGATAATGAATAAATGTAAATTTAACCTACAAAAACTAGAATAGCTGAGTTCAAAATCTAAAACTTATCAGAGCACTTCGAGTTAAAGAGAAAATGTAAATTGACATAAGTAAAAGGGGCTGTGATGTTTTACGGAGTGCAAGCTTTCCTGATGCAGAGTCATTGAAAGGATCTACTTAGTTGTACTGCGTCATTGCCCTTGTCTTTCTGTACCTGCTTCTCAAGTGTAATTGTTCAAGTCGCTTTACATGGGAGTTACGTTGTTTTGTTATTGTAATATTATATATATATATATTATATTCTAATATAATTGTTATGTAATCATATCACGGCTTTTATAAGTGTGTTAGGTGTTATTTCATGCCAACGCTGTGATTACAGGTACTTTATTACAAATTACACTTGTTATTATTTGTGTTTAATGGGAAATTCAAAAGATACACAGATTTTGTAAAAGTGATCTGGGTAACAGCAACTTGGGCATCAGTGGGCTGGAGAAGAGTAGGTTGACAGGGACATCTAGTGGAAACATAAGAAATTACAAATCAGCTGTGTCTTTATTCCCCTCTCCTCCATGATCATTTGACTTTAGACCTCACATCGGATCAAACCAACAAATTTCCTCTGGATCCAGACTCACTACGACTGAGGATTTTTTTTTGTTGATGATACACAAACAAATGCAATGATAAAACTAAGCAGACCAAGCTGGACACAGGATCAGACACTTCTGCCCTCACTTCTACAGAAACAAATCTGACAAGTTTAGAAAAGGCAGCAATTCAGTGTTTTCATGCAGCCAACTCACCCTCGTGCACACACGAAAAGGACGGGGCAACAAAGTATGCCCCTATGCATGTGTTTGTTTCTGTGTGTGTGTGTGTGTGTGTGTGTGTATGATGGGGTGGTGGGTGGTGAGGGGGCTCTCCAGCCTCTGCCAGAGTCTATGGAACCTGATACTTGATGACTCCCCATCACAAGAATGTGAGTTTCCTTCTCTTGGAGCATCTGGCCCGACGCCCGGCCACATCTCCATCTGTGTGTGTATTTGTGTGTGTGAGTATGAGTGTGTTACTTGTTACTATTTGCCCCTTTTTCAGAATGAGCGGCCTCTTTCAGTGAGACATTCTTTGCACGATGGTTGTCTGATTTGTTTTCTTAGTCTTCTGCTAATGTGCTGTCACTTTCTGTCTGGTCTAAATACAATGGATTGAGACTGCCTCTAAATGTTTGTTTCGAGCACATTTTCAATTTGTATAAACATTTTATGAGGATTCTACGGAAGCTGAGAACGGTCATGCTTGCAATGATTTTTTTAATGCCGCTATCTCGAGGTCACAAGTAAATTATTTCACTATCTTGATATAACAAAGCTCGTTTGCTCGTGATAACGTGTAAATTTATCTCGTAGTCTTC
The DNA here is from genome assembly GCF_043641665.1 of Enoplosus armatus. Lineage (NCBI taxonomy): Eukaryota > Metazoa > Chordata > Actinopteri > Centrarchiformes > Enoplosidae > Enoplosus > Enoplosus armatus. The sequence goes on from NC_092183.1 coordinate 15,142,505, forward strand.
TCCTTAAATGACAACGGCTGATCCGAATGTTATCGCTAACAGAAAAACACAATGCAATTTCTGCTGATGTTAGACTTTGATTGAAGTACAGTCTGATGCATTTATCAATAATGGGTACTCGTTGATTTGACATTTTCAGCTTAAATCAGTTGCTACACTTGTCAAGATGCCATCTATGCATGCTGGTATGGCTCTCCTGATCTCTGAGAAACATTATAAGTAAGTTAGGTTAATAAGAGGAAACAGCCTTTTGTTTTCTAATGGGTTGACTATCTTGATATAACAAAGCTCGTTTTCTCCAGATAATGAAATCTTGCTATCTCGAGAAAATGCCATTAAAAAACGATTGCAAGCATGTCTGTCCTCAGCTTCCGTAGGATTAAAATAACCTGACGCTGATAATAATAAGTGGAGTTACTTACCCACCCACCAAACTGTAGTTTCATGGTCAGAGGTGTTAAAATGTTTTCTTTCGGCTGAAGCCTTTTCGTTGTGACAGGAAACTCTCACTCTATTCTCTGTACTTCAGGGTGTCTCAGTACACTGTGACATCACTGCTGGGCGTGGTTACAATTGAAACAGAGTACACCTAACAGTTGCTGGGCGTGGTCGGGTCAGAGGTGCAACAGACTTGAAACTTTCGACCAGAGAGGGCAGTGAAGCCCTGCTTTTCAACCTGGTAAGTTACTCTGTAACCTCATGTCCTGGAAGCGTGTGAGTAAACCTACACAGACGCAGGGAAACTCCACAATACTGCAGGGACACTGCTAACTACTGGTTATTAAATCAAGAGTAAAATGCTTGTGTGAAAGGAAAATACTTAAGCTGCAAATACAGTTTCTATTCAGTCGAAAGTAAATGTGTGCGATACATAATTTTATATATTTGCTCAAAGCTTCTAAATAAAGTTGCTGATACTGCATTTTTTCTATTCTGAAATCGATGCCATTGAGAATTGCTCAGTTTAAAAACATAATTTGCTTCAAATAATTAGGTAACACAGGGCCAGTTAATGTGATGTCTATATATATATATATATATATATATATATATATATATATATATATATGATGTCTTTCTCTTTAATGAAAACCTGAAAATTCAGTACTCTCTGCAAATGGTGTCCTGCTTTAAATACCTGGGGTTGCACATCTCAGATAACCTCACTTGGAGCATCAACACAGCTGGAATAGTGAAGAAGGCCAACCAATGCCTTTACTTTTTGAGGAAGCTGAAGAGAGCTTCCTTGGTTTTATTATTGCTATGAACTGCACCAGGACGTGCGTACCCCCGCAGGACCTCATTTTGTTCCCTTTTCATGTGTAACATGTTCTGGAATGACAATACAAATATCCTCCTGAATTCTCTGCATTTTTGCACTTTGTAAAAGTAGACAAATGGCCAAAAATGGTCAAATATTCTGGTCCTCCTCAAGGGCTTGTACATAACATCTGTCATGTAGCCAATTCCTTAAAACACACTAGAGAAGATAGATTGTGGATGGCTGCACTTTGTTACACCTCATTCTTGTTGTCTTTTTAATTCAAAATCTTAGTACAAACAGTCTTTTATTCTGCAAAACACCGGTATCATTAAGTTAATTATTTAAAGAAAATCAACACACATGTGCCAGGGACAGTTCTAACATGTCTAAAGTAAACCCTAATCATCGATGATTTATAACCCATTATTGATCCTTCTATATTATGATACAGTATGTCAGATGTCATCCAGATAGTTAGTGATTCACTCGCCATCTGTAGAGCTGCTTTATACATCACTTTTAAATTACAGAGAAAAACAGAAGATTAAACATTTAGCCATCAAACTGTTCAAGGGAACCCACATAATGTTACAGTATAAAAATAACTGTCACAGAATATCTGTGTCTGCAGACCTGTATTCATCCTAAACTATACAATATTGCTACGTCTGACACATTTGTCTAATATCTTCTTTTCCAACAGACTCACATAGTACTTTCCTGGACTAGTCATTCTCAGGGAGGTTGATATGTGATGTGAAAGCAGTAAGACAAATGGAACATTGACAATAAATAATAATGCAGACACAACTCAAGCAAGTGTATGGAAATGAATGGAAACCGATAGGCTACCTAGAATGACAGAAATACTACATCTAGCAATATAAAACCCAGAATGGTTTGCAAAATGATTAACTGTGATTAAAGTACATGTGATCTGTAGTAAATGGGTTAAAGCATGCAAGGCCAGTGATATGGTCCTTTAAGCCAACATCTGTCAAAGAAACTAAGCATATGCTGGTCAAATTACAAGGATTTACCTGTAGTTGAGGCTTTTTACGCAATCTATACTTCTGTATTGCTCACAAATTAAACAGTTATGTAAATCACTTCTACTTTCACCAGCTACTCGACTCTACACAAGAGTCTGTTTTTGTAAATGTTCTTCTCCTTTTCGTTTTGCAAAAGTGAAGAATATTGGGAGAAAAGTCCCCTTTGACACCGCCACTTGAAAAACATCATTAAGTGTCTCACTCACTCTGAATGAAGTGCTGGATTCTGTTTCCCTTCTTTAACATTCAATAAACTGCACTTCCCAGAAACCCAAACATGATACAGCCATTTATATGTGTGTGCGTGTGTGTGTGTGTGTGTGACAGCAAAAGAGGCAAGAGAGAGCAGGTATGTGTGAAGACAAAGGCTCACTTGTTCACAGCAGTGCTTTATCCTCATTACACTCCTCATTTGTTTACACTGTTAACTCTCCCACTTCCTCCATCCTTCGCTGCGTCTCTCGCTCTCTCTCTCTCTCTCTCTCACATTCATTCAGTACACGATCTGTAATCAGTGTTTACACTCTTGCCGCCCTTCACTCATGACACGAGTTGCAGCTCAAACATGTTACTGTAAATTAGTCCGTACGCTGTGTTGGCAGGACATGCAGGCTTACAAACATTTCACATCTGAATCAATAACCCGAGTTGCTAACGCGAGATGAGAAGAAGTCAAGATCGAAAGGAAAATGACATATTTAAGAGGATGATGAGGAGGGTGAAGCAGCTTGGATGAAAGAAGAGATTGGAGATGATCAGGAAAAGGTGGAGGAAGTATGTTTGGTGGTGATGAGTTGCAGTTGGTGCAAGGAAGATGTGAGTGAGGGCAAAATTAAGGGGTTAACTGTGAAGCTAACTCTTGGCTCACAAAGAGACAGGCCTGCAGAATTAAAATCAGACAGACAGAAAAAAGGAGCAGAAGAGAGAGATGAAGAGAACGACAGAGAGAGAGAGAGAGAGGGGAAGAAAGAAGGAAAGCGAAGGAAAGCAAAAGACAGAAAGTAATTGGTTCTATGATGGCTTCCAGCTGCATGGCACTCGGCCAAACCAACTCTTCATGACACGCACTCACACACACACACACACACACACACACACACACACACACACACACACACACACACACACACACACTTCAAGTCAGTAGTGCACCATAAACATAAGATCCTGGTAGTTTCTGACAATATATGTTAGCGACTGTGACAAGCTCAGTTGCTCAATGTGAAAAATCCATTTTATGATTGAAATAATGACCTGTTACTTTCAATGATTTCTTCCTGTCCTGGTGGCAGAAAATGTATAACATAAATACAAATGTGTGTTTGTCCATACTTTTAGAGAGGAGCCTCTGCAGCAGAGCCCTTTGAGGCAGTGCAGTAGCTACCACTAGGGTGCAGAAGACTGGGGACCACACTGACATACTGCCTTACAAAGTAAATTAACAGGATCAAAGTTAAGCACATTTATAGAGATAGAAAACCTATATGCGCTGATAAACAACTTAAAGCTTGTTAGATGTTTTTACAAAGATTCTATTGTGAGCAGAGGAGTTGAAACTCAGCTGGCGACGTCGACTCGTGGTGACAAAGATTCACTGACAACTGATTTAAGCACATGTGGGCAGATGTGAACGGGTTTGGTGGTGATGTATGTTTGTGTGTGTGTGAATGTTGGATGCATGATGGGGCATCTGTTTGAGAGATAGTAAATTAGCAAGTTTCCATGCGAGTGTCACTCAAAACAAATTGCTGTCACACACACACACACACACACACACACACACACACACACACACACACACACACACACTCATACAGAGTGCGCAGCACAACATAACAACATAACCACACAGTCATCACACAAGCTATCATAAACATTAAATAGTGGAAAGATGGTAAATAACTCAGGGACAAATCAGGGCTGTGTAGCAGCAGAGAATGACAGATTAACACCCATGTTAACAGTTTTACAACTTAAAAACATTGTCGACAAATAAGCAATCAAAATGAATTATGATAATGGCAAAAAACGCAGAAATACTTGTATGTGATACTTTATTTATTTTAATCAGACAGGCAGATAGATGGACTGCCAAATAAAATAAACAAATATTAAATCATTGCTTATATTATGAATCCAAACATCATAGCTGTGAACAGTTCCCTTTGTGCCTCACAGGAAAAGATTTTGGCATTTACAGTTAAAGGACTTTTTTCCTACACATTTACATATTTGTGAGCATTTTCAAAATGTCACAGATGTTCCTACAAATGACTAAAACTAAAACTTGACAAACATACAAGAACAGAAGTCGTTAAATATGACTTTTCTTTTTTTATGATGTAGCTGAGCTTGGCTGAAATATTTATCAACACAGAGATGGGGAAGTGAATTTTCCGGCCAGTTTAACAGCCCATTTTCAGCTCTGATGTCTATCTCTGAAGAGAATCTCTCTAATTGATATGCAGCTAACACTTTGTTTTACACTGTAGGTTAGTCATGGGCTGTTCAGTAATACTGTAACTCCTAAAACAAGGCTTCAGATGGCTAATCCATGTCTTGAGTTAGTAAAGCCGTCTGCTGTTTGACATTCTCACAGCTTCTTGCTCTCTCTCTCTCTCCCTCCAACCCTAGTTGCCTGGAGGCTTTATCCACTAAGTCAAAACATTGGCAGCTCCAATATTTTAATTCCTTTTTGAAAACTGATTTTCCCCTTTATGGCTCATGCTCATCTGTTTTTTATGTGGCCGTGACGAGGAGAATAATGTTATTAGAGTCCAAGTAAAGACAAGAACACTGTTTGGATCAGATGGAGCTTGATGAGGGCTGGAAAGAGCAAGTAAACGTATTTTGTGGCATGCCAAATTTCTCTTTCTCCCTCTCTTGCATTGATGGACGTCCACTGCTCTGCTCTCGAGCAGATGGTAGAGGCATTAGGACGGGGATCTTCAGAAACGAGAGAAGTAAAATTATTATCTCTGACATTTCAATACAGCCTTTAGTCCAAGCTTCCACCAGGGCTTCCAAATTCATTCAAGCTAATCTAGACCCCTCTTCACACAGCTTATCCTCCTCAAGGCTCTTCCTCTTTAAGCTCCTTGGATCACTGCTCGTCAAAATCATCTCAAACAATTTACAGTGTGTAGAGCACACCCACAACATAAAGACACCATCGTGTAATGACATTTAAGCCCTCAGACACTGAGTGGAAGTGACTGTATCCATTTCTTTTGGTGTTTATGCCCTCAGCAGGAGACAGGCCAAATCCCAGGCTATGGCATGGTAAATTAACATTGCACAAGTTGACTGTGGACTTCACTTTTGCAGCAATATGAGCAGTTATCAGAATCACACAAGAGAGTCTTATTATGCATGCTTGTAAATGACTAATCTTTAATGAGACCCACATTTAACCTTCTAATGGCTCTTTATTAGACTAACAAGCTATGCCCCAGTGTGTATGTGTGGAAAAGAGAAAAATCGTGTGTGTGTGCAGACTGCATGTGAGTGCAGCAGTGAAACACTAATTAAGCTGTCGGATGGTGCAGCAGATTAGGCAGGCCCCCTGCAGAGTCTTCGGCCCCGGTAGGCAAACAGGCTTCATCCCTCAGCCAGCCAACCCAAATACATCGCAGCCCAGCACTACCCAGAGCTCAGCAATAACATCAGTGCTCACTACACCCAAATATCTTTAGCCCAGTGAGGCCGGATCAGATGGCCTGCCAGAGCCAACAGCCCAGACTGCTGGGTGACTCAGAGCAGGCTGGACAGAGATTTTTGCTTCAGCTGCAGGGGAGATTATTTGCCCCTTCTCACAGCAGCGTCTGTATCTATACGCACAGATGTACTTATATGCATTGAGCACATATGCACACACCGATGCATTGGGGGAAAAAAAGAAGAGATGTTTTGCAGAGAGCAAAGTGTTCGTTTCATGGTTTTGAAAAACCACGAGATTATAAAGTTCTTGTATGATGTGTGTGTATGCGTGTGTGTTTTAAGATGTAGTTACTCCGCCACAAAAGGAAGGAAACTCTAGCCTTGGCTTTGCACAAATAACAGTTGAAACTACTGTAAGAGGCATGATGGGGCAAATGTTAAAATAACTAGCCTATAGTTCATATAATTCCTTCTTGCACATAATCACACACACACACACACACACACACACACACACACACACACACACTTTAATCTATTTCTCTCTTCCAACATTCACATCATCGCTGTGTGTTATCCAGCAATAATTCCACTGCATCTGCTGTCAGTTTACATAAATTAATGAGGTAAATTCTGTTCTGTGTTTTCTTCTCTTGTAGTCCCACTCAGGGCTGAAATGTGCTGTGAGTCTCTGAAGGTTTTGTGAGTCCTCCATCTGTGGTAGCTGCACATCCTGACCAGGGTTTAAATAAATTAATGAAGGAGTTTGCTGCACGTCACATCATATGAATAACATGTATTTTATGTGTCTCCTTTGGATTTGTGGGTTTTTCATCCAGGGTGGCCACAGATTCTGATCTGGGTTTCTCTTACATTCAGTACAGTATCAAATACAGCATCCTGTCCAAAGGGAACACTGCACTGTTACACCACCTTATAGTGTGTGAACCGACGAGCAAACCTTAAACAAGGGAAAGATCGTTTTCAGTTCAAGTGTTCTAATTTTTAGTTAGCTTGCGACTGTTTCGGTTGAAACATGCACATGTATGTACCTGCGTGCCTGCGCTTGGCCTGTGTGTGACTGCAGCTTGTCCTGGAGGATGCAAGGCTGCTCTCCCAGCCTCTTAAAATGGCCGCCTGGAGGCATAGAGGAATAGGGCTCCTTTTATTAATGCTACACCTTTGATTAATCTGAGCAAATCTGTTCCCCATCCAATGGCTGACAGCTCTGGGGCCGAGGCAGGGACCCCAATACACACACACACACACACACACACACACAAACACTGTCAGTGAGTGTTGACACAGTCCAGATGTTGGCAGCTCTGTTCCAAATGAAAGCAGGGCAGCCGGCCAACAACCTGAACCACTCTCCCCATCAAATGATATGTTTACAATAATACTGTTCTGAGACTCAGGAGACACACGCACATGTGCACATGTGTGTACATAGAGACACACACATTCATACAGTGCACACACACATACACACAACATGCAAGAGCATTCTCAAAGCAGGGGAAATGAACTAATGGAAAGCCAGCGTACCACATTGGGTGCAAAAACGAACCAACTTGTGGTGGGGCAGAAAAAGAGAGAGAGGGAAAAACAGAGAGAGAAACAGAGAGAGAGAGAGAGAGAGAGAGAGTTTGGGAAGGCAGAAAGCAGAAGAAAAAGCACATAATAGAGAGACAGGGTGTGACAAATAGACTGATCAAAAGAGAGGAGCGAGTCATTATCATTGCCTTGTTTGGATCTGTATTTCCCCTGCTATGTCAGTCAGACAGAGGAGATGGAAAAATAATAGTGTAGTTATGTAATGTGCCTCGGAGGGCTGGAACTGAAACAGACAGAGAAAAACCCCCCCACTGGTTCCACACAGAGGTGCAGCAGAGGTCACACTGTACCTACTGTTCTCTATAGTGGCGGCACTCAAGCATTTTCTACCTCTGGACCCCTAAAAAGCTACACAACCCACTTTCGCAGGGCTGAAACGTTGAACTCTGATACTGAACCTTTTTTTACATTTATCAGGCCATTTCATTTGATTAATTATTGGTGCGAGCCTAAGGGCTGTAAATACTCTCAAACATTCTCTGAAACATTCGGCATTTATCAAAAAGATTAAAAACATAATCATAAATTTATGCAATGCAAGTATTTTTCTCAAAACATAAATCATTTGGAAAACCTTTTTCCTCTCAAAGCTGCGTGGGGGGTCCTGAGCCCCGAGTTGAGAGCTGATTCTCTTTTTTCTTTCTCACACACACACTTCTGTTGACACACTAAAGTATCTGCACAGGTGTTTCTATCTAATGACTGCCTGAGAACATTCCTATATGTTGGCACATAACCAAGCATTGTCAAAATGTGTCTAATGAGCAGCCACTCAGTTTCAGTCTGCTGACTCTAATCAGTTGTTTGTTCTCAGCATGTTACTCTTGACTGTCACACAGTGACAAACCTTCAAATGTACCTGACAGCTCCACGCTTCACTCTTCTTCATTATGTGGACACACACATGCCAAATACACACATGCAGGTATGTGCATGTAGGCGCATATGTTCGGAAATGTGAAGATTTGTTTGGATAACATTAGATGATCAAACATACAGGTGTTGCAATAAATATCCTATTATCTTTGATGCTGTTCTCTTCTGACTATTTCCTGGAGCAATAACAATCAGATAATACTTCCTTGTTGTCGGCCTGATGAAGACAAGCCACTGCAGGCATAAAAGAAGGGAAAGAAAAAAATTACATCTGATAAAGAACTTAATCCATTCATCTGTTCCGACAAGATCAGACAGTAAAAGAAAAGTGGTCCACTGTGCTGACTGTAGCCTCAGCTCATTAAGAGGAAGTTTTTATTCAGATTATAGTGGTATGGGGTGTTGCAGAGACACTCACAGTCAATCCTTTAAAGCACCCCTCCACATATATTTTAAGTCCTACACAGTACATGTGATGTTATATTAATATTGAATCACGATTTGTTTACTGTAATGCAGAATTTCAGGCAAAAGTGTTTAATAAACAAGTGGAAAATGGCGTACTGGCATACATATCTGCCCTCACTGAGAAGAAAGATGCAATGAATATGCAAATTTGAAAAAACTACTGAGTGTATTTGCTGTTGGGGAATTCCTCTTTCATCCTTCGAGCAGCATACAGAATCTTCTAGGCTGGCCAAAGTGTGTGTGTGTGTGTGTGTGTGTGTGTGAGAGAGAGAGAGAGAGAGAGAGAGAGAGAGAGACACTGGGTATTGTTATATCAAACATATCAAGAGCTGATTTGAAAAGGAGATTCACCATGTTGAACATAAAATGAAAATTCCTGGCATTAAAGCAAAACCCACAGATTACTATGAATGCTAATAACTCTGCATAAAATGGAAATTATTGATTTAATCAAATGACTCAGTGAGAAATCGACAACATCCTGCACAAAGAAAATCTAGAGAAACATAAAATCAAGGTACGGTATCTTTCTAATTTCTTGTTTTTTAGCCACACTAGCGGCATGGCTCTGGGGATGGCAGTATCTGTTGGTTGGTCCACCACTTTGGTCCAGATTGAAGTATCACAACAACTATATGCCTCTCAAATTTGTACAGGCATTCCTGGGGCCCAGAGGATAAATCCTAAAAACTTTGGTGGTCCCGACGTTTTCTCTAGCGCCAACATGAGGTTCACATTTGACAACTATTGGATGGAGTGCCATGAAATTTGGTACAGACATTCACGTTCCCCTCAGGATGAATTGTAATCACTGATTAAGTTTTCATGTAGTGCCATCATCAGGTCAAAATCTTAATTCATCCAATACTTTGGTTTATGACCAAATACCTGTAAAACTAATGACGTTCCCATCAGGCTCAGCTGTACTTTGTGTTTAGTGCTAATTAGCAGATGTTAGAATACTAACATGCTAAACTAAGATGGTGAACGTGTTAAACATCATACCTACTTAACATCAGCATTTAGCTCAAAGCTCCACTGTACAGTCTCCCAGAGCTGCTAGCATGGCTCCAGACTCTTGTACTCAATAAGATCATCTACAGATGAAATTAGACACATAGAAAAGTAAATACATTTTTATAATATGACTGCAGATATGAAAAAATAATACTGAATTTGTTGGGTAATATATCATTGAAACAATATAGTATTAGAGCAAATTAGTTTTGGAGGAGTATACTTCACCACAGAGCTTGAAATGCCTGGCACTGCTGAAACATATGGGATGAATTATCTGCACAACACCGAGGAAGACAGAGAGGCAGAGAGAGACAGAGACAAGAAGAATATTTCCACGAAATGTTCAACTCAATAATTGAACGTTGCCTTTTATTTTGCCGTTTTCGGCCTTTTGAAGATGCACTGTTCCATGCTATCACAGAGCCAATGGAAGTGTAATGAAGTGTGGAGGAACAGTGCCAACTTCAGCAGAAATGCCTGTGGTTCTGCCTTCCAGCCCAATACTAACAACACAGCAGACAAACGGTGCAGATGAAAACTAACCGAGGAGTTGAAATCATTTTTAACACAGAGACCCGCTCCCTGTGCGTCACATAATCTCATCCACTAAGGGGTATGTGTGTTCGCTACGGGGGTCCATTAATAAAATATGACTGTATCATATAATAGACTCGTCTGCCAAATTACAGGAGACAGAGAGACAGCTTATTAGGAGGATTGAGGGGGAGGTGTGTGTGTGTGAGAGAGAGAAAGAGAGAGAGAGCGAGTGTGTGTGTGTGTGTGTGTGTGTGTGTGTGTGTGCGAGATGGAGCCTGAATAGAGAGATTAAGTGGCCTACTCTCATCAAAAAGGCACATTACCTAAGTGTTGGCATCATTAATTAGACTAAGGCAGAGCCAATCTGCTAACAAAGGCTCTAAATGTGACCGAGGAGACATGAGAGAGGTGGACAATTACTCTCTACTACTGCGCAGAGGAAAGTCTCCCTTTCAGTTTTTTTTTTCCGCATCCCGCCAGCACACAAATATAAGCCTATAGTATTTGCACGTATTTACATATATACAGGTAGGCACATATTCACACATGCTTATGCACATACACACACACAAATCACACACAAAACAGGGCACCGCTCTAAATCCAAATCAAACTGCCATGAGTCACACTGTCACCGTGGCAACAGTGGCCGGCTCCATGCAGAACACATTCTGTTATATCTCTGGTGTTTTTTTTCTCTTTGCGCCACACACACAGACATGAGCAACTTTCAGCTACAGTAATTCCTGCACTGATCTCTCAAGTGGATCAATGAATAAAGCACTGGGGTGTGTAGCTTTGACTGCTTGGGGTCATAGTTCAGATTTTTTGTCATTCAATTCCATAAAAAACATTTCATCTTCCTTCCTAAACTGGAAAACTGAATTTGTGTACCTTTCATATTTACTGCTTTGACCACAGTGAGTGATGATGCTGTCTGTCCTGTGGATGTGACATGAGGATCTGGAGCGGTTTGAGACGCACTGATACATTTCACCACCAGATGGTGTCTCCCATCACTGCCATCATTGAGCAGTGGAGAAAAAGAGGGGGGGGGGGGGAGCGCTTAGCTGTTGCCTGCTCTATCGATCTTCATAAACACAAGCAATAGTCATCCTCTGAAAGCACCAACAGAGATAAATTGAGGGGATGCTTGGTTACATGGCAGGCATCCTGGTTAGTTGGCCTGGACTGCAGGATTGTCCGTAAATTTATGGCTCTGTCTGTTGTTGGTGGTCTGTGTGGCTTTGGACGTGCCTCAAACACTCACTGACATTCATAACACTCAAATTTTAATTATTAAGACTTGGAGGAAAAAATAAGTAGTGTCACTTTTGAGAGTCTTATTTTTGTACATGTAGGAATCAAGCAGTCACAGCGAGGACTGTAAAGAGCTAAATTAATATTTCTTATAAAAGGTGACATTGGGATGACATTCTGCACCCATAGGTTCCTGGTCATACTCACTGATAACAGAGAAGGCAAACTTGCCATGGTGCTGCATAGACACTATTGTAGACTAATAATTCATATGTGAGTTTGTTAGCATAGAGAGAGATGAATTGCTAAGGGTCAACACAAACTATTGAGATAGTTTACAGCTACTTCAACATTATACTGCAGATGTTGGTATGACAAGAGTTAAAGTATTTTGCCAGTAAAACCGAGCAGAGACCAACAGCAAAGCAGGCTCAGATGTTTTTTTCCACAAACTTCCTTTTGTCTTCCAGAATGTGCTACCAGGACATATGATATGGTGAAATGCTGATTTATGCAGGTTAGATGAAGTGGTCAGAATTTGGGAGGAAGAATCAACAAAAATCAACAAAAACAACATCAAAGTCCATCTCACCATACTTGTGGCTGGCAGCTACTGTATGTTAGGGATGCAGTTGGCCGTTGTTGGGCCATTGTTGCACTGTGGTTGAATGTCTGTGTCCGACCATTGCCCGTAGTTTTTGCAGCGTGTCCAGTACTGCTGCCTCATGTTGGCTCTTATATAGGGCTGTTTGACCAATTCTCTCATACAAAGACTGACAACACCAGTAAAGCAAAGCAAAACTTTACTGTGTTGATTATAGCTTTTTATCAGTCATACATCTATTCTCAGTTCACTTTTTATGCATAATGCGAGAACACATTCACAGTGTCAGGAAAATTATTATGATTATCAAGTTTGTGTGGCTTGTCTTTCCACAAATTTTGGGATGATTGAGATATATTTTTCTCATGCAGACATAGACTATATGCATGTCAGCTATGTCAACAACAACTATAGTCTTTGCGATGTGTTAAAGTGCAACTTTTAACAGGAGATTTGACAGCAGGATATTGAACTCTGGCTCATTTTATTCATCTTCACTTCACAGAGGAATTCTGGCATAGCTTGCAAAGCAGCAGAGCCTGTAAGGGGTCAGCAGAAGATCACACAAGTGAATGTCTCAAACACCTGCTGGTACCGCCACAAAATAACCGATCAACAGAGAGAGAAACTTCTATCACAGTTTTATCACATTCTAGTGACTTTTTTCCCCAGTGACTCAGTGGTACATACCAATCAAGAAATTGTAACGGGAGACAAGCCACCTATAAAACCTGTAAACAAATCAACATTTTGTCAATATGGCAAAGATGCCATCTGGGTACTTTAGTGTGTGTAGAGGTTCTTAACCTTTATAAGGTTAGGTACACATCATAGTCTCCAAACAACCAATCCAAGTCAGTAGAACTCAGCACACTAGCCAACTCTTATATAACCTTTCAACCTTCACGGTTCCCAAAGCGCTTTACAGCTAAGTCACTCACACATTCACACACTGATGGCGATCGAGCTGCCATGCAAGGTGCTGGTCTCCATTGGTTCAGCGTCTTGCTCAAGGACACTTCGACATGACAGGGGCAGCTGAACCCCCAACCCGCTCTAACCAGCTTTACCTCCCGTGCGACAGTGCTAACCACTGCGCCACCATGCCGCCCACCAAACCTTTCCATAATAAATTCAAAAGAGTTCAATGGGAAATATACAAGCGGTGAGAGTTATACCTTTTGGTCCTGTTGCTCACATGTACTTCTATGTCATCATGTGTCACATGGGCTGCATAGAGCACAAGAATTGTGACTGGTCAACTTGGACCATGCATATTTTTTAGATGCACATACTGTCAGGTTCCCTCAACACTAAATCCTACATGCCAAAGGAGGCTGGTCCACAGAGGATTGGGAGGAAGACCCTCCCAAATTTTTGGAACATTTTCCTTAAAAAGCAAGTGTGGGAACAGTAAACCTACAGTCCCCAGCTGAGAACCACAATTTATAATCCCTGTCCTCCTCCTACACTATCTGAGTACACACCTCCACCACTACAAATTTCCATTACAGTCTGTATCTAAAAATGCCATATCATAACACTGATCCAATTCTGCAAATATTATTTTTTCTTTTACTATGCTCTTCTATAATTGTACTGAAATATTTATGCCAAGCGCAGATGTCACAGAAGGTAAGATTTATACGATTTCATAATATTGTTATATAAAGCTGAGAGGTTTTGGAAAGGTGTTGCACACTTGTGGAGTAACAAGAAAGGAAGACAAAACATTACCTGGGACAGTTTGAATTCTGTCCATTTTCCATGGCTTTCCTTTCTTTTGTCCAGCCAGGGGGCTCCACCTACTGACCAGGTGGAATATATTGTACTTTTACATTGCCATGAACAGTGTCACAGTAATAGTTTTAGTGAAAATGTTCAAAAGTACGTGTGCTGTTAATGTTTCATATTTCTTTTCATATGGGCAAAAAAAAAATGTCACTGTATTTATAGAGTGCTCACTCCAGCTGTGTATCATTCAATCATCACCACCTTTCATCTCATTAGTGATGGCGTTGTATATGTTTCTATGCAGTCTTTGCACCTGGAGCTTGTGCAGTGAACAACACTATCCCCGAGGAAACTAGATATAACTCTAAACCTGGTGAGAAAATCCACACATTGCACATCAGATTGATGATCCTGTTGTTCCCTTTTAAGTGTAGCTCTGGCTCAACAGTACATCCTTCATGCAGGATGTGTTTTGCTGTGCTGTTTCATCGAGATCACAGCCCTGGTGATCTATCTCATCCTCTCTCTTGTGCTGGAGGTGGAGTGGTGCCATGTGGGCTCATTTACAGCCATCAGTAGAGAGTGATTTGGGTGCAGCCCCACTGCAGCCCTGACTTCCATCAGAGAGGGGATTTTTTTCAGCATAACACCGGTGGTGCCAATGGTTCCATCAGCACCACTAGATACACTGAGACACATTTGGGCAGCTCACCCTGCAACCATGGTAACAGAAGAATTTTACTAGTTGGCAGCAGCCAATAGTGGGGCACTTCCCACTCAGCTCCGACCAATAACACAGCAGCCTGCAGCCCAGCCCACCTAGAACTGACACTGATGGGCTAGTGCAGGCAGGATTTAGAGATGTAGGCTTGGCTAATGAACAAGTACAAGAGTAAGAGTGTGTAGGTATGTGTGCGTGAGAGCATGTGTGAGTGTGACTGAGTGAGGCTGTAGCATAATCTGATGAGAGGATTCCCTCTCTTTTAACTGCACCAAGTGAACACATTGTGGGGTAGTACTCATTCATTGAGACCATCTGACATTCAGCACCAACAGTGTAGCACACCCTCCTGTCATCTTGCTCCCACACGTATTCACATGCATACTGCACACACTCACACACACAGTCTCAACTGGCTCTTGTCACAAAATAACTTATTAGCCTTATCTCGGCATGTGAAAAAGCAGTTTTTAGGAGATCAGAATATTAAATCTTAAGCAGAAAGAAGAAAATACATGCCATCATCAGATGTCAATAAAGTCATTTATTATTTCACACAATGGATAACATGAACAACTTCAACTGTAGTTCTTCTTAATAAGTGCTCAACGCTGCCAGCCAACAGAAGGGTAGCAAAAGAATGAGCGTTTCTTTCTGAGGAAAGAGAAATTAAAAAACAAAAAACAAAAAATGAACCTACAAGATCATGAAAGATAAACATGACCAAAAGCATGCCAGCGGACATGGATATACATATATATTGCATGTATATATGTGCTTAAGACATATATCTGTATGCCAGCAAATGCAAATACAAAATATATGTGTACATTTACACATACATACTGTGAAGGATATATGCATATGCATGCGCATCTAGTATTTACTCTATATGTCAAATATTTGCAGTTTTTAATATTCATACAATGTACAAAAATGCTTCATGAATTAAAAAATTCATTACAAAAAGAAACATATCAAACAATGTACAAGTCTTGCTCCAAATTCAATTGAAATTCAACTTTCGGCTTGTCTAAAATATTTATGCATACAATCAAGTTGAGCATGCAGATAAAGGAAACCCACTCTAGAAAAAGGTTCAAATACACTATGTATACAAACTAAAATATGCCCACACTGTTAGAAGAGCTCGCTTTGTGCTCTAAAGAAGTACATTTATTGGTTTTCTCAATGCATCATCTGCACTTTCAGTTTTGAACAACATTATAGCTTAGAACTGTAACGTATGCTGTGAGGATGATTACATGTACATTTATGAGGCTCTGTCTCACATGACCCCTCACTCCATGTGTAGGACACTCATCACAGCATGCTACAAAGGGAATGGGGGGTGATCAAAATTTAGGTGCCATTATATCCATCCTAGTTGCTGTAGTGAACTGGTAAGTGTGGAGTACAGTAAATACACCCCAACCACTGATTTAAGGTCAAACACTGCTGTGCTGCCCAGGATGCTAGGACCAAAGACAAGGTAAAAGATCCTTACATTAGTGGCTAGGGGCCTTCTGTAGCCACTGGTCCAGATTGGCTGCTAAGTACAATACAACAACAGTGACCTTGAACCCTATTCACAGCCACATCCCCTCTGCAGTCTCTGTATAGAGTGAAAGCTCTGGATTAGGACAATACTTGTCAGTGTTAGAAGGCACCGGAGCATTGGCTGGTAGGAGAGACAGACAGGACAGACAACACCTGGGGTCTTTAACTCTTACATCAGAGACCGCTGACTGACCACAGTATGGAAGAGTAAGCTGCCAAGCGTGTAGTCGCTACACCTCACGGACCACATATCTAGACCTCATCTTCACCACAACAGACTGCAGACCCATCGAAAGTCATCTAGCAAAGCAAGGTTAAGCACACTGACGTTAGGACGAGTGTATTTTTGGCTATTTCCTCTGAGAGCTCCCCCACACACATCCCTCTTGCTTATTCTTCATGCTACTGCACTGCCCCAACTGGCTGCAGGCAAAATAGCTGCAAGTCAGCGGGGATTCCTATTTTTGGTCGAGTACACTACAGTGGGGCTGGTATCCTCCAAGAACTTTTAAAGGTGTGGTAAGGCAAATTATTTTAGCATTCTGTGTAATTTAACGGACTGGAACGATGACTGTCAATGTACAGCAGAATTTGTCGAATAAGAAAACAAATTGGAGTAGTATTAATTTCTGTATGTTTTCTTGGGTCTTGAGCAGTCTTAATAGAGAGAGAAGGTCTACTGTGGTTTTAGGAGACAGTCCCAGCATAGCCGAGCCCAACCGGTATCCATGCAGGATGGACATACTAACACTATTTACAAGAAACACTTCAATACTGTAGTTTTACATCTGGTTAAGGCTGTACTGCATAGAGCTGCAGTAACTATAGTTTTCATGAAATGATAGTCACTTTCTGCACAACTTATTACAAATTATTACTGGTATTATTCACAATTCTTGTTACATGAATTCATTTTATTCAGTAAATAAGACCACTTATTTCTCTTTGTCGAAGGGTGGACCCAGAACAGAAATTCCTTTTAAGGTCATTGCCAGGCATGGCCTGATGCATAGCAAACAACAATGTAGGAGAGCGTGGTTTCCATGACAACCTCCTCTGTTCCCCCTTTGCCAAGTACATAACCTATTATATGTTGTAAATAACTGGTTAATATACTTGGCAAAGTAAATGTTCTTCAGTTCTATCTAGGACACTGAGAACAATCAATATCTCTGGATAGAAACACATCTGATACAGTGGACCTTTCTGTTCGCACCACTGCTGTAAAGCAGTACGTAGGCCAGTACATGATGTGTATTTAATACAGTAATATCATATTATATCCATCAGTCCAGCCCTTCTAGTTCTGTTATGATGATACGGGTCAGAAACCTAGGAGGAAGCCAGGAGACAGACTCAGTGCCCGGTGACAGAGGATGCTGACTATGGAAGCTGTGAAGGGACACAGGCAGTGTCAGGGTTCTGATGACTAAGACACATGCGTCAAACGGACAATCATGAATATTTTGGGTCAATTTTTGGGGCACTCTTTGCCACTTGATATTTCTCAGGTCAAATGTAATTGGTGAGAGAAAGAAACATAAGGCACAAGTTGAACTGCTGCAACTGAGAATCCCACCCAACCCAAAGAAGACAGAATCCCCTGAAACAAAACTTTAACAAAGTTGCCAAAGAAACACTGATCCATTGCTTATATTCTGAAATACTTATTAGAGAAAATACCAACCACTACCCAAAGCCACATATACTGTAGATAGAGTTTAACAAAGGCTTAACATATTGACACAACAAAATCCAAGATGGCTACATTCTAGAGTGCACATAGGAATGCTTTACATTGGTGCCAACATGGTGGAGAGTTTGTCAAACTCTGATTTAGATTCTTTTAAATAATACATCCTTACACTGAATACTGAGACTTTGGTTTCTAAATCTAAATACTGGATTTACTTTTAAAAAAATCATGGTAAGTAGAAAGACTGGGATTAGCTTTTCAAAACATTGACTGTGAGCCCTCTTCAGCTGACCAATCAAGATTCAGACTTGGGCTTCGGTTTGACGCTTTTGGCTGCGCAGCCTGCATATACAAATTGATTAAAATAATGCATGCTCTCTTGAATGGATATCCACACCATCGAAGGCCAAAACATAAGGCTGGAAAAAGCATGTAAGTGCTGCATTTGATTGATGCAAGTGTATGGTTTTTCATAGTGCATTAAACCAATTTTAAGGTTTACTTAAAACACACCTGATATTCCTCCTGTATGCAATGCCCCCTGGATATAAACACAATAATGAGTGTATGAATGAATATATGTGGTTCTTCCTGTCTGAAAACAAACTTGTCTTGAGTCGCACCCATGTCTGTTTTTGGTTATAAAACAATACACAACTTTCATTGTCTATGGTACAACAATTCTATTTGATATACTGTATGCCAGTACATGTCTATGAGCTGGTTTCTCATTGTACAAGGCAGACAACAGTGGACTTTGTTTCTATGTACAGTCTGGGACACTCTCATCCACCATATTGCCTTTATGTCACTGCTCAGGACATGCCTGAGCAGGGAGGGAGAAATAAATGACACAGGGGGTAGGTTGAGCGAGCACAAGCAATGGGAGATGTAAAACATGATTGGGAGTAGATGAGTGGACAAAGGGAGATGAAGTTGAGTGGCAGGCACCAGGGAGGGCTAAAGAATTGGGGTGAGTGTTGAGCAGGGAGGTTGACCAGGGGTGAGGAGCTGCCAGCAAGTATCAGTTACGCCTCGGAGAAAGCAAGAAAACAGATACAGATGGGGGTGGGAGCAAAGAACAGGGATAAGTAATAGGGTAAGGTGGCTTAATTACTGCTATCATCCCACATGTCTTTGACAAGCTTCCTCAGAAAGGCAAAAATAAGCAGAGCTGCACAGTTTAATATTAACCATTCCCCCTCCCCTTGCTGGTAAATATATGGCTAAAGCCACATTCAGATACAGTATCATCAAGTACCATACACATCACTGTATCAGATACATAAAGAATCACATAATATCCTATACTATCATAAGTACCACACACTTTTATAGCATCAGATTCAGTATCAAATAGTACCATATAGTGCCATTGTAAATGAAGGTCCAATGAATCCTCGAAAGGCTCATTTCTGGTTGGGTTTAGCAAAGAGAGGGATGGCACCGGAAGTGTTCCCTCTTCTTGCTCCTCCACTGACCCAATCTAGTCCTCACAAATCAGAGAGGAGAAACAAGTCAAAGTGCACCAAGGAGTCCCAGAATTAAGGGCACTGCATCTGATAGGCTTGAAACAGCACTGACTCCAATAACTGCTCTCCGTTCGGTTACGGAGTTACTGTCTCCTGTAGGTCTATTGACTGGATGGGGCCCATAACTCGTCCCTGCTGTGGCCCCTGCCTCTGCGTTTCCCCCCTTTGGCCAGCGGAGGCACAGATCGCGCTTGATGCACCACAGTCTCAATTGTTGCTGAGATGGAATCGTGATTTGAGAACTCCAGAGGATCGGGGGTCAAGCTTGGCCTGAGGCTCTGCCTTCCTGGCAGGTCATCACACCTCTCCAGGACAGGCATCCCCAGAGTCCTCCCATCACCTCTCCTACTGGCCAACATGTCCAAACCCCGACCATCAGCCCGATCTTCCTCCCTCCTGTTGGTCGGCTCTGATTCCTCTATGGGTTGTTTTCGGGGCCGTCCAGGCCGTCTTTTGATGACATTGTTTCCTGTTTTGGCTTGTCGCTGCAGGCGCTTGGCACGGAGGATCTTCTGCACATGCTCAAAGTTCAAAGAATGCATCCTCCTCACGTCCTTCTGGATCTGTTCCACCTCGCGTCGCTTATACCTCCGTTTACTGGGAACACCTGGGAGAGGAGAGAGTGAGCATGAGTGAGGTGAGACATCGCAGGGTAAATAAATAGCAGAGCAAGATCTATGAAGGCAAAGGAGTTTTCATGCTAGCATGTCAGTCAAAATGAGCAGCCTTGGAAAGGCCAGGAAAGACATCATGCCAATTTCGCTCATGGTGAGAATGTCTTTTTTTGCTTCAAGAGCTTCCTGCTAATTTTGACATATTCATGTAAGCCTTTCAAAGCCCAGCTGAGCCAGGAGAGCAGATCCTATCCTGTAATTGTCTACTAGAGAGCAGAGAGGAGAGGGGAGAGGAGGAGATCCCATTCTGCTAGCAGGAAACCCACAGAAATGTCTCCTTCAACCATTTAATATGTCGCTACACAATAACAACCCTGTGCATCTGGAGCACAGGCTGCCAAAAAGCCAAACACACACACACAAATACAAACACACATATCGACACATTTACCCACATGCACATACTCACACAGACACAAATACAAACACATATATGCATACACGCACATGCCCGACATGCACAAATAATGAATTCAGCAGTTCAGAATGGCTGAGCAGAAGAAACTGGAGCCATATTGTTTCCTTCACACTGGTGAACTGGGCAGTATGCCCTTTACACGCTGTTCTATCCTTTCTCTTTCCCCTTTTCCCCATCATTCTCATTCTCTTTTCCACTCTACTCGTCATGGGCAGCAATATGCTACTCTCTAATTTTCAATTAAACTGGTAACACTGCACCATTTCATTTCCGTCTCTATTTCAGAAACTGCTTCCTGGTCTTGGTCCGTCTCTGTCATTCTTTTTGTTTCCCATCTCTGTCCCATTTCTTAGCCACCCCCCCCCCCCCCCCCCCCCTTGCCTGGGCACTGTTCCCGAGGCTCAGACTGAGCCACAGCCAAAATGGAGGAAAAGCACAATCAGCCACCAGTCCCCAAGCAGTGTGCATACAACATGTTTGGTCTCTTTTTCTTGAGCTTTTACTCCAGAATCCTGTTGATACAATGTAGCTGGTTTCTGCAGTACTCTAACACACGATGACTGCATTAAACCAAAACAGATCTGAATTTTATACTCAAATATGGTGGGCTGATTGCTGATTGCAGGGTGATGTTTGTTTTAAAAGTGATGCCCAACACAATGAGAATATTTCTATATATTTCATAAAACATCTTGCATCTTGGGTTAGGCTTATTCACTTTTGTGTTTTAAAGCAATAAGCAGATACAGAATATATATGTGTGTGTGATACTGTCACATATGTATTCGTTTAATGTTTAAAGAAAGCAAATGGGAATGTTAAAGGGAAAATTAAGAGTTTAAGAGTGTAGAGCTCCAAGGTGTTTGCTAATGAACTAAGAGTAAGGGAAGATAAAGAGTGGCCTGACCGCCCTCCATTTAAAACTCAGCGGAACATCTCACTCTATTGTTGCTCAAGAATTCAGGGCAGACAGTGAAATTAGTCTAATGCAGAAAGCACTAAGCAGCAGTAGTTTATGAGCTACACAAAAGCGTGCACACGCTCAGCTCTCTCTCTCTCTGTCACACACACACACACACACACACACACACACACACACACACACACACACACACGCTACAAAGTAGCAGAAATTTATGAGCTGCATACACGGAACATAAAACTGGTGACCTTCAGCAGTGTGAGGGGCCGTATAGCACTGAGGACCTGTTTCTCTGTGGAATAGGAAGTCACTACTACACAGAGATACATGCTCACTTATCTACTGCCCCTGCAGTGGCTGAGAGCAGGTTTCAGACAGGACAAAGTGATCCTTGATGTATATTATTTAGTGAGAGTGTTTCTCTGCATGAAAGTGCATGCATGTGTTTGAACAAGTCATGTGACACAAAGACAATTATTCCAAGTAATTCAGTAGAAGATGACCTGCTTTTATGCAAATATGCATGTGAGAGATTATTGTCAGCTGCAGTGAGACCTGCTGATTAGTGAAGAAACACACATACAAGCACAAAAAAAAAAATCACTATTTACAAATTTACAGTTGTATGCTCAGATAGTAATTCTGCATCTATATCAGTTTGTGGATGGGGATCTATCTATCTGTGTGTATAAATGTGTGTATCAGAGTGGGTCTATGCCTGTATGTGCATGTGTTCATGTATGGTTGTGCGGCATGCGTGTGTGCACGCGCCTGTGTTTTAATTGGGCTAAAGCTGTGAAGTGAGGCAGTAAGTCATGCTAGAGGAGGGGTAGGGGGAATGGGGAAAAGAGAGGGTAACGGGAGAACAAGGGGGAGGGGAGACTAGGGAAAAAGCAGAAAGAGAAAGGGAAAAAGGAAAGAGAGATAGAAGGGGAGGGGGAGGAAGAGGCGGAGAAACAAGGGGAAGTCTGGGTATGGATGTGGGGATTGTTGGAGAGATGCAAAAAAGGAAAGCAAGGGCAAGAACTGCAGAAGCAGCACAAGGGGAAAAGGAAAGGACATGGAAGGTAGAAGAGGCATAACAACACTGGAGGGATAACATGGACGGGGGTTGTGTGTAGGGTGGGGGTGGGGAGTGTGTGGGGAGTGTGTGTGTGTGTGTGTGTGTGTGTGTGTGTGTGTGTGTATATGAGTCATCCGTCCTGGATCCCCTGGGGTGGGGGGGTGTATTCTAACTGAGCCCCTGGCTTCTCCTCCCCGCCACTGGACTAGGCCCCAGTCATTAAACCCCTGGCTGCCAGCCAGCTCTTTTAACACAGGCAAGGGCCTTTTACGGCGTGTCTGTAGAAAATAAATCACACTGTGTGAATAATATATCTCTGGCAAAGGCATTGGCAGGAGAGGAGGAAGGGAGGGGAGGAAGGAGAGATTGGTGAATTATAGTCGTCTCCATCCATGCATTACGTTCTCTCTATCCCCAGCCAGATGTGCTCAAAGACAGCAGAATACAGAATGTACCAAAATACACATTAGTTTGGTTGTGAGAATTTGGGGCTACCCTGCCTCTTTGTCTGCTTTAAGTCCTGATAATGCTGTACATAGCATATTTATTAATAGGAATCACCTTGACGAGTATGCTGCCATCTACATTTAAAATGGGGAAAACCCTGTTAACTCTAACTAAATATGTGAGTTAACATATGTAAGTCTCTACACCAGCAAATAACACCTAGTTATCACTAGGGAACAGAATAATATATTGGGCACCAATTATTTTTGCAAACATTCTCCTGATTTAGCAATGTTAACAGTTCTGCATTCTTGGCAGGTTAAGATTATACATAACTGTCTTGTAACACCAAAATGCTACATAGTTTAGTAACTGTAGTATCTTGAGCTTTACTGTACAGTATGCACATCCAGTGCTCCCTGATGTGAAGGAAAGCTGGATATGCACGCAGCAACCCTTGTCCAAGCTATGTCAACATCATGGAAAACTCATTGGTTAAAGCTGTGGTCACACAGGTGATTAAGAAGAAAGCCAATTGTTTTTTTTAATCTCCTGTGTGCAACAGAAGTCACAGTCCATCATAGTTTTGTTTCACTAATACATTTCTGTTCCTACTTTTCTCTAACAGATAGTTATGATCTGCTCTCCATTGCCTTGTGATCTGATCTTTAATGAAGTCCATTACTGTTTTAAGCTACTGTTAATGTCAGCTAAACACTTCCTACTGATGCTTTATATCAGAAGCTTTGCACAGGTTAACCATGGATGGCTCTTATTGTGAGGTAGCTATAGGAAGTTTAGCCATAAGTGAACTGGTTAGATAAGGACAAGCAAGCAACAGGCGGTTATTTGGGCTAACCTCAAACCTCCAACACATCATCAAAGTAAGCAATGCATTTTTACCATGCCGCCCCTGTCAAAAGAAAAAACATTCCTGCTGTCATGGTTTCTGAAAAGGGCAGTGCACTTCCTTGTAAATACACAGTGTAGTTTAAAAATGAACAGGTAATCCTAATGTAAGTGGTTCTTACCAGTGAGGGGGGGGCTCGAGCACTTGCTCATCTGTCCTGGCTCCTGCCTGGCAGTTTGGAATGACATTAAGCCCTGATCTCCAAACACAGTGAGCCTCGTCTTCCTGCCCCTCCCACCACACTCGTCCTCCCGTGACCCCAAAAAGAGGTCAGACGCTGACTCCGACCGCTGCGATTGGCTACTGTAGCTGCTCATGAAGCTGTTTATTGGCTGTCGAGTCTGACGGGAGTGGAACTGGCTGTCAGCAAGAGAGTGTGTGGACAGCTGGTCCGACTCAAACATCCCTAAGCTGGATCCCAGGCTTGAGCCTCTACCACTGCCCCTCTGCTTCTCCAGATGCTTTGAAGAGCCCTGACTGGCCAAGTCCCTCCTGTCACTCAGCATGCTGAGACGTGCATTGGTCTTAGCTCCACTGAAGAGCCCACCTAACTCCTGCCGGTCTCGGAGTGAAAGGAGGGGTTCATCCTTGTGCTTATGTTTGTGCTTGTGCTTCCTCTTATGGAGACGAACCCCTGCAAGACCACCTGCACTGCCACTGCCCAAGGATCCCAGACCCTCTCCTCTTACAGAGGGCCCCTGGAGTGGGCCACTGGCGCTGCGAAGCTTGGCCCCTGGCTGGAGCTTTGAGTGTCCACTGGAGTGGAAAGCCTTGGGAGGGGGGACAGCAGGCCTCATGAAGGGAGATGGAGGTGCAGGTCCTAACGAGTGATGGGGCAGGTAAAATGGGGGAGCAGGGGGAAAGTAGCCCAGACTCAGAGGAGGTGCGTAAGGCATCGCATACGGTGCTGCATAGTAATTTCCCCCAGCCAGCGGATAGCCATATCCTTGAACAAAAGGCAGCTTCGATGTGATTGGCTCGCTGGCTTTGGCTGGACGGCCACGTCTCCTCTTAGCCTTCAGATCAGTGCTCCTGTGGAGGTACGAGCTGGAGTCACAGGGGTAGGAGTCGTAGGTAACAGGGTAGTAATGATGGAAATTGAGGCGGAAAATGGAGGGATATGGTTGCTGGGGGTAGCAGGTGTATCGTCTGTGAGACACTCGTAGCTGCTGGAGCTTTAACACAACCTACAGGAATGTAGAAAATAGGGACAAAATTAGGAAAACACTATATATATACTAAGCACTTGCACATTACAATGTATTATAGAGTTTCTAACCTCCTCCAGTTCGGAGAGAAAGTGAAGATGATCCCGGGTCTGTAGGCACTTCCTCTTCCGCCGATGATGTTTTTGCTTCTTTTCCTGCTGTGACAGGAAGTTGTCAACAGCAGTTACTTGCCGTTCACAGCGTGTTCTGCTGCCCCTGTTGGATGCTTCCAGAGCTGCTGCCTCCGCAGCCTCAAACCCACACAGATCAAATGAGTACCTATATGAATACAAAATAAAATATAAAATCACATTAAAACCAGCACCTTTATGAATATATGTCTGAAATATAAAACAACAAAAGCCTATAAATCAAGGTTCAAGAAAGATAAAGAAGTGAAGTAGCAGTGTACTGCACCTGCGTCGAGAGGCGGGGCCTTTCTCAGTTTGATCTGAGGTGCTGTTGTTGTCTGTCCCAATCCCGCTGTCACTGGGAATAGTCTCCTCACTGTGGGACTCACTGATGGGGGACAGAGTCACCTCCTTTACCGATGCCCCCTCTGACAGGTGGGAAGGTGAATTAGCCAGAAGGCGTGGAGGAGACAGTTTCCATCCCCCAGAGAGGAACCCCCTGCCTGGTGGCTTAGAGGGCAGGGCTGAGATGGGCTGCAAACTGGGCATAGTGGCATCGGAGTGGCTGGCTCTTATGGATAGAGCACTGGAGCTGGGAGATGAGGTGGTGGAAGGCACTGCAGGGCTCTCATAGAGACTGGATGTGGAGACGGACAGGAGGGGCTTGTCCCTAGTGGTTTTGGGAGCGTTGGAGCCTTGGGTTTCTGCCCTGGGTTTACGCCCTCTCTTCTTACCAATGTAGATGGTTCCTCTCTTGCTAACATTTATCTGTTTTCCCAGCCGAGCTTCAATGGTGGACGCCATGGCACTCATAGCTGAGGTAACAGGGGCAGAGGATGACTTTAGAGCAAGAGCACCGTTCTGACTGGAACCTGAGAGGATCTCATTCAGGATGCTCTGCATTTTCCCAAGCTTCATCTTATTCACTGGCCTGGAATGGCCCCTGCCACGCTTTAGTTTCAGATTATTAGAATTGGCGCTGGTGGTCATGGAGGCCATTTGCACTAATGTGTTTAGTGTGTGTGTCTTCCTCCTACGGTTTAGCCCTGCAGAGGTTTCCTGTGCCAGTGGGCTTGGAGGTGAGGTGGAAGTGCCCTCATGGATGGTCTCCACTGTTAGGAGTGGCTGTTTCTTGGGGCGTCCTCGTTTCCTCTTAATGGGTGTGTGGACGGTCAGGCTGTCAGTGTTGGTGTAGAGGGGACTAGAGGGGGTGATGGGGAAGGCTGAGGGTGGGTCAGCTAAGGTCGAGGGGCTACCCCGGTTGTCTCTCTGGGTTGACATGAGACTGGCATGGCTTTTAGCTTTCAGGTAGGACCATCTGTCCTTGGCCTTGGTTGGTCTGGAACTGGCTGCGGAGCTGGTGCATTGGCTGGGGCTAGGACTCAGGGCCACCCTGGGTCTAGGGCTGGGACCAGGGCTAATGTTAGCCCTGGGTTTAGGGCTAGGGCTAGGACTGATGCTACTCCTGGGGCTGGGACTGGGGTTTGGGCTAGGGAGTCTGGGGTTTATGTTAAGATTGGGTTTGTTGATGTGATTGTGAGTAGGCTCTCTTTGTTTAAGGGTGTCTATGCTGATCCTAGGACGACCCACAGGGTTCTTTTTAATTCTATTTGCACTCAAAGCTGACTCTGGGTCAGACCCGCTTGTAACTGTCTCTCCTCTTTCTACCCTCTCTCCTTTTTCTCTTTTACTGCCTTTATCTGCTCTCTCTACTATTTCTATCCTCTCTCTACTGACATCAGCCTGACTTGTGAGTCGAGAATCATTTTTGTGAGTGTCCATCTTATGTGCTACTTTGGGTTCTGGGGGCCCAGGCTGGTGCTTCTCTGTAGTGTCAGAGTCCGGCCGTTGCTGTGATTGCTCCTCTACAGGAAATGACTCGTCAAAAGAAGGCCTCCTCCGCCTCTTTCTTCCTTTCCCTTCCTCTGTCAGCATGGGCATCCCTCTGTCTTCTTCATCTCCTCTCCTCCCAGCAATTGCTCGCTCTCTTTCCTCTTTTCTCCTTTCCTCTCTTTCTTCATGGAACCGCTCAGCTGTCTCCTCTTGCCTGTACTTCTGCCTCTCCTCTGAATTAGTTGGGCTCTCCGATCCTTTCTCTGGCTGTCTTCCCCAAGGTGTATCAGCACTGTGGGGATTACAGAGCATCCTCTGGGAGTCCTTCCTGCCGTACTTCCTCTTGATGTTCCCAAAGAGCTGTTCACTGACCTCTTGCAAACCCCTCCCTCTGGAGAGATATATACAGAGAAAAAATGATGACAAGTGCAATGGAAGGAGAAAGAAAGAATGTTTTGTATTTCACCAATACAATCAGTACCAGTATGACCATTTACTATTTTTGTGTGTCACCATACATAGGGGTGGGTGTCACCAGAGGACAGTTGCTCTGATTCAATTTTTAAAAAATGTTATACAATATGATATCCTGCGATATATGACAATTTGTTATATGACTTAAGTTGAATCATAATTGTTTTGAAGTTTTCACGTAATTTCCCTTTTCATTATTGTAGCAGATAAAAATATACAAAAAATATCACAATACAACATTGTCTCGATGTTCTCCCATTCCCAGTGCATAGTGTACAGCATTTTTGTTCTAGGGATTTCATGATAAGATCCACCAAACAGGAAAATGAACCATACCTGCTTAGAGAGGTCAGGTTGAGAATACTGGCATCGGTAACCACTGGCAACTGCAGGTCTGGAGTCAGGGATCTCTGAGGTGAGGGGCTTCGTGTTGCTGTTCGTGAGAAAGGTTGGGTAGGATCGAGCAAAGAACTCCTACTGGCTCCTGCTGGCTCAGAATCTGCGGGATTGGCTGGGGATGCAGAAGGTGCTGTAGATGTGATCCAGTCTGGACTGATTTGGTGTGCATGCGTGTGCTGGAATTGTTGCGTAAGGGTGTGCTGTGTTTGCTGTGTGTGTGAGAGTGTGTGTGCAGGAAGGAGGGAGCTGCGAAGCTGGTGTTTGGGCAGAGCGTGATCTCCCAGTAGTTGCAGCAGGCCTCCCTCTCTCTGCTCAGGTATTCTGAACTGGCGCTCGTATGTCTGGGGACGACAGAAAAGAGAAACAAAGTCTGGTTACTACATACAAATTGTAGTCATAAGGCAGCTTTATATAGCTGCAGGGATAGACAAATGATATGATAATGATAATGTGATCATAAAACTATGACTACTCTATTTCCTGTCTTCATAACATCAGCCTAACATATGTAGCACAGCATCCAGTTCTGCATGCAGTATCTTTTGGTCAGCACATATCAAATCAGTGATTTGTTGTGCTCTTATATGTCATTCTTGTCTTTTCACAGCAGGACAGAGGCTTTTAATACATCTTGTGTGCATGAACAAACAGTGTGCCACAAAACAAAAAGCTTGTTTACAGAGCAATTAAATTCCTGTGGCAAGGATGTTGCACGCTGTGAGAGCTGGGGGGATGGAGTTGGGGGTGTCTGACTGCACACAGTATTAAACACAGTAGCCTAGCTCAGCCCTGGCCCTGTTTACACCTGGCATTAACATATGTCTTGGGTGATCCGATCACAAGTGGACAGTTCAAAGCGCAGGTGTGAATGCACCCAAGACGCATTGACTCAGACCACATTCAGAGGTGGTTTGGGCCGCATGTGGCCACATTCTTTTACCAGTTTGTTAAAGCCAGGTGTAAACAGGGCCTCTGACTACCCTCGACCCAGAATTATTTATTATATATTATCTTTATTTTGTAACTCTCCCGTACTGTTCACAACTGTAACTTACACTGTCATACTGTCAAGCCCTCAAACTGCTTATACAATATATGTCCTGAAACTACGGCACCATTTATCTACATTTTCCAATGAAGGGTCACAAATCTGAGGTCAACCTTCACTCAGTACCCAATTTACATTTGTCCATGTAGAACTGAAATGCAAAAGCTTCATATACTGTATTAGACAACATAGCCCTGCTTAACATATCACTGCAGCACAATCAGCGTACTGCTGGAAGATGAGAAATAGAGCAGCGGATGGCCTTTGTGGTTTAGCCTGTTATTAACAGACTCAGTATGACGCAACAAGACACTGTTCTGCTGCGCTGCAGGGAGATGTAACCTAACCACAGGCCTGCCTCTCGGCTTATACACACAGGCGTGCAAGCGCACACGCACACACACTCATAGATGCATACAGTAGATGTACACATTTCAAATGCTTTATGAAATCCTGCCTTCACATATAGTAGCACAAAAAGCTAATGTATGGACACTGGCAGGCAACCAATTTTAGTCTAGATTGATCAGCACCTTGCCAGACGATTAGCTCCTTCTCTTTGCAGATACACATACACTTATACACACACAATAATGAAACATATGATGTATGTAGTTCTTATCACAGTGCACATATTTGTAAGAAGAAGCGCTTCATCTCATCTATCTTTTAATCTGCCAATGTCCCGTTCTGCCTTCATTTCATCAGCCACTTTCGATCTCCTCTATTCCTTCTCTATCACTATCCAACCTTTTTCTTCCTCTGTCTCTTTCTGCTGCCCCATCAGTTTTCAGGCAGTTACACTCATTTTGTACTTGCACACTGGCTGCAGAAGCTGTTTATCGGCCAGATGCAAGCTGCACACACTCACAAGCGCAAAAACACACGAATGCTGAGTAACACAACACTCAGCACATACATGAAAGCACACACAAGCAAACACTGAGTGGAGTAAATGATTGACAATGCCAGAAAATGTATGTGCTTATATACACACATTCACACTCATTTCTCTCATCTCATTGTTTCAGCTCTGAGATGTATGTGGGTGTATATAAGTGTGAATGTGTGTGTGTGCATGGCGACACTGGAGAAGCGACACTGTTGAGTCCACAGAGGGATAAGATGACAGACACTTGATACACACATGCTTTCTCATTTAACCTGTCCTAGAATACCTGCTGTTTCAGGTTAAAGGAGGGCACAGAAAAAAAGACAGACTGGGAGATGGAGGTGGTTAGAGTGAGATGGACAGACATACACACACACACACGTATCCTCACCACTAACCACATAGCAACCACAGAGAGATAATAAAGGGAGGAGCCATGGACACCTTTCCTACTAGAGATAGGAGAGCAAAAGACGAGAAAAATAAAAAAATAGAAAAAG
Source organism: Enoplosus armatus (assembly GCF_043641665.1). Lineage (NCBI taxonomy): Eukaryota > Metazoa > Chordata > Actinopteri > Centrarchiformes > Enoplosidae > Enoplosus > Enoplosus armatus. The sequence continues at coordinate 15,173,025 of NC_092183.1, forward strand.
GGAGCTCACCCCCCCTTTCTGGTTATGGTTGGGTTATTGGCACCAGTTCAGCTTTTTGTTCTTAGTTTCCGCCCTTCTACCACCCTCTCCTCCCTCTCCCCTCCTCTCCACCTCTTACACTCCATGAAGCATTTCCAGTGAAAATACACTCACTGTCTGATATTCACACAAGCAAATATAAATAGCGGTCATATGGATCGAGGTACTCCCATGGTAGTCAACACAGTGTGAAAAGAACTTCTTATTCTCCTAGTCTTTTCCAGACAAACTTTGATCAATCATACAACTTGACAGGTATTCATATGATAATTACTCAACATTTTGATATATACCGTGTATCCGTTTCTATTGCATGTTTTGCATTGTCCTATTATCACTGTATTGGAGGTCCTGTTGTCCTCATTGTGTACTGTAAAGCTCTATACTCATAAGTCTCTGCCTGGCTGCACCAATGCCACAGAAAAATATTGCTGTACTTGGTAAATTGAATCTGATATTTCTCTGTTGTAGCCTACATACACTGCCCTGCTCTTGTCATTGTGCTGTGGGAACAGACTTTCATCTCCCTGTGCTACTGCTGGCCTGCAGCAGGGGGCAGCTGTCAGGAAATCAGCACTAGCATGGACTCTGACCCTCTGGAGCAACCAACAAGCACAAGAGCTGTGAGGCTTCAACCTTTTCCACACTGCCCTTCTTCTACTAGTCCCCTCTGATCAAATTTAGATAAGGAGAAAGGCCAACACAAAACAAACCCAAAGCATGTTTAGACCTCAACCCATTTGATGCACTCTCCCTCCCTCGAGGCTCTCAGGGCTGTGCTCAGGGTCGTACTCCACAGCTAGGTCAACAACCATTTCTAGGATGTCTTCCTCTGGGTGAGCACTGTAACAACATGGATTGGTCTCAGCCAGTCGCACAAAGGCTCTCCAACACCCGAATGCAGGCAGATATGGAGCTGCACATTCCTTTCCACTGGTGATGTAACCATCAGATAAGGTCAGAGCGCAGTGGAGGAGGTCATGGATAATATGTGACTAAGTGCTGCAATCACCCAACTGAAAGGCACTTTGCAAATGAGTCAGCATATATTTACTGACGAACACATGTGTGCATCTGAATGTAACATTCACACTCAACAGGCTGCTTAAAAGGAGATCTGAATGTAAGACGTTGTACTCCTCTCTCCTCCAGTTTGACGTGAGGGGAGGTATGTGACGGCCCCTCCTGTCCTTTCCTCTCCTGCAGCCTCTCGTTTTCCACTGTTGAATAAACTCAGTGGAACTTCTCCCTCACACACACATAGACACACACAGAGCACCCTGGCTGCACCATTATACTGGGAAAGAACACCCTAAACAGGCACACCCAAATGTCACAACCCAGCAAGCATATACACACATATATACACCAGCAAACATACACAAACTCCATGCACGCAAACACAGACACACACAAAGACGCTGCCCTTCAAATAGTTTTTCGCAGCCTTTTATTTGGCTGCACGCCCGGTGGTTAGAGTGTTTCATTTTTCCCTGTGTATGGAACTGGGCAGCTGTCCAGACAGACACACAAAGAGAAAGAGAGCGAGAGAGGCACAGAGAGACAGAGGGAGAGAGAGAGGGAGAGAGCGAGAAATGGGGAGGGAGGGAGGGGGTTACTGAAAGAATGAGAGCGGCAGAGAGAGAGGAAAGAAGAGGACCAGCAGAAAAACAAGAGAGTTGCCTAGACCCGTTAACAACTAGTTCCCTCCAAAACCAATGATTGATATGATCCTCTCTTTTTCCCTCTCTTTCTCCTTGTCACACACACTCTCCTTGGCTTTGACACCATGCTGTCTCCCTCTGCCCCTGTGGCCCTGTGCACTGCCCCCCCTCATCTCATCCCTCCTTTTCTTCTTCTTTTCTCTTCTCTGGAGCTGACCATTCTCCCCCTGTGGGAACTACCCTCACACCCTCCCTCCCCCCTCCAGCTCCATTCAGAGCGCTGCTTCGCTGTGATCTGTGTTTCTGACAGCTCTGCACACACACACACACACACACACACACACACACACACACACACACACACACACACACACACGGCTCCTCTGCAAACAAACACCATGAATACTAACACGGCTTTGTGTCCACAGCACTTAAAACGGGGTAGAAGGAGAGGGAGGGAGGAGTGCAGAGAAAAGGAGGGAAAAGCGATGGAGGAGAAAAGAGGCACTGTGTTGATCTTGTGGCCACTCTCACAGACCTCCCTCCTCCCTCCCTGCCTTCCCCCCTCATCCCTGTTTCTCGTTCTCTCGTTCTTCCCACCAGTTCTCCCGGGAATAAAGACTTCCATTCATGCGCCTGAGGAGACCCACAGCAGGGGAGAGAAAAGAGGGAGGAGAAGGGGGAGGAAGAGGAAGGGGTGTCAAGGTGGGACAGTTTGTGGATAACTGGGATCAGGCCCGCTGCCTAAAATTGTGTGTATGTGTGTGTCTGTATGTCTATTTTCACTCAGCGTGCACTGCCTCAGCCAATGCTTCACTATCTCAGATCTGGTGACATCTGTGCCAGCCAAAGCATCTTCTGGGAAAGTTGGGTGGGAAAGTTTGGAAACTGGGCTCCACTCAAAACTTCCACTCTTGGACTAATGCTGCAATTCCAAAACTATGTGTTCAGCCTACAGCCACAGTTTAGCAAAAAAGGGCATGATTATTTGGGCCAAAAAATTCTTTTCTACATGCTGTTATGTACCCTCCCTGCTGGGCAAGATCAAGCATTTGATCTACAGTACATTTGTCCTTTAACTAACTGTAAAGCACAAGCCAGATTAAATGCACAGCAGTAGGTCTCAAGTAAAATGTTCCCTCCTACGTCCACAGCAGTAATCCTTCAGATTGAAGTGCTCCTAAAGATAGCAGGGAAACACCCAAGAGTCTCCTTGTCACACTCTCTTCAGACACGCTCAGACGTAGATGACTCAATCTGAACAAAAGCCCGTGATTGGCTGAACCGAAGCATGTTATTACGGTGCAATTGGAGGTTTTCACCCGCTCGGTAATGACAGACACATTTACATGCTACACAAAGTATACATCTAATCCATGCTATTTGCATTAATGGTGTGTGTGCAGGCATATGTGTGTCCAGCTTGTGAATAGTGTGCTAAGAACCGCATAAGAAGAGTTTTTTCATAGTGATTATTACAGCAATTATGTACCGATTGTTCCTTTCATGGAGAAGCATAGAGACTGGCCACAAACACACACACACACACACACACACACACACACACACACACACACACACACACACACATCCTCTCTCTCTCTTTCTAGTGAAAGCATAAGAACAAGTCTAATACAGGTTGGAGAGCTTCATGAATAGACAGAATGCTGTTTAATCAATGCATCTATTGGGGGAAGAACATTACACACCCATGCATACACGTGCACAACACACAGTACAAAACCAAAGGAGCGTGTTACCGTACTCTGTGCACCATATGACCCAATCATACCACTTCAGTACAACAGGAAACAATTAACAGCCAATGAGCTGCTCTAAATCCTAAGGGATGACTTCCTGTGTGGAATGATGGGTAATTCAAGACAGAAGCTGTGCTGAGATTAAACACTTCCTCTCTGGCAAAACAGTGGTGTGTAACAGCAAAGTCTCACGCACTGATTAGTTCACTCAGTACCCAGTTTACAGTTATTCAAAAATAATGCACTCTAATGCATCATTGACTCGTTACTGAGGCAATACGCAACAAGAAATTACCTGAATGTTTCTGTACACATTTGGGAGATGAAAACTAAAGTAATGGTGTCGCCATTACCATATGATGCTCTGTTATACAAATAATAATTGCTCTGTTTTCAGCTTTACAAATTTGGGGATTTGTGCTTTTCTCAATTTTATTAATTAAAACTGAATATCTTTGGACTGTTAGTTGGACAAGAAAAAGTAATTTGAAGCTTTAGGAAATTGTGATGGGCATCTTTCACTGTTCTCTGACATTTTATAGACTGAACAATTAATCACATAAATCACAATACTTTTCAATAATGAAAATAACCATTATTTGCAACACTACTTGAGAGTAAATTGTTTTACAGCAGGGGTGCCCAATACGTCGATCTACCGGTCGATCACAAAGGTAGTGTGGGTAGATCAAATGGCATTAAAAAAATAGACGTCAGCCTATCATCCATCCTCACTATGAAATTTGTCACTTGATTGACATACAGGGCAGCCAGTCTGACATCTGATCTTTTCTGACACATGGGTCACCACGCATGCGCGTACAAGCGCGCCAAGTGCGGCAAAACGCATCCCTGGCTGATTCCATTCAGTGCAAGTCATCAGAGTAAGGTAATGACAAAAAATGTACAGAGTTATATTGTGCAATATGGGTTCATGCAGTTATGCAAGGTACACCAACATATATTGTACATATAAAGAATACTCAATATATTTATAAATAAATATATGTTTTACATTTTTATAGTAGGTAGATCATTTTGACTTGGTCATTTTATAAGTAGCTCGCATGCTGAAAAAGTGTGTGCACCCCTGCTCTAGAGTCTGCACTTCAAGTTCAAAGCTTGTAAAGTAACACTTTCATAGCTTAGTCTACATATTTCTGTGAATGTCTCAAGTCCTCAGATGATCCCGGCTTGCAAGAGAGACAGAGAGTTAGAGAGCCACTGTAATGACATCCTCAGTGACAGGGAGAATGGGCAAAGTGAGACACAATAGTCTTAACCAATCAGACTGCCCGCCTCCCCTCAGGCCCCCTTTCACCAACAATAACGCCTTTGTATGAGGCTGCACTCCACTCGCGCGTTCACTCACACACACACAGACCAAAGCATAGCATCCTATAGTTTCTCAGACAGTCACAAAGAAAGGCAGGAGAAGCAGTGCACCACATCTAGAATTGCATCAGTGCAAACAAAACTATGCTAGAATTATAGAGTGTGTATTTTAGCTAACAACCTGGCTCTGTGTGTTTCCTTCCAGGCCTGGGCACATGACTGCAGCTGCCCCCTCGCTCCCTTGTCTAAACCGGCACCCCTCCTTGTTGTAGGTGAGAGGTCACACGGAGTGGCATTCCTCTCGGTCTGAGAGCGAGCGAGCGAGCGAGCATTACACTGAGCAGAGGGGGCCGAGAGAGAGAGAGAGAAAGAGAGAGAGAGAGAGAGAGCCTGAGCAGGGCAGAAAGCACAAGGGGGCAAATGCGCAACAGAGCAGGGCAGGTAAAAGATGAGGAGCGCAGGGCATTAGGGAGAGTGTATGTGTGTGCATGTGAGCGTATGTTTGTGTGTGTGTGTGTGTATGTGTGTTGAAATGGACCACTAAACAGAAGACCCTTGTGGCTCTCCCCTGCTTCATAAACACAGCTGTTTGTTTAGTCTGAGCCATCCCAAGGGACAGACACACAGACAGAAGGACAGACAGACACATTTATATCATTTATTCATGTCCGTATCCATACTTAAGAGACAACGAGCATAAATAAACAGCAGAAGTACAGACGGATTATTTTACAAAGCCTGGTACAAAGATATGAAAAGCAGCAGAGAACTGGGCAGAATGACACACACAAACACACAATGTCTGAATATCTCTGGCTTAGAGGTTTTTTATGGAGGTCAACCAATAGTGGATTTTTAAAGGCCAATATAATAACGAAAGTTTGGAGCAGGAAAAAGTCGATAGCCGATTAATCAGCAGATGTCACTATATAACATGGTTTAAAAACATTATAATGATCAGTCACGCTAATAAAGCTGGTGAAAAAAAAAAACATTTTGTAAGAGGAGTGTTGGACGCCACCTCACCACTGTCATCTCTTTTGCTTTCAGACACACACACAGACACACACACACAACCCCCCCTTCTGACAGGCGCGTTCCAGGCAGCTGATGGGGCCATCAGATTTCACTGACAAACACACTTACGCTTCAAGTGAGACACAGTGAAAGCCAATACTCTGCGCCTGCTTCTCCTTTCCTTTGACTCCCATCATCCCTTTTTCTCCCCTCCCTGCACCCAACATAACCCTCTATCCCTGCTGGACCTCCTCTCAAAACCACAGAATACACTCCTCCTCACATACACACACACACACACACATGCACGCACGCACACACACACACCCATGCACACTGACTAACCACAGAGGCAGAGGCATGATGGAGCCACACTAACAAAGCGGCCACCAGGAACACATGATGCTGTGACTCAACATCATCTGTGACCGCAGAGGACATCAAACATGGCCGCCCTCCAGATAATCCCACAGTTATGTGAGTCACAGTCAACCGCTGTCCAAAAACCAAATTCAGGCCTGTATATTTTTTTTTTCTAGTCTTCAGTTATATTGATGTTGCCATATCAAAACCAACCACTTTGATTTAGGCTTTCCTTTTTGGTGTTTTCTTTATAGCTGAAGGGTGACTTGGTGTTCTTTTTACTACACAAAGTCTGTTCTGTAACATTTTGAATGAATGAAGAATGAAAAACACTATCAGCTGTAAAGCATCCTGAAAATCTTATTGCTTATTCTTAAGAGCAAAAACTTGACTTTTTGGCAAAATATTCATTGTCAATGCAAAATGCCTTCATGTTCATTGGTAGCTGCTCCCCGACTGAGCCATTGGCATTTCTTTAAGAGCAAGTAGCTGCCTCAGGTCTTCATTAAAATGTAACTTGAGCTAGACCAGCTATTATAGTCTGCCTGCATCTGCCTGAAGAGGAACAGCAACCCACTGGGACTGGACACAATAGTGAATGAATAGGGCTTGACCTTTGGGACAGATTGAGAAGATGGTATGTGTGTGTCTGATTGAGAAATTAGCTACAGTTCCAACCAAATGGTCAGCACAAACACACACACATAGACACCAAATCCAGCCCTGGGGGTAAGAAAGCAAAGGCCAGACTCCAGTTGTCTCAACCCTGACCCACTCGCACAAACAAACAATTCAGCACACACACACACAGACACACACACATATAGACACGGAGTCCAGCTATCACCTCGACTTTTGAAAGTCCGGCAGGGTCAAAGTTCATCTCTTCTTCTGCCAGCCTCCAGCGTTCCTTTGTGTGGCTGTGTGTCTGGGTGTGTGCGTGTGTATGTGTGTGCATGTACGTGTGCTCACTAGGAGTGACCTTGCAGAGTCATTCATTGTGGATACACTGCAGCACCAGCACTACAGCAGAGCTGATTAGGGAGCAATCTTGCTTAGTGTAATGTAGAGTGTGTGTAAGTGTGAGTGTGTTTGGTGGGAGAAAGACAGATGAACAGATTGTGTTTTGTCTGGACTTTCTTCAGGTTTGAGAGATACTCAAGAGCAGATCAGAGGTTAGATGCTAGGAGCTGTTTGGGTGTGTGTGTGTGTGTGTGTGTGAGTGTCAGTGTGGGTTTCAAGTGTGTACAGGGTGTGTATGGGGGTCAGACACAGATGGACAGCTGGTGTTTCAGCGGTGCTAAATCACTCACCCCTCCCCAGCATGCAAGCACACACACACACACACACACACACACACACACACACACACAAACACACACACATGTCCCATCCCCCATCAACCACAGGGAAACGCCCCTTAAAGCATTCCCAGCTCTTACTCTCAAAGACTACACACTGCGGACTCATGCACACACACACCAAAATAAAAGCCTGGTTATTTTCACCACAATGACAGACACCAAAAAAAGTCCAATACGGCAGTTTGGTCAGGCCCTATTAGAGGTGATCATTTCATGTTCGTACGCATTCGTAAATCAGTCAAGGATTGCGCTCTGCTATGCTTCACACACATACACACACATACACACTCCTATTTTATGAGCTCATCAAGTCCCCCAGGTCACCAACCGCCATCTCAGCCAGGGATAAAAAAGCTCACATCAAAAGGCTAACCATTTCACACACGCATGTGCACGCATAGCATGCGCACACACTTGGCGTGGCAACTGTGGCAGCATTAATTTCCTTGTGAATGCACTTGACTAACACATAATAATCCCAAACACTACTGGGAGACCACCAAGCAGCAACACACACACATACACACAGCCAGGGGGACCACCAAGCAGAGGGGCTGTCAAGACAAGATAAGTGTGTGTCTAGCGTCAGGGTTTCGCATGCACCCACTAATACACACAAATGTACACACACACATACACATACAACAACAACAACACACAGCCTGGCCTGGACTCCTGGAAAAGCTCTGGCTTATCTCTCCCCACAGATAGTGAAATGGATTAAGAGCCACATTTGGCACGTCCAGAGAACTGGACAGATAACCAGGAAAACACTCTCTCTAACTGCAATCACTGCTCAACATGATTTGTGTGTGTGAGTGAGAGAGAGAGAAAGAGAGTGGATGCATTTTAGCTTGCGTATGCTCCCCAATGTGTAGGCATTGGAGCGATAACTGTGTGTCTGTGTGTGTGTGCATGTGTGTCTGGAGGAGTGATGCAGTGGTTGACCCAGGACCCAATCCGTTAGAACACACACATTCATCTTCCAAACACACACAGCGTGCCCAGACAAAGAGCTGTGTGTGAGGGGACGTTCAGCATGTGTGTGATGTCAGCTGGAGACAGAGAAGGGGAGCCCATCATATCCCGTTTATGTGTGTGCGTGGGTCTGTCCCCTGACACAAGGCGCCTGCTCATTGACCCCCCTGGTTACAGATGCCCGCTATGAAGATGATAGGAGGGTCAGAATCGCTTAAGAAGAAATTACATCTTTTCCTCATCCCTTCTCTTCTCTTCAGTATGGCTGTGTCTGAAATCACACTACTCCCTACATAATAGACACTCAGTAGTTTACTCTATAGTGAGCAGTAAATTGAGATTTTGGACACTTATGAATCATTGTCATTTTGTGTCATCACTGCTGTATGTATCACGTGACTGATTCTGCCTGGCCTCTGCTGTTGAATTAGTCAGTTGCGAACATTTACATTACATACACTACTTCATGCGGGAACATGCCAGTTTCCCCACATGAATAACTGAAAGTTTAATCTCATTTGAAGTTGGAGAAGAGAAGAGAAGAAAAGAGAAGTTTTGACAACAGATTCTTACGCCGCTACAAAAGAAAGAACGGCTAAAAAACCACCTTTTCCACGTCTTTCTTTGCACCATTCTACATGTTTGCCTACTTATCTGTCTGTCTCTCCCCTTCTCTGTCTATTAGAGTCAAATCTCTGTCTTAATGGGCATCTATTGTATCCTGCATCTCCCCCTCCTCTATTCATCACACTACCACACGCACATACACACTCCCTCTGAGGGGGCCCCTTAACCAGGCTCTCCATATGCCTAACCCCCACCTCCTTTCTCCTCCTCCTCTTTCCACAACCCCCTTCTCTTCTCCCCATCTCCTGCTCGCACTCTGGCTTCTGCTCTGTTGCTGCTGCTGCTGCTGCTGCCCCACGCTGCCATCTGCTACAAGACAACAGAGGGAGAAAGAGGGAGGAAGAGGAAGAAAAGAGTGGTGAAAAAGAGTGAGTGAAAAGAGGAAGACATGAGGGAAGAAAAGATGGAAAAGCGGAGAAAGAGGGACAGATAAAAGAGAAAGAGAGAAAGAGGGAAAGAGTAGATGTGGACACAATGCAGCAGAGAGCAAAGAGGCTGTCCATCTGCTCCCCCCTCTTGCCTCCCCTCCCCTTCTGACACACAGCCTCACACACACCACAAAGAGAGTATTTAACCTCAACACACACACACACACACACACACACACACACACACAAGCACGAGAGGGAGACAGAGAGACAGAGAGACAGAAAGCAGCCCAGCCTCTCTCTTTAACCCGTTCCTCTCCAGTGAGCCTGCCTGTATTACACCCTTGGGGTGGCAGGTGATGGGTGGATGGAGGGAAAGGATGTAGGGGGGAGGCAGGCAGTAGAGGGAAGGGGGATGGGGAGGGGGTGTGATTGAGGGACAGAGCATAGGGGATGATGGGTTGAAACTGATCTGAATCAACACCAACACATCCTCCTCTCCACTCCTCTCCCCTCCCCTCCCCTCCCCTCCCCAAACCTCAAATCTCAATAGAGACCAGCTTGCTACCCCTGTCACTATGACAACCTCTGTCAATCATACTGTAGCAGCGGGCTTCCAAATGGGGACCGACGTTGCTGGATTAGGAATGGAGGCCCAAACATCAGAGTGCAGGGTTCAGCTCACTCAGCTTACTCATGGTTATAAACACTGAACATTTTTAGTGGTAAAAATGCCTTTTCATACTTTATTTTCAGAAAGGTGACAGCATGTCAGGCATACTCATAGTCTACTTTGTGGTGAGAATACACATCCTTCAGACAACTAGCTGAAATTGTGCCTGTGGATGACGTCGAAATCTACCAATGACAAAGCAACACCCACAAGTTTTCTTTCCAATGTGGTTGTAATTTTGTATTTGAATCACTACTCAGACTTTGAGCAAAAGGTGTCAGATTGGGTTGGTGATTTCAACCAATGTTCCAGTTGTTTGAAAAAACCCAGCATACAAAGATGTAGAGTAGTGATGTCTACTTGCAACCCCTTATCACCAGTTGTTTTCCCTTGTCTTATTTGAGTCCTGGAGAATAAAAATGATCCAGTAGTTCATTAGAAAAAAATGTAAAACTTTCAGTAGCAGAAATTTTCTGCTTTCCTCTGTCATTATTCATCTTGTGACCCCTTAAGATTTATCTTTCATCCCCTTTTGTGGATTCCAACCCCCAAGTCAAGAAACTGTAAGGTATGTACAATACATCTGTATACAGGCTGGCTTCATGAGACTGAAGGTAGCCTAACTGAGAGGATGAGATGCATACAGGCTCTAATTGGCTGTATTTCCTGTCATTACCTGACTTTAGAGACCCCATCTCTTTGAGAAAATTAATTTTCTGTATAAAAATGGTGCTTTTATATGATAAGCCGAGCAAAGATTTCCCAGTCACTAACAGATCTGTGATGATGCTGATTGGTTTTTGAAATTAGATTTTTTTTTAGGTTGCATTCGACCCCTCTTCAACATTGACCCAACACAGACATAGAGTGGAAATATATCTGACCATGCAAAACTAGGTTATCGGTAAGAGTAACAATCATACAGCACTATGACCTCATGAGCCCCTTGAATTTAAGCTAAAACCAGAAGACTGAAGCACAACAGAACAACTAAACACGGCCCAGCCTCATGTTGACAACATGACGCCTTCGCTCCAGCTGGGCCTGTCGAGCTCCGTGACATCGAGATGGCTGTCAGGTTTGGACACACACACCACTGTGTAGGTCAACACACACTGCAAACACTAGATTCCCCAAAGGACCTGTACATACACAGTGTCACACACACCAAACACCAGTGTAGTGTGTAAAGGGTGTGATGGAGGAGGGGGTTTAAGGGGCGTGACCCACAAGAGCTGATTTCATTAAAGGAGAGGAGAGGACAGGAGAGGAGAGGAGACAGGAAAGGTCTCTGTATATATGACCACAAATGGAGAGAGCAGACACCAGCTGTCACTTGCTTATGTCAGCCCTATTCTCAGCTTCTATGTGAGTGTGTGTGTTGTGTGCTTCTAAGTGTGTGTGCCACTGTGTGATCTCAGCTAGCCGTGACTGGTTTCAATTACGCAGCAAACTTTGACCCTGTGTAACCAAGCAGGGAAACGAGCTACTGAGAGAGAGAGGTACAGAAAGAGGTGGAGCATATGAGAGAAGGAGCGGTCCATTCAGAGATGTTGAGATAGAAAGAAGCCACGGGAGTTTTTCACTCTGGGAAAACTCAAACATCCTGTACATGACATACTGTACACCTACTAAAAGCACACATATGCGGCAGCATTTCAAGGGATGGTGACTTACCCTTTTTCTGGGGGGTCCTCGTTCTTCATCTTTCTGGCCCCGCCCTGCTCCTGCCACGCCTCCTGTTCGTCCCTGTCGCCCCCCTTTGCCTTCTCCAACTGGAGGTCTGATGGTCATCCTGATCTCCGGTGGGCAAATGTAGTTCTCTAGGTTCTTGGGGGGCTTCTTGGTGCGCTTAGTGGTCTGGATCTTCAGCTTTAGACTTCCTTCCTGGAAACTTGCTTCCTTGATGGAGAACTCCTGCTCCTCCAGAAGCCCCTCCCCCTGCTCCTCTAGCCCCTCCCCTTCGCTGATGGCACCGTTAATCACATCATCACCACGCGCCAAACCATTGCCCACTGCTCCTTGCTGGTGCTCTTCATTTGGCCCCACCCTGCCTCCCTGTAACTCCGCCTCTTTGGGTCGGGCCGAGCCAACCAGATCCCTTGGATCCATCCACGCTCCCGCCACAGCCAGTCAGGATGGGGGAAGCTGTGGCAGCCAGCCAATAGGAAGATAGAGAACAGTGGTCTGTCGGGCTGGTTGATTGTTGTCAATCAGCTACTGGGGTTGGGTTGGTTGTCCCACAGGAACACATCGAAGCCAGGGACAGTCTGCGGAGAGAGCAGGTGAATGATATGATTAGGAAAAGAAGGGCAACTAAAACAGAGTCCTGTCATCCCCATAGCTTCCATTCCAGTGCTACCTCTCAGCACAGGCCTGTCAGCTGTCATCAACATCATTAGCTGCCTGTTATGTATGAAGACAAACACACAAGCTCATCACAGAGCTGTGGAGGCATGCTGCCACGCTCTCATTTGCATTTTGTACCTCGCATAAACAAACTAATTTTTGACACCCACTACCACTTGCATTCCTCTCTCCCTACTCTCCTCTTTACTCACTCTGCTAATCTTCTCTCCCTCCCTTCATCCCTCATTCTATCCCCACGACAGATCTGAAGCAGAGCCATGCAGACACTAGAGTGATCAGTGCAAAATAAGACATTCCTCTTCTCTGCTCTAAAACCAGGCTGAAGTTAGCCTGAGGACACAAGACAGAAAAAATGAAAGAAGCTGACTTCTGTTTTTTTTTTTCTCTTCACCAGAGCAGGGAAAGAGGGAGGGAATCACACATGGGGAAAAGGGAAGGCAGCAGAGAAAGACGGAGGGAAGGAATCTAAATTCTTTCCCCAGATGTGGTTTACGAGCTGGTCTGGAAAAACCAGCGTCTGAACTGTTTTACACACGCTTGCAGTGGCATTGATACACACATGCATGAAAAACTCCATACACTTATGCACATAAATACACATACAAATGACAGTGTTGCTGTCACTGAGTACACTTCTTCACCCCTGCTGCTATTTCTGCTCTCTAGAGAAAAGGTTGTGGTAGCCATTTGTCAGAGAATTCAGGTTCTCCTTTTTGGATCATTGCATATGCAGGCACAGTTACATATTACATACTTACATCAATACACATACACACACACATGCACTTACACAAGCTTACTTACACATAGGCATATAAACAGAAAGCAACCAAAACAAACACTGGACTACACTTCTCACTACAGCTCCAGGGAATCCCATCAGTCAATATGACATGAGGCATGACTGAGCTGGAAGTGGGGAATGCTGCCTCACACACTGAGCTTAAACTGACACCATTTACACTGATGTGAACCCAGACCAGACCACTACCTGCGGACATGACTCAAGTAAGAGCTTACTACTTGTTGCAGATTTACAATGACCTGAGAGGACAAAAAGTTTACAGCATATAAACCTGTGTATGGTATTTGAGGAGGATAATATAGAATTACATGGTTACTGTAGGCATTTTACACTATCTGTATGTGTATATGTGTGTTTTCTCTGTGCACTCCTGTACCAGCCCACGCTACTGTACTAACAGCTGATCCCCATCATAATGCCTCACAGCACATGCTTACAGCTATTCCCACTTATCCCTTTAGAGGGATGCGGGGGGTTGGATACACTGTGCTGGGTACACCCTGGACAGGTTGCCAGTCAATCACAGGACACATAGATATAGACAACAACTCACACTACACACCTACGGGTAGTTTAGAGTCACCATTTAACCAAACCTGCATGTCTTTGGAGTGTGGGAGGAAACCGGAGCACCTTGAGAAACCCCTTGCACCCAGAACCTTTTTGCTGTGAGGCGACAGTGCTAACCATTACACCACAGGGCCTTACAGTATGATTGAATAATCATAATCCACAGTGGTATTCCAACAAACTTGTCAGTGTAAGACAGCACACGCAGTGTCCCACCCTGAGGTGAAAGTTAATGGTTAGACATTTTTCTTCTGCATTTGCAAGATTAAATAAAAATGAAAAGTCCTGTTTCTACGAACCCCCTCTTTGGCCGTAAAGTTTGCCAATCTGAAACCACAGTCTTTCAAAGCTGACTCATAAGGGTTATTGATGTAGGTTCTGGTAGCCCCATGGTGGTTAACTATGAAAATGACTTACAGGATCATAACAGTGGTTTTGCATGTTTAAGCTTATGAACTCCAAATCGCTTATACTCTACACGGCTGACTTTATACTGCCAACCATTTTTCCAAAGCACACTAATAAGTTTTCACATTGATTTCCTACCTTCCTGGAAGTCATTGATTTCCATTCATTAAGTGCAGTATGAAAAGGAACTTGCAAAACTTACTGGAGTCTTTAGTCTGCTTTAGGGTTAGTGGGCTATGCTTTTATGTCGCAGTCACATTATTTTCACATGGTGATACATTTCTGAAAATGATTCCTTGCAGTTGCCTTCAGGAAATCTTCCAAAGGTGAGATTTTAAAGTTATCCCAACACTGGCCTATTTAATGCAAGAAACTACCAAATTCCCATTATTCTTTTACACTGTTATTGTTTGTCTTTTGAGTTTGACGTCTTTTTGGCAGTCAGAGCCTCCTTAATTTGACTTTTCCACTAAAAAGCGTCCTCATAACAGACCCAGCTCACTGCATAACCACACAACGACAAGGGTTACATCAATCAGTAACACTGACACATAAATAAAGGAGGCTAAATGTTCAGCTTGATGGATTACCTATCTCAGAACAGTCTCTGCAATATGATGATATCTCATTATGATCAATGGAAACCACTGGCTGCCTGGAAATGTGTGCAAAATCTTTTGGTATGCTTTGGAAAATGGTCATCCGTATGTACAGTATTGGTGATTTGCATTTAATGGGCTAACACCTGCAAAACCACCACTGTGGCCCCTAAACAACTTTAAAGTATTCAAATTATTCAAAGTTCTAAGTTTTACATGAATAACCAAATGAAAGTGAGTCCAGACTCAGTCCCAACCTGATCGTACAATGCCCACATGACCATGTTTGGTCCTCCCAGTCCCTAATGTCAGCCTGGTGACTCGCCCTCGTGGCATGTGTGAAAGCCACCCTGTCTGTCATGTGACTGAGGACAATGACAGGAAAAAGAGACAGCTGCCAACCACAACATCACACACACATACACACATGAAAAAGAAACCACTTTGGGTGGTGCTCTCAAGACTCAGTACCCCCTCACAACTATACGCCAGCATGACAACAAAATGGTGTCATACATTAGTACAATCTTCATTCTGGACCATTACTGTGTAAACTACTTAGCTGGGTCATGACTATTCCTCCTCCCTCCCTGTTCGGTGCCCTAAGCTGTGTTAGTTCTCTGTTACTGGCAGACAGGCTGAGAGTTTATGTAAGACTGACCCCTCCTCGGGCCTCCCTCGCCTAGCCTGAGCCTCACTGCCTCCTCTCTCTCTCTCTTACACACACTGACACACACACATACATACACACCTCAACTAGCCTCAGACAGCAGGGTGATTGTGAGAGGCCAGGCTCACTGCATAAATAGCTTTATTATGTTCTCAAAACTACCAGCGCTAACCAGCTTCCCTCTCAAATAGCATAAGGTCATTCCCTGTGCTGGATGAGAAAGGCTGTGAATGAGACACTCCTCCAACATTTCGGCCTATCCTTTGAAAACAACTATGATAAAGCATCGATAATGGAATACAGATGGACAGAAAAGAGATGGTGAATGATACAGACACACAGACAAAACAGAGGTAGACAAAGTCTGAGTGTGAGTGAGAAACACAGAGAGAGGGAGAGAGAGATGGCAGCCGAAACACAACCTTTTAAGGCTGCATACCCAGCAGCCCAGTGCCTGAGGTGGACTCACAAATAGCTCATACACACATGCAGACAGATGCGAACACACACACACAGGCTCACACATCCACAAGCACACCAAACGCCCGTGTGATTGCACAAGGTGAAGAGTCTTTTTTTTTTCTCCTATTCTTTGATGTGAGAGTGTAGTAGAGGCTCGGCCATCCCTGGCTGTAGATGAGTATCTCAGAGGGATGATGAACACTGTCTGTCTGCCATTTTCATTTTTCATTTATCTCTTTTTCTCTTTTATTCCAGCCCTCTAGTGAAGGGGCAATCACGTAAACCAATGTTTCTAGAAGGATCCAATCATTGGTTGGAGACAAATCAAAAGCAATGGCCCCAGCCTTCTAGTACTTCCAAATCCAGCGGGCACGAGCATGGGTTTTCAAACTGGAAGTCTATTAGTCCTCTGCCTCAGAGCAGAGCAAGGTGAAGGAAGCCATCTTTTTACCCTGTCCACACCAAAGAGCGTATTCTGTAACATTATGAACTTCTATTTGGATATGAAATACAGAATAAAACTAGTTCTCTCCCCAGTTCAGCGCGGGTGGCACAAGCATGTGTTCAGCTATAGGGCAGCTAGAAGGACAATCTTTAAGTGCCATGTGTGGGACAGCCATAATAGAAAATGATGGCCTTGCAGCCGCTGTGTGCAGTTCCACATGCACACACTCCTCTGGATGAGCCATATGCCAGGTAGCACTAAAACCATCCTCACCTAACTACCCCGCAGAAGCAGATGAATGTTAAACCATTTTAACTGCAGCAGAAGCCACAAAATGGCTGTCAGCAAAAACACCTCCCCTTCTCCCCAACTGTCTTCCTCCTTCCCCTCACCTCACCCCCCCCACCTCTGTTCTCTCCCCACTTCTCTCTGCTACCTCTTCCCTTACCCTCCACCTCCTACCTCTCCCTCCCTCCCTCTTTCTGTGTGCTCTGCCAAAAGGTGCTCCAGTGCTGATATTCTGTTAAGAGAGCCTGCCAACAGTTAGATTTGTCCTTGGATCCCGTTCACATTCCCTCCTCCCCCTCTCTGTGATCCTATTTCGACCCGAGGTATCCAGCTCAGAAGGGAATACACCTAATCGATTTCTCATGCTTTAATTTAAAGGTGGCATGGGCATCTCATTACTTAATAGAGGTTTTAATAGCCTGCTTCATATTTTTACGCCACAAAAATGCAGGTTTGGGGGAGTTTCAACAAACCTGTTACCAAGACAAGATCGATGGTTCCATCCGAGTCTGAATCACCTCTATTACCCATCCCTCAACTCCATTTATTTCTACCAAGTCACGCACTTCTCTTACAATTGCTTCTCTTCTCATGCCCTTGTTCTCCTTTTTGATCTAGTGCTCATTTCCACAACTTCATTCCCATGTATCCTAGAGACCTGACCATTTTCCACACTTTCCCTGACTCATTCAGGCTTGTCTATTTATCTTCTGGTGCTGTGGCTGTCACTGAGGTTTCTGGGAGCTGCTGATAACAGTGGCGTACTGCCATTCATTTTCAGCCCTTACCTTCCACCACGGCCAAAGAATGGCCATCACTTTTGGCCACACTGTTGCTGACACTCATGTGAAACTGATCAGCTATTGATAAATGCAACCAGAGTGGAGATTGCACTACATGCAATGTGGAAGCCACATTTGTATGTATGCTGGCATCTCTGTACTGATGCTTCAGCAGCATGTGTGTATTGTATGCTACAAATGAAAAATAAACCAGAATGAAGGCAAAGTGAGAAATTAAACACACTCCTCGCATACTGAGTGTGCTTCAACTTCCAACGTCCACAGCACTTGGCATCATTCATGTGACATTTGTCCTCTGTAACTCAACCAGAACAAGTAGAAAAACCACATCCAACCAAAACTCCTTCCATAAGATACAGTTAAATGTGACATAACTCATAACAGACTTAAGGACTAACAAGCATCTGCTTGCTGCATGTCACAGACTGTGATGCTATGTGATGGACTATCAATGTCAATGAAGATGCAGGAGGTCCACCCCAATAGAAACAAATTTCAACTAAGAGCGTGAACTGCAGTGGTTGAGCTGGTCCTTGATCAATGTGTAGTGGACACTTCATCCCAATGACCTAATTAGCTGGTTTATCTTATTGCTACCTAATTACCAAGGAATTACACAGTAAGAATGGATGGAGACTGAGTGTCACAGTATTGTTTGCGGTGGTCTGTGTGTACGTGCGAAAATGTGTGCGTGGTGGTGTGAGTATGTGCACGCGTGCGTGTGTTTTGTCGAATTTGTTGGCATGTGACTACAAGCAATTTCACATATTTTATGTCAATTAAAGAATAAAAACGTCCCAGACTTGATATAAAAGACTACATAGGTTAATGTGGCATGTAAAAAGCAGTCACACACAGCGGTTAATAACATTAATAAAAACATTAACATTTGCAGCAGAGGTGTATTCAGGTGTGGAATGTGGCCAGTCAACCGGGGCTACTTACCCATGTCTAATGTTGTCACACACTCGGCTCTAACGTGTAAATATTTTATCAAGATCATTTACAATCCATTTAGACACATTTTACACAAGCGACGGATGGGATGACAGCCTCCTGGGGAGCTGTCAAGCGGTGCCAGAATATATGTATATATTTTTGACAGAAAGCCCCGAGGAAAATGGCGTCAACGGTGCTTTGGAAAGAAGAAAAAAGCGAAAATAGGATTTGCAGCCGATCTGATGACAGAAGCAAGGTAGCCGCGCAGGGAAAAAAATCCAATCGGAAACTTGGCGCTTCTGTCCAATTCCTCACAGAAATAAGATCTTCAGAGGCTCTTGCGGATTGACTCGTGCGGTGGAGAGCCGCGGCGCTGCTGAGTGCGTCTCCGATGCCTTGCAGGATCGCTGGTCACTCGGGGAGCTGCACAGCGCTGAGATCCCTCGCAAATCCGCTACTCGGTTGGTAGGGGAGGAGGGGGGAGCAGGACTATTACTGCAGTCAAAACAAGCCCGCATCCGACTACAAGCCCAAATCCAGCGGGAAAATGTCAGCGGCAAGACCGCGCTTTCAGCCGTCAGTACGGGAGACTGGGGAGCCGAGGCAGGAGACGGTGGTTTAGGTCGCTCTCCCTCGCCGTTTGCATCGGATCAGGGGTTTCTCTCTCTGTCTCTCTCCCTGCTTTTCCGATCGGTGAATGTCAGGTCCCGGAGCCTGGTGTCTGGTAATGATCTCACCCAGCAGACTGAAAGCTCTGGCAGAGCAGAGGAGAGAGGAGAGGAGGAGCGACACCGCCTCCACCTGGCAGCACAAGCGCTGAGCGTGTCTCCTTCTGCAACCTTCCCCTAATTCCCATGGCCTTCTCCCGTGGGACTGTAATGCAAAGGGGGAAAGCAACATCTGGCAAAAGGCTAGTTGTTTTGACTGAGTCAGTGCTGTAAGGACAGAGTTCTGTTTTGCTCTTCTTTTCAACAGGTTAAGATAGAACTTTTGTAGAATGTGACACTGAAATAGTTTAACCTAAATATTTATTGGATAAAAGTATCATAATTATTGAATCTTGGTTTTAAAAAAGGCCTGAAGTAACGAAAATGAAATATGTGATTGCCTTAAAGACATTATATTAGACTTTGTTAAGGACAGTTCAACAGATGTTGGGCTTGTCTACTCAGAGGCTTCAGCCAGGTCAGTATCTAAGCCACTTTACTGCCAAATTAACAAGATAATAGTCCAATACCACAAAGTACAAGACTCCAATTGAACATTCATGGTCCTTCTTGGTAAACTTTAAGGCAGGTGTTTTTACAGTTGTATTTGATTCTGGACCTATTTCACCTTTGTCAGCAACTACTACCTCATTATTTATTCTCTATATATACCAGTGCAATACATATATATACAGACATATACATTGTTATTGTATATTCTTTTACTTAAATTTTTCACTTAAATATTGTAAATGTGTATATTTTTATTTTCTATTTCTTATTTTTTATATCTTATTTTTGTAATATTTATTTCTAAATTTATGCTACTTTCTACTCTTGAATGGGAGCACCGGTACTGTATAATTTCCCCCCAGGGATCAATAAAGTATTTCTGATTCTGATTCTGATTTAACAAGGCAAGGGCCTCAGTTAACTCCGATTACAGCTATTGAGGCTTCTCCTCTCCATCTCAGCACTGAGGAACTTACTTCCTTATTTAACATCACCTGCTCTTCTATTATGAATTCTGTTGCTCCCCTTAAATTGAAAAAGCCTAAGCCTAAAAGTTTGCCTTGGCTTAATGACACCACCAGAGCCCTAAGGAGGGAGTGCTGAAAATCAGTGGGTGATAAGCTTCAAATTTCCTTTAAAATATTGACAAACAATCTTCACAAATATCAGGAAGTAGTTAAGGCTGTGAGAGCAAAATACATTTCTGACCTAATTTCCAACACCACTCATAATCCCAAGGTCTTATTCAGAATGTCATTGGCCAAGTTTAGGAGACCTGTGACCTAGCTGTCTCACTGGTCTGTTCATCTGAATTGGACTGTTTCCTACCCATCACGCCTTCCCTTACAAAGATTGTTACCACCATGAAACCAGCAACATGCCCCCTTGACATTGTCCCCACTGCCCTCCTGATGGATGTCTTTGACATAGCTGGTCCCAGCATACTCTCTATTATCAACAGCTCTCTGGCCACTGGCACCTTTCCAACCTGCTTCAAGCACACAGTGGTCCAGCCCCTCCTGAAAAAAAACATCTTAGACCCCACATTGCCTTGTAATTACAGACCAATTTCTAAACTTCCATTCCAAGGTTCTTGAAAAGGTTCTCAGTAAATTGCTGCCCAACCTGCAGCAAAATAACATCTTCTAAAGATTTCAATCAGGTTTTAAGGCTTACCATACCACAGAGTCTGCCTTGTTGAAAGTGTACAATGACCTGCTCCTCTCTATCGACTCCAGCTACTGTGCAATCCTCATTCTTCTTTACCTCAGCTCAGCGTTCGATACAGTTGATCATGACATTTTAATAGACCGTCTCCAGTACAGGGCTGGTGTTGATGCCACTGCCTTGAACTGGTTAATATCTCTCTACCTCTACCTCAAAAATAGAAGCTTCTCTGTCAACATAGGCATTTTCTCTTCTCCCCCAGCTAGTCTCTCCTGTGGGGTCCCACTAGGTTACATCCTAGGTCCCATTCTGGTCTCTATGTACATGCTTCCCCTCAGCCAAAGCACTCAGAAATACAACATTTCCTTTCACTGGGTTGACAATCACACTCAGCTTTATCTCCCCCTGAAACCAAATGACCGGTCCAATCTAATCAGTCTCATGAACTGCCATAAATATGGCAGTGTTGGAAGGCATAAAACTTCCTAAAGTCTGAAGTTGTCCTATTTCCATCATAGTGATTAACAACAGTCTTGGCAACCCCATGTCAAAACCTTTGGTGTGATATTTGATTCTGCCTTTTAGTTTGACAAGCAGGTCGATGCAGTTGTAAAAGCCATTTTTTCCAGCTTCTTTCTATTTCCAAAATCAAGCCACTTCTCTCATTCAATGATCTTGAGAAAGTCTTCCGTGCCTTTATATCTTCCCGCTTGGATTACTGCAACTCCCTGTATACTGGGATTATATTGGTTCGTCCCTGTCCCGTCTGGAACTGGTCCAGAAAGCCGCAGCCAGGCTCCTGACAGGTACTTGGAAGAGCGACCATATTACCCCTATTCTGGCCCCTCTCCACTGGCTGCCAGTACGGTTTAGAGTTGATTTCAGGGTTCTCCTTTTTGTCTATAAAGCCCTAAATGGGCTGCCCCCCTCCTATATTGCAGACCACCTAACCCCTTATTCAACCTCCGGGTCCCTCAGGTCGGCTGACTTGGGGCTCCTGGCTGTGCTGTTGCAGTCCTTTGCCTTTTCTTATGAGTTCTTTATTTGTGCCTATGAGCTGTGTGTGTGTGCATTGATGTTTACGTCTGTGTTTCTTTTACTTGTGATTTTTGCTACCTGCTCTGGTCTGTACAGCACTTTGGTCAACGTGGGTTGTTTTTAAATGTGCTTTATAAATAAATTTAACTTGACTTGACAAATTTCTGTATCCAGGAGTGTCCTGACCCAGATAGCAGAACTACATACAACATAGAGCTTGCAAACATTTAACACAGACTTCCAATGAATTAGATAAAATAGTAAGATTGCTAAAATATTAATATAACACAACAATGAATTGAACAGATACAGAGTAGATTAAAAATCCTAACACAGCCGATGATATTCCAGATTATTCTTATATACAATAGTTTAGAAACAATCAGCCAGCAAGATCAGCTTTCCTCCAATTCAAAGATAATGGATTTAAAATAAAGAAAGAACGTGATCAGCGGTTTCACTCTTGTCATCTACAATAGACAGCCATGTAAACCTCTGCTGAGTCATAACTAAATACATCAATCTTATCAAATGTTGTTGCTTTTGCACATCCTCGGGGGAGTTGTGACATGAAACATTTTGCAAACCCGTGGGCTAACCTATAAATAAACGTTATCACCTTTGTCTTAATAGGAAATGGTTTGCCCATAGACCAAAACTACTGGGATGACTTGAGATGATGTTATTTAACAGGAACAGTATAATTAAGTCCAATTTAACATGTGTGTTCAATGAGACAAAAGTTGCCACAACACACTCTGCGGACACATTAGCTTCCAAGGAAGACAAGGTGGGTGTGTGAGTGGAGTTGAGTGGATGAATAAAGGTAGATTAAAGAGTGGATATGCTTGCGTGTGTGCAGGTGCTTTCCCCTTAATATGTCAAATTACAGCACGGTGGAAAACCCACATAACCCAACCTTGAACAAGCCACAGTTGTTCCATTCATTTATCATTGTCAGAAGTTATGTTTATATCGTGTCTCCATGCAAACCTTGACCTTCCTTGTACCGAAAACATCCTTTAACATGAACAAGCAATGCAAATGATGTCAGATGACCTTTCTCTTGTGGTGCCCCATAGTTACTAGCTGTTACTCATCACTGGCGCGCGTGTGGATGTGTGTGTGCATGTGTAGAGCACCCACTGGGAGGTATTTCATTAGCTGGGGCGGTATTTGTGATTATGTGCTCAGTAGCATGTAAGCACTCAGCACAGTCTCAAACTTGTACTTTAAAATCCGCAATGCCGTCCGTGGTTTGGGTGTTGTTGGTTTTTACTTCCTCTGCTATCCAAGAACATCCATGACACATTGACTAGATTCTCAAACATGTGTGTGTGTGTGTGTGTGCGTGTTTGTGCACGCCGGTATAAGTGTGTGTATATTGTGTTTAGAGTCTCTATTTATTGGGAGTGTTTTCATAACATTGTCACAGAAACTTTTTATTACCCATTTGCTCATTTCTCCACCTATGGGCATGGGGCCAGTATTGTATTACTGCATGTGTGTGTTTGTGTGAATTTAACTTCTATCTTTATGAGGGCCAAATGTTAGTCACTGGAAGACAATGATATCAGTCATCAGTCAGGACAATGATAGTAAATTGAGAAAAAACTGACCTTGCTTTTATGTTAATTCTGGATTATTTCATTGAGGTTCAAGAAGAGACTAGAGTTACAACTGGATTTAGATTAAATTTAAATTTAAATTAGACTCAAATTTAAGGGTTTAAATTAAGGCCACATTTTATTTCGGGGTTGACTTAGAAATAGAGAAATATAATTTGACTCTAAAATAAATTTTAATCTCACAAATATAGAATAACAAAATTGTAAAATTGTGTGTGTGTGTGTGTGTGTGTGTGTGTGTGTGTGTGTGTGTGTGTGTGTGTATGTGTCTATTGATTTGGGATGTGTGCAAGAATACAAAGAGACCCCTGAGAGAGAGGGGTCAACAGCTGCTCCCCAACAACCAATCAATTGCAGTGTATCAGTAAACATTACACACAGACACATGCACACTCACACGCACACACACACACACACACACACGGACACATACAGACGGCACTCTGTTCTCGAATCTGTTGCCATGGATACCAGATACAGGCAGCCAAGAGGGAGCAGTTTTCCAGCTTAAACTGTAAATATTGAATTATGATGGGGAGGAAAGAGACAGCAGTGCAGGGCAATGTTCCTGCCTGAATGATCTAAATATCTAGATAATCCTTTCATCTCTATTCACCGCTACAGGAAATCTGGTGCATCATTCATGTTCATCAAGTTCAACACAAAAAGATCAATCTGTCTTCCCGATCCAGCCATTTATCTGACTCTCTATTACAGACTGAGAGCTGCCCCCATTCCTTCA
Source organism: Enoplosus armatus (assembly GCF_043641665.1). NCBI lineage: Eukaryota > Metazoa > Chordata > Actinopteri > Centrarchiformes > Enoplosidae > Enoplosus > Enoplosus armatus. Next base: position 15,197,367 of record NC_092183.1, read on the forward strand.
TCTCTCCCTGCCTTTTTGTCTGGAAGATTTTCATTCCCTCAAGTGGGACACAAAGTAAATGCTTCCCCGTGCCTGATTTGCAATACATAAAAGTGAATCTCATTCAAACCACTTTACCAAATGCTAAAGCTTTTATGTGGCAACAGTTCCTCTGTGGTTTCATCGATGGGGAGAAAGGAGAATGAGAGATTGAGATGAAGAGGTGAAGAAGGAGAGAAAATGATTTAACAATTAATAAATGCTTTGGCAAATGTTTTAAGTGGGGTCACTGGAGAGAAAGACTGAGAGAGGAAGAAAAGAGCGACTCTGAAGGTGAATGTCAATAATTGGTTTGTTGTCTTTATGAATAACACAAGCAGAGTCAGCAGAGCTAGTATAATAATAGCACACTGATATTCATAACAAAGCTACAGCACTTGACTGCACTGGGAAAGAGAGCAGTGAGAGCCAATGTGCCAACCTTGAGCTGACATTGCAAGCAGGAGAGACTCACGTTCAATCAATGAAGGGCTTTTCTCAGGGAGTCCACTAATCTCACAGGGCAGTGGAGGGTTCATCAGAGCTGAGAGACCCCTGGGACTGACAGAGGTAATGGGGTTAGCAGAGAGAGAGGGAGAGGGAGTGTGCAGGAGAAGAGGTCTTTGCTGTGAGTAAGACAGTGAAAGCATGCAAGGAACATGCAATTGTGTGTGTGTGATAATGTGCACTTGTGTGTTGCAGATACAGATGTGAGTAACAAAAGTGCACCTGTGCACATGCGTGCGTGTCAGAAGGAACGAGGGCCATGCTGATAGAGTGAGAAGTTAATGGGACGTGTGACATGGTTGATTACTGAGGCCTCAGTGATCTGGCTGGGTTAATGAAGTAAATGACTTCTTGGATAACACACCACTGGGGCTATCTCCTGCTCCCAATACACTCAGACAAACCAGAATCAGAATCAGAATCAGAATCAGAATCAGAAACTGTTTATTGCCAAGTAACATACATTACAAGGAATTTGCTGTGGTCTGAAGGTGCTATTGTTTTGATAACAAACAAGTAGAATATAAAAGCTAAAATAAGAAAAATAAGATAATATAATAAGATAAGATAAATAACAACAGTGCAGTGACCAGAATAAAGTAAAGTGTCCAGGTAAAGTGTCCAGTAGGGGGTGCGTTAATGTAACGCAGGGGGGACTGGGGTGATGTACGTTAATATAACGTATAAGTAGTGTTTGTGTTCGGGGGGGGGGGGGGGGGGGGTCAATGTAAGTTCGTCAGGTAATGGCCTTCTCTTCTCCCTCATTTACCTTCCAAAGATGACTGTCTTGAACACCCTGCTGCTCTTAGTTGCACAAGACACATCCAGTGCACCTGTGGCATCGTGGGCTTGAATCCATCCTGGGACACTTTTCTCACATCCTCTACTTGTAATCTCCAAATTATTTTTTATTTCCCTGCCGTGGACAATGACAAAACCTTAACATATCGGTTACATAGAGCGATTTATTAAAACTGAGCTGCTCAACACACAGTGTACAGTGATTCTGAAGGACTAAAGTGGCCACCTGCCATTTACACACGCAGCCATACTTGCATATACAATGCTAGACACACACACACACACACAAACAAAGGGAGAGAAAGCGTTATTGCAAGACCTTGTTCTCCACTTGGGGCTGAGATAGAGATTCTTCTAATGAGAGCGATAACGATGTCTGAGAGGAGATGCAGACCAGAACAAAACAACAACACAGATGGGAGCCAAGACAACAACGAGGACAACCCTAAATGCAGTTGACTGTGGACTCCCTGCTGGCTCTGTCTATGTGAAGAGATGACACTGCGCCCATCCCCCTGCTACTTATAGGGACATTATCATAATGTTGTCTCTGTATGAGCTGAGCTATCAAGTGGGCTCATCTTGAAGTCCTTCACAAGCCCCGTTGTATGCTGATGCCTCAGATGCTGGAGGAAGACAGTGGTGAAAAAAAAATGTCTGCCCTAATATTTATTCAAACTGACAGTTCTGGCATCTAACAATGCAGCCGAGGACTGACAGCCCCAATTTGATGAATCTCTGCGTTGGTTGTAAACAAACGGCAGCAAGGAAGATAATGATTGTCCTTCTGTTTGTCCTTCTGCTTTCTTATTGTCTTTTCACCACAGACATCTGCAAAGAATAAACGTGAAATGAGCAAAGTGAATCATGTTGTGGACTGTGAGTGGTTGATGTCTCGCGGTAACTGTTAGAAATTTGCGTTCAAATCCTGGTTTACGTGCTATAATATACTAAGGAAAGAGACAAACAGATTAAGAGTGGCAGCATCTATTAGACACATGAATAATAGATAATTAGTTCTCAGAAACAGATATTGTTTGTCACGGCTTGTGTGAACCTTCACACCTCAAACATCCACCCTACAACATCCTGTTGTGTTATTACTGTGCATGTGGTCAGATACAGCTGCATTTGTGTGTGCGTATGTGTGTGTGTGTGTGTGTGTGGGCCCATGTGAGAGAGTCAGAGACAAAGAGGAAAACTCCCTAGATGACAGAGCGCTGCCACTTCCCCTGAGACTCTGTGAGTAAAACAAAGACAAAAACCTACAGCAGGTGTATGATACAGCACTGACTGCGATTGCGCTGAATCATTCTTCTCTTACACATTCAGTTAGTATATCAAAGTTCCTTTTAAACCTCATTTTTCCAGTGTATTGACCTAATAGAGTGCATATGATATGACTAAAATGTCAAATGGAGCAATAAATGACTGAAATATCAAGTGGAGTTGACCAACTAAAACAGAAAGAGGTCTAATGTACAATAGCCAAAATTCAGGGACATTATTTTTGATATGATTCAGGCAAACTGAAGATTTTGACAGTGTTATTTTCTCTCAGAAATGACCCTTCCTCTTATGATTTCGCACTTTCATGAGACTTTTAGATCTTGTTTTCTGCATTTGGGTGTGATATGCATGGCATGCAGGTGGTGGTGGTGGCCTAAAACAAATCTGATTGCCAGTTGTTAGCGTGTGTAACAGAATGTGTGTTAGGCAGGTTGATGCAAAGAGGAAATTAACCATAAAAATTTTGAAAAAAAAAAACATCTTCAGGGAAACTTCTGAATGGCCTCGTCTTCACTCTCTTTTTTAAAGACAACTGGCCAGATTATCATAGCTGTATATATACAGTGTCTCAGAGGAAGAATGAAGTGGCCACATACCACATGCATAGACATACTTAGGCACACAAAAAAGACACCTGGCCTGCATTTGTTGTTTACTGTACATCGTGAGAACACTGCCCCGTCTGATGCTGCTTCCCAGCAGCAGGATGTGGTGGTGCGACACGTCCTCGCTCAACAACACCCACTTCCTATGAGTTTGATAAACAGCCCTGCGGTTTCACTCTCCTCCTGCCCGTCAAACAGAGGTACATACACACGCACAAGCTCAACAGCATCACCATCTGCTAATGTGACATATAACCAGAGTGAGTTATTGTGCATAATGTTACCCATGCTATCATGAGATTTACTGTGACAAACTGTATAAACGCCACCAGAATCATTTATGTATCCATAACTCAGCTGCCGCTCTCCTCATCCACCGCCTCAGAGAGAGACTGAGGGGAATGAGCACAAGAATGCCCTCAAATCATATCAGAATTAGAGGAGGACATCAATATGTCACATTTGTTTTAGAGCAAGTGATGTAAGTGGGTCTGAGTTATGTCCACCACTGGACAGTTATGTTCCGCATTAAGCCCGCCTGTGTGTCCCTAAAGGTTGATGATACAATGCCAGTAAAGTAGACTGCTGCTTGTCTCCTCTCTTCTCTTCTCTTCTCTTCGCTTCTCTTCTCTTCTCTTCTCTTCTCTTCTCTGCATGGTTTCATGGGCACATACAGTCCTGTCAGTCACATCTGTGACCTGTCAGGATATGAATGTGCATGCATCTGGGGTGAGAATGAGGGGTGTATTAGGCCTGCTGATCCTTCACACTTCTCTTGTCAAACTTAACATGAAAATGAAAGTCAGTGGAGAGAGTGTGTGTGTGTGTGTGTGTGTGTGAGGCAGGGCAGGTCAAAGGAGAGGAGCCATGCCTAATCCTGTGGGATGTGAGGGTATCTACTGTGTATGGAGATGGGATGTAGAGATGTGTTCAGCGGTGCATGGATCACAAAACCTTCCTAACTGACAGAAGAGACTCCCAAGAGACCAATGTCAAACTGCTAACTGCTAAAAAAAAAAAAAGAAGAAAAAAGTCAAACTGTCTCTCTCTTAACAGTATTGCACATTGCATCATAACTGTGAAATGTTACAGGAATTTGAGAACAGAGACGATCAGAGCTGAGATTTGGTTCATCAAATTATACAAAATGCAGTATGAAAAACTGTAGCTGTATTATCATTACCATATTATTATTATTTTTCTTGTTATTAGTAATAGCAGTCGTAGTTGTAGTTGTAAAAAGAAATCCTATAAAAGACATGATATAATATGATATAATATAATATATAAAATATACTGTAAAAAAAAAAAGGTATATATATAGAAAAATATATATATATAAACAAAGGTACGAGGTAAGAGCAATTCATTCCACCTAACATTAAAATGAAATAAAATAGCCTACATTAAAATACAGCATACGTTGTTTTCAACCTGCTGCATAGGTTTATCTATGTTAATAATTTTAGATCAGATTTGAGCTGACTTCCTTTTCTTTCATTGTTTAAGAAATCATACTAAATGTAATATACCAAATATTTTATTATTAGTCGTAGAGGTATAGTAGTATTATATATAGTGTTAGTATCGTATTAGAAGCAGTCGATTCATGTTACTGTAATAAAGAGCTTTATGAGCGAAAAACTGACACAAATAATCTAATAAGATAATTGTAGAAAGTAGTATAAAAACAATTCCCCTTTAAACCTAAAAATAACGTAACATAAATAATATTACGTTAATTATATTAGCTGGACTTCACAAGTTTATTTTGGTGTTCTCAGTGATGGATAAACTGAGCCGGTAGGTGGCGGTGTTGGTCAATATAAAATCTCCTTTAACCCGGAAAAAGTACTTGCGGACCTTTAACAAAGCAGGAAGTGTCTCCTAATGAAACTGACAGTTAGCTACCATGGCGCTTGATGTAAAGTCCAGGTCCAAACGATACGAGAAACTGGATTTCCTCGGAGAGGGTCAGGTAGGTAGAGAAAAATATCAGTGTTCATTTCGGTCTTTATATGTGCCTTCGTTCCTCTCTCTGCCAGTTTGTGTAGAGCATGATAGCAAGCTAACAAGCGTTAGCTCGTTGTTAATGTCAACAAAGCCTTGCTGGTTCATGCTATTGCGCTCACAGCAGCAGTGATGGTGAAAAGATGTTTATTTTGTGCTCTTTGTTTCTTTTCTCCAGTTTGCCACAGTGTACAAAGCCAGGGATAAAACGACGGACACCATAGTTGCCATTAAAAAGGTACAAGAAATTAGCTTAATTTAGTTTTTTGTTAGCATTTGTATGCTATTCTGATGATTAACACCAAACTGCTGTCTTTTTTTTCTGGCAGATTAAGGTTGGCCACAGAACTGAGGCTAAAGATGGTAAATGCTGCCTGATACCACACATTTAATGTAACAGTGCAGTCCATCATCATCCACCTAGTAATGACTACAATTTCATTATTATCAATAGGTATTAACAGAACTGCTCTTCGAGAGATCAAACTGTTGCAGGAACTGCATCATCCAAATATCATTGGGGTAGGTATTCATTATGTCAGAATATGTTTTTATCTTCACATTCATATGTTACTGGTATTTGTGAAGGCGTTTATATTTCATGTGTTTTGTGTTTTTAGCTGCTGGATGCCTTCGGACACAAATCTAACATCAGTCTGGTGTTTGATTTCATGGAAACAGATCTGGAGGTGAGACAGTTCGCCACCTTTGAAAAAAAATCTCTCTGTCTGTCTTTCCAGGGATGGACAAAATAACGTGATATAATATTATGCAGTCCAACACAATAGCTAGTTGTCAGGGTTTTTGGTCAGTTCACATTTCCTCATTAATTTCTCTTGACAGGAATTTGATATGTTGTTTCCCAGAACTTTTAATGTCTTGAGTAGCTTTAAATGTATTGAACAACATTTTCTAACTACTAACTAAATAACTTTATAGACCAATAACATGAACTGCAGCCTCAAGGATTGATGTAGACTTGGATCAACACCTCTTGAATTGGATTTATTGTCCTTATACATAAGGCTGTCCCTGTATGGAGATTTACATCTCATTCACTAATCAAAGGCATTGTAATAGAACATGATGTTGCATTTCATTAGTGGGCCACCAGATGGAAATTGTATTACTTCCCCCTTACTAGAGATCAGGGAGAGAGCATTTAAAAGTTGGGTTCCATTTAAGTGATTTTCTTTCTATCTACTATAGGTGTGTAGCAACTGTGATAGTAATTTCCTTGCTGTTATGCTCAGCTTACAATACAGTGAGTGACAGAGCGAATAGATGAAACCTTTGTGTGTGCGAGGTGTAAGGTCAGATGACATACGGAGTAGCACAGAAAATATGAGCAGGATGACGAAGATAGCAGTGTGAGTGCTCTCAACCATTAAGTGGTTCTACAAGGTCACTAAGGCTTGTATATTTATGCCCACCTCCTCCTATGGTTTGTTTTAGCATACGAGGCTCCAGATGGACGGCCACTACTAATACATCAGACTCTAATGGAACGATGCAAAACAAGATAAACACGCTTAAAAAAAATCAATATCACTCTGCTCTTGGCTCTCACAATGAATTGATGCCATTAGCGGCACACAGACGGGAGAGACATGACAATGAAATACAATGCTCATCTTATTACCGGTGCTGAAAGACTATTTATAGGCCACATGCTTAGATTTGGCTGTATGGTCTTATCAACCACAGATGTTCAATGCTTTTATTGCCAATAACATTACGTAGACATATACTGGAGCCTGTGTTTTTGGAGCTGGTGGAACAATGGAGGTTCTGGGTGAGAGGTTGAATCTGAACTGTGCTGTCTAGCTTGGCTCCAGCTGTGTCTACGTCTTCACAAAGATATATCCCAGTTGTCTTTAATTCTCTTATCTGCTACTGATAAGTGTAATTTCATTTTGAATGTGTAGCCTACAGCTCTGTAAAAACATTAAGAAATGGATGAAGGTTATTAGTTGTCAGATATCCGGCTTCACTTAAGCCTCTTTGTCTTTTGTTTTGTTTTTTTAAGGTGATCATCAAAGACACCAGCCTAGTCCTGACTCCAGCCAACATTAAAGCCTACATCCTCATGACTCTACAGGGATTAGAGTATATGCACCAACACTGGGTCCTGCACAGGGTAAGAGCACTTATACCCCACACACACACACACACACACACACACACACACACACACACACACACACACACACACACAGTCAGTAATGTACATTTTGGTACTTTGTACGTCCAGGATCTGAAGCCCAATAATCTGCTGTTGGATGGCAACGGAGTGTTGAAGTTGGCTGATTTTGGTTTGGCCAAATCATTTGGCAGCCCCAACAGAGTCTACACACATCAAGTTGTTACCAGGTCTGTGCTTTTTGTCCATCTTAATGTATTAATAATACAGAACTTTGACTTTTCTGTACATTCTCCTGTGTTTTTGTTACCAAATACCTATTTAGATAAATACATTCTCATGGGCTTAATGTTATTAAGTTAATTGTATCTCATGAGGAGCCTGGTTAAGTCATGTGTGACAGCACTTATTATTGCAAATAAATTTGGTTAGACCCATGGATAGCAGCAAATCTCGTCTTCTCTTAGTTTCTTTGGTTTTCTAGTTTAACAGAATGAATCCTCTGCCTTGTTAACTCTCTGTCTCTCTATTGATCCTTTTGCCAGGTGGTACCGCTCCCCTGAGCTTTTGTTTGGTGCCAGGATGTACGGTGTGGGTGTTGACATGTGGGCAGTGGGATGCATCCTGGCAGAGTTACTCCTTCGGGTACACAAACCTCACCTCAAAGACACATTCGTACAGTAACAGGGGATGCTGTTATTTTTGTATCCATGCTAATGTCTCTGTATGTCTCCTGTGCTGTAGATACCATTCCTTGCTGGAGACTCAGATCTTGACCAGCTGACTAAGATCTTTGAGGCTCTTGGGACGGCCACAGAAGAGACATGGCCTGTTGGTATCTTTTTTTTTCCCCCTACCAATGATGTTTGTTTTTACTTACTCTCAAATGTGAGGATCCCTATATACATTTGTTTGTCAAATATCTCTGCAGGGAGTGAGTAGTCTACCAGACTACGTGTCCTTCAAAATATTTCCTGGCACACCTCTGGAACATATTTTTAGTGCAGCTGGAGATGACTTACTAGAGCTGCTACAGGGTCTCTTCACCTTTAACCCCTCGACGAGGACCACAGCTACACAGGTAATAAACTATAAAGCACGGTAGCTATTTTCACTTTCACATAAGGCGACAGCTAGTCTAAAAGTCTTTGGACCATTTTACATTTTCAGTTGAGAAATAAATCTGAATTGCATTTCATTTGTTTGAGTGTTGTGTACCCATGTTTTAAAGTAAAGTTTAAATGTACATGTTTTGAGGGATACATTTTCTATTTTCTATAGCAGGTTCTGATTGAATATATATATATAAAGGAAATCATGCAATCATAAGTTAAACATTTCAATAAACCATTTCCCTGATTATGGGTTTGATTAACATGACATTTAGGAAAAATATCCAGATGTCTTTTAAATCAATAAAGACACAAGGAATAAAACAATCAATGGCATGTTTCCTACAGCTGAGTTGATATTCTATGTACATGCAAACCTGCAATATACTTTTCTGTCTTTCTAGACATTTCTGCCTAAGGAATGCTTGCTCATCCACAGGTGATGACATGTTTATACTGTTGTCTGTTGTACTTCAGGCTCTGAAGATGAGGTACTTCTGTAATCGACCTGGTCCCACTCCTGGTCCCCAACTCCCCCGACCCAACTGTTCAGTTGAGGCTCTGAGGGAGAAGGAAACAGTCGGGCTCAAGAGGAAAATTGAGGGCCTGGAGACAAGTAATAAACACATATTAGTTACTATATGTACCCGTATGGTCAATATTACTATGGTGAAACTGTTTAAATTGTGGTTTGAGCAGCAAAAAGGGAAAATGTTTGAGGCCGATTTTGAAAGGAAACTTTAGAACATCCCACTCAAACCAAACTTACATATAAAATGTTGTGATTTTTAGCCTGGTGAACCATTCCTGTGTTCTCATGGTTATGCACACTACGGTCGTAAATCTAGTATGCCACTTGATTGAACCTAGCAATTCAAAGGGTGTTGGCTGCACATTTAACTGCAGTTAGAAATTCAGAATATAGTGAAGTAGATTACACACACACACACACACATACAGTTTAGTGGATTGTGGAAGGGTATGTTTTACTGAAGGAGGACCTTGGTGTTACTGGGAGGTTCAAAGCTTTTCCTGTGGTTTTAAAATTATCTGGGCTGACTATACGCTATGCTCCATGCTACAGTATATTACAGAGAGAATTTCCAAATACTTACAGTAGATGGAAACTTTAGTGGTTAGCAGATTGCTCATTATAGACTTGTTTTACTTGCACATGTAGTGTAGATGCGGTATGTCGCTGTGTTTTTGTGAAGAGCTTTTTTTTTTTTATAATGTTTGTAACAACTGTCTTTGTCTTATTTCAGCTGTGATGAAGAAGAAGCTGATTTTTTGACCAGATGGGACATGGTAAATAAGATGATCACCATCTTCACACCACTGCAGGGCTCAGCTTTCCTACATTGCTCAGGATTGTCCAAAAAAACAAAAAAGAAGTCCAAACCCTATGGAGGGAAAAAAGGCTCAGATGTGGTTGACTTTAGGACATTTTTAGAGGTTGTCGCTGTTATGTCAGTTGAGAATTTTGCCTAAGGTTAGCTTGAAGTACCCGAGGCGCTGCTGTGTTCAGCAGTCCATCGATTGATGTACAACAAAAAACTGTCTGTGGTCAGTAATGTTGGCTCTGGTCTTTCTTCATTGTAACAATGATGCCTAAGCTCTGGGAGGCTGTTGGAATATGTCTATTTATGTGACTGAAAAAGAGAACAACCACACAAGCAAGCCTGATTTATTTCATGTGTATGTATTTTTATTTTTTGTATGTAAGACCAATAAATGGTGTAAATGCATATAAGGGACTGTAAGCTGACTACTTTAACTCACTATGAAACATTATGATATATGACTTATTAAGAAGTATTTGTTTGCGTTATTAATGCAGAATTGTGAGAATGTTCCTGCTGGTTTACATATTCACCCGTACAGTCCACAGAATAGACTGATTTCATGTTAGAAATACTCTCAGTCTACTTTCTGACTTGTTGAATATGTGTGAACAGAAATTTACTTGTGGTTTATTTACTCAGCATGTTAGTGAGAGTCAGCATCTATGTGCCACCAGACATATCCTTCCTTTCCTGTCCATTCTCTTCAACATTACTGTGATCCAACGCAGTCTGACATGTCAGAGGCCTGACGCTCTGGCAGGCGTTCTGCTGCCCTTTTGGTTTTCTGTCAAACAGGATCAGATTAGAGTATGAGACAGAGGAAGAGATGAGAGTATGTCACAGTTGAAAAATTCTTCATATTTAATCAAATCTATTTCTAATTCTATAACAATAAGCCAGTGCACATTTGTATTTGTGTTTTTCTGTGTAATGTTAAATGCCATCTGCTTCAGTGTTTACAATTATGTCATGCTTAAATTTCCCTTAAATTATGTCTGATTTATTTTATATATATAAAAAAACAACAACAAATACATGCAGTTATAACTTGTTTAGTGTGACCATGTTTTAGATCATGGATTTGAGGTCATGGTCCCCTAAGTTCAGAAAGAAGGCGGCCTGGGTGATTCATGCCTATTTATAAATCTCCACAATACAGCACTGAGAGGGGACACAATGGCTTTGTGTGGTGGTGGTTAGTGACTACAGTGTGTGTATGTGTTGGGTGACTGGATCAGATGACAGGTTCAGCAAATAGCAGCACAGTCATGGAGAGCTACAGTAGCAGCCTTATCAGCTCAGGCTCATACACTGTACAGGCCATTTGATTGGCCAGGAAAGCCACTGTTGAAACCAACACACTGCCTACATGTTGTTACAGAACATGAGAACATGGTTTGTGGGAGAAAGTGAGACTTGCTCATATGTCTGAATCAGCAAGACATGCATGTGGGTTGAACTGCAGTGGGATGATTAAGACCTTGGCATAGATAATACAGTGTAGAGACTTATGTGAAGAAGAATTCATAAGATATCTGTGTGCACAGTTATTGTATGTTAAAGCCATTATGACGTGAGATAGAAGATGAAGGCCATTTCATGTTTTACTTCTCATTATATTATGATTTAAGGGCTACAGTTTTTTAGAATGTTAAAATTACATTTAAAATGTTCTTCATTTCTGAATAATTGAGTTGTGTTTTATGAAGGGAACCTTTTAGTGGCAGATTGTATTTGTAGAGCCTGGGACAGAAGACAAAGTTTTTCTTTGCAATGTAATGTAAGAAGTTATGTTCATGTTGCACAAATGTTTCACCACTGCAACAGTATCTTTTGGTGTCTTACAAGTCTATATGGGTTGGGTACTTGTATGTGCATGACACAAAACAAATGTAACATAACATAACATGATGGCAAACAGAACACAGCTTGATATTCTCATCAAGGTATAAAAAAACAATTTCGGGGGAAATTGGGTCATTTAGGGCTCACCATTGTCAGCATTGTCTGCTTGGGAATATGACAGAATTACATTATTACATTACCAATTATCTTTCATAATGGTGGTTTTTACAGCTGTTTGACAGCTCTGAAAAAATACAACTACTCCATAAATGGATGATGGATGATGAAAGAGTGGATGACTTTAATGACAATGACAATATGAATATACTGTATGTTAGCCTGGCTTAAAGGTGATTATGAGAAATGTATCGCCTATTATCAATAGGTGTCAGTTGATTAACATTATGTGGGGCATTATTATTATTGATCCAGATCACTCTATATGTACTGTAGATCGTCTTAATGTAGCTGTTGTTTCCTCTTTCTATTGTTTTTTCTTTCAACATCTAGTTAATTTTTAATGTCCCAATGTAACAGTTTTACATAAGGCAGTGGCAATATTTAAAAGACTTCATTTGTGTCACATCTGGCTTTGATCTGCAATGAAAGCACACTGTTACCTGAGAGTGTCATTGATTTTTTAAATTTTTTTAATGACTTTCATAGCCTGTTTCATCATCTGGTTTCATGCTCCCTGTGGCAGAGGCAGTAAAGCTTTGTGTTTGGGTTTGTGTTAGTGATGTGCAGTGGGAGGAGAGACAGGGAGGAATTAGGGAGGGGGGAGGAGGAGAGACAGCGGCCAGGCAGGCAGGCAGGCAGGCAAGCAAGGAGGGAGGGAGAACTGAGCAATTTGAGGAGGACAGGCGCGTTGTTTCCCGTGTGGTGGTGGTGATTTCATGTGGAGGAAGAAGACAGCGACTTGGAAAGCAGCGAGCTCGTCTCACTCTGAAACGGACTGTATTTATTGTCTCCCAGCAAAATGTGTACTCCGTGTTGTATCTCGCAGGTGAGGAACAATACTCCGACTTACTGCTGTTTTTTGTTGTTATTGTTCAACGGTTGACGGTTGTAAACGTTACAATTAAGCGTCATGCTCGGTCGAACGTCTTGTTTACTGTTTGTATGAATATCTGTAGCCACTCACCGTCGGCTAACACGAGTCAGCGGCGGGGTTTTTTATGTCGTGGTGATTCCCGAGACCCCTGTCACCTACCGTAATTCATCAACAATATGAAAATATTATAATACTCTCACTGAAATGATTGAATATCTTCACTGTAGTAACGTTATGGCCGTTGGAAGACAAAGAGAGACGAGGCAACTAGCTAAACCGTCAGCCACATCACAGCTAGTAGCCAGCGTACAGTAACGTTACTGCTATCAAAAGTAACGTCGTGTTTGAATGTCTTTACAGATGTGTTGGACGGAAACATTATGGGTTGACAGCGCTCAGGCGTGACTTGTCTGCATAATTAGGTGGTGATAAATACCTCTTCTTTGTGGTTTTCTTGTTTTCTTTTCAGCAACTAATGCAGTCTCACTTTTCCAACCCTCTTGCTACCCAGCTCAAAAACTTCAGGCCAATCTGCAGCTTGTACTTCCTCTACCACTCATACACCACTGTAGAAATGTTATTTTTTGTTGTTTGGTTCACGACAATAAGTTATATTTTTAAGTTACAGAATTACTTGTAAAAGGCAGGCGGCTCGTGGCTCACCTGAAATGAACTACAACATACAGTATACCCCCCTGTAGAAATAATATGGTTAGGCCTGCTTTTTGTGTTTGTGGTTGATGTGTATTATTTGATACTAATCATAAAAGTAGTCTTTTCATAAAATTATATGCAGTACAAAGTTGCCACGTATGCATTGTTCCAGGTAAACAACAGCAGATGTTGGGGCCCCATACTGATAAGATTTATTACTGTTTGGATGTGGTCTCCCTCGGTATGTGGGAGTTTATGCGATAGAGGTACAGGGTATGGGAATGGTCATTCTGAGAGGTCTCTTTTCCTGACCCCTAGATTGGAAACAGAGGTTTACAGACTCATGTGTTATTGTAGGACCCCATGTATGCCTGAAGGTATAAAAGACGAGTTTGAACAGTGTTCGAGGCAGCAGTACTGATTCGGCTACAGGTGCTGTACAGGTCTAGATGCGCATGCCTGTTGATCCTGATCTTTGATGCAAATAAACTATATTATGTGAAAAGTCAGTATCAGCGGAGTTTCCTTCCATCATTGGATCATCGCCTACCTCTGGGAATTAAGAATAAATTAACCACATGGTTGAAAATCAACTGACAACAATTTTAATAACGGATTTATTGTTTACGGCAAAATGCCAAAAATTCACTAGTTCCAGCTTCTTGATTGCAAATGTTAGCTGGTTTTCTTTGTCCTCCATGATAGTAAATTGAATTTCTTTGGCTTTTGGACTGTTGATTGGACAAAACAAGTAATATGTCAACAGGGGTTTTCGTTTTGTTGTTTCCTAATTGTGATTGGCAATTTATTATCATTTTCAGGCTGTAAGTAATATGAAAGTACAGAATTACTTTGATAAGACAGGCAGCTAGTGGTTTATATGCAAAGTTAGAGAGGGTTTTCTTCACTTCTGAGTGTCTTTTTTCCACCAACAGATTGTTTTTGACCACAGGGTCATCACTGCTGAGCTAGTCTGGTCAGGAATTTAATTACACAGACACATCCCTCATCGAAAGGGAGCTCACTTGTATTTCCTGTTCTTTTGAAAGAAAGGAAGGATTAAGAGAAAATTAAGGCTAAACAATGAGATCAGTTTTGTGTTGCTGTGCTGGTGGTGTGCTAATCCCTGTCACAGACAACCCCTTGCCTTAGTTTTGTCGTCATCTCTATTGATGTGTGTATACTGGTAATTAACGTTTCTTATGTGTGCATATATGTGCCCCTCTTGAGGTTTAGAGTAGCCCAAATTGATGTGTGGTCTGTTAATTTCCTCTTTGGCTCAGAGGTGGAAATTAAGAGAGGTGGGCGTTGTTTGGGTTAGATTTGGAGAGAAGAGCAGGCATGGTGTGGGAGCAGCTCACTTGTAATTTCTCAGTGGGATCAGGGATGTATGCCATGTTGTTGATGGGATAGGGGGTAGGCTTTAGCTCAGTGTTGAGCTTTGTCCAAAGCGCTGTAAGCGTTGGCTGTGAGTGTGGGACAGTGAAACCATGTGGGTGTTTCAAGCAGCACAGCTATGGCACAGGCAACTTTGGCAGGGGACATGAGTCAGGAGGACCTAGAGGATACTAGAGACTGTCGTTCAGCAAGCATCCTTCCTGATAAAGTATCCTTGAGTGAGACATCAAGCACTGAGCTCACACCCGGTCGTCTGTGGATACCAAAAAGAGTGTTTTCACATTGCACAACTCTTCTTCAGTATGCCATGCTTTATTTTATGAACATTTTTGGCTATCTTGCCTCTATCAGGGTGTTGCAAGATAACCATAAGTGTTTGGTGAGAAATGGGCATTGGTAGGCAGTGTATTGTTGTTTATTGTTTGTGGCGTCGGGGGGTGGGTTCTCGTAAGAAGATTTCAACAATTCTTAAGAAGGCCAACTGACAGGATTTTCCCATATAAACAAATATTGTGAAATCCTGAACTATCTGTAAATGTTCACCTACAGCCCAGCAACACTCAAACAAAAACAGCTGCCGCCATCAGATGGGGGTTTGATTGCTTGATGCCGAGGTCACAGAGGCTGTTATGTCAGAGAGGGGCAGGTGATCCTAAAAGCAGGTGTTGATGAGCTGTAAAATCACTTGACTTGCAAAGAGTGAATACTGCCACCAAACATCTGTAGCAGTCCCCTCTAACATAAATTTCTGGGTCAGTCATACAATTAGAATTACTGGCCAACTGTGTCCATGTGAGACATGTCTGCTATTTTCAGCTTACCCTCAGGAATTTTGCTGTGGTCAGCAGCCGCAGGAGTTTGTTTTCCCACAGGGACATCATTGGCAATCCTTCATCTCTTTTGTCTCCCTCTGAACTCTCATACGGCAGCGATAATGTCTCCCTCAATCTCCTCCTTTTCACATCTTCCCATGTCTTGTCTCTGTAATTTTTTTTCTGCAAGGGTTGAAGGTGCTGATGTAACCGTGTGGAATGCCAACTCTTTGCATGATGCCATTAGTATCAGTTGACTTACAGTCAGGCTGTGGCTAGGAATTATAATGTGTGCAATTCTGCGTAACGGAAGCCTCACACTAGTAAACAATACATTTAGGGAAGTGAAACAGACCTCTGGATAAACACAGCATGAAGTTGGATTAGCCTGTTGATTGATATTGCCTTGTATTTTGACTGTCTTCCCATTCTTGTTTGGTCTGTTTGCTTTGGGATGGACTCCTTTGTCTGCATGGGATTGTTTCATTCCTCCCCTGTTTTTCAGCTCTTAACTGTACCTCAGTTCTTCTTTGTCTTTCTTTTCTTTTCTCTCCATTGGACTTAAGTTTCTCTCTGTGGGTTGTAGCTAGGGGCTGTATTTGCCAAGAGAGAAGCAAAGACCTCCCTTTGTGTATAGGAAACAGAGCATTGATACATTTTTGCTGTGTGTATACAGCTGCCTAGCTATATAGACAATAGTGGAGCTGTCAGTCACACTATAAGGGGAAATGGAGTAGGTCTTGGTCTGGAGCTTGGGCCAACGTAACTTGTGTGTGAGAAAGATTCTGCCTTATCTTATTGTTTTAAAGGTTTTTTGTTTTGCCCTTCCCACTTTTTGATTTTTTCTTCTTTTTGTTGTAATTTGAGATAAGAGGGTGTGTCTACAGTTTCATCTGAGCCGTTTTCATTGTGGTCAACTTTATCCAGTGGCCACTACCATAAAGCTCTAACTTACAGGGAGTTCCCTCAGTTTTAAAGCAGCCAGCTACCACATAGCATACATATGAAAGGCAAAAATGGACAATAAGTAAAGTAGGACAAGGAATGTATTCGATGTGATTAATGAACAACCACACTGATGTTTTCAATCAACCTGAGGTTTGTACTCCCACAGATACAGCCTTTGAAATTGTTATGCCACATTCTTCCAATCAGTTTGTTTTGACAGTGCTCGTCTCAGTCGTGAGTCTTGTCTGTCTGTGCTGCTACATTTTCCACCGTTTGCTGTTTGGGTGTGCTTGTTGGTGGGGGTTTTTTCTACTGCTGATGACGATAAAGTCAACATCTCAAATCAGCAGAAATTAAGTTTTTCCCTCTGTTCAAACCTTGTCAGCCACAGCAGGAACAGATTGTTTCTGTAGCATGGTGCCAAACACTCCAGTCACAAATGCCACATGTATTACAAAAAGTACTTAAATTGTTTTAGGTCTTTCTTTAGGTATTCCATCCAGATTTTGTCAGATGATTATGTCCTCTCTTCCTAACCTGTGGATGTGTTTTTTGGAACATCTGCTGGTTGGTTGACTGAAAACCCTTAAGTGGCTCTGTTTCTGTCTACCCCCTCCTGATTCTCCTTTGCTGTGCTTACCATTATATAGCGAGTGACCTATTTTTGCGATTGGTCTGTTTGTATTGCGTAAGCAGTTGTGTCTGCGTGGTTATGTGCTCTAGAGTTCACCCCTGTGTGTGTTTGATTTAGGCTACCCTTGCCATTTCCTGTTTGTTACTGCAATTATACTGCAATTCTTTTCATCACTGCTGGGTTGAGTATAATAAGGCGGTAGAGAATGGAGGGGGTAAAAGACATGGTAATTATCATCAATACTCTGATAAATGGCTCACAGTGTAATCACAGATGTGGTTTTAGGATTGTCTACTTGTAGGACTGTATCGCATTTGTTGATTAAGCATCCAGCTGTAGGTCAGAGTCCTTGTTGAACAATCCAAGGTCATACATACTAATTCTGTCTCTGCAGCTCAGCTTGAAGATAGCCGAGCGTTGGGAAGTGAGGGATTTAGGGTGAAGGGCAGCTGAAGATAACAAAGAAAGGGTGAAGAGAAGAAAATAAGAGGGGAAAAAAGACAAGGGATGACAACAATAAGTCTCTAAGTAACAGGGTGGGGGAGGATGGAGGAAATGAGATGAAGAGAGTGAAACAGAGCTTCAGGCTGAGTGAGAAAGAGAAAAGCCTTTGTCTCTTGAGAGTCCCACAATCACAGCGTAGTAAGGCTTGGGAGCCTTTAGTGGAGGGTTATGAGGGTCTTGGCTTATTTTAAGTCTGGTAAAGCTAGACCAGGGTATACCTCGCAAGTGATTTAAGTGCCAAAAGTGTTTGCTGTAGCATGGGACAATGATCTTTGTGACAGATCGCTAGAGCGATATGACAGGCTAGTGGGGGGTTGCTGTTGATATTGAAGTAGGGGTGTACACTGCCGACACGCTGACCACCTGTCGACATGCTGGTGGGGCAGGCGGGCAGTGGAGGAGGGGGTGTATGGCCTGTTAAGTGGGTAGGGTCAGCATTGGTTACCATAGATACTCTTTTTGTATCTGTGCACGGTGGAATTCCCCGAGACATTCCCCTCTCCTTGCTCCCCCTCCCTCCATCAGTTCTGCTGCTGTTTGCTGTTGGCCCCCTCACTGTGTGCAGTCCGCTAGTGAAACACCCCCTAACTAATGAAATCTAAATACCCTCACGACTTAAATAATCCTGTTTTTTTCCTGCTTACTTTCAGTCTGTTGTGGTTAATTAATCGCCCATTGAGAAAGACATGTGGGTGCAGCAGAGACAAAGGAAACTGCTTATCCTGTTAAGCTGTGTATAGTCCGTGTATGTGTATGGAGACCAGGGGCCACATACATAAAACTTGGTTTTGATTCAATACTTGAAATCTGTGTATTCTTAAAAACAGAAATAGCACATGCAGCCTTGGAGGCAGAATTTCAAACCTCTTCTCATTCGCACTCGGTAAATTGTGTCCACGTGTGTATGAGCTTAATGCTCACTTCTACATTTATCCATGAATGGATATCAATACATCCCTCTTGAATCCTGATTGGGAATAAACTGGTCTCATTCTTTGTGTGATCTGGCCTCAAAGCATCAAAAAAGTCTTTGTTTTTGTTGCCCACAACCAGATAGCGCGAGGAAGTCAAATTTATGATTTGACCTATTTTTGTGCTGTTCTGATTTCTGCATTACAGTATGGGTAAGATAATTAAATGTGAACCTTATATGTTGACTGATTTACTCCTGCTCGAATAATCTCATGGAATTGGGACTGATTCACAGTTTGTCTAAAGGACACTGCAGAAAAACAGACACATACTATCACAAGGGCTTGAACCCAGATTTTCAGATGAAGGATGGATTACTTACTTACTATGTTACCCTGGTGCCCCACTCTGTTGACTTCATATCCAAAAGGTGCAGTTAAGTGTTTTGTTATTGATTGTATAAAGTTTTAATTAATGATTTTGCACCTCACAATTTCTAAAAAATATATAAATCTACCTTCTGTAGCAAGAGCAACAGACACAGCAACGTTTTTCTCAGCCCTTACAGAGAACTGGGTGGAAACATAATTAAGTTTGTTTCACATGGCAATCTGTTTAGAGACCAAGCAGCTTATATCAAACATGCAAGTCCATTAGTAATCATTCTTCATCTGGAGGAAAAAACAATGATGTTTGACCATTTAGAAAATACTGGCAGGGAAACCTCTGGATTGGGAGAGCAGGGAGGCAGAGCCATGTGGGTAGAGAAGTAGCTTGATCCTGACCATGTGCCTGTGTGGATCCACGAGTCTGCAGCATACCACACATTACTGACATCTGGAGCGGAACGCGACACATCAGACAATGTTGCACACTGGCTTTACTACATCAGTACACCCTGGCCAGATTACAGGCCGCAGCTTAGACACACACTCCTATTACTGTACTAACAGACAAATAGAACTGATCTTGCTGGGATGCATTAACAGATCTAGAGAGATAAAATGTATTTCTCACCAGAGGAACGTTATTGCAATCCCACAGTGTCAGGATACATTTGAGCTACAAGGTGGGGTGTCCGGGTGGTCTTGGGGTTTATGACTCTGACAATGTAATTGCAACATCACAAATTCGAGAGCAGCTTTATTGCATGTCATCCCCCTGTATCCCATTTAATAAAGGCAAAAAATGTCCCAAAATAAAAAAAATTAAATTAAATGTGAGCTACAGGGTGCATACAGGAAATATACAGTAAAGAGATGAAGGACAGTGGAGAGAGTATTACAGAGACTCAGATTAACTCAATACAGCCACAGAATAGGAACCATTTAGTTTACATACAATGATGTGACATATTTTTTGGCATACACCCGAAAGGATAAGATAACTGTGGCTTTAGTCCGACACTGATGTCATACGCCGTTGAACGCAACTTTCATAAGATTTTTCTGTCCACAGCTATGACATCCTCCAGTTGACGGGTCAGCAGTTGCCCATCTGCCCATAATTTCCTACCTTTCGCCTAATGCCATAATGACAGTACTTAGAGACGAGTCTTCCCTGTAGCTCAAAAAGACTCAAACATGGCCAGACTAGCCTTGGCATGTAACCTAGCCCCACTAGCACATTTCCCTTTGTAGTGGGAAAATACAACACATTCCTTTTTCACCCTGAAGAGTTCATTTTAGGTCACAGACATTTGCTGTAGTGCCCTTTGACCCTAGCAAAAGGACCATAGCCTTCTTTATGTGTTCTCAGCTGTGTGTTTTCAGCCATCTGTAATTACCTTTTATTGTGGCTTTGTTCCCTACAACTTGATGACTGTCAAAGAGAGTGACGTATGTCTTAGAAGTGTTCACATTCCTTGCTGTACATGCTGTATAAAAGCAGGCCACTCTGAGATGCAGGACGGTCAGCCGGGCAGGAGCAATTGAGTTGCTGTCGGGGCTGTCCGTCTGCAGGCGTGAATAAAACCACAAGAACTACTCCTTGGTTGCCAGTCTTCTGTTTTCCTAAAATTCCCATGGCACCCTTATCATTAGCAAAGTCTGAACATACAAAGGAAAATGGTGTGTGTAAGTCCTCCAGCAGTAGTCTTACAGTGTACCACGCCTCAACTGTAGACCACATCAGAAGAAATTCACCTCTCACCACAGCAGTGTGTGTTCTGTAGGCTGAGGAGTAGGAGGCTTACACTAGCTGGGTGGGGTGGCTACAGAAAGACATTGTACTGTATAATTATAGAGCCTCCTCTTTCCTAAATAGAACACAGGGGCTGTCTTTATGAGACTGTCCTCCTGTATGAGGGCCTGTCAGAAGAAACAGAGTAGGCCTCTGTGAGTGAGTATGCGTGTGTGTTTTCGGACAAGATTTCTCTGTCTACATTGACCAAGAGTTGCCACTGTGAAGGAGGGGGAGGGATTTGTCTCTCGTGATAGAAACCATGAATGAGCATAGAGACAGTCAAGCGGGTGTCTTTTATTGCAAGTTTTCCCCTGTCTGTCCCGTAAGTTGCCTGCAGTAAGTAGTGACTGCAGGATTATGAAAGCTGAAGTTCATCTGGAAAGATTTTGAATAGTCTCTTTGATTATGTATTTTGCATTTTGTAAGATGAACTCAACATATCTGTAAACACCAAAGTAACTATGGGATATAAAACAGTCCCTGATCTCTTTTAACATTGCATTCAAGTTCTCTTTCATGAAGAGGAGACACCTTAAGACACCACCTGAAAGTGTCTGTTCATTGGTTTTGGCTTCCAAGGTTTAACCCAACTGTAGTATTTTACTACTGCTGTTTCTGTCCATATGCTGTTCTTATTGCATGGCTGTCCATCCTGAAAGAGTAATCCCTCCCTTTTTGTTCTTCAGAGGTTCCTTCCTTTTCATGTTAGTTTTTTTACTCTTTTTTTTGTGGAGTTTGCCTCAACTGAATTGAGGGTTTAAGGATTGAGGTAGTATGTTGATTGTGATTTGGGGCTTTATAGATAAAGTATGACTTGGCTTGTAGGACTCTTGTAGGACTATTGAACATCACACAGCGCTGTGTATAATCTTCAATATTTGAGTATCTTGACTCCCAAGCTCAAATCAATTGTCAAATTTCGATTCTTTTGTCTTGAATTCTCACTCAAAAAGGACCTTTTTTCTGTCTCTCTATTTCTGTTTTTATCTTTTGTCCACTGCTCTCTTTCTCTATAATTTTACTGTTACAAAACTTTTGTTCTGTCAGTCACAAAAATGGATTTCGGTCTTATGATACTTTCGTGATCTTTGGGAATTTTTCTTTGCTTCATTTCCTTACATCCAGGAAGATCAAAGTGCAGCCTCTGCAGCTGACAGAGATGGTTGCAAAATGCACACTTAAACCCTGGCTCTGTCTTGTCCAAGTGCCTTGTAAATACATTATGTCTGGATCAGATGGCTTATAATGGTGTGGAAAATTCTGAAAGTGATATGGTAATGTTTTCCCCATCTCTCCCTCTTTTCTCCATTGTTGTCTGTGTGCAGCTGGCCTGCTGCTGCGGCTCAGCGGCCTGCTCATGCTGCTGTAACTGCTGCCCCAAGATCAAACAGTCAACAGGGACCCGCGTCATGTATGCCCTCTATTTCCTGCTGGTCACCATCATCTGTGTCATCATGATGTCCCCCACTGTGGAGCAGGAGTTGAGAGACCATGTAAGTACATAAATCACACACAGCAAACTATCACCCTCCCACAACACATACATGAACATGCTTTTAATTAACTGTGTAAACTACAGGTATATTTAGATATATAATTGAAGAGTTAATCGCTAGAAGGTAACAAGGTAGGGAGGAATAAACGGCACCCAGAGAAAATTGAAGCTCTCATCTGTGCTCCATAACAGCTTGAATTTAAATGGAGAGTGAGTGGAGTGGTTTTGAAACTCCTAAAAGCCTCTAATAGATAAGTGCTTCCATAGTACAGTGATGATAGACTGGTGATAAGTTATGATTAGATCTATTCAGATCAACTCAGATTGGAGGTCATGATTTCCTATGTGTGCAATTGTGTAGGTAGCAACATGACTGCTCTCTGAGGAGTTGGCAGGCATTCAGTACATGCCCCCCACCATCCACCATTTCACCTAAATATGTCTTTATATTTCTTGTGCAAACTGAAGTATAGGTATTGATTCTTGATAGATATTCATTTTTGTTTTTGTACAGTAACGCATGATAAATTGTGCTCTATTTGGATTTGAAGAATGGGATTGCCTTATGACACACCTCTTATATCTGTGTATATAAGTTATGTCTGCATTGTCTAGTCTTTGTAAGTTTAAATGAATGAAATACATTTTTTAGGTCTGTTGTTCTAGTAACCAAGCCAACAGTAGCCTCAATACTGTGATCTTTTACACTGTTTGGCCTACCGCTACGTCTATGCCTTTTCTCCCCAGGCTCCACTTTGCAGAAGCTAGCATCTGTACATAAAATTAGATCCAAGTGTCATTAGACAGTAGAGTGCTATGATAGAAACACACACTGACATGAAGCAGAACTGAAAAGAAAGAATTTGTAGGTTACACAGTCTCCACACAAATATCTTGAAATTGGGTTGTCAGGTGAGCCAACTTTTGTGTTTAGCTCTCTGCTGTAAACAGAATAAAATGTACCAGTATTACCTAGGCAATGCTACCAGGCAAAATGAAAGATTTATAACATTGCTACAGGCAAAGCAGACATTCTTCTATTTTACCTGGCGGTCCCACATGTATCTTCACAGTAGTAAGGCCAGAGTTGAGCAGGAAGGAGTTCAGGCTGGTAGATTTTTTGTTTTAAACCGCCCACCTAGCCTCTGAAGTTGGGAGAAGATACACAGGAGGCCTGCTGTTCTCTCTTTTGATCTTTACGACTTTCAAGTGTTTGCTTCCCCCATGGTACCTCTTTGAATTGTTGTAATGCAGGATTATTATCAGACTGACTCTTTCTGTGGTTGTTTCTGAGAAATTCCAACTCAACTGGAAGGCTTCTGTGAGTGCTGTTAGTCTGTGTTAGTCACAGTCTGGCACAAGGTGGCAGAGATGATGTCCTGATACTTCTCCTTCTCATCCTTTTGCCAGCATTATTGATAGCTGAATATCTGAGCTTGAGAAGTGATGGTCCTGTTTCGAGGTACCATACAGTATAGACTAATATATAGCATACACTAGACTAGAAGACAGTACCCTCTAGCCTGACATCGCTGGACCATTTCGCTAATGCTAATTAGTCTGAAACCTCTATCAACAGGCGCAGACCAAAATGTATCTAAAATTACAAAGTTGGATAGACCTACACCCAATCAGAGTAATGAAACGTGATGTAGCACTGACACATCTTTCTTATCAACAAAAGCTTTAAGTGCAGTTGTTTGTTCTTCTTTTAGAGAAAATATATTGTCCAGTTCATTTAATACTGGCCTTATAGTGGATGAACGTTCCACATCAGTGACAGCCATCTTGGTTTCCGAAAATGCCTCAATGGCACTGTGTCAAACCTGCCCCATATTAGATAAATGGTTGTGATTGGCCTGACCTTGGCCAGTTCGGTTGGAAATCTGTCTGAATGGGAGGAGGACCAGGCACATCTGTCAGAGCAAATAAAACATGATTCATCTGGTTCCCAGGCTAAATACCCTCAACCGACTGTGTTGTTATGGCATTGATCGCAAGCTTCCTCAACTGGGAGTGCTATTTGAAGACGTGATATTTTTCCACCAATGTTCTACTGCTGTTTTTTCTCCACTCTGTTTCCTCGCCCCTTTCTACTGTACAGTATTAAAACGACTCCCTACTGTGCGTCTCCTTGTGAGAAGAGAACTCTGTAAAAGGCCCATCCAGGCACAAAATGGCCTCTGATAGCCCCCACACAATGCCTGCTGAGTTACACACACATATATACTCGTATACATGCACACTGTCAGTCGCACACAGAGCACAGTGGGAAGTCCCAGCTAAGAGAGCAGCCATTGTGCTTATGAGAGTGCTGGTCTTTTCTCAAGAGATTTACAGCTGTCTGAAACAGCCGGCCCCTTTCCCTCTTAATCACTAGACCATGGACATGCTAATACGGTCCTCAACATGAGACAAAAGCTCCAAAATGGGCTTTTTACTCTATGTTGTGATCTGGCTCTGGACTGAGCCTGCACACTGAGGTGATGACAACTCAATCCGTTGGCAGAAATATTCTGCCAATAACTAGTAAAGCCAACTGAAAGCATTTATTATCTGAAAGTAAAGATCTGTCGTTCTCTCAAAAATTGACTTCTGTTTGAAAAGCAGCTCTTGTATTTGACTTTGATTCACATCGCTACAGTCAGGGGGCATCAGAGAAGGGAACAGATATTTGAGCCTCCATTCTGTGGTTATCATTTCAAAGACCGTCTGTTGGCACTGAGCCACTGAAGCACTTCCAATTTCCTGTTGAAGGCTACAGCAAAGTCCTTATCTACTGTACCGGCTACGGTTTTGCTCTCTTCTTTTTTATGCAGCTCACTGTAGCTAGAAATACATTTTGGAACTTTATTTTAAGACAGATCTCCCAATCTTTCTCTCTTGCTCGTGCTTTCTCTGCTTTTCGCACTTCCCAATCCCTCTGACTTGCTGACAAAAGGCGATTAATTTATTCATCTGTGTCTTTTGTTTGTGTACACTGACAGTTAGTTGTAAGGCCCCTCTAACAGCCTGTAGAGAACACAGGATGAAAGAGGGCTTCATGGAGAGAAAGAGGGGTTGTTGTTGCTGCCTGTTCTCTCTTTCTGCTCCTTTAGAGGCATGACGCTCAGAATAGACACTATTGGGGCTTTTGTCTGTGGCCGTGTACTAGACAAACATGAGCAGAGGTGGGGGTTTTTGATTACACCATAATGATCTAATCTAGGTTTCTTGGGTTTGTGATTGTCAATCAGATCCCCTTCTACAGTGACTTGTGTGAGAAGATGAATGCAGGGGAGAACTGCAAAACTCTGGTTGGCTACTCTGCCGTCTACAAGGTGTGCTTCGGCATGGCCTGCTTCTTCTTATTCTTTGCTATCTTCACCATACGAGTCAACAACAGCACAGGCTGGAGGGCGGCCGTACATAACGGGTAAGATGGCCTTTCTGTTCACCTTTTGCCCTTTCAGTCATTAAACAGTTTACATCCATCTATAATATCTAGCAGGAAACCTACATTTGTAGTGCTTGTCTGTGAACACAAAGGAAAAAGCCAAACGAAACACTTGACTGAAGGTATGTACAGTAGGCAGGCAGGTTTTCAGAGTATAAACAAAATATAAATCACACAATATTGTGAGCAAACAACCATATCCTGCAATTAATCATCTCTTTCTTGTGCCTTAGCCAACATGACAAGTGATCTCTGAATGGTTTTCCTGAACACAATTATGAGCATATGCAACATGGCACAAACATAAGCACCTGTTCATCTTGAACACCAGATCTTATTTTTGAAGTCCTTATACTATATATTCTGTATTGACACATGTATTTCTTACACTCCTCTTCCTAACACTATCAGAATTCTGATCTCAGTCATGCTGAGGCTGTCATTGTTTGTTTTTTTGTCATTTGGGTTTTTTTGTGTTTTATGTTTCACTTTTTTCATGTACAACCTTCAACCTTATCACTGATTTGAATATCAGGTTCTGGTTGCTGAAGTTTATTGTGCTGGTGGCGTGCTGCGCTGGAGGCTTCTTCCTCCCAGAAGAGGAAACATTTCTGGAAGGTAAAGAGAATACTATCCAGTGCTGTAATCTAAGCTGGTGTTCGTTATATGTTTTGCTAGATAACATATCATTAATATATTCACGTCAATGGTCGTAAAAAGTTGGAGACACAGGAAGTAATAAGAAAAGATTGGAAGTTTATTATTAGTTAGTATTATTTACCCTTCCATCTTTTCTGTAGTTTGAATATAATCTTGCAGCAAGTGCAACATCTTGCAGTAAGTCACAGATACCTTCTGTGAGGTCTTCTCATCTCTAAAAAAATTTCACTGTCACTACCTCTGTTCAATTCCACAGTTTGGCGCTACGTAGGAGCCGCTTGTGGTTTCATTTTCCTGCTGATCCAGCTCATGCTGTTGGTGGAGTTTGCACACAGATGGAACACAAACTGGTAAGAGCAACATGGCTTCTCTCTGCTCCTGTGTCTTTTTTGTCTCAGCAACTCAGAGTCTGGCTCACTTACGCAAGCATGGACGCCCTGGAAATCGGAAGAGTGCAGTGCTTTTTATTTGTTCTTGAGAAACTCAGAGGGAGGGACATATTCTTCTGTGGGGTTATTTGGATGAAAAAAAGTTGAAAAGAGGGAGTCATGGAGCTTTGTGTTTTTGTGGGTGGAGGGGAGGCTTGGCAGCAGGCCGGCCCTGTGCAGATTCACAGGATGCATATGGCTTAGGAGTATGCACTCCACTCCGTTTCCCCTTCCCTTTCCACACAGACAGACACACACACACACACACACACACACACACATACCACAGCAGATTGTTTCGAACACTTTTAATGGTTTGGTAACCAATGCAGTAAACTTAAACCTCTCAATATGTATTAGTATGTGCGCTTGTACCCACTTTATTCTGGTTTTTCAAAGTGATGTGAAAGCACTTATGCAGCCATAAACCTGTCTTCTTGTCTCCTCAGGGTGCAGGAATAACTCTCCAAACTTTCTCTTTCCTTGAATTTTTCTTTAGGCCAGTCTTTCCTGTGTTCGTTTTCTTTGCTTTTTTTAATCTGTTCACTTGATCTTTTTGACTTATTTAATTTGCTTTATCCTTGTTCATATTGTGTTTTGCCTTTCTGCTGTCTGTTTTCGCTCTCCCTCTCTTTCGGTCTGCAGGAGTTCAGGAGTGAAGTATAATCGTCTATGGTACGCAGCTTTGGCCTTCGTGACTCTGGTGCTGTTCAGTTTTGCAGTAGGAGCTGTAATCTTCATGGGTCTGTTCTACACCCACCCCGAGGCCTGTTTACTCAACAAGATCTTCCTGGGCATCAATGGCAGCCTGTGCCTCATCGTCTCCCTGTTGGCCATCTCCCCATGCATACAGAAACGTGAGGACCTGTACTCACAAGCACATTATCTCATTTGACTGTGCAAGCATTTTCATTTAGGTGGTGTATATAGAAAGCCACTTGGCTTATCACAAAGAGGAACTCACACATTTGAGACACATCAGACATAGTGTAATGATAGATAAATAAGACTGTTGGCTATAATACTTACAGTATTTCTTAAAATATATTTGCACCAACTCAGGAATCTCTGTCAGTAAATCCTGTATTCACCTTTATGTCCCTGCAGTGCAGCCCACATCAGGCCTGCTGCAACCAGGAGTCATCAGTGTGTACGTCATGTATCTCACTTTCTCAGCCTTCTCCAGCAAACCAAAAGAAAGTGAGTATGAACAGACACCTATCTCGACCTAGTAGTCACAGCTGTTGTAGAGGAATTCTGTCTACTTTAGGTTCTTTAATAAAAGCCCAAATCAACGTCTCTGTGAATACAAATTTATTTTATTCATGTACATGGAGAGAGGACTCTTAAATGATAAAGTGAGCAATGTCTAAGTAGTCTAATGGTATGTCGAGCTGTCTTTTATACTGAACAACAAACAATTTCCATATCTTATGGAGTAGCTTGATTCTCGCACAACAAAATCTCCCTAAATGGTTCTAACTGGCTGCTGCATACACATCTTCACTCTGTACCTAGTTCAAGGTTTAAGATAACAGTACCTACTCCCTGTCTTCTCACTGCAGGGCAAATGGAAAAAGTAAAAAAAAATGTGGTTGTTAAAGTGGCTTGTTTTTTCATTAGTAATGATGAAAACTCACAAGACAACAACAGTGGTTTTACAGTTTATTCAAACTGCAGCTTGGAAATTAAAGAGATTCCAGTTAAAAGATTCCAAAAAATGTTATGCTCATATCATGACTTTATGAGTTTTAATAATACATACACGTTTGTAAGTTTGTAAGTCATCTGTTTAAAATACACCAATAACAATTGAGACACTAAAAAGGTACCAAGAAAAGGGTTATTTATTCTCTCATTAAATGATGTGTTGTGGTTGATTTTCTTGTTTTTGGTCAGCTTTCGATAACTTTAAATAAATAACCACTGTCATGTTCATAGGAACTAGATACAGAAGAACGAAACTTCTTGAGTACAAAGTAATTTATTCTTCAGATTGCAGAAAGTACAATACAAACCTGGGTTTGTATACATGTTACGCTCCCCCTGATGGGTTGGGATATTCCTGATTTGTCCGTAATCAAAACACAGAAGTCACTGAGAGTCTCTGAATAGTTGTGAATTAAGGACGGGATCGTATGCCATTACACTTTTACCCACTTGGAGGCTCTATGACACAAGGGAACTTTCTGATTGGTAAGACCTACAGTCACGAATCATGTGCCATTACAACTGTCGCTAAGCGACGAACCAGTCTGCCTTTTTAGACACCTGCGGAACAGGGTGATCCGGACACATACGGTTCCTGGGAAAAGGACTTTCACTGTCTCTGCCCATGATAAAAAGTGCTAATTAGCAAACTTCCCAGGCCTCCTCTACACAGCAAAATGGCCTTGGCCTCTCACCATGTTCGATTGTTGCTTTTTTTGCATTATAAATTCAATGCTTTCTTTGATTAAAATACACATCACAACATCTCAACACATCTAGGTTATAAAATTGATTATGTAACTAACACGGTTTCCTTCAACAGATGTATACTTACAAATAAAAAAATATATGTAATTAATTTCAATGTAAATAAAAAATATAATGAATAGATAAAATTGATTCAATATAATTTGACAGTCAAGTGTTAAGTATTATCATAACAGGTAAGAAATCGTGTGCATCTGTTCTGTGAAAAGTTGTTGTGTTGCACTCAAGAGTAAGAAAAATAAACTGAACCCTATATAATGAGGCCTTTGTAAGATAAGAGATCTCTATAATAAAAATGACAACAAAAAGGTACATCTCAGGTACATCAGTCCTGTTTCTACAGTAACTGTCAAGATAATATTCTTAGCTGAGATACTATTGTAAAGATAATGTTACCCTAAATATTTAATATCTGCACATGCTGCCTAAGCAACGCTGAAGTATACTTCATACTGTTATTGAGGCTGTCTGTGGGTACTCACCCTGTGTGTTGTACTATCACTCCATTTTCCCTTCCCCTCCTTTGTGCCACTGTGCCAAAATACACACACGCTCACTGCATCTTTTGCAATCTCCCTACTCTTTACAATACTCCCTCCACTTCTTCTTTCACCTCATCCATCTCTGTCTGCACATTCGTTTTGTTTAGTGGTGGAGAGAGATGGTGTGAACACAACCGTGTGTGTGTTTCCCCTCAACTCTGGGACGGAGAGTGACAAGAAGATTGTCACCGCTCTGGGAACTGTTATCCTGTTTGGCTGCGTCCTTTACTCTTGGTAAGATATACACACACACACACACAGACACACACACACACACACACACCTTGCTTCTCCTTTTCCTAATCTCAATATCTACACACATACAAACCAAGTTTCCCTGTAATATATCTGTTTTTAGTTTTATATTGTTGAATTTGTGGAGTTGGGAGATTATGCAAAGGCTACAGTCCAAACCCATTAACAGCAGTTCTGTTATAGGCAATGTGGAATAAAAGTAATGTATTTTATGGCTGGCTGTAGCGACAGAGACAAGGTAGTTTTGATTGGCTGTGACTCCGGAGAGGCAGTGCATGATTGGCTGTGGCTAAACCAAGGGTGTGAGAGGCAAGAACTATGGCTTTTTGCATTTGTTCACATGTGTTTCTCATTAAGTGGAGGCATCATGTCTCATGTGGTCGTCTCCTGAAGAACAGGGAATTAGACTCTGCAGCAATCTGAAACTGCAAATTATTGGAAAAATACATAGTGACGAAATTACAACCTTTCTCTCTCTCTCCATCGGTCTTTTATATCCCTTTCTCCACCCTCCATGTAGCTTGACGTCCACCACCAGGCGAAGCTCTGCAGCCCTCAGAGTGTGTAGGAACAGTGAGCCAGAGACTGAGGTAAACGCACAAATATTCAGATCTCACTAGGTGTGTGTGTTAATGAAATATACAGACTGGCTAAATAGATTAACAGGACCTGAAAACCTCACTGACCAGGCACTCCCAATTAGACGTCCTTATCAAATTAAACAGATTAGGCCCAACATGTGTGTGAGACGTGTGTCTACTCCAGTTATGTGGTAACCTTTATGTTTTTCTTTATCCTGCAGAGAGCTCGCTGCTGTTTCTGTTTTGGAGATGATACAGGTAAGGAAAGTCAAATAACTCTCTCTCACTATCACATCTTTTTTTCGTCCTCCTCCTCTATCCCTCCCGCCTCACAAGCCTGTTCAGTGTGTACGCTTGTGTCTCCGCCGTAGTGTTTGCACACAGAGGGGCTATGCTCATTGCTATTCCTCAGCCAGATTGAGGATGGTGAGAAAGTATTGGTCAGCAAACATAGATGATGTCACTGTTACTAGGAGGTTAGTATGACACAGTGAAGCAAGACCAGCGGCAAATAGGAATTGTGGGCAGGCTGACACTGCCCCCTGCTGGAAATAAAGCACTGTTTTATGCTGGCAAATATAACCAGCAGAAAAATGTATCACCACTAGTACACATATTCTATTTAAGAGTTACATATAATTTAAATGAATCCGTCTAGAATGACATTGGACTTTCCCTCATATCTCTTCTCTTGGCTCACGTCACCTCAGCTGAAGTCAGTGTTTCAGGCATTTTCTCACATTAAAAGTGTCTCACCCATATCCTCTTTTTAGATGACTATGATGAGGAGAAGACTGGTTCAGGACAGAACGTGGTGTATGATGAGAGAGAGGGAACCATCTACAGCTACGCTTACTTCCATTTTGTGTTCTTCCTGGGATCCCTTTATGTCATGATGACCGTTACCAACTGGTTCCAGTAAGTGATACTCAATGTGACGTACTGTCTGGTTGTGGTACAATGCTTGGGCATATATGGGTATGCTTATACCGGGCATCCAGGCAATAGTTACACAGTAAGCAATAGAAATGTCCTGTCCCCACAAGACATCCTACGACTAAAAGTAGCTCTTAATTGGCTAAGTTAGAAGAAACTTGCAAAAATAAGGGGCATGTCAGTCTTAACTCTAAGACTGCGTTAAGTTTGTGGTCTAAGAGTAAGTCACAAAGCTACCAGCCCCCAAGACTGAGAGAAGTTCGAGGCAGTCCAGAGGACTCCAAAGTCACTCAGACCTTTTCACACATTGGTCATGTGCTGCTTGTAATGTGTCTTGTCGCATCACTATTTTGGGGAAAAATACAACAATAGTGACCCTCTAAAAGCATATTTAATGGCAGGTTGGTTAATAAGAATCCAGCTCACCAGCAAGTTGAAAAAAACAACAACACAGGAGATGATGGTTTGCAACTCTCCACAACTGTGACAGTAGAAAAATGTAGTTTTCAGTGCTTATGAACATGGAAAATCTCAGAATTACTTCCTCAGGCATCACTTTGTTTGACAAATCATTAAATTGAAATAAATAAATAAAGCTGATTTCATACCCAAGTGCAGAATTATTCCTTTAAAGGATTTGTTCTGTCGACTGAAAAAATATCAGTAACGGTATCAACATACAGGTGGTGTTTGATGACAGATACAATATACATTGTAATTGTCAATTGAGGTTAAGATAAAAAATCAGTGCTTCTTTGTGTCTTTGCTAAGTTCTCTCAATGTGTGCTTCCTTTTGCAGTTATGATAACCATAAGATTGAGAAACTGTTGGACGGGAGCTGGTCTGTGTTCTGGATCAAGATGGCCTCCTGCTGGGTCTGTCTCATCCTATACATGTGGACCCTCATCGCCCCCATGGTCTGCCCAAAGCGCTTTGAGGCCTAGGACACAGTGCCCCCCCCGTACCTTGAAACACAACTCTACACTACCCTCAGCGTTCAAAAATGGAGGATTATGTGTTGCCTTTTGTTTTATATGCTAGTGTTTATTTTACTTTGTTTTACAATGTTAAGCTGTTAATACCTTGATGGTAATTTTTGTTATCTTTTACTACCACTTACTCCTGGAGTTTTGTATTACTTACAGGTTTTAAATTACGTAAAGAATCATGGGAGTTGAGTTACATTGTGAAACATGAGAAGCATCCAGCCCCCATAGATTCCTTGATAATTTCAGATTTGACCGTATATTCTGTAAGTATTTCCTTCGTATGTCAGTTTCAGCCTTTTACTCTCAGCCAGGAATTTCAGTTCTGTACAGTTGGACCATAAAGTTGTAGCAAAGTTTTGGGACAAATTTATTTCAGGTTAGAGAGAGATTGTATTTATTTAAGTGTGTCTTAAGTAATCAGAAATCATTTTGTGAAGGAATGTGGTGTAAATTGATTTAGATTTGTCTCCAACTTTGTTTAAAAACTCATCTCTCAGGCTCAGATGTCAGCTGTATATGTTCATGCTTTGTTATGTTGCGCCCTTTTGTAGAAGTTTTCTATGCAACGGAACAAGCTCTTTTCGATATTGTAGACACCCAGTGTTGTGAAGTTCCCACTTAGATCACAAAGATAATGTTTAAGATTTTATTAATGTCCGTGCTCCCTTTGAGCCATATCTTTTCTTAGGAAAATCCATGTAATTTGTACATTTCCAGTCATCCTTGTTATTGTACAAGGCAGTACTCTTTAAATCAACCTGCCTTACTTAACAGTGACGTTAGTGGAGTGCCGCCTCTCTGGAAGAGCTGCAGTGACATAGATGAGGAACGTTTGCCAAAGGTAGATGTCAGAAAACAGCAAACTACTCGATCAGATTGTTTGGTCAGTTACAGAGAAAAATATACGTTATGTATTTGCATGCACACACACACTTAAATCAGCTGTTTTCTGTACAGTTATGAAGGCTTTTTGCCTTGTCTTTGTTACATGTGTCAGCTCATAATGGTGGTCAGAATAAGGTAGCATGAGTGCTTTTATTAGTAAGTTATTCAACACTGGATGTTGAGTTTACTGCCGAATTAAAATTAACTCAAAGACCTTCACCTGTTTTGGGTTTTTTATATTGCACATTGTCAACTGCAAGACGTTTATGTTTCTCATTCATCCTCAATAAACATGTTCTTTTGTCTGGTTGTATTCCTAACATGTTTTATAATAACTTAAATGTACATTTTGGCTAAAGTTCTGTGGAAAGTTTCATTTGAATTATGCTTTATATACCTGGCAAGTTTGTCATGCGTCAAAATGTTTCCAAAAACGTCATATTTTTAGAAACAAAGAAATTAAATGGTGCTCTGCAGCTGATACCAAGCTCCAAACAAAATCTTAATTCAGATAGCAGGACCTACTGTGAAAGCTGTGTACTACCATAACATACAGGAACATGTTTTGTTCAAGTAGTATGTTTGAAGTTCAGAGATGTGGGTGCCATGCCGTTCACATTGTTCAAACTATTTCAATAAAACATCCATTGAACGCCATGTGGTGTGTTTATTTGCTGATTTAGTTTTCCTTCATTTAGATAAATAACATACAATGATCTCATGTAAAAGATGAGATAGAACCTGCTTTGATTTTGTGAAATGCTCAGGATTTTATTCCACCTACAATATATTCAAAAACAGTATTGCATCGTTAACGGTTCTCATAAAATACTGATAAAACCGTCTGTGATATTGCATCTACATACACAGAACCTGCTGATGTTTTATACAAGAATGTACTTGCTTCAGTTACACTGAATGTAAGTATATAATGCCCAATGTTATACTTTTGTAAGACCTTCTCACTTGAATGATGAAGTGAAAATACTGTCACCAAAATCTTTCACAAAAACTGCCCCCCTCATATTCACCTTTCTTTCTCTAATGTCCTCATATACATCTTTGTTCTCAACAATGCAGCTCTGCGCCTTTCATCCATGTTTTCAACAGGGCTCAAATTGTTTCTTTGATGGATCCTTCCCCCTCTCTGGCTTCACTGTGTGTTCTGGCCATTGAGATCCTGATAGTCAGCAGGAATAGTGTCTGTGGGGGTGAGAAAGAAAAAGAAACTCATAAGTATACTTACAGTTCATGTAGCTGACAGGACTGCCTTTAACTTGCAGACACTCACCGTTGCAACGGTACTTCAGATTGGACCAGATTATATTTTCCTGAGAGAAGCAGAACACGCCCAGTCTCCCGCCTCTCATACTGGTGTCAATTATCACCCCTGTGTCCGCCACCAGGTTGGAACCCTCAAAGAAGCGAGCCCTGGTTCACACACAAGGGTAAACTAGTTAGTCAGTTCACAGTATGAGTGTGTATGTCTTGTCTGTGATTGTTGGTGTGTGTGTCTTCGTACCTGATGTATCCAACCTGGGGTCTGTGCTGGAGGAACCAGCGGTAGGACACTTTGTCCTTCCAGCCAACGTTCCTGGGGTCCTTCCACAGGAGACGGACCTGCTCTGGGGTGTCTCCTGTGTGCCAGAGGGAGTTCCTCAGATACTCACCAGGACCCGTCTTAGACTTCACAACCTAGTGATAAAGAGCAAGATAGCATAAGAGAGGGAAAAACTGGTACTGTCAACCGATGATGAAAGTAAACACACTTCCCCCAGCTGTGGCTCAGGAGGTAGGGCCACCTCACAGGGTGGGCGGGTCGGTCCCCAGATCCTGTCCACCTGTCGAAGTGTCCTTGGGCAAGACATTGAACCCCAAATTGCTCTTGATGGTAGCTCCTGATGTAAAATGCTATATAAATGCAGCCATTTACCTTGAGTTGTATTCCTGGCTCAGCAACAGCTCTGAAGGGCGCAGCCTGCCAGTAGGTTTGTTCTGTCTGTTTCCACATCACCACGTAGAAGGAGGAGGAGTCCTGGTAGCCGAAGATGAAGCCAGCATAGTCGTCATCTGTCACCGTGTTCACATGGAATGTTCCCTCAAAGTCAACCCCACTGAAAGCTTTGTAGCCTACAAATACACAACATATTAGGCTGACAAAAAACACACAGAAGAAAATGGGAAATATTCTATTGTAAAAACAGATGGGGATGAGACAGTATGAGGGTATTCTGTGCTTACCTACAGCAAGGCCAGGGTCAGAGTTCATGGTCTGGACTATCTCCATACCCTGTTGGGATAAAAGAGAGTAGCTTCACTCACAAGATATGTTGTTGTTGAATTTAAAATTACATTCATTTTACACACCTTGTTGCAATTTGCACACTTGTATCCATGCACATGCTTAAAAGGCCACATTTTTTTACTTTTATGTTAGTGCTTGTGTTTGACATTCTTTGTACCACATAGTTAGTTTGTGTACTGCTGCTGTGACATGCAAATCGCTATCTAAGCATTTATCAATCTAAGAAAATAATCAGTTTGATTGTGTTTAAAATACGGTGGTCAGAATGGACGGAACACCTTAAGAAGTTTCAGCTTCATACAGACTGATGAAAAACTGAGAAAATACACTGTAACAGTATTGTTTACCTGATTGAGGACCATCCAGTTGGGGTCAATCTGAGAGTCCCCCTCTGGGTCCAGCACTACAGTCTGATAGGCTCTGAAGTCAGTCAGGGTGACCTCAGCGTTCTCTGGGCAGTGGTCGATTATGTCAATGACATTGTCTTTGTCAAAGTCTCCTTCGCATGCGTCTCCAACTCTGTTCTCTAAAATACATAGACACAGCTTAAGAACCACAGAGCAGAAACACATACTGTACACATGCATGTACACACCCAGGAACAAACATGAAGTAACACTAACTGTCTGTGTCCTGCTGATCTGGGTTGGCAACTAGTCTGCAGTTGTCATCATTGTCCAGTATGCCGTCGTTATCATCGTCATCATCACATTCATCTCCCTATCAAGATAAAATAGCACATTTGGACCAGGGTAAACACAGAGCCATCTATCAGTCATCTATATGTGAAATATGAAGCATTAAATAAATGATATAAAGGATGAAGGAAGAGATAGTTTAAAACCATTCCATCCTTGTCAGTGTCCAGCTGTGAGGAGTTGATGACTGTGGGACAGTTGTCCTTTGTGTTCTGGTGGCCGTCACCATCACTGTCAAAGAGGAGGTAAAACAAATGGCAAAATGAATGAATGTATATTTATATACATTCATAACACAAGTCATGACTGTGGGCTCTACCTGTCTATGTTGTCGTCACAGGTATCGCCTACAAGGTCATCATCTGAGTCAGACTGCAGGTAGACAACACAAACACTGTTGGTCGGAGTTGTGGCAGCAGATTAATCTTTTTCAGGTTGTTGTTGTGTTTGTTACCTGGTTAGGGTTGACCATATCAGGACAGCTGTCACAGGCATCTCCCACCCCATCGTTGTCTCTGTCTGTCTGGTCTGGGTTGGGGACTCGCTGGCAGTTGTCAAGGATATTCTTCAAGCCTGAGAACATGAACACCTCAGCACTTTAATTTCTGTGTCATGTGTAAAAGCGTTGGCATGAAAATAAAAAAAGCACTACAGAACGCAGCCTACAGTCTGTCAAATGCATCACCAGATGGCAGTGTTTGTTTAAGGCGAAGGTGAAATAGTTTCCAGTGGCCTTCAACGCCTGGCGGAGGCTTACCGTGGAAAAATGCTTTTAGAGAGGAGACAGACATGACCAAGCGCTTAGCAATCCAGCCTTGGAGTTAAAGACATAACCAAATGATCAAGAGGTTGGATCTCTGCCAAAATGAATGAACAAGGGTCACTACACAAGTCTAAACATGCAACATGCGTAAGCACATAAAGGTAAACATGCGGTAACGCACAAAGGCAACAAGTTAAAACTGTGTTTCCAGTGGAACAAATGAGAGGTGCACTTAAAGGGCAATCAAGTGAAGTATGTGAGAAAAGTTTGTGAGAAAACACTTACGATTCCAGTTGGAACATTTTAACATTTAACACTGTTTTCTACTGGGGTTTTAACGTTGTTTTTTTTAAATGACGCTTGAGTTGTTTCCCTGAAAGCCAGTGACCTAACTGGTAGAGGATGTGAATTGGAAACAGACACAAAAAAAGACCAGGAGGATGTTTTGAACAGATAAAGTGCTGCCAGTTCAGTGAAAGGAACAAAAATTTCCACACTTTCCACCAAACAGGATTGTAAAGGTTGTATTCTTGTCTAGAGTCAGTCTGGTCCAGACAGTCTGTGGTTTGGATAACCCTCAGACACGGCAGTCTTTTAATGCGATTATCAGCCATTTGGTTTTACAATGTGTACCTAAATTTATTACTTCTAATTGATGCAATAAAAGCAGTAATGGTCCAGTTACTACACCTCCCACAGTTATGACCATCCAACCTTTTCAGCCACAGTGACCATTTTGTCCCTCTAATTACAGCCAGTGATGTGCAGCAATCACAAAACTATGTGACTACAAGAATTATTTGACTGTTAAATAATAACAAACACACGTACCGTCCCCATCCATATCATCATCACATTCATCTCCCAGCCCGTCCTGATCGGTATCCCTCTGTGAGGGATTTTCAACTGTTCTGCAGTTGTCACAGGCATCGCCATGGACATCCTTATCGCTGTTCCTTTGATCCACATTAGGAACGAGCCAGCAGTTGTCCTGAGACAGTCAAACAAGGTTTACAGTATAGTGCATGGGCTCAGTGAGAGAGTTAAATTCATGATCATAAAATGTCAGAGCGTGGAGCTAAGTTACCTACATCTATGTTAATAATGCCATCACTGTCTGCATCATCATCACAGGAGTCACCCATCCCGTCCCTGTCTGCATCTTCTTGGCCAGAGTTTGGCACAAACACACAGTTATCCTGGAAACAACACAGCAAACACACACACAGCATTGATTTTATTAAACTCAATGTTCTCCATGTGTTTTATGAGCTCCAGGGCAGCACCTTCTATGTGGAGCATCCTGATGCTCTCATCATCTACAAACACAAAAGTGTATTACTAGCATGAATTAAATGTAAATAAAGAGAATGTTGGGGGTATAGAATTGCGTACCTGCTTACAGTTGTTGTCCCTGCACTGGAGCGTATTGTCAGGATATGCGTCAATATCTGTGTCCTTTCCACACACATAGCCATTTCCTGCCCAACCAACGCCACACTGACGCACACACAAGACGGAAAAGGCACGGCATGACATTTTATGTAAATTATGTAATGTAGAACAGAACAGTTGGTGATTCACATTCATGATCCAGGGGTATGCATAAAGCTGAATTCTTACCACACAGCTAATGCTGCCGTCTCTCTCCACGACACACTCGGCATTGGCGTCACAGGGGTTGGGTTGACCGTTGGGACAAAGCCTGGTCCCATGGCAGCCTCTCACCTGGTCACCTGTGAAGCCAGTTTTACACTCTCCGCAGCGGAAGGATCCCTGGTGAGGACAGCACAGAATTAAAAACCAAGGCCTTCTGCTATAATGTGATAATAACTATACACTAGTTCCAATGGTCTTACTATAGTGTTGAAGCAGTGTGAGTTGGCAGTGCAACCTCCATTCTCAGGCGGGCCCAGACACTCATCTACATCCTCACACACCTGGGAAGAACAGACGAAAGGAAAAGATTCATATTTGGTCAACAGGCACAGATAAATCAAACGGAATTGATGTTTAATTACTTTTTTATTGTACCTGTTTGTTTGACTTAGCATAGGACACTCCCACTCCATTTATCTCTGGTCCAGTATATCCCAGAGGGCATTTCCCACAACGAAAACCAGGAGCAGTGTTCACACACTGGACACCAGGGAAACATGGGCTAAACTGGCACTAAAACATACACAAAAAACAGATGATGATCAAATGCTAAGTGGTGCTACTTTCCCTTACTGGTTGCAGAGACACATGCACACAAGAAACATATCTCCTAACCCCAACCAACCATACCTCATCCACGTCGTCACAGTGCACCCCGTCTCCTGTATATCCATCTGGACAGGGGGCACACTGGAAACCCCCTGAATCCGTACGGATGCACATGTTCTGTCTGAAACAGGTCCCGGGTGAGCACTGAGTCAGAGGCTGAGGCTGCATGACAAACTGGCCAGGACTTGGAGCTGAACCTGTGTTGGTTGGACTGCCCCCGAGGCCTATGGACACACATAGACAGATATGAAAGCACCTTGTTGAATTGGCATTTTGTCAGTAGTGTGTAAATACTGTAAAAATGAAATCTCTGATCACAGTTTTTGTACTACTTACCACAGGCAAGACACTCTGTGATGGTATTCCTCAGAAAAGATATCTCCTTTATCTTTATCAGAAAGAAATAGAGTGTAGATCAGGATGAACTCAGGTAATTGTGTTATCACTTTACAGCTTATATCAATAGAGGCAAATCAGAATTTTATCTTTTTTACTATTGATAACCTGAAAATCTGAATGAGACTAAGAAGTTTTGAAAGCTGTAAGGTAAGCTCCGGTGATCTGTCTCCTTACATAAAGATTCTCTCAGTGTGTCTGACAAGTGTGAGATGTTGAACTATATAACAGGCATTTTATTGCCTCAGGCTCCCTGTTTGATGCCCTATCTCCTAACAAATCCTCTGCTTTAAATGATCATCTGAAATCATCCACTTCCATCTGCTGCTTGCTTTTACCCCGCTGTCTGTTGCTGAGGTTACATAAAGTCTTGAAACAAGAGTGCTCCAGAAAATCAGCAGATCCTCACAGTCTGGATTCTCACTTTTCAAAACAAATTGCTGATTTTATTGCAAAACCAATCGTACCCTGAGGAAAAAGGAAATTCCAAATAGTTGTCAATCAGCCCACATTCTTCCACTTTTAAAAGTAGGCAACTCTTCTAAACAACCAGGGACCTCTCCACATTTTCTGCTACCCAAGGAACTAAAAAAAAATCCATCCATTTAATTTCATCTCAGCATCAACGTGGTTTTAAAAAGCAACCATAAACAACATCATCAAATTGTTGGACTATTTATTATAACTCTGTTGAAATACTGTGGTGCTCTGTCATTGATTTTCCAAATCATTTTGAACAATTTCAATTTCCCATTTTTTACCTGTTGGTTGAGCAGCTCCTTCATCTCGGATAACATGCTCCTCAGCTCCTGCATGGTGGCCTGGTTGTGTGCCGTCCTGCCTCCCTGGATACCTGAGGGAATTTCCCAAATCCGAATTAGAGAATACACAACACATCTACCAGGTTTAAGTTAAAATGATTGTATGTGTTTGTCAGGTGATGTCTGTTCTCACTCAGCAGCTGCAGAGATTCACCCTGATCCACGCTACAGTCCTGCAGAGTGGCCACATTGTCTATGGTGTCCTCTATCACCAGCTTCAAGTCTGTCAGTTCATCCTTACAAGGGAATAAAAGACAGAAAGAAATTACACAGTTAGAATGCTTGTGAAATATGTCTATCAAGTTATTGCACTGCTCAAACAGTATTCATTTTTACGCTGTCATGTTGGGACTTTATTAGCTTTGTTTCAAATGTATATTTACTCTCAACTGTAAACCTCTTATTCACCTGTCCACTCGACGACAGGGTCCTAAGTGCCACCTTGTTGGGACCAGGTGGGAGTGACCCAAACGCAGCAGGCAGATCATCCAAAGTGTGCGCCAGTTGGCAGTCTATGTAGATATTGAGGCGAGGTGGGCCGCGCTGCAGGCCGCTGGCATGTAGCATCACGTGGTGATCTCGACCATCTGCCAGTGAGGCGTGGTTGAAACTGGTTGTGCCAAATCTACCGTCAGTTTTCTGGTAACGAAGGGTCACTAGTGATGGAGTGAAGTGAGAATGAAAGACAGCGAGCGGGCAGAGAGACAGAGAGGCAGCAGGAGAACATGAGTTAAAACAGATAATGTAGTCTGTTTAAGTAGTTGTCATGTGTCAGTATAATAATTCACCCTTGCTCAGTTTGGCCTGCAAGCTGAACTCCAGGTACTTTGTGTTGTCTTTAGGGTTGATGACACTGTAGAGAGAGGTGGGGGCCTTGTTGTGGAGCCTGAAAGAAGAGAGGAGGAAAGCCTCATCTCGCCCTTTGTTCTTCAGGCTTCCTTGGAGCAAGTCTGGCAGGCAGTCTGGAGAATCCAGCAGGTCATAGACTAACACAGGAGAGGATTGTTAAAAACCTGCATTACACTGCTTTAGATGCGTTGTACTATAATTGTGACAAAATAGTCCAGAGAAAAGGCATAGATTAACGCAGACATTAAGGGAAACATACAGTATGATGGTCAGTCAATAGTGTGCAAGGAGCTTAGGAAATATCAGCACACCAACTGAAAGCACTCCATCTGGTACACTATAAGTGGTGCTGACTTTCTTTTTTTGGCCATATTAATCGCTGCTTTTCTGAGTGTGTGTCTTGATGGCTATGGCTCACAGTGTACTGTGGATTGCTACTGCTGAGTCAGTGCACTATGGTACTTTATTATGTGTGACAGGGTATCTGTGTGTGTGTGTGTGTGTGTGTGTGTGTGTAAGTGCACGTTCATGTTTGTATCCTGCTGTGTTTTATAGAGTGGTAGACTGGAGCTGCAGAGAGGAGCAGCAGTAAACTCTTTCCATTGGAACAAACCCACCGCCTCACACCCACACGCATGGACACATACACACACACACACACACACACACACACACACACACACACACACACACACACAGA
The DNA here is from genome assembly GCF_043641665.1 of Enoplosus armatus. Taxonomy (NCBI): domain Eukaryota; kingdom Metazoa; phylum Chordata; class Actinopteri; order Centrarchiformes; family Enoplosidae; genus Enoplosus; species Enoplosus armatus. Next base: position 15,239,629 of record NC_092183.1, read on the forward strand.
CAAAAACACTTGCACACAGCCATTAGCTGAATTCAAGAATAATACGAAGTGACAGGAAATTGTATGGAAACATTTGCACATGCACTTTCTCAGATGGCAATAAGTGTTGTTTTACCATCTAAGACTGAGCTTATTTAGGTCAGACTGTAACTAGATCCCGGACGTCAAATTCTACAAGCCACAAAAAAGCCAGTTTCATGCCAAGCAAGTCAACAGAATTATTTGTGGCATGCTGCAGATAAGAAGTTGTTAGACCAGACAACAGATGGTCAGTTACACATAAATGGAAAGACAGACTTATTTGATAGTGAAGAGGTTTTGAACGTGTGCTGATCTACACACACATATGTGATGTTTTCCAGAAGAGCATAGAAAGTGAAGAGTACTTACCAATGCCTTGAGCTGTGACAGTGAGCACCAGCTGTTGCAGCACCAGAGACAGAGCCACTGCTCTGGCCCACACACCCATCATCGGTGCTTCAGTATGGGACACAGCTCAGGAGAAGCTCCTCTTGTGGACCAATAAGAGTATCACAGATTAATCCCCTATTTTAATGATCCAACAGAAGGATGGACAAATCCAGATGTTGAAGCAAAATCTCAGCAGAGGTGAGATGGTTTTGTGGCCACGGGCACAGCTTTTAAAGCAAAGGGGAGTGTCCTTGTACTCCACTGTTGCGAAAGTGGCACAGTGCAGGGACTATTTCAATAGTTTGTGGGAGTGTCCCCTTGCTAGGAATTTATTACTAAGTTTGATCAAATGATAAGTTGTATATTGTCCCCGTGTGTAAAAGCTGGAGTAGTACTACATGCTAGAAACAGTGAAAGCCACAAATCCAATATTTAAAACATAAAAATTAGGCATTATACTATGCATTTTATGTATTTATGATCTATTTTATTTAGAGTCAAAATAAAGCTTTTATTCCCTGAGTCTTTCTGTCTAATGTCTTCTTTGATTTGTGATATAATAACATAAAAAGTACTCTAAATCAGTCTGTCTTCAGTTAGCCAACTCTAAAAAATGTCTAAAATGGATTGTGCCTGGGTCTTAAGGGAGGAAAACCTGATTCCAGCTGGCCATTGGTTTTCCCAAAAACATCATGAACCTTGGACGTAGATATGATGTCCTAGTTCATCTCCAGTAATCCAGTTGAATTGTATAACTGTATGCCAGATGTTTTTCATTTTAATTTTATTTTATTTAACTTGTTCGACATGCCTCTGCAAGCCTTTTCCTAATTCCATCTGTTAGAGAATGTGGGAAAAGAAGGACAAAGAGAGCTACACTTGGGACCCTGGAAACATTTCATGATAGATGTCTGGTACTTGTCTTAAAGCTTTCTCTACTAACCTCAAGTAGATTTCAACATCTCAGCTGCTGGTCGGAGCCAAAGAGAGACATTTACCATCCCTCAGTGCATTATCACCGGGCATCAGTCTGTGTCTAGCTGTCTGGTCTCTGACCAAACACCTGGCAGCCTTCAACAGTCTGACTGTCAGCCCAGGGACAGACATCATGCTATTGTTGCTGGAAATAAGTAAAATGCCACAAAAATGGTAATTATTATTTTACATGGAAATCAAAATATGAAAAGGTTGTTGTTGTTTCATTGTTTCATTCTTGCTATACAGTAAGTGAGTCTCTATATACAAGGAGGCATACAGTGTGTCACTGTTCCTTTCAAGACTTGCAGCTGTTTGCTTAAAAACAAGAGCAACTGAGTGATATGACTATTTGATCATGTTATCTCTGGTCTCGTGTAGCCTTTACATTATTGGCATAATAGTGACATAATACATCGAGGGAATATCACCACTCTGAACAACCACATGACTTCTTTAATACAGATGAAGTTTAATTCTTGTAATTAAGATGTGACTCACCAAGCATTTTTTTCTTGGCAATGTTTTACAACAAGTACACATATTTCTATCAGTAACCAAGGAAGGAGGTAAGGAGGGACAAATCAGGACCTAACTGCTAAGTAATATATTGCTCACACATAATCCCTGAATAAGTCTTTAGGAAGATACTTGACAGGAGACTGCTTTATACTAAATGTAAAGTATATATAAGGTATATTAGGTTTTTATGTGTAGATTGTCCTCATCCAAATGGAGGGTCTAAGAATAGAGGCTGTTGTTTGTTATACATATTGTAAAGCTCTTTGTGTGATTTGAGTTGACTATATTAATGGGTCAGTTCCTATTCTGTGCATCTGCACTGTGGACATTTTCTAAATAAATTCTTCCAGAATAATTCAGAATCAGGGGCTGCATTTTCCCAAAAATGTAAAAATAAATATGAGATTGACCTTGGAACCAGCAGTGGGCAAAACAGTCTCATCACAAGGTCCATTAGCAGCTGTTCTGGAGCTTTCGATCGAATCACACAATCTTCCTCAGCAGATCGTGCTGCACAGTTGTCATGGATTTGATTGTTTCCATTTTTTTCTTTTTTCTTTAATGATTTCTCATTGATGCTGTTATATGTTCTCATCCATGTTGATGTATGTTAATAAAATCTCTCATTATGTTTACTATTTTTGTGCCCCCTCTCATAAAAGTGCATCATGCTGCTAGGGTGGCTTAATTCCTTCAGGATTACCTCACCATTACGTACCAATTTTATGACCCTTCAAGCGAAGTAAAGCATCATCCAAACAAAGCTAATGAGTTTTTACTGGGAATTAACCATTATACTTGGATAACATAAACTAGAGTCTGAATTTTCAAAAAATGCAGTCAAAACACATTTATATTAATATTCACATCCGTCTGTCACATTATCATTCTTTCATACAATACAAATGTGCGTGACAGGTCATGTAAACACTTGACAGAAAACATTTGAACATTTTTCATCTGATTAATGTTCTCGCCTGATTTCTTTAACTGACTTTTTCACCTCTGCAGGCTCTGATATGACAGGTACGTCGTGACGTCATCAGCCCCTTCCATGAATCAAAACATGGCGGCTGCCATGGAGCTGAGATGCTGGGGAGGAGACTGGGGGTTGCCTTCCGTCCACACCGAGTCTCTCATAGTTCTGGTAACGTTATCGTCTGCTTGTGAAAATGCGGTCATTATACCCTGCCCTACTTTTTAAGACAAAAAGTTTCTTCTCCGGTTTTCCTGTGCGTCTTCTCTGTGTAGCTCTGGTTAGCTTCCATGCTAACTTACCTACTGCAGTTTGCTTGTTAGCTGCTCGTGCTCAGCTCGATGTGCTGGATAGAAAATAATATTTCCAGTCCAGTTGAATTTCATGTTTGCGCAGCTGCAACATAACATAATGTATGTGAAGTCTGTCCTTCACATACACTATGTCTGGTTGTCATAAGTCACTCTCAAAGCTAACAAAAATTTGGTCCTTCAAGGTCAGCTTGTTGGGGCTCTGATTTTAATTTATTTGTGTATATTCCTCGGTGGTTATTACTACCTCACCGGTAGTAATAACGTTGTTGGGAAATTAACATTGAGTTGTTTGCTGGCTCTTTATCATGTTGTTGTCTCTCAGTGAATCCATGCAGTTTCAACTCTTACCACAAGGTGACATTTGAATAATTGTCTGACCAAGAAAATTGTATGCCATTTTCCCATTTATTTCGTTATACTAATGCATTTTGTTTTAGTTTATTGACAGCATTCTAATTTATTTTATATTTTATATATTTTGTATATATTTATATCTTATATATCTTTATATTTATATTTATAATTTATTTTATAATATATTTTTTGTACTTTTCTAACGTAAGTACAACGTGTCAGACGTTGTCAAGGATAGTCCTGGACTTATTTTTTCATCGTTGTCACTGGTGTTTTCACCAACTTAAAACCGGCATTCAGTGTGTGACATTATGATTAATCGATTAGGCATGGTTGACTGCTAGTGGGACAAAATAAGACATTTGAAGACGTCATCTTGGACTCCAGAAAAATTGTGTGGTTTTACTGTAATTTGACATTTTGTTCCCTAAATCAATCAATGAACAATGAAAATACCCATTAGTTGCAGCCCTAATTGATTTTGTTTCTATTGTAGTGCATTTTTTATTTTCCGCCATGTGATTTTGCTTGTTCTTTTCTCTTTCAGTAAATGAAGCTGTGTCTGGTCAGCAGTTTAATCATAGTGGTACCTTGTGCCAAATCTGCATTTGGAATCTGTGCCATAGTCTGTGCCATAGGGTACTTTAATTGCAGCCAGGTTTCAGCTTCATTACAAGACTGATATCATACAGAACTTAGCCTTGATTTAAATATTACAGTCCTGCTTTGGGCCTGTATACAGCTCAGGAAGTGAATGTTGTATGCTGGAGTGCTTTTGCATTACAGTCCCAGCATAATATCAACAACAGACTTTTAAATCATAAAAGCACCACCGTTGTCTCTTTTTACGTTCTGTCCTTATTCAAGTTTGGATTTTCTTTCAGGCATACAGCAAGTTTTCCGGGGCAAAAGTCTCAGTTTCTCCTATAGACTGGACATGGAAAACTCTAACAGGTGGGCTGCAGCTTCCTATAAACCAGGATTTCATAACATTGTGGTCTAGACACACATGGGAATTGCTAGATATACATATATGGTCGACTGAGAATTCTATGATATAGGAATATTTGTTAAATATATACAGTACAAATAATTGAAGTTTGGAACACAACACTACCCTATGCATAATTAAAATCTCATGACAACTCTAATACTCTAATTACAGCAGTCATGAAAAATTTTCAAACTCAAAAATTCTCCAGAAAAGGTTGAAAAACACAGATTGAAAGCATGGGGGTTTTATGTTTTCATGCATCTGATTGGGTTCCAAAATTAAATTGTAGGTACACAATACAATGTACATTACAAGACCATAACATGTTAATGCAGATGCAATGGCACTCTTAAATAACTTTACCTTTGTTTTGAATTGTAATATCTTGTCGTTCAACCTATAGCGACTGTCCCGGAGTTGCTTTGTGGAGATTCTGCAGTTCAAGGACCTACACAGATTCTCAACTTCCTGAGGAAACAGGTAAGATTGGATGCCAAGGCTGCTCACTGTCCATCACCTGGTCATTATGTCCCTAAAGCCATTTAGCAGAATCAGCAGATCTACTGTGGTATTTATGATTTTTCTTTTTTTCTTTTCCAGAGGTTTAATGCAGACTATGAGCTGACAGCCAGACAAGGAGCAGACACCATGGCATACATCGCTCTGCTTGAAGAAAAACTACGACCAGCTCTGGTAACACCATCTGTCTTCTGCTTGCTCCCTGACAAAAACTAATCTGTGAGTACTGCTAATATTTAGAGTGATTCTTTGTGTCCCACAGTTGCACACTTTCTGGGTGGATGCAGAAAACTACGCCAATTTGACACGACCGTGGTTTGCTTCACGCTCGCCGTTCCCCCTTAACTTTCTCGTCCCTAGTTGCCATGCCAACACCGCCCTCTCCCGCATCCTTCTAACCAAAGGAGAGGCTCCGCTACACAGAATCACTGAGGTGGAGGGAAAGGTAAATATTAATCTATCTGATTCATCAGTGTTGTGTCAACTCTGTCAACATGTCTCTGTTTGACTGCAAAGTTCTCTTTTTCATAACTTTTTCTCCGTCTGCCTCAGATCTACAGTGATGCAAAAGAGTGCCTGAATCTTTTCTCCTACAGACTGGGAACAGCAAACTACTTCTTTGGCAACTCGTGAGTTCTTAAATGTTTAATGTTCATTTGAAGGGCCATATGTGTACATCACAGGTAGGTGCGAAGCTATTGGAAAACGGAATAGATGAAAAAGCTTGAAATATTGGGATGGAAATATTGTCTGGTTAATTAAGTTTGTGGTTAGGAGTCAGGTGTTTTTGTCATTAAATATTCAGTTGGCCATTTGATTTGGCCATTTACACAGCAGGAACCAGGAACTATCACAATAACCCATAGGCCAGATTTTGATGTTCCAGTTGATGTTCATTGCATTAGACAGCGAGGGAAAGAGTCTTCTGAAAGGTATTTCAGAAATCACTGCCTAAATGTATTTTTGTATATGTTTGTGTTTGTAGGCCGACCAGTCTGGACGCCTTTGTGTTTGGTTTTGTGGCTCCACTTTACAAAGCCAGTCTCCCCAGCAGCCCTCTGCAGAGCCACCTCCGACAGCTGGATAACCTCACACGGTTCTGTGACGACATCCTCGCAGTCCACTTCAGCTCGGACCACCCATGTAAGAGCGCTGCGCATATTGGAAATACTCACACTCCTGTGGTTTAAGCACGGTGAAATCTACACACAAAGATGCAGACAGTTTCACATTTGCAAGCACACAAAACAACTAACATCATCGGCATTTTCCTTCTTCTCACATCTTTGTTTCACTGCATGCTTGCTTGTATCTGCTTTATTTAACGCTGTTCCTGTTGCGCTGACTCTCTGCTATCGCTGTCTTCCTCTGTGGGTGTCCCCTTACTTCATCTCTCTCCAGGTCCTCCCCCACCTGTTCAGGAAACAATGGATGCCAACCTCCAGAAACTAACTCAGCTTGTAAACAAAGAGTCCAACTTGATAGAGAAGGTGCTTCTGCTTTCCTTTTATCTTCTTTGCATGGGTTCATGGTTGCATTTGGCAGGTACAATCTCAGCTTTACTAAAACTATATTAAGTGTCTCTTACTGAATCATTGTCATATTATTTTCTGCTCATGCATTTGAGCTCTAACTAAACTGGACATCCTGTACTATAGATGGATGACAACCTTCGCAGCAGCCCTCAGCACAAACCCCACAGACCAGACCTCAAACCCAGTCTGGCCAGTGAGAAGAGCTCTACCCCTGCCTAATCCCTGACCTGTCAACCCTGATCTAGCCTTATGAATGGAGGAGGAGCAGCTTGTAGATGAAAGGTGCAGTTCTGAATCTGACTCAACATCCTGAAATCAAAAAATAGTCATCCAGCTGAACTGACTTGAATGGCAAAAAAATCTAATAATTAATGGATGTATGAGTCTATAATTATAAAAGAGACTATTTTATAGCGATATAATTATGATAGATTTCAAAGATGTTAGTCTAAAAGAGAAGGGAAAGTGCATGTGTGAGGTTTTTTAAAAAGGTTGAGCGCATGTACGTGGTTGAGGATGGAATGCTATGAAGTGGTGCTTGATGAGAAAGACACAGAAAGTTCAAAGGAAAGCAAAAATGGAAAAGTCCAGCAGGGAAAATGAGTGGGCCAATTGTCCATTTTTCTTTTAACCTCTTCTTCCTTTTGTTTTCTATAAGAAATATGTATTTTCTTTATGAAGTTTCCCGTTTTTTCATCACTATACAGTTGATGCCCTATAAGAAATGTGGAAATGTCCTCACCTGCTTCATGAGGATATTGAAATTACTGGCTTAAAGAGACATTGGTCACTAAAGTAGAAAAGTGTTGGGCTTGAGCACCTTATGGTAATATTTGTTTAGTTATTTTATGTTACTCCAGATTATAAATCTGTGTTTTCTCATGGAGGATCTCAGGTCCTTTAGCACCCCTCTGAGCACACGTCCTTCCTCATAGCCACTGTTGAATTGAATAAAATTAAAATTGAATTGGTATAATGTACAGTATGTATGCAGTCATGACTATAGGAATAAGGAATACTTATTTTGCTTTGCGTTCACCTCCTCTGCTTTGTATAGCTTGTATAGTTGTAAATAGTTTCATGATTAACATCAATGCAATTTACTTTCCTCTAATAGGGCTGATCAGCTTATTCACAATCTTTGCTAGATACGCTGAGGTAATGGAAGGGCCTTACACACTGTATTAACTTATTCATGCAAAACATGTGGGACTAATATATATATGTGTGTGTGTGTGTGTGTGTGTGTGTGTGTGTGTGTGAATTTTCCCAATGACTATCAGAACCAGTGTGTCTTTCATTGTTTTTCATTTTAGTTTCTGTGTTGTGTGAGATATTCTTTGACATTAACAATCCACTCACTGCTGTTGTTGCCATGATTTTCCACAACCATTTTTGTAAAACATTTGTTTTGATTTTTCTGCTGTGTTATCATTTGCTGTCCCTATTTAGTGGTCACTTTGTTAAAACTGAAGTGTCTGTCTCATTAGCTGCCTTTTTGTGCTTTATTTTTACCTTCCGAATTTCTAACAGAACTTGGATGGTGAAATGAGTTGCCTTTTCATTTTTCTTTTTACTGCCTTGTTACCTAATATCCTCACAGCTCATACATGACTGAACTTTGTCTGCTCCTTGTGATTGCTTTCATGATTTCTCTGTGTCTCAGTCTGGATACTTGGGCTCTTGCAACTTCTAAAAAAAATCACTTCATGGTTACATTCCCTTTAAAGCACCATATCCTGAAACAATAATGTGTGTGTGTGTGTGTGTGTGTGTGTGTGTGTGCGCTGCCAATTACAAAATCGTGTTGGACTACTAACAGGCTTGTGAGGACCATATGGGTACAGTGTGCCTTCATGACTGCTGGTGTTTTTGTACAATTGTCAAAATGTTCACAGTGTCCTTCATAATTTTGATACATCGTCATAAATGATTTTTGTCATTTCTGTTACTGTTCATTCTCTCAATGGTTGGTTACAACTGTCTTCATATTATTTAAATACAAATATGATAATCTGACTGCCACTGTCTTTTTTCCAAGCAAAATAAACATCTTAATATCGTTTAACTAAATGTGCCCACAAAACAGTCAACTGGAGCCTAGATTCAAATTGTATAAGAGCTGATTGCTTCCTGGTTTGTGCTTGAAAAGATGTTGTAGATGTTTTCTCCATCGTCTAAGCCGATGCAGCAAGGCGTGCTATTGGGGGGGCTTGTTTTTCCAGTAATAATTACAGAAGATTTTACCCTTGCCCACCATGCTTCTCTGATTGTGTGATCGGCTGTTTAGATGTTGGAAGGATAGAGAGCTCTTTGTTTGGTTTTGGCCTTGGACATGGAAAAAATGAGAGTAATTAAGCCGAAAGGATATGATGCATACTTGACATCAGATATTGGTCATCGGTCACATGAGGGAGACTGTCCTGCTGAGGCTTCTCTTGGCTGGCTATTTAATAGGATGTGGTAAAGGGAAATAAATGAAAAATTTGGATCTGTTGTCAAATTTGTACCAAAAATATATCTTGAGTGTTTGCATCATTTCAATTGCAGTGATTTACGACACTATTGTCACCCTTTTCTTCTATTTTTTCTGGGTTAGATAGTGTGACAGATCTCTGGTGTTGAGATGACAAAAACAAAAACAGCAAAAATAAAAATAGTTCCAACTTCCCAACCCAGTGTTATCCACTGCAGGAATGCAGAAAAGAGTCAGTCCCAGTAAAATCAGTCACTTTTTCAAAGAGCTTTCCTTCAGGTTCCAGCTGAGCTGTCCAACAGATGACATGGAAGCCAGCAGCTGTTCCTTTATGATCTGCATTTGTTTTCCCCACACTCCTCTTCTTTCTTTCACTCTCCTCTCTTTGATTCCTCAGAAATGAGGAAAGGTGTCAGAGATGACAGGAAAAGGTGGGAATCTACAGTAGCTGTAAATCATAAAAAGCAATCTGGGAGTCCATGATAGATGATATATTTTGTTTTGTTTTTAGGACTGGTAGCAAAAATGTATTTGATTTCAGCCTGAGGTCCCTTTCAATTGTAATAGAGGGTAAACCCATTCAACTCACATTTTTGCACACATATAATTTGTGTATCAGTGTTTACACACATTTTTAAGTTTATAATAATGTACATTATATTACATTGCAGTAGGTCTAGAAGGCAATGAAAAATACATGGCGAATTGCCATGTATTTTTAATATAGTTTGACTAGTCCAACTAACAAAAACATCAGAAAACTTGTTTGTCTGTATTAGAGGACAGAGAATAAATACATTTTTGGATGATTTAGAGCCAATATTACAGCTAATAGAGTGCTGAGGCCCTCTGGTGGTGAATGTATGTTAGAAAGAAAGCTAATGAGCTGAGTCAAAACAAATTATTAGTCCAGCTGTGCAAATATAAACATGTTCATTCAGCTCAGACATAAAAATCAGTTTACATGACAGGGAAAACAAGTCATCTCCACTTGTTGAGAGTCGCACATAACAAAATATAGTAGTGATCACATCTGTTTACAAAGGTTATTTACACAAATTCACAATATGAAACACAGTTCAAGTTCTACAGTATATTTCTTGGAGCAATAAACTCAGAACTTTGTGTGGAAAAAGGCCTTAACTATTGCTTGTCTCAGTAATAATACTGTGTGTTTGATTTCAATATGTAGTCAGACCATTTACTCATAGTAGCTGTCAGAAAGGGTTTAAATAAAGAGGAGAAAACTGAAAATTAGTAAATCATAGAACATTTACAAAACAGTACAAAACTATCATATCAGCAAATGTTATGGTCAAATTCACAAAATGATCCACAACATTTCACTTCTCCAAAATACAAGACACTCACCTGTGAAAAAACTGCATCAAGGCACTAAATTTAAATCCAGTTGTATTTCACACCGTCATCATTCATTTTCACTGCCTCTGTGTTTGATATCTGCAAGACATTTTGATTTCTGTTACCAAAGAAATAAATGTTGAATCGAATCCCTGTTTGATCAGAGATGCAATGACGCACTATGTTGATTAGGTTTGATCTCACTAAAAACACACAAACCCATCAATGAGGCCTTGTCAGAAGAATGAGAACCAGAACCATATGAGTATATTTTATGTCCTGTCGTATCTGCAGTGTTCTCAGTAATGCAATAATGGTCATTTTAAGATCCTTCAAATCAATGTCCAACATGAACTGTAAACTCCTCAGTGTGTGAGGCAGATAGCAGAGCTAGCTGTCCTTGGTAAACTCCGGCACCTCCAGCACTATGCTGACCTCCAGGCTGCCCGGCATCTCCAGGGCCAGAGCAGGCTGGCACGGCTGGGTGAAACGCTGGCAGAAAGTGCCCAACAACTGACCACTTTGGGCATTGTAGAAAGATAGACGACCAAGCTGGTAATCCAGGAGAGTACCCACTCGCTCAGGCACCTCAATCACGAACACACTGGACTGAACGTCATTGTGGAGCAACTGATACCTGCAGCTGGACAAAGAAAGGAGGGTTTAAACCACACCAGTGATGGAAAGTACAGTAAATAAGGGAAAATGCTTTATGCATACCCTGATGGTGTAGGGATACACTGCAGACACCATGACAGGCTGTTTTCCCCCAGTGGGATGTTTCTATTGGCTGTGCTGTATGCCACTCCAAGCCTGTAAGCTGTGCTTCCAGACACAATGGTCTCCCAGTAGTAATGTCCTTGTGCTGGCAACAACTCACCCAGGATGGATGGACACCTAGAAAACCCATAAACACATAAACTATGATTTACACATATTCCTTAAAAGGTTTCCTTAGAGGGTCCAAAGAGTTCAGAGCTGATGGCAACTCACTGTTTGTCTGTAGACGGTGTGTTTTCATGTGCGTCCTGAGAGTAGTGCAGGGTGGTCTGGTCCACTGACAGCTCCAGAGCAGGGTGAGCAGAGGCCTTCAGCAGGTGGAACCTTGTCCCTGAAGACAGTAACAGGTAAGAAACAAGAATATAAAAAACAAAAACATGTAAAGGAAACTACACAAATGGAAGTACAACGTTTAAGTTTAAGTGTGTGTTTTGTTACCTTTGGTGGAAATGAGTGCAGCCTCGCTCTGTTCGCTGGCTCCAGCCTCCTTCACAGCTTTGATGTAAAACAGATAATTCTCATTGGGCTGCAGGAGAACCCTCTGTTCACAGCTTTTGATACCTGAGATGGACCTAGGAGTATGTCACACACACATGCACACACATAAATTTAAGGAATAAACCTTGGTACCTCAAAATGTGTCGGTGGATAAAATATTCTACTGTAGATTTTTGTCCAGCTAGTTTGAGTATAATTATGTCTTTGCATTTTTATGTCAGAGGCATGTACAGTATATTATTTGTTTGTTTTAAACCAAATTAACAAGCTTTCCTAATATGGTTAGTGTCAGAAATTACAAACCTTGTTAAATTAATGCACTTTTTCTGTCATTCCCACACATCTATCCGGGTACCTGTCTGGTTAAAACAAACACCCACCTGAGCCCCTCTCCCTCCAGTTCATACTGTCGGCAGTACTCCAAGGTGTAGCTCTGTTCAGTTGTCTGTTTTTCTGAGCTCCACCGCAACGTGGCTGAATCCCACATGACAGTACAGCGTTCTGTATCAATCACTGGCACTGATGGAGCTTCCAGAAAGAGAACAAGATATCAATAATAGTTAAAATAGAAATTTGCTTCTAGCTTTGAAGGGCAGTCTTTCTGGACCCCACCAAAAAATGTAGATATTGTAATATAATAGATCTCACCATTAAACACTATTCAAACCAATCTAGACTCCCTTCACAATACCAGTAAAAAATTAAAAGATGCTTTCCAGTTTTATCAGACATATTTATTTTTGTCCCCCATATTTTTGATATCTGTATTTATTATTTGTGTATTGTTTTTCTTTTTTCTTTTTAAATACTTCTAATTCTTAGTGACACAGTGCTTGTCTGCAGTGTGTTTCTGCACCTTCTGTCTTTGCTGCTGTGACTTGTAAATTTCCCCGCTGTGGGATTAATAAAGTCTAAGTCTAAGTCTATGGTTGTTGTATAGTTGTAACTTTAGCTCCAGTGTGTGGACTGACCAGTTCTGAAGGCGAGTCTTTCGCTGGGCAGAGAGCAGCCTGTGTAGTTGACAGCCATCACCCACACTTTATAGGTCTTGTCAGGCTCCAGCTCTTCCAGGACACAATAACTCTCCTTCACTGTCACACGGTACTCCTCTGACACAGCTGTGGACAACAGCAGTCACAACACGTTAATATAAGCATTTGTATGTAGGTATTTAGTAACTGAGAAAGTCAAAGTTGTGCCAGAAAAAGAAATAATCTCTTCTATAATCCCAAAGTGTTGACAGGATTTAGATTTCATATCAACAAAGCAATACCTATTATAAATACTACAAGATAATATACTATAAAATGTGTATTTCTGAAAAAGGACCTATTTTAAATGAACAAATGTAAGAATTAGTTGCATTTTCAATTAGAATTAACTGTTTGCTTTAATTTCTGTCAAAGCAGTACATCAATTTATCTGAAGTAGTTAACGCCACCCTGAAACTACTTACCTCCTAGTGGATCCTCCATGCAGTAGACCTGGAAGCAGTCTATGATATCTCCAGGGTTGACTTTCCAGTAGACAGTGACACTGGTGCTAGTGGCTGAGCCTGGCTCCTGAGGCTGCAGGGTAGGCCTCTGAGGTACTGAGGCACAGACCAGGACACATACAAGATTCATGACTGCCACATATATGCACATGACACAAGACTTCTTGTAGATGTCAAGTGCATCTGCAAATGTTCAATGTGTTTATATCAGACCTACCTGGGATTCCCTTGCGCTGTGTGAGGTGAGAGCTGGAAGTGTTGCCCTTGGCATAGTCCTCGAACACCAGCAGTCCCTTAGGACCCAGCTCCAGTGACATGGCTGAGTCCAGAGCTGCCTTGAGCCTGACCACACAACCACAGCATTTAGCCTTTGGCCACAACCACAAGTCAGGTGTCACAAACCCTCCTTTCTATATACTGGGCTTGAGTCTACCCCTACAGTTAAATATTCAGCATACTGGCATACTACATAGGTTATAGCTCCGCAGGTCAAGCAGAAACCTATATTGGTTATCACTATCTAATGACATTTTTGTTTAAACTGGTTAGAAAATCACACTAGCTCACAAGCCATTCACTGAAAGCACATTACCTTGCATGAATGTCTTCTGGTGACTAGTGGGAGAACAGATTGAAGAAGACTTGATCAGAAATTTGATATAAACCCTGATCACTGGCAGAATATGATACCACTGATCAACAAGCCTCAGGACTCACCCGTGCGTCAGTCTCAGCCTCTCTGGCCGTGGTCTCCAGAGTAGCCTTGGCGGAGTCGATGCTTTCCTGGAAGGAGACAATCTGGTCATATAGCTGCTCCAGCTTGGCCTTCTTCTCCTCTTCCATGCTGACAGACATGTTGTTGTACTGCTCCATCACCAGAGCCATCATCTCCTCGTTCTGCACCTGCATCGCTGCCTCGGTCTCCACACACTGGTCCTGGTCAAGAGGAGAGGGACGGAAAACAGAGATATTATATTCACAAATGAAATTAAATACTATGGAGTGTATCATGTAATTTAATAAGAGTGTTATATACTGATCTAATGGCAAATATTTAAAAGAGGTATAGTCCCATTTGTATTAAATGTGAATTGCACAAAGTTGGCTTGTTTCACCTCTACAGAGTTGTAGGCCAGTTCAAGCTCAGACACCAGGTCCTCGATGTTCTCTGACCTCCCCTGAAGCTCTGCGATCCAGTCACTCAGCTTCTCCTGATAAAAAAAACACACTTGTGGGTAAAATATCAGGTTTGTATCCCAGAGCCTCTGTAAGCAAGATACAGCTGGGATTAAAACATATTAAGACATATTTTTTCAAGTCTTTCTCAAGAACACCCATAAAATGAAAGATCTATGAAAGAATTATTCCTACTCTCCAGCACTGATCATGAAGAGATCACTTGCTAACACACGTCCAATGGAAGAGATGAGAAGAAAAATCTAAAGTCCTCTTTTCGTGCAAACATTTACAATCTTTTTAGAACAAAATTCTCCATTTTTGTTTCCCCAGACAGTGCTTCTTTGCTTTTTCTACAGTACATGTATTTATGTCAGTGAATATAACTTTCTAACTCTCTTTCTCTAAATTGAGTTCTTCACCCTCTCTAAAGATTAACTTGCTGGGTATCAGTTTCCCATGAGTGGCAATATCTGAAACATGAATTTTATTGGCCATCTGATGGATCTGTGGGGTCCCAGTTAACTGTTGTTATTATTTAGAATTAAAAATGTTGCCTTGTGCAGCTTTAAGGGGAATCGTCAGGGAGGATATTCCAGGAGAAAGAACTGTGGCAATCCCCTGTCACCACCTTTACACTGACGGCTCACATTTAACTAGGTCAAGCTGAGGCCAGTTATCACTCCCTGCTCCTTCTGACGCTGACCGTCTCTCCACTAAGAGTCAGAAAACAGGTGTGTGTGTGTGTGTGTGTGTGTGTGTGTGTGTGTTTGTGTGTGAGGAAGAATGCGTGAGCATACTTGCACACATCCATGTCTGAAGAGGTGTACGAGTACATTGCACATTCTAGCTCAGAGAATTGGACTGGATACAGTTTTGCAAAGTTGTTTTGGTAAACTTGTCAGGGATGATTTTCCGCTCTGTGGAGTATCTGAATAGACTGCACTTCTTGGTGCTGAAGTCAGACTTGCATTTTAGCAAGCATGTCTTATTTACAGTCCAGCTGTCAATGTTTCACATAAATACAACATCACACATACGCAAGACCTGGTTCAAATATCACCTAGAAGTTTGCTCCAGCTTTCCTTTGATTTAGATGCCAGATACTTTGTTTATCAGACGCATGGCGAAATATTTCACTTCATTCATGTTGTCGACTCTAATGTATCCTTACAGATTACAGAAAAACAACTGAATATTGTCCCTCCTGGTGAATGAAGTGTTTTGTAGCAGTGAGGAGTGAGGAGCTTTCTCTAATTCAAAACTGGACAGAAGGCTTTTGGAAAACGGAACATCAAAGACAACAAAAATATTTTTTAGATTGCTAGAGGGTCTTACAACATTAATACAGATTTAAAATAGACAAAGGCTGACCCTATGCTGACCCATAGGGACAGTGAGGGAGAACAGTGTGTGTGTGTGTGTGTATGCGTGTGTGAACAGATCACATATCAGTCTCCACTTGATGATGTCACACTGGACCTTTCCATCGATCAAAGTGGAGCATTACATCACAACATGTCAATGTGCTTGGCCGCAGCCTGAGAGCATGAAACCTGCCAGCATGAACGGAAAAGTTATAGCCGACTAATTTAGGACCAGTTTATTATATGATGACCCAAACTAATGCCATTAAACTGTGTGATGATCATAACCGTGTGTTGTAATAATGCTGGTAAAGTGTATGATGATGAGCTGCTATTTGATTATAGCATGCCATCAGACATGAGAACTGCAGCCTGCTAAAATAATCAAACATCTGCGAGACACTGTGAGGCCAGACAGAACAAAAAGTGTTATCTGATCTGAAAAGGAATAATTCAACATTTTGGGAAATATTTGCTTTAGTTAGTAAATAAAACTTAGTTATTCATGTTCTACTAGTAGTAATAAATCATTTTACAGCTAAGCTATTTATTTCAGAGAAAACAAATTATTTAAAAATAAATGTTAATTGAAGGACAATTATAAATTGTGATAAATTAATGAATGTCTATAGTAGTCATTTACAGCTTTTAATGAGTTTCCCTGTTTCAATGTTATGGTCATTTTGGAGGATATAGTTTGTGGTGCTGTTGAATTGTATTGCATTACATAGAGCGGCGTACTCAAATGGGGTGGACAAAATAATAGAAACACCTGTCAGTATAACGCAATACAATTCAACAGCACCACGAACGCTATAACCTTCATGAAGGAGGAATATGAGGCAGGACTGAATTAGTTTTAGCAAGGTGTATCTAATAAAATGGCAGCTGTATATTCCTTTTGTCTGCCAAAATGTAATTCAACAAAGACAAAGATATGTGCAGCGTGTTATCCTTGAATATTAATTATGTTGGTCAGTTAAAACCTCAGTGAGGTCTACCTCTTTGTCAGACCTCTTGTGAAGACTCTGTTATAAACCTCCAATAACAGAAATCCAAACAGACTGTCAATACAAATCACAACATCCATTGTATTTAACCAATTTTTACAGCTGAGGTCTCACAAACCCACAAACAGAAGTGATAATTAATTTTATGTAGGGAACTTCAGAAACACCTCATCTTTTCAAAATCATGTTTATGAGCAATTTTCATAAAATTTGTAAAAGTCAGGAAGTATCAAGGTGATAAAAACATTTTAAGGTTGTTTTGTGACTGTTAAATAGGAGCTGGGATCTCCAGGACTGCAAACACAACATTGGGGATAAAAATCTCTGACAACCCGCATTGTAAACTCTAAAACAAATATTAATGTAAATATAGAAAACATGCTTGCATTCCCATACTACATTACCTTGATTTCCTCGTAGGCTTTGTCCACAGCAGTCACCTCATGGCTGTGATGCTCTCCAGATGCACAATCGTCCTCTGACAGCAGACATCCACAGGTGAGACAGAACCAATCCATCCCCTCCAGCTCAACAGCCAGTCGGGCCTGACTCTCCTCCTCTGCATCAATGATTTCATAGTCAGCCTCAATGAACTCTTCTTCTGGGAACAGTTCAAAGACTTTCTCCTCCTTCTCCATCTCCATCTCCACCTCCATCTCCATCCTCTCTTCTCTCTCCTGACCAAACTCAGGTTGTAGTTCCTCTGCATCTCTCTGTGTTTCAGGTTCCGGCATCTCTTTTGTATCTTGTTTAGATATTACCTCATATTCAAGCTCCACCTCAACAGTCACCTGCGGAGCCTCTACAACTGCCTCATCTTGCTCCATCCTTTGCCCTATATCCTCTTTGGGCAGCTCAATCTCTGGACTTAAATCCTTTTTAAAAATGTTTGTTTCTGGGGCATCTTGTAACTTGTGCATTTCTTCCTTTTGTTCTACATCTGCTGCTTCTGACTGTATATCCTCTCTGTGCAGCCCAGACAAGTCCTCCCGGGGAGTAAAGTTCCTCAGGGGGGAAATGACGCCCTCGTCTTCTTCAGTGTCCCACTCCACCTTCTGCTCCTCTGTGTTGGTCTCCTCCACAGGTGCAGGGGGAGAGTACCTATAGTCTAACTCATTTCTGGGTAGTTCATCTTCCTTTAGAATAACTTCTGGTGTTACTTCCAGTTGAGGCTCTGTCATTGTTTCCTCATTTGGTGTCTGAAGAGTCTCTGAGCATATCGCTGTGGTTTCAGGTGCTATGAGACGTTCACATGTGCTGTCAGGTTTAGAGAGAGCTACTGTAGCACTTTTCGTTTTCTCTGACCATTGACTGATCTCTATGTCCATCTCTACTGCCTGTCCTTTGGGGACAAGGAGGATTAAGTCATCATCTACATTTACCATCTCCTGAATGACAGTCCCAGTGTCCTCTGTGGGTGTTTTATCTTTGGCTTCAGTTATCAGCCAGGTTTTGTCTGAATCGCTGTGAGTTACTGACTCCTCTTGTTGATGCTTAGACTCAAGAATTTCATGCTGTTTCTTATCTGAGTCTGCCTTGACTTCTTCTGGCATCACAGATTCGGTTACTTCACTTGAAATCTCAGTTTTAACCTCTGACTCCTGATCAGGTTCAGTAATATGTTCCGGCAACTGGCTCTGAAATGCAGTATCCTCTGTTAGAGCTTGATGTTCTTCTTCTCCTTCCGGAGCTGCTGTTTGAATATCTGTTGTCTCAACACTTGTTACCTCTTGAAGATCAATCTGAACTTGAGTTTGGATCTCTTTTTCATCCACTGCTTTTTCAATTACCTCCACTACTGCGTGTACTGCAGAATCACAGTCAGTGATAACCTCAACAGGTGCAACATCTTCAGGAGCAACTTCTGCCGCTTCTTTTTCCTCACACAGTGATGTTTCAGTCTCATGTTCTTTCACTTCAGCTGGGGCCTCTGCTATGGCCTCAGTTACTACTTTCTCATCAACAGCCACCATCTTAGTGTCAATAGCCATCTCCTCTGTAGCATTTGCAACAACTTGAGCTGTTTTTTCAACCACTTCTTGTGTCTGACATGGCTGCTCAGTTTCAATAACGCTAGTTGTTTCTGCCGGCACTTCTCTCTTATGCTCCTCACTCTCCTCTGCTTTGTCTACTTTACTGTCCGCCTGTTTAGTTTCAGGAAGTGGTTCATCAGTGCTGCTCTCAGGATGCTCAGTCTGGTCTCTTTTTATCTCATGTTTCACTTTCTGATCCTCCATCTGATTCTCTCTCTTTAGAGACTCCTGAATTGATTCTTCTGAGGCTTCTCTGTCAGTCTGCTCTTCAGTCACCATGGAGACTTGTATTTCCTCCCTCTCCTTTTCTGTTTCTGTAATTATTTCTCTTTTGTCTTCAAATGTTGCAGATTTCAAATCTTCACTCCTATCTCCAACTCTGACCTCCTGTGCCTTTGGTTCCTCTGTCTTTGTCTTGTCCTCGTGTTCTTCTTTGACCACTCTTGTCAGACATCCTGTCACTTCAAAGTTATTCTGCGACCACATCATCCTCCCCTCTGTCTTATCCTCCACTGACTCTGGTTGAACCTCCACTGTGGGAGTTTCATCCTTCAAAATAAACTTCTCCAGGTACCCTTCCGCCTCCTCTGAATCTGACAAACGTCTCTTATAACACTTCTCCGATACCACGCTCTCTGCCTCAGAGTATTCCTCATCGCTCTTCCTCCTCTCGCCGACAGCATCCTCGTAAAGGTCTGAGTACATGAAGGACATGGCGGTGGGCTCCTCCAGTAGGATGGGGTCAATGATCTTAGGGGGTCCAGGGGAGATAAAGATGGGCGTGAGGATGGTCTCTTGACTCCCAAACAACACTGAACCACTCTCCTTCACAGATCTCTGGCTCTCTCGTCTCATTCTCATCCCTGCTCCAACCTCTGCCTCATCAACATCTCTCCGCTGCAGTGCATCAGCAGGAGCTCCTCCATAGAAGACCTCATCCAGGTGTTCCCCGACTATATCTACATCTGTAACAAAGACAAAGGACTCTTCTGATGCAGAGGGGCTGTCTGTAGCTGTCTCCTTGGAAGGCTTTTGTTCCTCTAATTGGGGCTTTGCTGTAGGCCGCTCTGCCTCCTCCTGCACGTCTGGAGCTTGTTCCCCAGGAACCACCTCATCAAGCAAGGTAAACTTCTCGAAGTAGTCTATGTTGCTGGAGCTCTCTTTCTGAGTGGGGGTGTGTCTGAGCTCTGTGTCCGCCGACGGCTGATTAGAGTCTTGCTCTGAGGGCTGAGGAAAGATCACAATCAGTAAGTCAATCCATAGAGGACAATTTAGTGTGTAAAACAACATTTTACTAGACAAATTAAATTTTGAATTTCATGTGAATGGCAGAATGAACCCAAAACTAGTGTTAGAAAGCACGTCATTATTTAAATCACTTAAATCAATCAGATAAATCAGTACCTCTTGATGATTCAGTATTTCCCCCTCCTCAGGCAGGACATGATTCTGTGATTGCCGTGTCCAGTCATGGTGGTATCGGGACCTGATCTTTGGAGTCTCGTCCAAATAAGACAAATTGTCCTGAAGCTCTGTGCTCTCCTCCTCATCCACAGTGGGAAGTTTGGAGGGGACTCTGATGTTGAGAATCTCATAACCTTCTGAAATCAAACTAAACAGCTGCTGATCTTTGTTTCTGATTTCCTCCAAGTCCGGCTCCATTTCGGTTTTCTCCTGTTTGACATTGGGGAGAGAAACCTCTGCCATCTCTGGTCTCTCCACTCCCAGAGCTGAAGCTGATCTTGAACTACCAGGTCGACTCAGCCTGTCCCCCAGCCTGCTGCTCCTTCCTCCGGACCTTGTCCTCCTGCGGACTATCTTCTCTTCATCAAAGACAATGGTGATCTTCCCTGCCGCTCCAGAGCCCTCCATGCTGTAGCCTTCAGAGATGGAGCTGGTCTCCGAGGCCCAGGGGGTGGAACAGCGGCTAGAGGCTGTCTCCCAAACAATACCACTATCCTCGCTCTGAACAGTTACCATGGAGAACGATGGATCCACCATCAGGCACTGGAGTTTGGGCTTCACAGACTGGTCCTGCACAACCTCTCGCAGACTGGATGAGAAAGGAATGGACAGAGTTAGAGCAAGGACAGCAGGCTGTTTGGGCCGTTCACGACAAGAGGAAGGGCATGACTAAACAGTTTAACTGCAAGAAGAGATCCTTTTGGCACAGCTCATGGAAATGCAAGCAGAGAACAAACCAATGAATCAAATCAAAACATATCTGAGCAAGATGTGCCAGCATGGACACCACATGCACGTTTTGCACCTGAGGCAATTTAGCAAATCTAAGCTGAAAACACGATAACACCCGCTGACCTATTCTCAAGATGATTACTTGAGGAGTGTGGATCTCCAGCATTAGACCAGGTGTCTGGTGCCAGGCTGCCAATGTGAGTGATGAGCTGAAAAAATAATGATCCAGTACACTCTGAGCTGTCCCTGCCCCTGCAGGGTTATAACAAGGTGACGTCCCAAAGCGTCATTCATGTAATATTAGAGAAGAGATGCTGGCCTTCCCAGATACATTCAACATATCAGTGTCTTCTACTATTTATGACATGGCAAGGATAGCTAGAGCACACAGTATGAAACATGATAAATGAGATGTAAAATATGGGATAGTGAATAATATAAAATATTAGAATAGAGCTGCCTGCAGTGCCACACTGACAATTCCTTGTATGAGTTGAAGAACAGATGATTATTTAATATATTAAATGAAAGTAATGGAGTGCTTCTTTGTGTCATTTGAATACGTGTCCAGTCGCGCTCTCTAGACAGAGATAAGACACCGCTTCTCATTTCTCTCTTTAAAGCAGAACGTATGAGTCCAGAAACAAGTTTCTCACAGACTCCATTCAATAAATTTAATGGTGAAATTTCCCAGCAGAAAAGACACCGCTTTACACAAAGATAAGTGAGCCGCAGTTGAGGTTATTCAGCTTGTAAGATCCAGTGTGTAAAGCACCTGTTTTGTAGCTCCTCCACTTCGTCTTCATCGTCCTGGCTGATGGCCTCTGAAGCCTCACACTGAAACTCCTGCAGCTCTGTCATCTCCGAGTCCAGACTCTCACACTCCTCCATCTTGGTAATATCTTCCAGCTCTTCCCTTTGCAGTTCCCCAATGTTGTTTTTCTGTGTATTTTAGAGTCCTCTTGATGTTTTCAGCCACTCTGATTTTGGAAGAGTTGGTCTGTCTGTTTGTGTCATTCTAAGTTGGGAGCTGTCCATCTGACTCAGCGGGGGACAGAAATAGACCGAGTGGGGAATGAAAAGAGGGGAGTGGAGATAGAGAGGGGCAAAGCAGTGAGAGAGGGTCGGCCTTACTGGGTCTTAGGTTAAGCACACTAACAACAAACTCTAAGAAGTTAGATTTTGAACTTTTGAAAAATATTGTGACATGGAAAAACCATCACAATCTTGGACTGTGTCAGTGGCTAACAGCTGCATGAGCCAGTGTGACTTTAAGATCAAAATCCCCATTGCTAAGTTAAATATAGGCCATGTGCTGAAACAGTACCCCCCTGGTCCCCCTGCTGCTGGTGGCAACACTAAACAGGGCCACGCAACCACACGTCTTGTAAGGTATCTACCCCCTGGCAGTACAGGCACTGTGCAGAAGTCATAAAACTTGGTGTAATAAGGCGTCAAACCACAGAACAAAAACCAGTCAACACAGGAGCTGCCAGAGGAACCTGCAGAGAGCACTTGAACAAAAGGTGCAGATATCCAAGAGTCATCATTGCATAATCTTTTTTTAAGGCCTGTGACTCACAATTATTTATAACACACTAAATTACATCAGAGCTCCCGATGACGGTGGATAAACTACATGACCATGAAGGAAAAAAATGACATCTGACTTCAAAATATCAGTTGGTTTGGACCAGATCTATGGGATGGTGTCCGTGCTTATGGACAACTTCTGTTCCAGGTTAACCAGTTCCTGTGGATAAATCTCTAATGTTGAGTTTTAACTGCAAGGTGATCAAATGTAATATTGTGTCATGAGTCATCAAGTGTTTATTGTTGAGTCCTGTTTACATCCCACACCCCAGAATGGGCTGTTGTACCATTTTGCAGAAATTACCTTAAAACATAAAATCATATGTAACATGAAAGATAGCTGCAAAGATTTAATAGGATTTTGGCACTTCTATTAGCATTGCCAAGAATTCAGTAGAGCTAAAAAAAAAACAATCATACATCTTCAGAGATTTAATTTTTTTAAATAAACATTTAAAAGTCAGTAATGTACAAAAAGAGCTGAGGAAAAATATAAACCAAAAAGAAAAAACAAAGTCCTACTAAAGTGTAAACCAATAACTCATGTATTAAGTGAAATGAAAATTATTTTTTGTCCAAATAAATCAAGTAGATACTGAACTAAAATGACACAGCATGGACCTGACACCAGTCTAGGGAAAATAATAACACACATCGGCAGCGATGATAAAGTGGGAATAACCAGCTCTCTAGTGATCACCTCGGAGTAACTTAAATTATGACACTAACACTAACTTCAATTAACAAGCTCAGTTTTCAGAGGAGCTTAGAAACTTAAAGACTGTGATGATGATAAAAGAGTGCCTTTAATGCCGCTGTACAAAAAAAGTGTCTATGGTGTTTAAACCCACAATAGCGTCACTACTGACCTAGAAAAATATATAAAAGGCTTTTATGTTACAAGTTGGTCCAGACGGGCTGAGGACAATATACTGTATACACTGTACTTATATGTGGCAGAAACTAATTATTGGCATCTTCAAATCTGACTCTGTGCAGTATGGCTCTAGCAATGTCTATATAACTAAACTGAGATTAGAGGAGGAGAACTTGGTTGAGACCAGTCAAACCTTAATGCTGCTGCTTCCATTTAAGATAGCTTGAGATATGAGCAGGTTGCAGGTATTATTTTGTCCTAGCACACTTTGTCAGTGTACTTAATTTGTCCCAGGAATGCTATCTGTGTTGGGAAAGAAGGCCGTGTAGCGGCAATAACCATCTATAACAACACTGACCATTATTATCCTGCTTCAGTGCATTGTCTCTCTGTCACCAGTTTAAGTGACAGGATTATAATTTTAGAGTCCTCTGGTGTCACTAAACAAATATGTTATCAGTTACAATAATTTGGCAAAGCAGTGAAAGTGCGTACAGTATTTTCCATATGTACTGCGACAGGATATACAGTATGTGACCAATACAGAGGCTGCCAGAGCACTCAGAGTCACAAAGTCTTTCTGGTTGTGAGGTGCAGAGGCAGCAGGGCTTCTCTCTCAGCACATCCCAAAGGTCTCTCCTCGTTTCTGGGGACAGGCCTGTCTTGAGGTAGAAGACTCCCAGCAGCTTTTATAATTAGAGGAATCCCTTATCTCCTGGATGACTCCTTATTAATGATGGCTCTGACTGGGAGGATCGAGTTCAGGTCCTTCCTCTGTTGTAGTATCCGACGTGACTGCGGAGACACAGAGAGATAAGAAGCAGGAGTATTATGAATAACTCATGGCTGGCCCACAGCAGCGTGGGGAAGAAAGAAAATATGAAGGGAGCACAGTTATCAGGACTAGTATGTACCTCTGCAAACTGAGCTTTAATGGCATCAAACTTGATCTTCTCATGGACGGCCCTGGCAACGTTATTTCTTTCAAATGGCTCTGAAACACAAGGAAATCCTGTCACTCACTGAATATGTAGCATTAATGGGGATATTTCTAACACTGATGCAGTGGAGGAGACCATGGCATGTTATGTCCACTGAAATGTTTACCTTCCACACATATGTATTTGTTTCTCCACTCTTGAGAATTGTTCTTGGGCAAAGCTCTGGCCTCTCGTACAGAGATCACCTGCTTATCCCACCTGCAAGACACAGAAAGACAAAAGCAAGGGAATTATTTACTGCTTATTAGACTGAAAATGAACACAATGACCAAGGTCCTCCAGGACTGTAACAGTGGCTTTGCAGATTTTAGATAATCAATCACAAAATATGCACATTTTACAGCCAACAAACAAAGGGATTTTTCAAAGTTTTTCAGAAAATCAGTACATGTTTGCTTGGTGAGTTTCAGTTCAACCATGTGACTGTAGCAAGGTAACACACATACTGCAAACACAGGGATGTCATGTTAGTGCCGCTTAAGGCCAAAGGTCCCACCTGTTCCTGCCCTTCACCCAGAAACATGAAACCGGAGAAGAGGATGTAGGGTAGAGGGAGGAGAGGAGAGACGAAGTTGGCCAGAGGAGCAGGAGATGAGGAATGGGAGCAGGAAAATGAGCAGGCAAAAGAACCATGGATGCATCTGAAACACTAGACTCAGTAATGTGATGTCCTTGGGAGATACCTGAAGTCCGTGGCATAGTATTTGAGAAAGCCCAGAAGCAGCTCTCCCAGAGAGGACTGGTTTCTTGAGATGTAGGGGGGGACATGTTTGGGTCCCTCTGGAACCATGTCAATGTCCATGAAGGGATTAAAACACTCCTGAAAATCAAGGCACAGGACACAAAGACTTTTAACTGAGTACCTTTTCATTATATAATAGATATTATATATTATATATAAATAGATATATTTCTTTGTGATGGATGAAGCAATGGTGATGCAGAAATGTCTTTTTACAAAAAGAGAGGATGAGAATGGAAATAAGTGTCTGCAAGGCATTCTGCCTTTTGCATTGTCTATAATTTACGTGTTAAACATACTGTTTGACTTTCAGCAAAACAGTTCCAGTTGCACTCCTTATAATTAACCTGGATGAGAAGTTAAAAAAGGCTAAAATGAAACAAGATTCAGTTGCAAAAACAAGACACTTACTGGGTAATCCCTCTGTAGAGAGGGAAGGA
Source organism: Enoplosus armatus (assembly GCF_043641665.1). Taxonomy (NCBI): domain Eukaryota; kingdom Metazoa; phylum Chordata; class Actinopteri; order Centrarchiformes; family Enoplosidae; genus Enoplosus; species Enoplosus armatus. Next base: position 15,265,275 of record NC_092183.1, read on the forward strand.
CAGGTTCATTGAGAGCTGTTAAGAAAACAACACATATAAGACGAGATTCAAAGTACAAATTGGAATGAAAAGAGATTTTGTACGTGTGTGTGATTGCACTGACTCTGGAGGTAGTGCAGCACCATCAGCACCAGTGTGTAGCTGCTTAATGTTCCTTTGCTGGCATCATTGATTTGATTGTGCCGTGCCCATTTCTTCACAACAAGAATCATGGGTCTTATCCTGAGATCAGCTGAGAGAGACCACACAAACACAGACACACAGTCAGAACAAGAAACTTTTTCATCTTCCTTTCAAATAACAAATACACAGCTTGCAGCTTAACTACTAAACAGAGTGATCAGTCACAGTGTGAGCTCACTTAAAATTAGACAGAGGAATTTTGAAAAGTTACTGCCATAAAAATCCAGGTATTATTGACCGTCTCACCCACCATAGGCATAACTCCTCAGAAGGAATGTGTTTCTGATGCCCACTGTGTTGTTGATATTCAGATCAAACTCCAGATCACTAAAGAGGGTAGGAGTAGTAAAAGGGTCACATGAACACTTATTTCTGACTTTGATGATGTAAAAACTGGCTTCAACGACTGTTTTGCTCCTACCTGCCTTTCTCTCTGAACCTGAGGATCGGCACTTTGGCTCTGATCAGCTGAGTCCTCTCTACATATGCTATGAATCAAAACAAACATCATGAGATCTGTAGTAGTAGTTTTAGTTTCCTTTTCTGTAAACCTGAAAGTCTTTTTCCACTGGGTAAATAGCTCCACCCAGTGGACTCTGCGGAGAACATGAAATCTGTGGAAAAAAAATCCCAGTGCAAGGATCCACTATTGATCTGTGTATTTTTTATTTTGTTTAGTAATATGGTTATATACAGTAAAGCTAAGTAAGAAGTAAGTTAGTTAGTTAGATAGTATTAACTAAGTGAGAGTGTTTCCAACCATGCTAAGAAGACAATATATTATTCTAAATGTTTGAATATTCAAAAAAGGGGTTTACTATTACTCACACAGTGATCTGAACAACCTTTGCAGGGCAGAAAGTACATGAATAGGATCAGGTCTTTTCTGAAACAGAAAACAGAAAAACATGCAGGTGTTTAAGAGGAAGTGGGTATGTATCATACACATACACATACACACACAGACACACACACACACACACACACACACACACACAGTTTGGATGACATTCACAGAGCAGAATCAGAGATACTCACATTTCCCTTGAGGACCAAACACAGATCAGCATCACTGCTCCGGCAGCCCAACCCATTCATAGAAGATCCAGTCAAGTAAAGTCGAGCCACTATGAGAAACACACTTGGTGAATAAGGATCACAACAGAAAGTCAGAGCAGAGCATGACTGTGTATTTCATACACACCTGTATAGACACGCTGTATGTCTTGCTGCAACCGAGTTCGGCACGTCTCCTTTCGGGCCAAATCGGAAGATTGCTGCTGGCACGCCTCAAACAGCTCCACCATCTGACCACTCAACTGAGGGCACAAACACATGAACACTGACTAAACCAATCATAACTGTACACTTACAGCCAGACTTGATGTATATCAACTGCAGGTTAAAGCCATCCGAATATACAGTACCTTGTCCTTAGCGTAGGCCTGCAGGCTGTTGGAGCTTTCTGTAATAGCAGGCACCTGATGGTGGGCATGGGACCGTGGGCTGGGATAAGCTTGATCAAACTCAGCGAAGGATGATCTTGATGACCCTGCCACTGCTTGGTCATGATGACGAGGGGGAGGTGTCCAAATTAAAGGGGAGCCGATTATTGGGTGGGAAGAAGAGTCAAGGCGTTGGCGCTTCACAACATGGGGGCTGTATTCATCAATCTGCCTCCTGAAGGGAACATAATGATATGGAAACACGAGACAAGATATGTTAAAGGCAAATGTTCATAAAATGGAAGTGAGTTTAAAGATATAGAAGAATGAGACAGAGATTATTCAGTCATGAATAAATGGTAAAATGACATACTTGCGCCTATTGGCCATAGGTGTTGTGCGAGGAGGAGGGACTGGAGGGGTGGATGGTATGGGCTTCCATTCATAGACAGGCAACATCTGTAGTCCAGGAACACAGAAGCTACCAAACAGACATGCACAGATTACTGCACAGGACATCAAAGCTAACAAAAAGTAAAACATTTGTAAGTTTACTACTATTGTACTGATGCTGCTGATATCTAGCACAACAGCGCAGTTAGTTTCTTCGTCAGGCTCACCTGTTGACACCAGCCATGCTTTGGTGGTTGTAATCGTAGTACCGGGGCGCTGGGGGTGGTGGGTAGGGGCCCTTACTGTAGGCTGCCCGCCCCCTCGGTGCAGCTCTGTGGGGGAACATTCTGCGGTTCTTCACAGAACTCCAGCATCAACTCCGCTGATTTCCTGAAAGAAAACCAACATAGCGACAATACAGCTGTTAGTGTCAGCAACTAAAGACCAACTGTCACTATCACCATTACTGAACTCACCACCCAACAGTAATGGTAATGCCACAAAGAGTTACTCAGGAAACCGAAACTTACTGGTGATCGGGCAACGAGCTAACTATTAGCTCAGACCTCGTTAAGCAGCGTATAGCTAGCTAATTCAAATATCGGTAGCGATATTATCACACAATTAAATCTGTTTCTCTGTACATTCGTGTCAAGTGTATGTATTTGGAAATGTGCCACAACATGTTAAAAACGTTTACTCAAAAGCTGAACTGAACACTTACCAAATTGCATGTCACATGTAAACAAAACTGGAGGTGCTAGTTTCCTGAGTTACATACTTCCTCATTGATGCCATGACGTAATTGAACGCGATTTAAAGGGGAAGTGGCCATGCTAGTTAAAGCGAACATCCACGCAAAAGCAAAAAACAAAAAAGGTTTAGGCTGCACTGTGCTGTATCAATAATATTGGACAGTGAAATCAAGATCAGACCCCGCAAAAAAGCCAATACATCAAGACTTGAATTTATGATACCTGTAATTGTCTGTGTATGCTCTTTTACATTTTGTTTGAGATACTGTATATCCAAATTAGTTTTATTTGAATAAAGAGCTTACACCTGTGAATCAGATAAGCCCACTTACCAGTAAAATGACCATGGCTGCGTCCACGTTGTCCATTATCCATTGTCTGTGGAGCAGCTGACATCTTTTCTTTTGCAGCTGACATCTTTTGCTGACTGAATGACTGAACTGTTCAAATCGACATATTTAAACGGATCTTTTCAATATTGTAAACATAACATTCATGGATTCTATTTTAGGTAGGGTGGGGTTTCCCTTCAAAAGTCCACTATGGTAGATCAGTGATTAGAAGAGTGATGAAAAAACAATAGGATTGACAGTCATTACTGTTAGCAGGCACTAAATCAACAGTCAACAGACACAGTTAGCAAGAGACTGATTTTGTGAGCCTAATTTTTGGTTTTTCATTATTGTATTGAGTACAAGTACTTGAGTATTGTTACTGTTACTGCTTTGAGTTACGTGACCCACCAGTCCATCGTCATTTCATTAATTTGTTATGGAGTAACTCCATGTAGACTACCTGAGCTCCTAGATCATATATGAGCCTCCATATTCCCTGGTTTATAGCCTTGGGTTATTCTAAATATAACTGGCTTAAGCCATGATATATGAACATTTCTGAGTGGTGCCCACCTTAAAATAGTTATTCCCTCACGAGGTTCAGAATTAGATGTGGCCCCAAAATCACCATTCTATGACTTGAATAGAACCAATTCGATATTAAAAAACAGAAACTCATTAAACAGCTCACAGAGATCCATACAAGAGAATATGAAGAATTTAAAAGAATCAGATACGAGAGAACAGCATGTACAATTGTGGCAAATATACATTTTAAAGCAAAATGCAGATTACATTAGATTTGTCCTGCAGGCTGCCAAAGACAATTGATTTATTGACAGACAATAGCCCAAATAACTCATGGAGCATGAACTGGGTTATTCATTGGGTTGTTTGTTACTAAACTGTGCTGTATTAAAGACAGCAGTGACCTGTTCACTCGGCATAATAACACAATGATAATGCTGCTAGTTCATTCAGACGTACATATTACACCTTTGGAATAACATTTTCTTTGAGCATTTGGTGAGTAGGCTATACTTCCCAATAAACTTCTTATAAAACAACAAAGCATCAAATGGCATCAGTCCCTTGAGCACAGAGTGACGTCACTGCGGAGGACGGTATCGTGACGTAGACAGTTCAATACTGACAGTGAAATGAGTGGGAGGGAAGCGGATGCATCAGCCAGATGTAGAGCAGTTTGGGGGGCTGGGTGTGGAGTCTGTGGACAGGCTTAGATCAATAAAGCACACATATAGCTAGGATAGTTTAATGTATGCAAATGACTCATTGATAAGGAGGGCAGGAATTTGTCACGTGAATCGGTAAATAAAGGCATAAATTAATGTTGCAGAAGCACCAGAGATGCTGTAGGGTTAGTTCTAGAGCCACAAATCGGCTTTATTGTGGACATGCACTGGTTATATGAGTGTGTGGAATAGCTGTGAAATAGCTGTAGTCTGGGCGAGAGAGTGGGGGTGTAGCCTGTGAGCCTATGGTAATGAGAGAGAGAGAGAGAGAGAGAGCCGCGGGTGGACAGTGTGATGTTGTGCGTTATCTACTGGCTAAATGAAGGTTGTCTTTCCCAGTTCAGGCAACAGGACTTCTCCACCCTTCCAGTGAGGATCTGTAATTTACACGACAACAGCAGGGCGCCTGTCGGATCTCCATTGGTCTCTGCGCTGGATCTCCCACAGCGCTGCTACTGCCGCTACTGCTCCATCACCAAACCCTCAGCGTCAAAGGAGGAGAACAAGATCTGATTTCCGTGCCATGTGCAGAGCGACACGTATGTGTGGTTTCATGCGGTGAAAGCGGAGGGGAATGGAGCAGTTGTCATCAAATTCCTGCAGACGTATCGACGGTGAAACATTGAAGGCAGTCGTGTAGAGAGAAGACCTTCATACGCAGCAGCCAATCCAAGAGATTCGTTTTTATTGCCAGCGAAAAGGATCAGGTGTCGCCTTTCATGTCATCCATCACAATGGGGTAAGTGTGATTATTCTCTCACAGGCTGACTGAGACTCCTTTCCCTCCTTTATCAGCTGCTCACATTGTATGAACTTCCCTGCCATGGAAACCACATCACGCATAACACAATAATGACCCGGGTGTATGCGTAAAAATGTCTCTGTATTACATGACAGCTAATAAACCTTATGGTGGATGGTTCAGATAGGCTGTCTGACATGTGTGGTCAAGTGGTGATCTTCTGGCGGCCTTGATGTGCTGTACACTAAAACAACAAATTCTGAGACATATCATAGACATAGCAACTTATTCCTCTTTACCCTCTGAATGTGCTCTGTTTGATAAAATAGAAATACACGTTAGGCCCACCATGTTGACACACAAATGCTGCTGCAGAAGTGCCCCATCTTAAAACTTTTATAATCAAAATAGTAGGTTAATCTGCAGTGATTCCCAAAGTGGGACTACCAGTGGGTTTTGGGTGTTTGGGTGTTAAATTCCCTATTATTGCACAAGAACAATGACAGAGTGATTAAAGATGCTGTTTTTCTAGGTCTCTCTGTCCCACTGTTTACTCCCCACCTACATTATAGCCAGTTATGTAATTCTGAAAGAAAGCATGTGTAACGATGGCATTTCTTGTCAAATATTCTCAAATAGAGATCTGTGTCTGATGTTCTGTACATCCTGTTCTGGGTCCTGCTCTAGAGAAGGTTTGCGAACACTATAATGTTAGAAGCAGGGGAATGCCAGTAGCTACAATGGTGCACAAGTCTCTTGTGACAGAAAGTGGCTTCTTGTCTCTATGGCAGCGCAGTGACCGCTAACTTACACATCCTCAACAACAGGCACCGATCAGTGAAATATCCGCCTAGTGCGCAGCACTGCTCATTTGCATGTCCCCTAACCCTGAGTTCAGCCGCCCATTTCCCCCACCAAGCCTGCTGTCCATTAACAGCTGTCTCCCGCAGTTCATTGTGATTAATTGCTCAGCAGGAGGTTAACAATGTGGCACAGGCATGGTGCGATTTCAAGGCATCAGCCAAAACTCCTGCATTAACTATTTACAATACACTGGAGGCTTCCCAGGCGCCCACTCTGCCCTCCTACAGAGTGGGCAGCACATCATTCAGCGGTCTCCCACTCAGCTTCAGCTCTCCACTGGGCTCTGCCATACTGGTGACTAAGTTACTGTTATGCAACTGACTCAATGACTCAGTTGATCCACAATGGAATAAATTGTAAATTGTGATTCAAAGCACTATATGTGCAGGTGCAGATAAGATGAAAGCGTACATAGGTCCAGATCTGTTGCCTGGCTGCCGGTCTATCAGTAATGACACGGACAGATAGAGTCACATTTCACTTCCGGCCTCGTGGCTGAATACCAAGCCACTTACAGCTCTAATGGTAATGGCACAGAGGAGAACATTAGTGTTGGATGAAAACTGGAGATGCCTATCAACACTCTGGTGCGCTCTCACTTCCTTGGGCAAATACAATCAATGCACAGACGGACTCAGTTTCTCCCCCTGTCTTTCTTTGCTTGTTTGTGTGGGTGTGAGAGAGTGTGTGTTTACAGGCACATCTCAGGTCACCCAAGCCGCTCCCAGTAGATAGAGCAACAGGAAGCTCTCTCATTAATGACTTCTCTCTACTTTAAATAAGATCTACTTGCCTTAAAGCTCTACTCTGTGGAATTAATGAAAAACTCTGGAAACAAGGGCAATGTCTAGAGATAGGCGGGGTGGAGGTAGAGGTGGCAAGGGAAAGAGAGAGATCTCCTGAGATGAGGATTTCATTATGCTTCTCTTTCACTGACAGTGTTTGCAGAAAGAGGGGCAGCTGCACAGTTAAAGGGGACACACTGAAGTAGAAAATAAAATGCAGCCCAGTGCGTGTAAGCTGTTTGGTTACACGCTGTGACTCGAAGACTGAGTGTTCACATCTGTGCATCAAACCCCTAAAGCACAAGATGCACCATAGGCAACACCTGTTGCCACTCCTGGAGCTGCAGATGTGTGAGTGTGTTCATGTGAAATGCCCTGTAGGCATTGGTACAAGGTTGTTCACCGATCAATACTTATGTTAACATGTGTTAAGTTGAGGTGTTTGCCATAGCTCATCATATTTCAAAGGGTTGGTTCACCCCAATTACAACAATGACAGTTAAACAACAAACAGTGGTATCTAGCCATGTGGGGAGTTTTTGATCTATATTTTATTTTACCCTTTTTACACCATTTTCTATAAATTGAATTGTGGTAAGCAAAATCCACAAACGTCACTGTCAACAGTTTCGTGGGGACTCTTTCTCCAATGAAAACAGTTCACAGTGAGGGCGGTGGATTATCGTGTCTAACAGGGACATTGCAAGAGATGCTACTGTCAAATATTTTTTAGATATATTTTTTTATTCACCTCCATTGTACTGAAATATCTTCAAACCTGGGCAAAAAATAGATACCATGAGATGGTAAGTGAGAAAATATGTTTTTTTGTAATTTGTGTGTACTGACCCTTTAATTCACAACACACCTCAGGGCAGCGAATCTATTAGTTCACCTGTAGTGGCACTCTTTTCTGTTTTCCAAAATATACCACTACTGAGTTAAAGCCTGAGTTAAAACAATTACTGAAGCCGGTATCTCCATTTTAAAGGTTTGCTGTGAAAAATGAAATGTTTCAAAATTCATTCCTCGTCATAGCAGTCAAAAAACGTCTTGCTCCACAGATTAATGAACTCCAAATAAGAGCTATTGATCATGATGTCATCAAAATGTCATCAAAAAAAGTAAAGGAGCATCTGAAAAACACTACTACCAACATTAACATTAGCAACAACAATAATTCAATACTCAGTTTTCCAGAACACATAATTTCACATGATAGTGAAACATGTAAAAAATGTTATATTTTGTATTGTACTATAACACAACATTCTGCATGTTGCTTTTCTTGGTATGGCTCTTACACCATCCATTCATCATTATCATCATCATCCTCTCACGGAAGCCACCGTAAGTGTCACTGGCACACAACCTGCTCATGTAGTTGTTTGACACTTTTTCTCTTAAAAACTTTTATTGCGTCCCTGAAATTCAGATTTGAGCAGCACCTCAGCCATAGTTCACATAATTGTTTATACCACATTGTGTAGCAGTTTAGAGCTTCCCACTCCCTTCATCTTCTTCTCAGTGCTCTATCCTCACCTACATTCATCACCTCCTCCACGTTGTCCTCATCCCTCTCTTCTTCTCTCACTTCATCACTCTCCCTCCCTTCGTCATTCTGCCTGCCTTCTCTCTCTGTTTTAACATTCACGTTCCATCACCTGCCCTTGTGTCACGCAGTACACTCTGCATGCTAAACACCTCTTTCTCCTCCTCATCCACCTTTCCTCCTTTCCTCCTTTACCTCTAATTCTCATCCCACTGAAATTACCCCCTCGTTTACCCTGTTGCTTTTCCTTTTTTCCTCTCCATTTTCCTCTTTTCTCTTCCACTTCCTCTGACCTTATAGTGGGTTATAGCTTTTGTTTTCACATTCCCTCTATTGTATGCACTTCTTTCATGCACTGATGGAATATAGACAGCATCTTAAGGCTTTCCTGCTTTTGTTGTATCCCTGTTGCTAAATCTTTGTGGCTGCCATGCAGCCTACATGCAACTGAGTTCATCGCTGGAGTGCAAGAGGATCAATGCGTTCTGAAATGACCTCTATGCAATCCCATAACCCGTAACTCTGTCAGGCTATTGGCTCAGACTAGAATCACTGTAGTGGGAGCATTTATGATGGATCTGGTGCCTTTCGTGTTATGGATATGCCTGCTTCTGAGTTATTATATTATAGTAATGTAAGAAAGAAGTATTCAGCTTAAATCACATTCCATAATTTATTTTAAAAGTTTGGTTGTAGGAGTAGGTATTGCTTTTTTTGACAACTGGTGGGTGTCATTTTGGAACAAAACCCTTTGGCACAGGCATTCATGTAAAAACCAAAGCACAAGAACGTTGCTGTGTTTGGTACAAACACAATCAAACAACAAGAAGAGCAAAATTTGCCACAGCTCCATCAAATTATGCAATGAAAAACGATGCCAGTTGCCAAGCGGCTATTGCACAGATCATACGGACAGGCCGTGGTTGTGTGATGTGTGCTGGGAGAGAGTTGAAATGACTCACAGTTCCGCCACTTACACTGCTTTCGATGATTATGATAATTTGCGCACAGCACTCCACAAGCAGCTTTGTGGAGCGACATTAATCATCCCAGATTCACTCTGACTTCCTATACTCTCCACATTCCCCATCATTCTCTTTCTCTTCCTGTCTGACTTCCCTCTCTTTCTCCCTGTCTCCATGTTTTTCTTTCTTTCCCAGTCTTGGCTAATCACACACAGGAGGGGTGCTGCTGCTGAATTTTAATATTCATTTATACAGCAAGCCTTTGATGTCCCCCATCACCCCCTCAGTGCAGTGTAAGCACTTCTCTATCTCCTGCTCTGCCAGTACTGCCAGCCCAGAATATCTCCCTCTGCACCCTGCGCTTTGAGTGTGTGTGTGTGTGTACTGACTGTAGATATTACCCAAGAAGCCCCAACAATGCAGGAATATATGAAGGCATTATAAGAGCAAATGGACAAAGGGTGAAGGTGGCGCATGGATGAATGGATGGTCAAAAAAAACAAAGGCGAACATTAATAGGAGTGAATCGTAACTCTGGTTTGAGTGTCACACAGAGGTCAATAAGGAATTAAGTAATCTCAAATCAATCCCATCATGGAGTTTTGATCATCTATACTGATCTAAGCTACACAGGCACAAATCCACATATAAATATAATCCATATATAAATACAGATTTATAATTGCATCACATCTGTGTCATAGTGTGTGCATGTTTATATATGCACACACATTATGAGTGTCTGTGTGGAAACTGCAGCTCTGTGGGGTGTGTCTTTGGTAGTTAACCATGGCCTACTGTCTATATTTAGCCTTAAACCGTCTCCTTTCCCCCCCTGTGCTCCCCTGTGTGACCCTCGCTCAGTGCTGCAGGCATTCCCATATCAGAACAGGGAGAGACGGCGCTGTCTTACACAGAGAGAACAAGTTTCTGTTGAGTAGCTGCATGCATTTGTTGTGTAGGTTTACATGTAGAGAGATAATGTATGAGAGGAAGTATAGACTTAAGTCAAATGTGGGAACTCTGCTTTAGTTTGAAGGTTCAGTTAGCTTGTTATCCATGTGGGCTATATAAGACAATGAGTATATGTAGTAGTCCTTTGACAGCCTCTCTTTCTGTGGTGTAACTATGGATGGTGGCGAGTTGGTAATTCGGTTGCCAGGGCGATCTGACTCCCCCGTGGGCAACAGGAGTGCTGGCGGTGGGTTTGGTGAGACGTTGGTGTTGCGGTACAAAGAGGTTCACAACTTCTTCTTCGTCCCCTTTAGGGAGCAGCCCATCTACAGCACACGGGCTCACGTCTTCCAGATTGACCCCAACACCAAGAAGAACTGGCTGCCCACCAGCAAGCATGCCGTGACTGTCTCCTACTTCTACGACAGCACGCGCAATGTCTACCGTATCATCAGCCTGGATGGCACCAAGGTGAGCAGTTGATTCTGATTGTTACTGTACACCTTTCACACTCGCACACAAAACACAGATTTCATTATACCTCTCCGGCTGCATTCATTGTGTCATTATTAATTTCTGCCAACATGGTTTTATTAAGATGTCAAACAGCCTTCCAGGAGATTTTAGTGGCACTGTGATCTACTGAGTGTTAATGGTGGTAATAAGCTCTGCACTGGAATCTAATGTGCAAACACATCTTAAAAGAGTTCAGCATTGCAGCCTGTCCCAAGACAGACAGCTCATGTTTCATTGTGTGTATGCATGCAACTACTGTATTTGCGTGTGCATGTCATACTGCACTTCAGAGTCTTCACTTTATGTCTCAGGATATTCTTGTTAGAGAGGGATATATTTTGCGGTATGGTGTGATCGAGGTAGAGCTCGGCATGTCTTAAGGCAGAGGAGAGTTCGTCATAGGGACAGACCAGTCACACACATGAACGCTCCCCGCCAGTAATGGAGAGGAGGGGTGAAGTTAAATGAGAGAAACAAATGACAGAGTGAGAAGGATGTGTTGTAGGAGAAATAAGAAGAATGGCAAAGAGAGAAAAGTGTGAAGCCAGGTGAACGAGAAGGCCGGAAGAATGTGAATGACTGATGGAAGCAAAGCAAGGTCGGAGAGTGTGTGTGCGTGAACCATTTCTGACGGTCAATTTAGCAACCATCTCATATCAAACACTCGATAGATATTTGATCACTAAATTCAACTGTTGTGTAACACACACACTCACTGACTGCTGCCCTTCTCATCATTACGTATTGATGCCAACCAGAATGTCAACCATTACACAACACTGCTATTTGATCAGCCATCAGTTTGTTCTCCATTAGTGTTAATTAACAAATGAAGTTGATTTATATAAGATTTAGAGGTAGCCTTTTATTTTGGCTTAAGTAAATTAAAGGATACAGCAGTAGATATATCTATCTATGTATTTCATATTGCCAACAAATCCCATGAAAAGACAAAAACCAACAATGTGTTAGTCCGTCTCTCATTACTCTCTGACTTCCACAACCCTGTCTGTTGCACTCAGCCCAAGACCATTGGTTCCTACTGAAGATGTAAATCTTTAGAAACCAGTCATGAATATATACTTTCATTTTTACTACGATGTATTCGATGAACTAGAGTGTGACTCACTGTTTGTGTGTATGTGTATGTACAATGTTGCCAGATTTACCCTTTAACTTCAAGCTCTCAGTATTTCCTAGTCCCTCCACATCAGATATTTCTATCTGCCTCTCTGCCATCCCTCTATGTACCTACCAGTCATGTTTGTGTATTGCTCTTCGTGTCTTACTGATGGTGGACCACCGAATCCCCGGCTGAAGGCCCATCAAAGTCAAACTCAGCAGGTCTCTGTTAGCTTTCCAAGCATGGATTTTATCGTGATGGTGGGTGTGAGCCTGTGCTGCTGTAGACCGGAAGCTATATACTGTCAGACCTCCCCTGTCTCTCACACACACATACAAACTAATACACTGACAGTACTATTTGTTCAGATGAAGTATAGGGCTGCAACTATGATTATTTTCATTAGTATTGTTATCAATTAATCGTCTTTATTTTTTTTTCATTAATAGATTAGTCATTTAGTCTATAAAGAAAATGCTCATCACAATTATCCAGATGCCCCATGTGATGCACCGAAAGACATTGTTTTGTCTAACCAACAGTCCAAAACCAAAGATATTCAGTTTACAATTAAATAAACAGAGAAAAGTGGAAAATCCTCACATTTGAGAAGAAGGAAGTAAAACAATGCTTGCTATTTTTGCTTGAAAAATAACTGAAACGTAGACGATACATTTTCTAGCAATCTACTAATTGATTAATCAACTGATTGTTTTGGCTCTACTGCAGTGCTGTTTGGAGAGTCTGAGAGACACGCAGACATAGAGAAAGCACATACTTGGGTCTAAACTCTCCTTGCCTCTTCATCTGACCTTCTCTCTCTCTACACACGCTCACACACACATATTAAACACACTGCAGTGATTAACTTAATTCAATATGTATTAAGTGTCTTGTCTCTGTCCTGCAGGCAATAATCAACAGCACCATCAGTCCCAACATGACGTTCACAAAGACCTCACAGAAGTTTGGCCAATGGGCGGACAGTCGAGCTAACACTGTCTACGGCCTGGGATTCTCCACTGAGCATCATCTAGCCAAGGTACCACCTCCATCCAGCCACATAGCCACCCACCCACCCACACACACACACACACACACACACCCACGTACTCACAAACCACATCTACTATAAACCTTTTAGCATCAATCACTGGGTGGCTTCTCTTTTCTTTTTCTACCCCAGTCCCTGGATGACATTTCAACTCTCTTTTTCTTTTTACTCTAGTTGCTATAGCTTCTCTCAAAGTGTAGAATCTGCTTCGCAGTTAGCCCTAATGAGGCCTTTCTACGTGTGTCTGTGTGTTTATGAAAGTTATGTATATGTGTGTGTGTGTTCACTTGTGTGTGTGTGAGTAGGTGGTGGTTTCTCTCCTCTGCAGTATGATTAAGCTCTGTCATGAACTGGGGAAGCTCACACACACACACACACACACACACACACACACACACACACACACACACACACACACACACACACACACACACATTACAGCCAAACTCAGCAGTATAGACACATCCTCTGTGTCAGAAAGGCAAGGATAAAGAAGATGATAATAATACCTAATATTAAAGACATTTCCTTTTTCTTATCATATACTGGACATTAATAACATGTGGTCTTGCCATGTGCCCTCTCCTACCTCAACAACTATTGTTAATATCTTAAACTCCCCTTTTCCAATCATTTTACCCTTTAGTGCTGGAAAACAATCTGGCAGCACAAATATGGACCCAGTGGTAGGTGCGTCAGATTTTAAAGGGGCACAATTTTACATATTGGTCAACATTTACGTTTAGTTTAGTTTATTTGTCATGGTATAACCTGTGAAAACAGTTGTATAATGTCTGTGGCTCTGAAGTCTGAGAAAGTAACCCTGATCATGTCACCAGAGTTGTCTCAGTTTTGGATTGATTTTTGTGGCTCACATGACTCAAAAGAGGGGGAGGGGGGGGGGGATTCTCACAAGGCCCCCGAGTTTAGGAAAGTGCAATGATAAAATTGCTGGAGTAAAGTTGCCATTCACTGCACTTTGTCACCAACTGATCCGTATTTTGTGGCCAGGTGAAAATTTGTCTAATTATGTGACTGTAAGGCAGACAGTTATTATAGTATGTACACTTGTGATGGAAATCTGAAAAGTCTGTTAACTCAAGAGTGAAGAAGTTTAAGGAGACCTGGACGTCTTAAGCAGAAGCATTCATTGAAGCTTGGCCCAGGAGCCACCGTGTCATACTACCTTTAAGAAGCCTAAAGACACTCTGTCCTTCCCCACGTAGATAAATAAGTAACCAATAATGCAAAATAATTGACTTTGCTCTTAGTATCATAGTATCCATACTCTTAGTCCATTATTTTCCTACTCAATGAGTGTGACGATTACCTAGTGTCTGAATTGTCTTGTTGTGATTTTACTGTACATATATAGTTTGTTCTCAGGTCTCTCTCACAAAACATATCTCAATCTTAATGAGACATTTACAGTAACATATAAAGGTAAACTGTATTTTTAAGTTCAGACCATTATCAAATCTACATCATTGTAACAAATCAATAGTATTAGTAATAGTTACAATTGTAAAAATGATCTTTTTATGATTTTAAAAAACTTTCCCAACTTCTTAGCTTATGTAGCTCTAATGTATCTTTGGTTTAACTGATTTACAGTGTCTGAGTTATATCAATATGCAGTTTTAACAGACTCCTACCCGCCAATTAGAAATATTTTCTGTGGTTTAAAGTTGAAATAATCCAATTCACTTCTCAGATAACTGCAGTGCCAACGCTCCTTAAGCACTTACACTGAGAACTACTGCATTTAGATCACTGTACCAGAACTATGATATTGCACTGGAGTGAAATGATATTAAATTACTTGTTGCAACTCCACTAATGGCAGACACAAGACCAGCTCCAGCAGAGTTGACAATTTGATTTCCTCACCACTCAGCCCTCTGCAGTACTGTATATATGAATCTACTCTGTAACACTGTGGGAGTAGTGTCGGTAATGAACCACACCCTAAAGGGACATTGGGGATATGTGCTCGTGTCTATGTGTTTATATTTGCTCAAAGCCCCTCAGCTGAGCTCACCTTACTGCTTGATGCATGCTGGATGTATCTTTGCTCTCGACTAAAATAACCCCGAGGATCAACTTCAGCCAACTGCCAACTTCTGATTAAAGGCAAAAACTCAACGATGAAAACACACAGCAAAGCACAGTCTGCACAGTGCGTGTGTGTCTGTGATAGACAGGTTACTAACGGTGACCTAGTTAGCTCATGTTTCTGCTGAGGCATTATGGGTAAGGGCCTTCTTTTCTAAGTTCAACTGTGGGTCGTTATTGGCAACAGCTTCTGCCTATCCTTCCCCTGGCTTCATGGCTGACCTATTACACACTGATCTGTGTGTGTGTGTGTGTGTGTGTGTGTGTGTATGTGTCCACATATGGCTGTACTGAACAGATTAAACCACAGTATTGTGTGAATTAAAGTCTATACTGATGGCTGTCCTCTGTGTCCAGTTTGCAGAGAAGTTTGCAGAATATAAAGAAGCAGCGCGGCTTGCTAAAGAGAAGAGTCAAGAAAAAATGGATATGGCCACGTCTCCCTCTCAGGTACATTCAGTACACAATATCATACACCCCCAGTTCTTAACCTTTTTGTCAGCCTACTAATGATCTCCTGTCGCAGGCATGTTGTGTATAATGAACAGCTGGGGAGCAGGTCAACCAAACTGTGATTTTTTCCCTTTGGTGTTATTTAGTTTGATTAATTATCAGAGGAGGCATACAGCCATATTCAGAGAATAAGAAAGAATTTGATTAAAAAAAAAAAATAGATTCAAAAATGTGTTTAAGTAGAAAATGTTTTGAAAATGTTGAAGCCAGTGATGAAAGAAGTATTCAGATCCTTTACTTAAGTAGAAGTGCCAATACATGAATACAAAAATTCTCCATTACAAGTAAAAGTCCTGCATTCAAAATTCCACTTAAGTAAAAGTACAGAAATATTCTTATCAAAATGGACTTAAAGTATCAAAAGTACTGGTTCTGCAGAAAAATGCCTCCTGTGACTGACCCTATCTTTACATTATTAGGTCATTCATTCTGATCCCTCAATGCATATAGCATTTAACTGTTGTAGTAGGCCGAGGTGGAGCTAGTTTTAACTACCTTATATAAGTTAATCATATCTTTTTTATATATGAACAATCCAGCTAAAAAGTAACCAGTAATTATATCTGTCATATTAAGTGGAGCGGAGTGAAAAGTACAATATTTTCTTTCTAAAATTTGTAAAATTGCATAAGATAAAAATACTCTGGTAAAGTACAAGTACCTCAATTGTAGTAATTGAGTAAATGTACTGAGTTCCACTACTGCATGACCCACTGGGAGGTCCTGACACTGAGAACAATTACAGTCCTTACACAATATGCACCGATATGGTAAATGTTCGCTCTATGAATCCACCCTATACATTAAAAGAAGAAGTTGTCTGTTGACTGATCATAAATTGGAGAACTGTATGTAAGGTATTTGTTTGTGTGGGATATCTAATAATAGAGTGTTTTAGGGCATGTGTAACTGCGTCGGAGAAAAAATTAGCTTGTTTCTGAGGAGAATCCCTAGAGAAATCTGTTCTTTAATCTAAAGGCTTTTAACAGGCTTCATGTCCTCGTCTGTTCATTACGGAGGCTAGGGGAGCAGCCCCCTGCTGTAATGCGATCTATTACTTGTACTTTTAATGCTGTGGCCCACACGGGCTGAAATGCTACAGTACCTTGTGCTTCCCATGGGAGGATGTTTTTTAATGAAGCCAAGTGGACAGCTTCACTCTCATCAGGGGGTGAAGGCTGCATGTGCACTGGCCACCACACTGTAGTGGTGAAACTGCAGGGATTGCTGTGCCGGCTGCAGCCTTCCTTCCTACTACAGCCCTGCAGTGGTCTACTAAAGCTGTCCGCTCTGTTTCTTTTCTGTTTGTCGCTGTTTCACCCACATACATGCTTGCTTTCTTTCTAGCCGCCAGATCATCTCATTTCTCTTCTCGAAATAAACTGGAAAACATGAGAGAGGAATTATAACGCTTAAACAAGATGAGAAAACACCGAGCTAAATGCTATGCTATGCTGGTCCCAATCGGTCAGAGCCCAGTGGGAGTGCACCATGAACACATATTAAATGGTATACTAATGAATATGGAGCGCAAAATGTAACCCCAGCCATAATTTTCCTCTTATCTCTCACTTCCTTCTTGTCTATTAGAGACATAGAGGCAATGTCGTTGTGCTACTGTGTTGTGACCAAGCCCTGAGTCTTAATAGCTTTGTTTTATGTACATGCAGCAGCTAAATGATTTGTCTCTCGTATAATTCTGTGGTTGTATGGGATATAAAGATAAGCATTCATCTGTAATTCTGCAATTTCCCAGTGCTATAGTAAGCTATTTATTGGCCTATAGGCATGTGGAACTGCTCACTAAGAAGCTTTGTGAGTGCGAGAGACAGCACCCCCACAATAAAAAACACACAAACACACCTCTGTCATTTCTCATGTCATCTCCTTAGAGGGGAAGGATGATCCAAATTAATGGATGAGATTCTTGTTTTTATCTTGTTTCCATCTCTGGTAATAAGAGGCCGTTGAGATCACTGAAATTAATTATTATACATTTCATATTATGAATGTTATGAAGTGATTAGTTGATTAAACAATTAGACAATTGACAGAAAATTGAATGAAAACAATTTTGATCATTGTATATGTAAAAAAATGCAAAACTTTCACTGGTTCCTGCTACTTATACATTAGGATTTGCTGCTTTTCTCTGTTTTTAACTCATTTTGAACTGAACTAACAGAACAAGAAATGTGAAGACATCACCTCGGGCCCTGGTGTTGAAATTTTATAGGGTAAACAATTGATCGATTAATTGTAAAAAGATAATTGACAGGTTCATCTATAATGAAAATAGTTTTCACCCTAAAGTGGTGCTCTTTTTTTCTTTGTCACTTCAGCCACAGTGTTGATTTTCGCTCGTGCTAAATACAACCCGGTTCTTTTTTAATCTAAACAAATCACTGTATCTACTTTTGGTAATGTTAAATGCACCATTTCCTTCACGCCTAAGGCTGTGAAAAAGCAACCAGACACCATTAAGAACTAAAGATGTAGCAGATGTAAAAACTTTTGTGACCTCACTATAGGTTTAATCATTAATATTTTAAATTATTGACATTAGAGAGTATACAGTATACAACTATTTATTTATAGAGAAATGTCACAAATTTCAAAAGTTGACGAATAAATTGTGGAGCTTTTAAAATGATTTCATACTTGTTTCCCTCCTTATCTAATCACAACTAACAGTGTGCAGAATAATACAACAAATAAAATATTTCAATAATGTTTGATTGATTATTTGGTGTCCAACTGACAGTGACAGCTGAACAACTTTGTTTCTCATGTAGGAGTCTCCAGCAGGTGAGCTCTCGTCACCTTTGACCCCGGTGACTCCACCCATGGAAAACATCAACGGCACAGATGAAATCTGTGACACAACTCCCAATTCAGACACCCTTCCAGGGCCGGCGCAGAACGCACTGGCCTTCGCACACAGGTACATCCCACATGGTGATGTGTTCACTGTCCCGTGTTGTCATTTTTACTACGGTACAGATGTTACAGCCTGACCATATACACTCACTGTCACAGTCATATTTCACGTAAATTAGACACAAACAAAACTAAAATAGATGAATTACTTCTCTTCTACTTTTTCTCTGTTTGTCTGAGGCACAGAAGTATAGACCTCTCCTCTTCTATATCTTTCGTTTCGTCTGCGTGCACATATATTTGTTGAATGTAAGCGTGGTAGTGAACTCCCTCTATTCACTGCTCCTCTCTCATGTTTTTCTTCTCTAGGCAGCAGTTTAAGACTTGTCGGGTCTGCTCTTTCTGATAGGGATGTCATTACAAGTCCTGACTACTGCAACATCATAACTACGCAAAACAAAAAATGTTCAGGGACAAACTTTCCCAAAAATAAGAGCCTGATTTCAGGACAGCAACAGGGAGGGTCTTTACACAACCTGATACACTGCCTGTTTAGTAACTGCTAACAAATAAGGTAACAACAGCACACCATCACTCAAGTCAGGAGGAATATAGGTGCAATGAATTATATCAGTGACATTCTTACACACAGTCACTTCACATGGACAACCAGCAAAAATTACTTTAAGTGTTTCTCAGGAATGAGGAATTATTCAAGTTATTATTCTGTCCAATCTGAGCATGCTTGGTAAAGAAACTCACATATATTTATAGTTTTATGTTTGCCTACTGCAATGCAATAATATCTTTCTAAATGCAAATTCAAATCTTTTGACTTTTATGTTATGAGTATGTGACGGTGTCACCTCTATGCATGCACCACTACTGTTGTACACATTCCTGCTGTCTTTGTGTCCTGTAGTCATGCAGACTGAATATTGAAATGGATAATTAATATTCCTTGTGATTGTCAGTACTGGTTCATTTACAGTAGATTGTGTGAGATAAAGAGGTCAAAGTGCCATGTAAATATTTTTTGATTTGTATAATGGCTTTCTGAAGAGGTGTGGCTCTGAGGTTCATCACCAAAAAAGGTGTTGATGAAGCGTTTATGTAAGACTTATATAACAAACTGTGGTTAGTGGGAGGCAGAGAAAGAGCAAGACAGATAGACACACAGAGTGTGAGTGTGTGTGTGAGTGTGAGTGTGTGTGTGTGTGTGTCATAAACTGGGAAAAGAGAGAACGACACAGAGAGAGAGGTGCATTGTATAAAGTCTGTACATGAGTCACTGATACCTAAACATCCACTAACTGCACTCACTACAATAAACACACTGAACAGGAGGGCATGCACTATCAGTTTGAGTCATTTGAGTGAGTGAAGTGTTTTTTTCTCAGGCCAGGAAATGTTCCTATTATCTACTGTCACCTGTAGTCGACTGTACACACAGGTCTTTTCATTTGTAAAATCTCTGTAATCTTGTGCCACTCATCTCATTATTTCTCTGGCTGCGATTATTATTAATTAAAGATATCAATCAATCGCTTAATGTATTATCATTCTTTTTTGCTTAACTATGGGTGTCTGAGGGGAAACTTAAAGCATTTTTTGATATTTAAAGACCATTGTAGAGATCTTTAGAGAGATACTTTGATTAGTGTGTTAAAGTCTGTAAAGCTGTGACAAGCTGAAGTACATGCTTAGATATCCCTCCCGCTACATCTTGAACTCTGTAAGGCTACACAGGTCTGAGTGTGCAGTGAGAGCGGGATGTAGAGAGGACACCCACTGCCTGCTGCAGCATTGCTGCTGATGTGTCTATTAATGCTGCATGCGTGGGAGACAGGGTCGACTCACGGCATTCGCAATGGCAGGCATGGACGTAACAAGCAAACCTCAGTCTTACATTTTCTCAGAGGCATATGCAGAGAGGGTAGATGTTAGGACCATCCAGATATTTTACCACACAACCCTCTCTTTTTCTATCTTTTCTCTCTATGATTCATACTTCCATAATTTAATATCTACTGTATGCATCATACAAATGTAAATCACCTTTTACAGTAGCTCCATCAGCCTCTCATGTGCCTCAAACTGCAGTTAAAATGTAGATGTTGATTTAAGAGCCAAAAAAAATGTTTGTAGTGTATTTTGAATGTTTTTACTTGTATATTACTTCACGAGGGTTCAGAGCGTGTATAGAAACACACCTGCACACACAGGTTTTTGCTGTCTTTTTGCACCAGACCTCTACGGTGGTCTTGGTTTGTCTCTCTGCCATGTGTCTGGAATTAGATGATGACTTATCTCCATAACATTTACACCACACTGCTGCTTAGCGGTGCTGTGTAGGCAGGCATGTGTGGGTGCAGAGGGCAGAGGAAGAGGAAGAGAGAGGAGGATGAGATAGAGCTGTATGCAGAACTGTGAGAAGGTTTTTTTATATTGCAGGAGGTAGGCGTGTTTGGCAGGTCTGCAGTGGAGTCACTGAATGGTTTTCTGAATATTGGAAGACCTTTTGTTGGGACTGCCTTGGCTGTATATGAATGGTCTTCTAGTGTTGAAGGATGTAGGCGTCTGTCGGTGGGTTTGTGGTAGGCTTGTGTGAACGGAGACGGTGCCGATGTCATACGTCAGGGTGCTACAAGCGCCTCCGTTCCCCCAGTGCTGCCATGGCAACTGCTCTGGCTCCCTGCTTCTTGAAGTGCTCTGTGAGGAGGAAGAACCTACCTGACAGTGCACAGTGGTCAGCACACAGCAGAAACACAAGAGGGCTGTAGAAAACCTTCAGTGTCATACAAGTTTATGTTTTGTGTTTGTAGCTTTATCGAGCCTAGGAGGAGAATTATACTTAACATGGTGAAGTAGTAAAACACAAGACAGAGTGTTGATTTTTTATTCAAGTGATTTGTTATTCAAAACATTCAGAATTCAATCCAGCAACAACAAAAAAAATAATAATAAATTTTAAACAAAATAAAACAAAATAAAATGCACACCATAAAATCTGGTCCTGTGCTCACTCTTGTCATGCCATATTCTGTGTTAGTTGGTAGAACATTGTCCACATGAAACAGATAAAAAGAGATACAAGCAAACCCTGTAACATTAATGCAATCTTCTGTGCCAGATACAGAATTTTAGTCTGTGAAGTTTTTGATTACATTTATTCAAAAACAGTGCAAGAAATTACACAACAATTTCAAGCTGATACAAACAGGAAATCATTGCTTATTCATTTCAACATCACTCAATTGGCTCCTGCATGACTAGAAGTGGAATTATAACAAAATTACATAATGATCAGCGGTGGAAAACTACCAATAGCTAATACAATCCTCATGACAAGACATCATCTTTACAATCTGCAATTCACTGACAGCAACAGCTAACTTACCCTCCATGTGTCTCACACACCTTCCGCTCTGCTGTCCTCAGTCAGAATTGTGCTCAGGTGCCCTCCTGAAACCTTTCAGCCAGACTCATTTAATGAAGACGAACACCAGTGTCAAAACTTGCACTCTCTTCTCTCCTCTAATTCTCCCTCCATCGCTCTCCCTTGCTTTCTCCGTCTGTCTCCATCCTCACATCTTGACGTCTCGCCTGCTCTCCAGCTCTCCGAGCTGGTGTGTGGGGTTTATACATTGGCGGGGCTGCGTGCCTTGGTGACAGCATAGCTCCAAGTGTGTATGTGTGTGTGTGTGAGTGGTTGTGTGTCAGTTGATATGTGCATGTGTAGGATGAAGTGTCGTCTCCCTCCTATGCGTCACACACGCAGACACACTTGCACTCACAGAGGGGGTGGCTGTTGTGTAAGAACTGAAGGCGCTGTGGGAGTCCTGAGTGAATTAGATCTGGGCTTTCTCTCTTTTACACTTCACAGAGTGGGTGTTATGGCATAGTGGAGTACTGCTGCAGTGTGTGAGCATATATGTGTGTGTGTGTGTGTGTGTGTGTATGTGTGTGTGTGAGGGGGCGGAACAAAACTGAAAACAACATTGTTATGGGTCATACACAGACCCTCATCACTCCTTGAGCGAGCTAAGCTTCCTTTTGTGTTTTTCTGTGTATGTGTTTCCACCGCTGTGAGGAATTACTGTGAAGTATGTGGGAGTAGGAGCTCCTTTTCAAAGGAACTTGACTCGATGTCGGTACTCGACAACGTTTAGGTCTCTCGTACATTCTCCCGCTCAAGTCAGACATTATGTGAGAGACAGGGAGTCGGCATTATGTAAATCTTAAATGAATGCCTGCAGTGCTCATATCTAATAGGGGAGATGCACAGTGGAAGCGTTTTCCCTCCAGAAAGTTGAGTATACATATATATATACATATATATTATACATATATCTAATATTACACTTCAACTCTGAGCTATCGATTACCCAGCCTATATGCAAGGGTTTTTTCCACCAGCCTTTTTCTCCCATATGTGCCACTCCATGAAATTCACATTTCAATCACTTCTTCCTTATCTCTCATCTCATCTCCTCATCTGTGAGTAGCTGGACCAGATTAGGCTCCAGCCAGTCTGAGGATATAATCTCAGATTACAACTCTTGTGGCAGACAGCTGCCACATGAGTTGAGCGACCACAAAGAGACTCAAAACAACCTCAGAGATTGAAAACGTTCACAAAGACACTCCAAACAACTAGAAAAAGATTCTTTTAGACTGGGTGTCTTGCTCCTACGTAGAAGGGATGGGGTTTTTACATATCTGTGCTCAGGGGCCTGTTGTCTCATAATCCATCCATGGATGGATAGATGGATGGATGGACAGATGAATGACTTGCTGCTTACAAACAATAATGATTCTGAAATGTTCTGAAAAAATAAATACTCACATTCACAACTTGATGTTTCAGACTTAAATCAGACATCATGAGTTTTCAGATATACACACCTTACATCCATAGCATGAAAACATGAGCACTTGCCATTTTATGTTACTGTTGCGGTAATCTGACAGTATGTACATCCCTGTGTTCTGAAGCCCTGCCATGACAAAACACTGGGAGGCTGAGCTGGAGGCACTAAAGGGGAACAATGCCAAGCTAACGGCAGCTCTGCTGGAGTCCACAGCCAACGTCAAACAGTGGAAACAACAACTGGCTGCCTACCAGGAGGAGGCTGAGAGACTACACAAACGGGTGAGGGATGGGGCACAGAAATGCTTGCTTGTTTTCATGTGTGATTAATTCGTTCAAATCAAATAGGAGCAGAGTGATCATTTGGAAGGGATGGTGTGAAGTCAAGATTAGAGGATGGGAGAAAAAAACAGAGAGGAGAGATGAGTTTTGGCATGAGGGAGAGCAACAAAGAGGTAGTCTGTAGATGAAAGATAGGTTGAGATCAGGATTCTGTTGTGCTAATCTCTCTCTGCTGATCTAAATCTTGATTGATCTTTTAGGTGACGGAGCTTGAGTGCCAGAGTAACCAAACCCCAGTGATCAAATCCCAGAAGACTGAACTCAACCAAACCATAGAGGAACTGGAGACTACACTAAGGGATAAAGAAGAGGTGTGTGTATGCAAATGTGTGCGATAGGGTGGAGTGCCTCGCTTGAAATGTAATGTCTCATGCAACAACACCCTATATTCATGCTACACGGCATTTTTATCTGTTTTTATGTGCTCTAGGAAATGGAAAAGTTGAAAGAGGAATTGGAAAATATGAATGACCTGATGGAGCAGAAAGACACTCTTACCCAGAAACTTGAGGTGAGTGATACAAAGAGATATTAATCATATCACTGTTCCCCAAAGTATCAGTGCATCCTCTGCTTTTATTTATCTCCTGATGACACAAACCTGTCAACAATGCTTTCTCTCCTAGGCCATCCCACTGAAGAACAGTTAACATCAGTCACATAGTGTCAGGAACAATCTGAAAAACACACTGTCAAATATAAACCTATATACATACTTATGTATATATATATTTTATATATATGTATCTTCTTTCACCCACAGTACTTGCATGTACATAATAGCTAAATGTTTATGTTTACCTTTGTTTGGCTTTTTTGTCCTTGTTTTTAAGCTGTATTTCAATACTGTGTATTTTGTGTATGTGTACACATACTTGGCCAGTAAAGCTGATTCAGATTCTGATTCACCTTGTGCAGGAGACAGAGCTGCGCAGTCGGGTGCTGGAGGAGCAGCTGTCAGGGGCCGAGCAGCGGCTGGAGGAGAACCAGGAGGAGCAGGAGAATTTCAGAAAGAGTCTGCGGACGCTGCTGGAGCTGCTGGATGGCAAGATCTTTGAGCTGACGGAGCTCAGAGACACCTTGGCTCGGCTCATAGAGGAGGCCAGCTAGAGACGGAGCTGCCTAATCTATACAGACAGAGCCATATGATAATTTACACCCCCAACTCACCCGCACCAATCCGACCCACCGTGTCCCACCTTCCTCCTACACCTCACACACATTAAAACGGCCACACTACACTGCCCCGATTCTGATTTTGCTCAAAAAGGGCAGCTAACTCCCCATTTTTACCTTGCAGGCATCAAGCTCCAACCAACCGCAGGAACTCCTGTAGTTCAAAACAACACAGGGACTACCTCATCTTGCCTTCTGACTGGCTGGTGTAGGTGTAACCTTGGTTGAATTGATCTCCCCAGTCATAGAGATGCCTGTCTTGGCACACTGCAACTGCCCCCCCAAACCCACCCACCCACACACTCACAAAGAGTTAACTTGAGAACTGTGCCTCAGTGACATCTGCTGTTTGACTGGGAGAGCTGCACCGCAGCTTGAAGCATCACAGCATCATACACACACCCCTTTCCTTCCCCTCTAAACTGCCCCCCCCAAGGGGAATGTTGAAAGTCATGTGGAAATAATTGCTGTTAAGACTCAGAGAACTGCGCCAAAGCTGCCAAATCCCTCCAAAATATTGTCCTCTAACTAGCAGATGCTTTGATCCAAAGTGACTTACTGTACAGAGAAGTGCTGAACAGAGAAATAGAGTCCCATGTTTGAGCTCGGGCTGCCAGCGGAGTGTCACTGGAAACAGAGAATTAAAGGACGGCTCTCAACAAACAAGTCTGTCTTACCTATTGGCCTGGGGTGACGTCAATGCTGCTCCCCATCCTGGACACGCAGGGCTGCTGGGAAATGAATTTGGTTTACTTCTCCAATGGAAATGAATGACTGCTATATATCCACAGCCTATTTAAAATCATACATGATAGATGAGTATTGAATCTTCCAGAGGCATTGTTCATGCCACACAGAAATTTTAGAGGGCACGTGCCCGTGTTAGATTTGTCATGAGAATTCCTGTATCCAGACTGCTTCCACCATCACAGACAACTGACCTGTCTTCCTGCCAAACTCAGTGTGGTGTGTGTTCCTGAACAAGGCCTGACCTTCGACATAGCGTGTGCCTTCAAAGCACACATACGTGGACACATGTTTGTATATAATGAGTGTGTGTGTGTTTTGTGCTGTGAGAGAAAGACCCTGTTTTTGGACATCAAGGCCTACACACACACGCACACACGCACACACTGAGCAATACCAGACAGGCTCTATACGACACCTCTATCTAACTCTATCAGGTACTCTACTCAGTGGACTCATGCAGATAGGTCAAATGCAACTCAGCTGATCCCCCCTGTCCAACAGAAAGTGTACTACTGTTGACCGCGAACCTGTGTGGCAGCCGTATCTGGACGAAGTAGTGCATCGTGAAGGGCTTATAGAGTGTCATCTACGTGTTCGTAAATCTCCACCCTCAGTGAAACTGGCCACAGATTTTCACTCCTCACGGGTGAATACAGAACTGTACTCAGTTTCTATTCTTTTTTTACACAGGATATAACACTGATATAATAATAGAACTGTATAAGACAACTTTCTACTCATGATGGCATTGTAAATGAATGGATGGATAACACAAATGCAGTAACACCTTGCAGTGGCTTATTGTTGTGTATTAACCCATGGAAAAGTATTGCATAGTTATTATAGAGTATCCAGTCTGTAGGTAAACAATGAAAACCTCTTCAATATATATTTAAAATACGTAACAACACAATGTAAACACATAGTGTTAAACATGCTGTACCAAAACATACACTTATAAAGCAGCTCCTGTACCAAAATCCAAAACTGCATCTTAAAATCTCTTCCTTTAACATCACAGAATTTCTTAAAAGCTATATCCTCACATGAAATGCTGCTTATCCTACCTTTCAATTGAGCACCCTGTTTGCACTGTGTTATTACACTGTTGTAACTACATTATATATCAAGAGATTTGCATTAAATACTAGCACAGCATAATTCTGTACTTAAAATATTGTAGTTAGTTACACAGGTTAATACACTGGAATAAGACACATGTAAAGGGAAAAGTTACCCAATTTTTTTTTCTTTCTGGTTTAACTTTGACAGTCGAATGACAGAGATGGAAAACCTTGATATTAATGCTATTGTTAATGAATGCCTTTGTACAGTAGTGGATAAGAAGCTTTTCATTCTCCTGTTTTGTAACTTATGGTATTTAAATGTAGGTATTATTATTGTATTTAGAGGTATGAGAAGACTGGCAATATTTTTGACTATTTAAAGTAATTTTGAACTCATGATATTAAAGAGGTACCTCAGGCTAATGATGTTGGTAGATTGGTGAGACTTGTGTGTTTGCAGGTGAAAGGATTTGCCAAATGCTGGTGAAAAATGATCAGGAGACACACCTGTTGGTGCTTCAGCCAAACTAAATCCTTTGTTGAATTCAAACAAAGACAGCCCTACCAGGCTGAAAACACACCTCTGTGCACTGAGAAATGCTATGTTTTATATTCAAATACAGTGACCGCAGAATTCAGTGTGTGCAAATGGCTTTTGTTCTGTTTTTTAATACATTATTAACTAAATTATTCAACATTGAAACAGACAATCTCAGAATTTGCTTCACAAGGTTTTATTCAAATGCAGGGGCAAGGTTGTAAATAAAAATGAAAATGGTAGGACTAAAGGCAAAAAGGTATTCTTGGAACAGTATGTATACACTGCTGTGTAAAAACAAGTGCAACATTTAGTCTCTTGTTTTAGGCAATCAATCTGAATTCATTATCACCCATTAACTTTTTTCATCCCTTTTCTTGTATTTCTCTTTATTGATATTGCACTTCTCAGGTGACTGACAGCGGGTAAGTGGCTAACAGGTCTACATAGGAAATGTTCTGAAGCAAACACATCACAAAACGATTTGGCTGGAAATGCTTTGGAAAAAACAGGATATAAACGAAGCAATGAAATGCAATGTAAAATTACAGTTAGCTGACAAACAAGGTTATTTAAAGATAAAGGTCAGTGTAAAACATGACAGTGTGTTTCGAAGGTCAGTCAGCAGATAGTTGATTCATGGCAAAAGTGTCCCATTCTGAGCCCAGTTTCCCCAAACATTTTTAGCACATTGTTGGTCATTGTTTAGTGGAGCAACTTAAAACTCTGCCCTGGTCAGTTTTAGTAACATCAAGTCAGGTAAGGTCTGGGTAAAGTGCTCATGCTACATGATGAGGGTACAAGGGAAGAACATTGTGCTGACAGCGACAGATGACATGTAAAAGTGCCTCAGGTTTGCTCTGCCAGGAAAATAAAAAACACTCTTTAGCACTGAGCTATTTTCATGCTGTATAATGTGACATATACTTCCATGCCTGTTCTTTCTACATTAGTGTCTGCTTCATGATTAATCCGTGAAGAGAAAAAGCACAAATCTTTGCATCAAAGCTGTTTAGGACCGTGCATGTCGAGGCCGTTCCAGACTCAGAGCTTAGTATATGAATCCACATCTTTTGCTTCATGTTAACATGTATGTTTGTGTGAATTCCTGTGCTGCTAAGCATCCCACTGGTCCTCTCTTACTTTCCTTTCATCACACTTCTGTAGGTCCAATTCCACGTTGTTCAGTGCTTTTAAACTTACTCATCTACTACAGATATCATAATTAACCAGTGATTAAAAAAGGTAAAGTGATTCAGAATTTGTACTATCTATCATCAAAGTGCTGAAACCATTTCTGAAAAAAAAAAGACTTACAAGTAGAGGTTGTGGACTCACTTTGCCACTAAAATGTTTCTGCACATGTTGACTGTGAGTTTAGTGCGTGAGTCCATGTGTGCATGAGAATGTTTTCACCTCCAGCAATGTGAGTAACAGACCTCCTACTGTGTGCTTCTGCCCACTGAGTGCAGAGAAAGAAATTAGAAGAGATGCAATAGAGGAGAGGAGAGAATGTGAATAAGATGGCAGTTGAAACCGGCATCAATCATGACCGCCTGCTCCACAGCCCACAGTGACTCCCTACAGCGCTGAGAGAATCTAGCCTCCCACAAACCATCCATCATTCAAACAAGCGTGACCAGTTTCACAGCTCTACCGTGACTATCCCACATACGAAGTTCAGGAATCACCAACCAAGTCCGCCCACACTTTCCAAAGAGGACTGACACTGACCATGACCTCCACCTCGCTAAAGAAACTCTGCAGTTCTGCCTGTGACCCTTTATCTAATCCTCTCCTACTCTAGGTGACCAGCTTCTGCTCAGAGATGTTGTTAGATGTGGCACCAAATAATAAACCAATTGTGACTCTCCATATCTCCTACCAGGTTGCCCATATGCTGTGGTCGGGCAGATGGGTCGATACATGTTTCCTCACCCATGAGAGGGGGTGAGAGTTGAGGGTAGTGAAGGCCGGAAGAGGACAAGAGCGGGGGAGGGGCACAAATCGCCTATGACAGACTAAAGGATTTACAGTGTTAGATTAGATAAGCTGTGGTCCTTATACTGTCTGACACTACCACACCCACATGTGACAGGACAAAATAGCTGTGCAGCATAGTGTGGCTCAGTCAAAGTACACTGGTTGAGTAGAAATAGAAGAGAGTGTCAGCAGAGGTGATGTTTGATGGTGTAATGGTTTACAATCTGGACTGTAAATCCATCAGTGGGATCTTCTATTTGTTTCTCAATCTCCAACATGACCTCAAATTATCAACCTTACCATTACATATTTTTGTTACAGTTACAGTTGGAAGAAAATAACACACCTCACATCATAAAGGTTTCTGTATGAGGTTTTCAGTTTCACAAACTGTGCAGTGTGTTGGTGTAAAATGTGTGATGTGCTGTTTCTGAATGTTAATGTCGCCGACAAAAGGCCAGTGCAGAGCTATTCAATAGTACAACAGAAAAAAAATTAGAAAAAGAAATGGCATCATTACAATCTAATTACAGGAATAAAACCACAGTAACATAAGTAGCAATAAAAACACAAATATTGTCCTCATGATGGTGAATGTAGTATGAAAAACAAATGAACTGGTTGACCATAAACCTTTGGAGCATTTGGTGAGTTGATGATATTCGGTATGATTCAGGCCCTGGTATAGTCACTAGGTACATGTGTGACTGGGCTGTGTGTGCTTGAGTGTGAATGACGTAACTGTGTGCGTTTTTTTGCTTGTGTACAGTACAGTGCAGTACAGTGTGTGAAGTGCCAGAGGGTGCAGGAATCTGTGTGTGTTTTATGTGTTGCGTCTAAGCCTTGAACCCTAGCTGTCCCAGTCAGGGCCAGCCAGCCCGTCGTCATCTGAGTCAGACTCTGGTGAGGCCTCTTTGATGCGGCGCAGTGCCTCATGGATGCTCCTGGTCAGGGGGTCGGTGGAGGCCGGGAGTTCTCCCTGGTCCTTCCTCTCTTTCCTGGGGACGCGCCTCAGTTTGACCCCCTTGCGAATCTGAACCAGGATGCTGTTGGGGTCATCGTCACCCTTAGTAGGAGGCAGGGACCGCTGGTCAACCTTCCTCAGGTGGAAGCTGCCTCTCTTCAGAGAGGCTAGCACCTCATCCATGGGTGAGCTCACTGCATACAAGAAGAAAAGAGGACGACAGACTGTGATTGACTGATTGATACTGTAACTGGCTAATCTAATAGAGCCTACTATGGCACTAAATGGTTCCAGTACCTCTTCTGCTGTGGGAGTCAAACTCTGGAGTCTTCCTCAGCTTTTTCCGGGCGCTCACCAGTTGGCTACTGTCAAAGAAGCGAGGGATAAATGGACCGAGTGGGGAAAGGGAGAGCTCTTCTGCTGCACTCTTCCCCTCAACCTTCTGCCCATGCCGACCCGGGCTCCCAGAAGGCGACAACTCCTCCTTTGTTGGCAAAGGTGGAGGGGGAGGGGGAGGGGGAGGAGAGATGGGGGATGCCAGTAGTGAGGACAGGGAGCAGGGAGAGCAGGAGGAGTCTGCAGGACTGGGCACAGGCAGCGGAGGAAGGGATGCTGTGAGGGCCGTGACGGGCTGAGTGGTGAGTGTGGAGCTGGGGCTGGGGTCTGTCTGCACACTGGTGCTGAGACACAGTGGCTGGCCCTGCGTCTGGACACAGACAGAGTCAACACGCTCCTCCCTCTCACTCACGCTACTCATTTCCATGCTTCTTCCACGCTCTCTTCTTCTGGTGTGGGACACGCGTAGTCGAGTGGACTTCAGAATCACCTGACCTGGGTACCGCTGGAGAAAGACACAGACAAAAATCAATCAGTAAGAAAAAATGACTGAATGAAAATGTTGAGATATTTACATTAATAAGAGAGCACATACCTGCTTGAAAGTGCGTAGTCTGTCCAGAGTTCTCTGTCTCTCCTGACTAACTCTGCTGATCTTCCTCTCCTCGTCTTCTTCTTCGTTTTTCAGCTGTAAAATGTAGAGGTTTAGAGGAAGAGAGAGCTACTGACTTTATGGGTATACAGTCATGACAAACATGTCATTATAAAAAAAGCATCTACCTGTAAGACCTGGTGGGATATGGAGTCCTTGTAGATGCTTTGACGTTTCTGCTGTTTTTGAGTGTGGTTGGATACGCAGATCTCCTGCAGAAAGGCGAGAGAAAAAATACATCAACACACTGATCAACACAGAATCATCAACAATACGATAACTGCTGCAACAAAACCTTGTAGGAAATATTGATAGTTTAATAGTTATGATAACAGGTCATTACATCTTACTAGCTGATATTATTTGAGTCATTTATATTCCTACTTGTGTAATCTCAGGGCAAAATCCAAAATTGTCAAATATAATTATAGTGCATAACAAAAATGTCATTCTTTATACAAAATAAAAACCATCCTAGGATTTCCAAACAATATAATCAACAGCAGAGCGGGAGAAGAGGCAGCCAACATGAGCAAATTCAAATTCCAATGCATATTTTTAGCTGTTTCTTGATGAAATGTGCTTCTGGTATAGCATAAGAGCTAAACAGCACACAGCTGGATCACTTCTGCTTGGATATGATGCCCAGTCAAACAAAGTAAGTGCAAATCAGGAATGAAAATAAGTGTGAACGTGAGTAAGGTGTACACACCCTCTTGTTCCTCAGATAGGAGCGCTTGGCAGTGATGCGCCCCCTTCTTGCCTCCAGCTGTCTAGCGCTGACCCGAAGTCTGCGCAGCTCTTCCTTCTCTGCAGAATCATCCTCTGTTATATCATCTGCACTTTCAAAGGTGTCATAGTATACCACCTCATCCTGACGCTCTGAAAACACACATACAAATAGATACAGATCTTTCTGTACACACCAGTAATGCAATGAGTTCAGTGAATTCAGACCGTCTTCATGCACAGCCAACAGTATAGAATAGTTTGTGAAATATGTCTTGTCAGGACTCTCTTGAAAATGAGATAACGCATTTCAAGGGACTTATCCTGTAAGCAAAATTTGCCCAAAAGTAGCTGGTAAATTCGGCAAAAATACCTGTCATCTGTCTGCGAATGCTGTCTAGTTGAGCGGTGAGTAGCAGCTCTTCACACTGTAGTATCTCAGCCTGGATGTCGTACAGTTGGAGCTGGAGCTCGTAGTACTGTGTCTCCATGTGGTCTAAGAGTGCCATGGCGTCCTCACTGCTACACAGACTCTGCATCTGTGGGAATGGGACAAAATACTAAGTCACAAAACATCTGTGTGTGTGTGTGTGTGTTGATGTGTTTTGTATGGTGTTGAGCATTACTAACACACCTCCTCTCGAAGTGTGTGTTTCCTCTGTTCCAGACAGATCTCTCTAGCTCTCTGCAGCTGCAGAGTTTCCTTGGCGACAGAGTAGCGGAGTCTCTCCATGCGCTCCACCGCTGCTGTCCATGAAGATTTGCCAAACTTACGCTGGTCCACCTTCATACGCTCATACACCCCTACACACACAAACAAAAGTAAATTTGCTGGTGGCTGAGTGAAACATCCACACAGTTAAAAGTGACGTGTACTCACGTGAAAGTGAGTCACCAACACGATCAAGTAACTTTCTCCTCTAGTACAGCGAGTGGGCATGTCACCCACAGTTTCTTTTCTTTTAATGTGATCACTTCAGTCTCACAGGAGTAAAGCTATATTACAATAATGTAGAGGGAGACATCTATTGGCCACATTTGGACATTACAACTTACAATCTTTCATTCGTATTGCACTTAAGCCATTCACTTACTTGACTTTTGATTTAATAAGTGCCAGATAATAAATGGACCAATCAGTAGTGGAGAAAAACTGGGATAAACAGGGGCACTTTGTGGAGTAACCCTCCACAGACACACTCTGCTGGCAG
Organism: Enoplosus armatus; assembly: GCF_043641665.1. Classification (NCBI taxonomy): domain Eukaryota; kingdom Metazoa; phylum Chordata; class Actinopteri; order Centrarchiformes; family Enoplosidae; genus Enoplosus; species Enoplosus armatus. The sequence continues at coordinate 15,298,323 of NC_092183.1, forward strand.
GGCTGTTTGATCAATAGGTTGTCCTTGTTTCTTCCTGTCCCTGTCAAAGCACGGCTGTCTGCACTGCCTCATTAATACCAAATCAAATTAGCCCTGGCGTTCAAAACCGCACACAGGTCAGCAGCAGGCCAATGCTACCACTATGTGTGTGTGTGTGCTGTGTGTGATTACTCAAAGTCATTCCTCTGCTGCTTTATTGACTTGACATTGGCAGTGACAGTGATGGCGTATTGCACCTTTCTGGGCTCTGGCAGTGATCTCAAAGTATTTTACAGTAAACTCCTGGATGCTGAGGACTGCCTCCTGAGCTTTCTTCTGCCAGTCAAAGTCCTCCTTCTTCAGAGCTTCAATCCGCCTTGGGCCCAAGTAGTCATTCTCCATGGAAATCTGTTGAGGGAGGACGGACATATTTTTGTCAGCAAGAGCAACGAAAGGCCTCAGTGAGGGAGAAAAATCAAGTCCAAAGTAAAGGTTAGGGGATAAATGCATTTTTCAGATTTTATACAAATTCTTTAAAATATGTACAGCCTGGGATACAGTATATACTATGCTGATATCAAAAATGGATCTGGAGTTAATGGGATGCAAATGGTTTCATCTGACGTGATAAAAAAGATAGAGCATGGCAGTTCCTGTGTACACAGTACTGCCAATGCAGTCTCAGTAATGCCGGGCAGTTAGAGGCACATTCATAAAAGTCTGTATCCATTAGATAACACTGCTTCTTTCTCATTTTAGTTTCAGAGGTGGTTGGAACCCCAAATGTCACATATTACTGCCACTTAGTGGCAAGAGTAAATTGGTTTAACAAACAATGGGGGGGTGCTAAAAATGTTTTATCAAATTGGTTGTATACATGACAGTGCAGTAAAACTCTTACTTAAAAGGCTGCATGCTTTGAGGAACTCTGAGGTTTCACCACAGAAAGCAGGCCTGGAGAGGGAGCTACACTCCCACACATGGAAACACTGAAAATAGTAATAGTAATGCATACACCCGTGCAAACACAATTATTTCATACTAACCCATTTTCAACCAGCTTACAAAAGCATAATACCCATCTGGATAGAACGTAGGGAATTAATATTGCGAATAATTGAAAACTGTAAAATGCCTTCTGACATTTTTTATTCCAGAGGATGAAAGGAAGAATGGTGTAAATATAATTTCACCATTTTATTTAATCATACTTGTAATATTTCAACAGTACAAACTTCTATCTTTTAATTAGTGCATCATAGAACCATTTGAAGAGAGTTAAAGAACCACACACAAGACTCTTCACTGGTCAACACGGAGCAAACATCTAAAAAATAACAACCAAATGTCCAAGAGGAAAACAAAAGGTGCCTATGCAGCACAAAGGAGGAAAGTGAGCAGCAAAGGTTACAGAGCTTCATCCCCGTCTTACCCTAAGTAACCGCGCTGCACCTTAGCTCACACTGCACTACTCAGCAGTGCACCAGTATCATTTACCACTGCAATTTCCTGCTGTTGGGTTGCCAGCGCTTTGATTTTGATTTTTTCTGCATTCCTACACATAGTGTAATTTTAGACTGACTGGCTTTACATCTGATGATTTGTGTTACTGTAAATCTTAGTGGAGCAAACCTTTACATAAAAACCTACCATCTAAAAATGTACTTTAAAAAACATATCAACCAGTTAGATATAGATAGATATATGAATTTGCTTTGACCTTATGAATGCGCAAGATTAGTGGCTACATGAAGATCATAGGATTCATGAAGATTAGAGGATACATTGAGACTTGAACAACTTAAAAACTGGCTAGGCTGATGCTACTCTCTATCAACATGCTACCTCATTTATATAGTAAGTGTGGGACTGATGCTACATATTGAAGATATGCAAACACAGGGAGTTCTAGTGTACTCACCCTAATGTGTAATAATGTGGTAAAATCAAATGAATTGCTACTTTTCCACATACTATGCACTGACATTTTTCAAATTACACACTCACACTAGGGCATCTGCTGATTTCCTTTCAGCCAAACCAGACAACCCATAAGTCATCCAGTCATATATGTTTTTGTTAACTTGTTGTTGTTGGCTAACATGTGCATGCTTTACAGCTGATATAATGTCTAAAATTCTCCTGCTGGATTGATTTCCAATGTGTGATTGAGGGCAGATAGCAGAATGTTTGAGTTTATGTCAAATTATTTAATTACATAGGATGATGATGAAAAATGATACAGAATTTGAAAGACAAAACAATGAAAAAGTGACCAGAAAATGCCAAATAAACCCACAACTAGAGCTAAAGAACTGAAGAAGAGCTACAGAAAGCCATGCTGTGCCTGAGCTACAGACACTGTAGGCTATAAATAGACCCGGAAGTGCTTGTTCAAACTCTCCTCCCCCCTCCTCATACCAGTAGGAGGTTCCATGGTGTAATGGTTAGCACTCTGGACTCTGAATCCAGCGATCCGAGTTCAAATCTCGGTGGGACCTGCAGGTTTTTGTGCTGACATGTTTGTGAGCAACTTTACGGCAGTGAAAATTTAAGAGTGCAACAGCACCGAAACAGAAAGGTAGAGTCTGCTCTGGAAAAAACAATTGAGCAGTAAAGAAGTGATTTGATGTGAAAGCAAACACAGCTGACTGTCACCTTTGACCTATTAGTAATGTAGAGGATCAAAGTTGGTAATAGAGTTACATGAACAGTATGGAGGTTTGCTCTCTGAACTGTAAAGTGAGTCTAAATACTACACTCCACAGGACAGAAAGGATGTTTGAAGGACTGCAAGGAAGGAAATAAAGGACTGGCAATCAGTAGCTATATCTTATCACCATATCCTATTTACTTATCCCAGCATAACAACAGATTTTGATTAGTTATGTAAGCCAAAGTCAAGGAAATCTTATTTTTCTAAATTTTTATCAATTTGATCCCAGTGCCATTTGATTGAAAACAAAAACCTTTTTCATGCAGCCCTGCAGTTCATATGTTAGTGTGTTAGAATTAAAAAAAGAAAATTCCCTAACAAAAAATGTAATCTATCTGTCTTAAAATAGTTTTCATTACAAAAAGAATGGATGGCATTTGTCACAAATTAAACTAAATATGACCTTTTAACTATGGCCTTTTACTTCCCACTTATTTCTACAAAATACCTTAAGATGTGAAATTACACTGGAAAGGAATTGAATTCTTTCCCTCTTTTGTTATAACTTGGCTTAATAAAGGACATAACACCTTGCTTACATTCCTGTCTTTAGCACACACTGAAGGTCCTCACCTTCCCAGGGAAACTGGAATTTAGAACATTTATTCAGCCTAAACTGCTCTTACTTTCCTCTCCATCTTTCGTTCTCCATATTTCTATTTGTACTGCATGCCTGCTGATACCAGCATTAACCTGTGCCTGCAGTGAACCTATAGGACTACACACACAACATGACTTATTCATGGCTGTCTGAAACTGCAGGAAATTGGAGATCCATGCGGCTCCATTCCAGCTCACAGTATGTCACTCAACCCCCAACTGTCACATCCCACATGTGTTTAGATAATGTGGAAAAGGACAAAACTGACAGGAAAGTGTTCTCATCCAAGGTTGGGAAGAGCAGTGTGCGTGTATATATGTGTCTGTTTGCTTCTTTATTGATGGATGTTATGCAGTAATGTGATACTGACATCTTTTTATTACTGATGTGCTGTGTGTGAGTCAGAGAGCTAAATATAAATGTGCCATCAGCACTGCAATAATTGAACAAAGCATTTCCACCATTTATCCATTCACCAGCCTCCATCTTCTTTTTGCAATTTGATACATCTCACCATCCTCCCATTGCTTTACTAACCACAAGGCATCTTATCAGAATGTACAAGAGACTTAATTTTGCATAATACATCGCAGTCAAACATGCACATACACACTGATGCACACACACAGAGCAGACCCTATTTTAAGAGACATGAGAATTTCCTGTGACCATCCATTGTGTTTTATGACCGTAGAGAAATACATCACTGAATCTAGGGCCATCTGCACTGCAGCCAGCTTCCCATGTATACTAATTAAGCATAGCATCCGAATAACCCCCTGGAGTAAAAAAAAGGTTCACATGGTCTATGATAATAGGGTCAAACTACCACAAACAACAAAAAACACAAACTTTTAAGTCACATACATAATTTTCTCCTGTCATTTTCTACACCATGTTTTCCCTACTGGAATCAGCAGGCCATCTGTGTGTGTGTGTGTGTGTATACTGTGTACTTGTCAATGGAGAATTGTGACTCAAAACGTTGGCCTGTTTGAATGCGAAAGAGGTTTTGGCAAATTACTGGGGTCAACGGATTTGGGTCCTAACTCTGTAAGAACGTACTTTTTATGAGGCAAATCCCCCCAATCTTCTGTGGAGCTGCTTCTTAATGCTTGTGCACACATGCTTTAAACTGCAATCCTTAACTAGCGCAAACTGTTACCTTGATCTGCTGTCTGCGTAGCATTGCTAGTTCCCTCATGTCTCTGAAGGGCTGCAGCAGGTACTGGTACAGCTGTGTGGAGGCCTCCAGCAGGCCTCCATAGGCCTGATCTTCCTCCCCATATAGCTCCAACAGTTCCACCATACTGTCCATGGTCTTGTGCTTCTCCAGCAGCTGCATCACATGCACAAAAAGGGAAGTTCATTGTCACCATACAAACAACTTTCAGAATATCAGAACAGATATTTTAAACTCTCTGTAAGACCTTGTTAATGACGCATTTGCAGTTATCCATATCAAATGTAGTAGCAAGAGGTCCACGCAAACAAACAAACAAATAAAAAAACATTAAGACAGTTGGAGGCACCTTGACTGTAATGTAATCTGCAGATGTAATGTAACATGTGCTTTCAATTGTCTGTTATATGTATCTGTATCTGTAACAGTGTCAGAAAGTCAGTTAACTCATCACAAGTTTATGAAAACAAAAACATACTTACATATTTTACTCAGCAGTAAATGGAAACTTGCACCTCACTCTGAGATTAAGAGGATGCTTTGTCTAACTGTAAATAATAGGAGTATATCTGAGTGCAGTCTCAGCGCTCAGACCATGGCTGATTGAGCAGAGTCCTTTCTGCTGCTGGGAATAAGATCAATACACACACATTTTTGCCAGACTGAACAATCCTGAGGGCTACCAGCAAGCACTGAAATAGCCATTAACTCAGCCCTCAAATGGAGTGGGAGGATCAATAGGCCAGTGTGTGTGCGCGTGTGTATAAGATCCTACGGCACAACAAACTGTGACAGTGTTTGAATGAACTACAGAGCATTTGCCATGATAAAGAGTGGAATAAAATCAGTAGCTCTTACTTCATCTTCAGGATGAATGCACCTTCAAATAAACTGGAAGTCCCATAGAGTGACGGACACTTATTGAAACAATTGGAGCAAATTAGCTTGGGCTGGTTGGCGCACATTCTGTGAGACTGATGGCTCTGCTGTTTGATGTTTTTTTGCTCAGGAAGGGCAGTAAGGCAAAGCTTCCTGTGTCTGGTTTTCTGTCTTTTTTATTCTGAGTGTGTGTGTGTGTGTGTGTGTGTGTGTGAGAAAATGGGAGTGGGTGTGGGACTGACTGGGTGGAAAGACATGTGGGTGATTTGCCTACGCTACTCACAGCCTTTTTCACTGCCAAAAGTACAACAGAGAGGAAACGCCTTTGCCAGAAAATCATACAAACACATCAGTATAAATGAATGTCTCTTGACTCTGTCTTACTTTTGCAAAGACAGTAAACATACAAGCAGATATAAAATATATCATACTGTGACCTTGCTGTACCGCTGGAGTAATGAACAGTGTGTGTTTTACTTAGATATAGACTTACCATTGTACCTTGTGTATTAGATAACTGGTTAAACTAAAATGGTATTTTCTTGGCCAATACTACATATATTTGAGAGATATGTATTCCATAAACACAGGTAACACTCAAAGTGGATGTACTAGCCACTGTAATGCTGTGATGCTAATAATGGCACACTCTTTACTTTAATGCTCTCTCTCACCAGATTTCTCAGAGGACTTCTTGCACTGTCTTAATCTAACGCCATTGATTAGTAGGACAATGTGAGAGTATCAATGTAATGTCTGTTTATATTAAGAGCTGTTAATCAATCACTAGCTGCTGCTGGTGTGTGAGAGGAGCAGGCCTGGAGCGTGAATGGTGTCTGAATTATGTCTCAACTGTGTCAAGTCAAAGATAAAAAAGCAGAGCTAAGTTGAGCATCGATGCTAGTGTTTGATTATATTATATACATACAGAAGTGTCACAGAAATGTATATAGATAATATAGCTTCAATAACAATTTTATCACTATTCATAAAATACATGTAGAACTCATATTCACTACCACACATTGGTCATATTGATCAAAAGCATCCATGCATAAATGTTCTGCATGATAATCACAAAAATGTGAAGCCCCCTGGTGGCTGGCTGCAGTATAGGTCATAAACCCTGCCCCCTCCATGTTAGCGGATGGGACATGGGTCAAACTAAAAAATCAAAGTACACGTCAAATACATTTTGAGATGATGGTTTCTATCATTTTAGGTAGTTCTTATCACTCTGATGTATGTTCAAGTGTCCATTTTTCTGATAAGTTTGGTTTTAATTAGTTATCTGACGCTATAAAAAACTTGGGAGACAGTCCCAGGTGGTTCCATAGAAAAGCTCAGGAAAGCAGCAATGAGCTGCTCTTTAATGGAGGTGGGGTGGTTAGCCAGACATAGATTTGCAAAAAACAAGCAGTTAGTCTTCATCAAGTCTTGTCTCTTGTAAAACCAAAAAATGCTGTTTGAAAAAACTTCTGATAAAACATAAATATCACCTTTGCCTCGCTTGTCAAAGTTTGTTTTCAAATGTGGAATGGGCTCATTGTTGCCTCTTGTGGCCGTTGGGGAAAATGACATCCACTGCAAATGCGGTTCTCACTAAATATTAAGCACCAGACGGTGTTTCCACCCTGCGGCCTCAGGGGGCAGTAATAAACCCATTACAGCTAGGTGCACAATGAGGCGAAGAAGATGCTGCACTAGAAAACTTACTCAGACCAGCGACACACAGGTGAGATTTATGCTTTATCAGAAGTGTTTTCAAAGAGTGTTATATGATGTTACAAGAGAAAAGACTTCAAGGATGAAGACTAACTGGTCAGTTTGGAAAATGCATGTCTGGTTGACCGACCCCACCTCCGTTAAAGAACAGCACACAGGTGATTCCCTGAGCTTTTCTATGGAATCATCTGGGACCGTCTGCCACGCACTGGCTGAGACAGGGATAGGTAGCAACATGTGAGCAGCAGTGATGACTTTGCACATTACATCAACAGGTTGACAGAATTGCTTTAAGTGTGTTTGTGTGTGCGTGAGTGTGTGTGTGTGTGCATTTGGCAGCAGGTATGTTAAGAATATAATATCCCACAGAGGACTTACTTACAGTTACAACCTAGTTTTACAAATGCCTCCTTCTCTTACTAGCTAGCCAGTAAGATTGGTCTTTGCACCGTATTCTCACAACACTTATTTCATAGGAAGGAAAGAATGATGGAAGCACTTTCCCTGTCAGATGTCTCATCAGTGTACAATTGCTGAATGACATGTCTGGATGGTTAGTACAAAGTGTACACAAAGTCCAATGAAACATTCATGAAGTTTCCTGACTGGACAGCCAATCATTTTTATAATTGATTATGAGATATGCATCTACTGGATCATCCACACATCTACAGTCAGTTTAAAATGTCACAAACAAGTTAATATACATTTAAAGTGATGTTTAAAATATACTTATTTTTGTGGTTGTGTGAAGATCATCAACACAGTATCATGGTTCATCATGTTGACCTTTTCTGTATACTGTATTGTTTTGTACTTAATTGGATGCAATGTATTAAGTATGTCATTTAAATACCTGTCTAGCTCAGATTAATGGCTGGTGCATCACATTTCCTCACTACCATTGTGGTATGGCAAGCAGCGCAGTTCATCTTGTCAGTACAGCAGAAAGACTGTGGTCTCACAGTTGTCCAGATGTGCAGCTGTGTGAACGTGAGTTACAGATACTTTGCACAGACTATGTTAATACGAAGCTGAGAGTTATAGAGATACTGTGGGAGGATCACTAAAAGTCTCACCTCTTGCAGATGTTTTGTGGCACGGTTGACCGCCTCTTCGTAGCCGGACTGCCTCAGTTCGCTCAGGCTCTCATAGTACTCATCTGGGTCGTCATTTTCCGTGAACAGAACCTGCGAAAGGATCTTCCATCCACACGTATCGAGCGCATGGCCTAGATAAGCCTGTAAACTGTAGCAAAGCTCATCCATTTCGGTCTCGCATACTTCCGCCGGGCCGAACAGCACCGTCCACATCCCGGCTGGTTCCTCCGGAAACACCGGGAGACAGGGCTCCAAGTCCGAGTTCACCGAGCACAGCTGCTGGTGGATTGCCCGGAGGTCCTGGAAGGAGAAGAGTCCGGCCCAGCTGCAGTCCTCCCTACTCAGACTATCCAGTTCTTCCAGGTCCAAGCTGTCCAGTGAGGGGGGCAGTTGGTCCTCTCTAAGTGATTTTAACACCTCAGTATCAGGACTAACGGCAGACACTGCAGATTTAATCACAATTTTGACAGGACTTGGTTTTGTTGTTAACACAGACTTGGTTTTGGGACTGCAGCCTTTAACCACAGCCTCCCTGGCTCCTTTGCTAGGGCTCCTAGATACTTTATCTCTGACGGGACTTTCGGGCCATTTTGTTTGGTCCCCATCCTGACTGGTCGCCTCCGCCGGAGGATCCCTACCAAAGCTTCTCCTCTGCACCGTCCTGTTATGACACGTAATGGCAAATTTGCCCTCCACTTCATTCCAGGCGACGATAAAAACGAATTTATGCTTTTCCTTCTCCTCAAACGCATTAGGGCGAACGGCTACCCACCCCGACTCCAAATTATCCTCCATTGTGAAGGACATTTCTGCAAAGTGATGGAACAACAATAATAACGCTGCGCGCGCCAACTAAACCTGCTTTGGCACTGTGTAACGTTAAGAGTCGGATGCAGCGTAGTAAAGCGGTGTGTTAATATACGGTGTTAAATCAGCGTTTACAAAACAATGTTTTCTCTCCGAGGATGTTTTGCCTGAAGGGCTATCCTTCCTCGCTCAATCGGATGAATTTGGAGCAGCGCGGTGTCATTTCCCATCTCTGGCCCACCTGCTTTCAACTTGGATGTCTGACTAACCTCCCGCAACAGTTAGCTTTGACATTAGCTTACCGACCATAGACTCGACTCTGACACATAACATGCGACCGTGTGTTTACCAGGTCCAGCGGTCGATCCGCCTGTCAGCTGTGTTCCGTTATCCTCGATCTCTCGGCTCCAGACCTCCCTTCTCATCATAAAGTACCAGTGGGGTCCAAAAACAGTGGCGTACATCGTTCAGATACGAAAGACTGAGGCCATGAATGAGTGTGATAAGGGGTTTCGTCCAATCGTCTTCAGAAAGGTTAGCATAATCTCCAAACTCATAACATCACCATGTTTTCTTCATGGTTCGCCCAACCAGACCTCATACGCAAAATAATAATGATATCTTCACGTGCTGTAAGAAATATCGGAATATCCATGGAGGCGACAATAAAGCAAGCAAAGTATTTCTGTGTCATTTTCGCCCAGCCTTTACCATTTGTTGCTATTGCCATAATACGTTTAGTAAGCCGTATTATAAGGTTACTGTCTAAATGGAAAATAAGTCTGAATTAAGCTACAGTCTTGCGAAATACTGCGAAGAGCAGATCGAGGTTGTACTAGCTAGGTAAAAACATGTGTGTCCGAGGAGCATTTAAAGGCAACATTAGAATCTCAATTTGACTAGGGTACGTAGGGACGTGCTGACGTTGAGGTTGAGCAGTGTGGGATGGTTTGCGGAGTAGCTGCAGCATTGAGAATAATATGAATTAATACAATGTGTGCTTTCAGCTTATACAAAACTTATTCTACTGCCAGAAAACCCTGAAATCATGGAATGTAAAACGATTTTATCAGTCATTATAAAGATTAATGCATTATACACGAGATATAGTTCAAATACATTTGTTTCCAAAAAACAATAGTGTAATCCTGAAATAAACATTAGAAACATGCTGTACAAATGTGCCATTTAAACTGTAAAGTATCCACAGAAAGATGCCTCAAGCCATCTGTTTGACTTGCTGTGGGAGAGAGCTGTCGAGTTCTCATTGTTTACACACATTGGCTGGACTGTTTCAGAGGACAGGAATGGAAAATAGTATTCCCCTTTAATGGTCACAGCCTTGAGACAGATGAAAGTCAATCCCTCACCAGGGTGCATCGCTTCTTATGATGCTCTAATAGATGCTAAAGGAAATACTTAATGGGTTCCAACAGAGTTTGCTTCTGCTTTGAGCCCCATTGCACTAGTGACCTATGGTGCAATGTGTTTGCATTCTTAAACACATCCCAAGTGTCCATCACAAACTCAATATTTTTTTGAACAAACTCATTCAAAATGTATTTACTAACATCTTATAAAATACTGACTGATGATTATTATCTGGCTGAGAATATTAAAGAGCAAAGAAAGAGGTTTCAGGACAGAGATAGACTGCAGCAACATTGAGGAGTCAAGAGACAGCATACAAATAGCTCACCTAAACCTAAAGCCTAAAATACATTGACTAAATTCCTTGAACTGGAGCCTACAATAAGTGAAAAAAAGAGATTCCTTGATCTTCATCTATGACTAATAATACACTGTAACAAATGTTCCTGTTAAATTACAGTAATCTACTGGCAGCTACAGTTGCCAGCATGAAACTCTTATTCTACAGTGCACCTACTTTAATCTACAACAACAGTTAATTACTGTAATAAATAGTACAGTACTGTGCTGTATAGAATATAAGCTTTACAGTATAATACTGTCAGCTGTTTGGTTATAACCATTACACTAATATACTAATAATGAAAGATTTTATATTTCAAAACGAAAACCCCTGAAAATTGCTTGCATAGAAATGACATGGGACAAGAGACAGCCTTACATCATGAGACATTTATTAAAGCCAATGCAATATCAAACACAATCATTAACTGGAAATTGTTGGGTCTCTGTAATAATATTAGACAGAGTGCGGTCTAGACCTGCTCTTTATGTCAAGTGTCATGAGATAAGACCATGTTAAGTAAACCATAGGAGCAGGATGTTTGTAGGCAAGGAGGAAAGCAGCAAGTGGTTTGTCCACTTCGGTTTTGGCAGGGTCAGAGGTGAAAATCGTCTTCCTCTTCTTATTATTCATCCTTATGTCTTGAATAAAATCACTGATCTATAATATTTGATAATAATTAATAATAATGTACGCCTTTTTTAAAATTTTCTTTATGTTGACTGTGTGCTAAATGCGGTGGTGGGACTTGATGCGACATGATTGTGCTCAGGTGAGTTATGGGCGGATTCAAGTCTGACAGAGAAAATACTGTATTATACCGTAAGATTGTCCAGACGCTTTCTGTTCATATTTTCTTCCTCAAAGGCATCAACATTTACAGTTTTTAACTGTATTTACAAAGATCGGTACATTACAGTAAAAATGTCCTGTATTTTTACAGCAATTTGTTACAGTATAGGTTTAAAAAGTCAGACCTGTCTACTAATTGCCAGCTCAAATGGGCTAATAGGTAGTACTAGAACCAGCTGCTGTGGTAGACATACTGTATGTGTCTCCAAAATGTGAAAATGTTAGAGAGTAAAGCTAGACAGTATCTTGCTCATCAAAATAATAAATACCTTGTGGATGCTCAATAACAAGAACACTATCCCATCTTCTATCTTCATGGATGGGCATTGTAGCTGCCCAGAGGCAGGAGAGGAGTTTCTTGTGTGCAATGAAATATGATATGTCAACACATCTCCTTTTGTATTTGTTTCTGGTGGATATTGACAGCAGGGCAATGAACGATTACTGTTGGGCCTAACTGGGCGAACATAGAAATGTATTATGATCGCCTAGTTAATCTTACCTGTCACTATACCAAGGTTTAAGGGCGCATCTCCAGAGCAGAGCACCAACGTTTCTGCCTCTCTGAACTGTTAGGAGTATATGTAGCTCTGAAAGTTAAAGTGACTGTTAGCCAACAGAAGTATAAGACGGAAATGTTAGTGGTTTCATGGTGTAATGGTTAGCACTCTGGACTTTGAATCCAGCGATCCGAGTTCAAATCTCGGTGAAACCTCAGAGTTTTGAGTGGTGGAGTCAGTACAGTAAGAGATTTCTAATACGTAGCTATCCACCTTAACATTGGACTAAAAATTGTAACGTATGTGTTCATAAGTCAGGAATCAATACAATCATCCATTTGTGCGTTCAAGCATAGAAAAGAAAGATAAAAAATGATCGTGGTAATTGTTGATACAGAAACTAATGATGACGTTACCTTTTTGTCTACAGTTCTAATTTATGTTTATGGTTTCTACATGCCTATATCCATATATTTTGCGTCTGTAAGCACTGTTTGTGGTACAACAGGTCAGCAGGAGTGTGCATGGTGCAGTGTTGCCTCGCTTGGTGATACTAACATAAACCCCTGTAAATTATTAGCTAATTGGCGCTACTGTGAGCTTATAAAGCATGTTGAATACACAAACGCCACCCTCCTCTTGATGCGTATGTCTGTTAATGTTCAATCGCTTTAAATTTCTCGGTATATCCAATTCTAAGAGAACGAATCATATTTATGAAAAAAATCTCCCAATCTCTCTTTGTAATATATATTTCTAGTTTTGGCTGTTTTTGCTTTTGGGGGAGGAGGGCTGTGTGTATGCTACCAATTGCAGTTAAACATTTCAAGAACACACGCTTTATGTTGTTCAGAAAGAATACAGAGGCCAAACATGCTCACAGCTAGACTTAATACGTGATTTAATTGGTTCCATGGTGTAATGGTTAGCACTCTGGACTCTGAATCCAGCGATCCGAGTTCAAATCTCGGTGGGACCTTAAATTTTAAAATTATGTGCATATCCTCTCCCACAAACCCAAGAAACGTGTTTATTGGTCCACAAAATCTATGTCCAAAAATGTACTACAAATTAAACACATTGTTGTGTGAAAGGTCAAGTCATAGGCTTTTGAGTCTATGTGAATATTTTAACTTTGATGGCCACCACTCTCCACCCAGCCTATGTGTATATGCTTTGCGTTAAAACCCCCTGACATCAAGTCTCCACTGGTTCTAAATGATTATGCTTCTTATAGCTGATGAACACGGAGGGGAAAGAGTGAAGGAGAAAGTGAGCAAGGAGTGGTAAATGAACAACTATTATGCCTACAATATGCTGTGGCAAAATGTATACATTTAGACACAATAATCACTTTGATTAGGTTTATACCTTACCATGGCCATAAACCTTCTCCTCACTTCACCCGACTTTTACCCTGATTCAGGTTAATAAGTGACACACTGATAATGGTAAAGCATGAGAAATGTTGAACCATGAAGCACAGTGTGAAAGAAGATTTTGCCCCGTGCATTCACATAGACTCTAATTTTACTGTCTTGCATTCAGTCATTCCAGTAAACAAAAACAGAAACATATTTGCTATAGTATGCATGCAGTACATATAGAAACACATGCACATGTAAAACTATTTACAGTATATTAGGTAGATGACCACATCAGGAAAAAATACTTTTTCACATACAGTTCAGTGTTGATGCCAACTTTTTTTCACAATGTGCGCAGAGATGAGAGCCCATTTTTTCCTTCACCCCACAAAACTTATATTTTGGAACCAGTCTAAGTCAGGACAACAACCTACTGGTCAGACACATGTCATGTAATGTAATGAGTACTCAGATTATTACTGCAAAGAAGGAAGTGATACACTGTATTTCAGCAATTTAGAAGTGTTGTATATATGAAAAGTTGGGCCAATTCACAAAATGATGCACTCCTTGTTAGCAAATCAACAATTTTTTTATTGAATGTGTGAAAAATTTTAGCAGTACATCAACAAATATGCTAAGTTTTACTAACTTATAAATGTAGCGATGGGTAAGAATATCAGCTTTGTTTTGATGTAAAATAATTGTGATATAAGTGATAGTACACAGTTTAGAGAAAAAGTATATATAATCTGATCATACATATAAGGAATACAGCATTGTTGAATTCTACCATACAGAATATTGTACAGTAGAGACAGGTGATTGTGTTGGCATTATCTATTCCAGCTATTGATGATCCTCCATTTTATTCAGTAGCTGGTGCGGCCATGGAAGGGCATTTGGGACGTCCAGAAGCAGGCAAAAGGTTTTCCCAGTATTCTCGACGAGCCCTATTTCATATATTTTGGTAGATTAGTTGGTTGTAAATCAACACTTTTGCAGAGTAGAAAACACACACTTTCCCTGTTATCTATATTAAAATGTTCTATACTACTGTTTGCAGTCTTTTGTCAAAATTATGCCTAATTTGAAAAGAGCAGCACCTGTGTTTCCGCCCAGTCTTACCTGGCTCTGACCCAGGGTTTAGTGTGCATCTCCAGAGCAGCTCCCCAGAGTCCGTGCTTCTCTGAAGCTGGTGGGAGGAATCCTCTCTCTGCAGCCACCTCTTCTGCTATAGCTCTGATATGGTAGGGCTCAAATCCACAGCAGCCACCAATGTAGCAAATTCCAGCATTGTAAGCCTCTCTGGCGTATTTATGGATGTCCCAGCGGGTCGTTACTCTGGTCTCCAGAGCTGAGATGAGGGTAAGTTGAAGTTTGGCCATTTAGTTATAAATCTCATCAAACTGCATATATGGGGAGTTTAAAAATGTAGCAATACATGAGCTTTACACTCACATTCCTTAAGTATTTATACTTACATTAAATATACAAAATAAAGTTTGCAGACCAACAATAAGAATTTTCCAACCTATAGCTTTTTTCCTTCATCCTACACAAAAGAAAATGCTTACCGAAGGGGAACTCAGGTAGGCTGACGTAGCCACCGAGGTTGCACTCAGGTGTGTGAAAGCCCAGTGGCTGGATCATGAGATGGGCTTTGAGACCAGCTTTCTCTAATCCCTCTTTCATCAACTTCACTGTACGAACGCACGTCAGAGGATCCAAGTGGCAATTTATTCCAACAATATCAGCTCCTGCACATGAACACATTCACATGAAACATATTCAGGTTGTGCAGCTAAAAACATGATGTCAGACTTGAAGTACCACATCACAGAAAGTCAGTGTACCAGCTTGGACCAGCCTGACAGCACACTCTCCAGGTGGGATCCCGTGCATGTCTCCGTGAGGGGAGATGCACAGTGTTGCAGCGACTGGTTTACCGCTGGTCTTCAGCACCTCCACTGCCCACACTGCCTCTTCCACATGTTCAAAGAACTGCAGTAACAAAATATGCATACATCATCAATACAATCAATAAATTTAGGCTTAAAAAAGAAGCAGTAAAAAAGAAAAACACATAGAAATTACAACTTAATGAACTGATTTTTGGCCACGATGCGCAAGAAAAAAAACTGGTCTCCACCAACCCATGTGAAAATATCAGGCTCTTTAGCTGCTACATGCTCGACCTTCTTCACCAATGTTGCATACTTTGTGTGTCTGTCATTTGGTGCTGGGCAGGTAGCACACAGTGGGTTTATCAGAGTTTATTAGAAACAAATCCGTAAGATTAAAAAGGCAAAAAAGGTCTGTAGAGTTGCAGAGTAATTTTTACATTATTAGTCATTATTTTTACAGTCATGTGATTCAATGTTTAGATCAAAAATACAAATGAATGCATATTTCATTACATTACAATCGATTGCACACAGTTATTCCTCTTTCACTAGTCATACCTCCGCTATGAAGAAATCAATGTCCTTCTTGAGGAAGTCATCCATCTGCTTCTTAAAGATGGCCTTGACCTCAGTCTCACTGTGAATCTTCACAAAACAGGGAGTCTGAGACACGCACCCAGCAACCAATGCATCACCCTCATTGGCTACCTCCCTGGCCAGGTCACAGGCTGCCTCATTGATCTGGGCCCCCTGGATTAGATGAGACCAGATAGGAGTGATACCAGACTGCTGTGAGAATGATTTTCATCATGTAATGAAAATGGAATAATGGTGTTATTTGATTTTCTAAAAGGACTAATAAGGTTTTGTACTGACAGTGATGTCGGTGACATTGCCACTCATCTCCAGCTTATCCTCACTGCAGTAGAAGGTGAATGTCTGAAGCACATTGGCTCCTGCTCTCAGGAACTCCCTGTGCAGCTGCCGCACTGACAGAGAGACAGAGGAGTGACAAATATGAAAAACTAAACAAAAAATTGCTTAATACGAGTAGGGAACTGCTTCTTTGTGATTAATAATTTGGGGCACGGGCAAGGCAGGATTACTAACCTGGCTAAGAGAGGGCCTAGGCCTAAGCAAATGTCCTAGGTTCATTGCATGCCAGAAGGTTTTGGTAACTTGATTATTTTTGATTAATTAATTTGTTGGGGAATTGGCAACATTAATTAGCGCCATTATTTGTTAATAAAATTATTTATTTTTGGCACTGTCTTGCAGAAAGGCCCTCTGTCAAAATCTAGTTTAAAGAGCTTTGTTGTTTTACTTTACAGTGTGCTTATATGGAGCACATTCCTAAGAAAGTGTTTAATCAAATTTCCATAAACTAACTTACTTACTCCAACACAAGAGTACTGGTTGGCCTCTAGCTGTGTAGAGATATAATGAAGCTCCCATTTATAGTCTGCTGTATGAACTTTAATGGAAACTTGGAGGACAGATTATATAGAATGCACAGAGGGTGGTAGGTGGGGTGTGATGCCCCCCCCCCCCCCCCCCCCACCAGTTCATCCGGCCATGGGCTGGGTTTATACCTGCTTCAGGGTGTTCAACAGCAGCTTCAGGTGTCCAGTGTCCTGCCTTCACATAGCCACGTCGCTCTAGCTGCATCACATAACCTCCATCGCCTACAACCACCTCCCCAGCATTTAGTCGCTCCAAGATACCCTGGATGCACACACACACACACACACACACACACACACAGGCAGATAGTTGCTGTACTCATCAAAAGCATGCATGCACAAACTGGTATGTCACACATGTCCCCTCAGGGCTAAAGACTAAAATGCAGATATCACATGAGGGACAGACAGTTAACTCAGGTATGAAGTGCCCCAAACAGGCAGGTCATGACGTAGGCCTACTCTGCTCATAAATAAAAAAGGTTTGCCAGGTCTCATGGAAATCGTTTGAGTCTCGTACGGTGTTTTATACTCAAAACAGTAATGTATTAAGATTGTCATTGTCTCATTGACGCATCTTCCTTACTGCGTGCCAGCCAATGAAATGGTATTCTGAATAGTTAATATGTCATTTATTCACCCTGCTCATCTCCCTTATTAAAAATGTCCAGGCATAGACATGTTCCAGAGCGCTGAAAACGTGTTTTTCCATAATTATCCAAATATCAATTTCTAAATCTGAATATTAATGACAAAACTGTATAAACAGTGTGATAAACATCCTCAATACATGGGGTACCTTTTAACTTTTTGTTAACGTTTTGCATTATATTGCTCTTTGGAGTGCAGCGTTTAAGGTTTTAATTCATTTGGACAATTCAGTCAATAATGTTCAGAAATCACACGAGAGACAAGACTCAACCCACCTGCTGGAGTCAAAAAATTAGATTACTTTTTGTTTCTTTGACTTACCCTCCTCTTGCTCTCCATCGTAGACAAAGTCCCGGCTAGCTTGCAAAACTTGAAAGAAAGTGAATCAGAGTTCGTTTGAGATGAAGCAGGCCCGAGCACCGATCACAGACCGGTTAGAACGCTGAAACAGGCGCACTGGTTCTGGGCGGCTGTGAGGCTCAGTGGGTTGAACACACCCACGATCCAGCCGCGGCACTCCCCCTGTTCACGTCATACGACCCGCCCGCCTAACCCTTTCTCCTCCTTTTCCCGCAAATGCAATTACATATTAAACATAAATATCCATGAAAAGACCTATACTCTACTTGACAATCGCATAATCCACATTAAAAAATAGCATTAAATCAAACTACAAATACAGCATTAAAGCGTTTTTGTTAACAGTGTCGGTTGTTCTTCTGTAGTGTTTGAATTACTTTTTAAGAATTAGAAAATGTTTTCCTCCAGAAAAGGTGCATCTATGTTTGATATTTGGCTTTACAAGTTAAATTGGGCCACTTCACTTGCTAAATATGTATATACAGTAACAATTATAGCAGTATTTTCTTTTACAAAATAGGACTTTTGGAAAAACAAGACATTTATTTATTTATTCATCATTCATTAAAATATTAAGCAACAGATTACAACAATCAATCAACAAACATGACCATCCAATGAAGATGCTTTGCAACTACAAAGTGTATTAACTGGTAAAGGGCCATTTGTGTTTTCATGGACAGTTGATTATTAGTTTTAGGGCTAGTGCATACAGTTACAGAAAAATATAAAGTTCTGTGTAAAACAAACATCTGGTTGATCAGATACTAAATGTGGATAATCTGATCAGACGTATAAAGAATACAGCAAACTATATAATGTATACAAGAGATTATTTTGGCATGTTAGATTCCACCTGTTTTTCATAATCGTCGGCTGGTGTGGCCATAGAAGGGCACTTGGGACGTCCAGAAGCAGGCAAAAGGTTTTCCCAGTACTCTCGGCGAGCCCTAAGAGAAATTTCAGTAAATTAGTTGGTTGTAAATCAACATGTGTATTGAGCAGGAAGACACACTTTCCGATTTCCCCCGTTATTTTCCCTCCTTTGTTGTAACTGTCATTATGCCATCATATGTACAACACATAATGTTTTCAGTCTTTTGTTAAACTGTTTAATGCAACTTAATTTTTAATGTAGCTGTGTTTCTGCCCAGTCTTACCTGGCTCTGACCCAGGGTTTAGTGTGCATCTCCAGAGCAGCTCCCCAGAGTCCGTGCTTCTCTGAAGCTGGTGGGAGGAATCCTCTCTCTGCAGCCATCTCTTCTGCTATAGCTCTGATATGGTAGGGCTCAAATCCACAGCAGCCACCAATGTAGCGAATTCCAGCATTGTAAGCCTCTCTGGCGTATTTATGGATGTCCCAGCGGGTAATTGCTCTGGTCTCCAGTGCTGAGATGAGGGTGAAAATTTTAAGTTTGGCCATTTAGTTATAAATCTCATCAAACTGCATATATGGGGAGTTTAAAAAGGTAGCAATACATGAGCTTTACACTCACCTATGTGTTTAATATTATTAAACATACAAAAATACAGTTCGCAAACTAACAATCACACCATTCTTACCCAAGGCTTGGAGTGCATGTTTATTTGAGCAGGACCATTTAATTTCACACCCTGACTGGTGCAGATCCCTGCCCTTTTTGACTGTTTTGTAAATATTTAATATTATAAAAATATTTTAAATCTTACAGAAAGTGTTGCTATTTTCCTTTGTACCCTTTGGATATCCTAGTTTGCTGTGCAAAAACAAAGACATAGACTACATTACATTAATGTGCTGGAATAATAATGTAAAACAGGTTTTTCTTTATTATGCACAAAAGAAATACAGATGCTTACCGAAGGGGTACTCAGGTAGGCTGGTGTATCCACCAAGGTTGCACTCAGGTGTGTGAAAGCCCAGTGGCTGGATCATGAGATGGGCTTTGAGACCAGCTTTCTCTAATCCCTCTTTCATCAACTTCACTGTACGAACGCACGTCAGAGGATCCAAGTGGCAATTTATTCCAACAATATCAGCTCCTGCACATAAACACATACACATGAAACATATTCAGGTTGTGCAGCTAAAACATTATGTTAAACTTGCTGACTTGAAGTACCACATCACAGAAAGTCAGTGTACCAGCTTGGACCAGCCTGACAGCACACTCTCCAGGTGGGATCCCGTGCATGTCTCCGTGAGGGGAGATGCACAGTGTTGCAGCGACTGGTTTACCGCTGGTCTTCAGCACCTCCACTGCCCACACTGCCTCTTCCACATGATCAACAAACTGCAGGAGAAAATGTGCATTGAATTATTAATCTTAACTAAGAAGCAGGAAAAAACTCTTCCTCTTGCATCATACCTCCACTATGAAGAAGTCAATGTCCTTCTTGAGGAAGTCATCCATCTGCTTCTTAAAGATGGCCTTGACCTCAGTCTCACTGTGACTCTTCACATAACATGGAGTCTTAGACACGCACCCAGCGACCAATGCATCACCCTTATTGGCTACCTCCCTGGCCAGGTCACAGGCTGCCTCATTGATCTGGGCCCCCTGGATCAGATGAGACCAGATAGGAGTGATACCAGACCGATGTTAGGATGATTTTCACCAGGTATAGTAGGGCACACAGGATGACGGTGTTATTATATTTTGTCTGATAGTTTTATTTCCACTGACAGTGAAACTGGTGACATTGCCACTGATCTCCAGCTTATCCTCACTGCAGTAGAAGGTGAATGTCTGAAGCACATTGGCTCCTGCTCTCAGGAACTCCCTGTGTAGCTGCCGCACTGACAGAGAGACAAAGAAAGACGGGCTTTTGTGGAAAACACAAAACAAATTATAAGGAGATAAAAAAAAGTGCTTTGTAAGAGTCGACTCATGCCATGTCACTAAATGCGTAGGTGTTTTTTACTTTCACAGCGCACACACAGTGAGGTACAGATTAGTGTGAGCTTCAATGCGAGTTCATAAAAAAATTAAAACATGTCACACCCTATGTAAATGTATTTAGGGAAACCGGTAACAGCCTCTGGCACCACCCTGATGGGGGCAAGGTGACAGAAGGCGTTCAGTCACTAAAGCATAGTGTACTGGAGAAGAATTATGCAGCGTGTTTTAATTTTAACGGACTAAATGAGGAGGTAACATGTACCTGCTTCAGGATGTTCTACAGCAGCCTCGGGTGTCCAGTGTCCCGCCTTCACATAGCCTCGTCGTTCTAGCTGCATCACATAACCTCCATCGCCTACAACCACCTCCCCAGCATTGAGGCGCTCCAAGATACCCTAAGTGTACACACACAGATAAGTCATACATGGTGATCAAGTGATGAATACACCAGTAGCTCAGGTATCAGGTGCACTCTGCTCACTTCCTGATAAGGCTTCCTGATAATGGGTTTATTCTCTGACAATGAGCAGAATACTTAAAAAGTATTTAGTGCTTGAATTCCTCATCTGACATGTAATCAGTAATATATTTGGTTACAAAACGAGTAAACAATTTCCTTTCAGTCTGTTACTTAATTATGCTAAGATCGATTTGAGGTTCAATGTTAATTTACAGAGCAAACTGTAGTTAAAGTCTGATAAATAAATAAATAAATAATTCCACAGCTAACATACTGTCTATTAATGAACACTGTGTGTGAGGATTAAATGAGAATTTGCGTTTAATTAGCAGGTGTATTGTAATGGAGAAGAGAACTTCCACTTGCTAAGATTTGGTTGTTCGTTTTTCACCTTTTCTTCTTGTTGGGTATCGCATTTCATCTGCTGGATAAACTTTAGACACACATTTCTATTGATCAATTCACTTATGAATGCAGCCTGTAACTGTGTTAGGACAATTTAGAGATGGCAACGTTCAAAATCCATACGACATACCGGACAATACCAACATGCGCCGGCCTGTACAAAACCACCAACAGACGACTTGTTATGTTTCTCATACCCTTCTCTTCTTGCGCTCCATCGCTGACAACGACTCTGTGCTACGTTCACAACCAGGCCCGCTCCGATATGAACGTTACGTAGCTGATTTTGCGTCACTTTGAAATGAGCACGATCTCACGAGATTAAGGAAGCCATATTGAACCAAAGGCAGTGAGCGCGTGGCTGAGTTCGCTGAGCAGTGGCCTACATCCACGAGTGCGCGTGAGCACTGAGAACGGCCGACACTGCTTTCACTGCTGCTACCCCTCTCTAGACGAGGTGGAGCATATGAAATTATTGTTTATTTATTAACTGTATAGGGTTTAGAGACTTGTCTTGTTGAGATGTTCGCCTCCTCTTCTGGAAAATTAGAGTATACTTTATCAATGTAGTATACCCCAACATGCATTGCTTTTAGTCTAAGGAAATAAACAAATCTGAAAGCTGGAAAATTTCCAAGAAATTTAAAGATCCCTTATCCAGGCATGTGTGAAGGCTTATAAAAAGACTGTTTTGAATAATACTTTGTCTGATATGATTTTTCAACAAAAGCTTAGATAACCTGGGATATAGTAGCCTATACTAATGAGAAGGTACAATATGTATAAGCCTAATATAGAGCATGGAAGCAGTGAATCGTGAATCCTTAAATTTAATTGTACTTAAATTATTTTTTTTAACTCATGCGGTATAAAATCTGGAATGATTAATTGGCTGAGAAAGGCGATCTACAACATACTAAAATAATAGTTAGCACACTCTTTTTACTTTTTACAATCAATGATAGTTTCGTACATGTATGTTTTTTCTTATATGCAGAATACCACTACACATGTCTACGCACTGTCTACCAAACAAAACGTTTGGACATCGGCATTGGATAATACATAATTCATTACGTGTACCTTTGGACACTGTCAATCTCTAAAGCAATCACACAACTAATCTTGAACTCCTTATGCATGTAGGTTAGGTAATAATTGTCCAATAAGAAAAGACGAACATTCAGTGTGTGGAGCTGGCCCCATTTGTTTTTTCCACATAAACAAACCATCCCTTAGTCCTCTTGGCCTGCAGGGGGCGCTGCATCATTTGTTGGGAAGATAAATGCGACATGACGTCTTTTCCTGGCGGGGTTTCGAACTGTAATCGGATGTAAACAAAAGCAGCGACCGATTTAACGGTGTTAATTGACAGTATTGAAGTTTTCTGGTAAACAGTGCTTCGCATTTTGTAAAATAATTAAAGTAAGTTACTACAGTCGTAGTAAGTGATTAACGTAACGTTAACCAGCAAGTGTAGCGTTAACTGTCAGATAAGAAGGGGTCATTCCAAGTTTTTTGGAGAACAAGGTTTGTACCGTTGCCTTTATTTAAGTTAGATTTACCGGCAACGTTAACCTCAATTAAACAAGGTAAGACATTAAGTTATATTCATACCCTGTTCGCTTTAGCGTCAATGCTTATAACGTTAGAACCTGTCGAAGGTCCCCAGTAACATTATATAGAAATTAAACATCAATAAATCCTATTATATAATAATATAACATTACATTGGCATGGACCATTATTCCGCACAAACAACACTTTTTACTTTTGATGCTTTAAGTACACTTTGCTGAAAAACTCAAATTTGAATGCACTATATATAATATGAATAATAATACATTGTATGCCTACTTTTACTTAAGGACTGATTTGAAATCCTTCTTAAAATACAACACTATTATAAAGTAAAAACTATTTCACATGTTTCATTCTAGTCGCTGTTCATATAGACTAGTTCATTAGTTTCTGACAATCATATTTCCACTTGGTGTGTTTGCCTTTTCAGATTAGTAGTTTGAATCAGATTCACCCTAAACTGCTTTCATTTCATATTCAGTGCCATTCTCCTGCATGATTTTTGCTTGGATATTAGTTTAAAACATTCAGTAGCATAGGAGAAGTAATTAATTATTTTGAGTCAACAATATTAAATTGGTGCAGTGGTCATGCTCCTTGTATCAAACACAGGTGATCTGACATAGACTTTCTCTTTGGGGTTGATTCGTTCCTCCAGGCACCTTAACTGTTTTGTGATGGACTCATCAGACAACGTGGGGAACCTCCACCACATGGTGGAGGCTGTGGCACTGAATGATGGTCCTGCTCCTGACAGCTCCACCGGACAGAAGAACAACTCACCCGCAGACATGCTGAGGTTCTTCCTCCACATCTGCTCTAACACTTCTATTATTATTCAGTTTACAATGGCTGAGTGTTGGTTTAGTCGATGAATCACACCCAAACTCCAGCGTTTAAGATTCACTTTTCATCCAATTGAATCATGAACTCGTGAAAGCACATTATCTCTTGTCATAAGAGAATTATTAGAGTCTTTATAATTGCTGAAATTACTGTCTTTTCAGATTAAAACAGCAGATGTCCAACCAGTGCTTTGAGATGGCAGTACAGCTCCATGCAGGTATATTACTATGTACATTATATCCATCATATTGTATTTTCATTAAGTACACAAACAAATCATTAATGTCACGTTTCCTGTAACAGGAAAAAGTAAGAGATCATTCAGCACATCGGAAGCTGAGAGAGACTTGTGAGTAATTGATTTTTGAATTATTCATTTATAATTAGCCTATTGAGGTGTGTCACCAAATTTAAGATTTCAAAATGTACTCTGTTAACATATATTTTTTCATTAAATGTTGCAGGCCAGATTATGTCAGTGAGCTGGAAAGAGTCAAGACAATTAATTTTAACAGCACATTGACACTGCACAGGTAAACCGATGCCTTATCCTTTGTGATGAGTGCTGGATTTTTTTTTGTTGGATAAAAATACAATAGTATAATATATAATATAGAAGCAGTGAACTTTAGTTAACTTTGACAAATCATTCATTTATCTGGTTTCTTTCAGAATGCAGATGTGGCACGCTATTGGAGAAAAACTGAAACAGAATGATTCAGAGGCAGAGTAAGTCAATTCACAACATGTACACAAACAACTGACATTTATCTAGATGATTTGGATGACTGTGTCATACACTTATGTTTTTCAGTGCCCTGAAAGCTGTGAGTGACCGCTGCATGGCTCTTTGTTCACACATAAAACAACTTCAGCAAGTAAGCACTGCGCTGATATTACAGTATTTAAAATAATTGTATATATAAAATGTGCTTTGACACCAGATAAAATGGCACTGCGTTTATGTATTAAGTTGTTTAGCTGCTGTCTGTAGATGCCAACTTAGATGACAGATTTGTTGTTAGGCTACTGTAATCACTTCTCAAAGCAGTTAAACATGTTTCTGCAAGCCAGAGAATTATGTTAGGTCCAGTATGGTGTCTTTATTCCCTAGTTTCGATTTGCCTGAGAAAATCATTGACATTACCCACTTTGAACTTGAAAAGGTGCTGGAAATGTTTACTGTTGCTACAGTGTGTGGTACTATATAATCAATATATATATAATCAATCAATAATAGTAAATTAACTTTGTTTTTGTTTACTTTTTAATATAGATTTGTTTACAATGACAGCTAATGCCTCTTTGGGAGTTTACTTCCACAAATCGAGACGTGTGAAATTAAAATATAGTGACCTGTGAAATTGCGATCATTTATTCAGAACCGGATTCCTTTTTGTTTTGTTAACAGGAGTCAAGAGATCTTCAAGATGACATCACAGACATACAGAAGAAGAGGCTTGGTATGTTATATGCTTCACAATAAAGTAAAAAAACAATTAGATTGTGATTTAGTTTTTCCAGTTTTTTGACAAATGTCTTTTGTGTGTGTAGAGATGAAGCGGCTCACACATGAGAAAATGAAAGAGATGGAGGAGCTGATGTCCAAGAAAGAGCACCCAGATACAGAGAAGTACAAAGCTGCTTTGGAGAAAGGCCAGGCCAACCTGGAGAAATACAAAAAGATGACCATCATGACACAGAATGTCCTCAGGGTAAATTGTGTAAAAGAAAATTCACTATTCACTATTTACACAATACACTGTTTGAAAATGGTGCAGCTGGTGTATTAATGTAAGTGTTTCCCTACAGGGCATCCTCTTGGCTTGTAAAGTCAACTGGCTGGATGATCCCAAACTTCGAGACATTGCCATGACACTGGAGGAATTTCCTATCTCTGACTAGAGAATGAATCCATTTATCTCATATTTATGTTTCTGTATTGTCTCGTCTAATAAATAATCAACAAAACTGCTTAAACCAGTATGATTTACTTGTAACAGCAATGTATATTGACTGCCACTAGAGGGCGACACTGGAGGCGAGGAAAGATTTTTAACCAACTGAACATCCTGTCCGCGAAGAAGAAAAGCTCACACGTGTTTATCGAGCCCAGACAGATATATTGTAAATTATTGTTTCAAATTTGGGTTTCTGAGTGTTTAACCGGAATAAAACAAAGTAAAAATGCCGAAGGTCAAGGCGGAGAAGAAAAGCAGGCAGCACCAAGAGGTCAAAAACCAAGGTATGTTTCCCCGAGGAAGGAGTTAGCGTTAGCATGATAGCAAACATCACTGTCAGCTGCTGGAAGAAAGTGGGCTTTAAAGTCAAAGTCTTCATATCGCTGCAACACATATGTAACAGTTTAAACTGTTACTGTACCAGGTTCAAAGATCACCCATTAATGAGAAGAGTAGTTGTCATGTCTGCCGTTTGTGTTAACATGAAATATTTGTTTACATGAGTTATTGACACTCAGGTCACGCCAATTAAGTTCTGTGAGACAAACGCCAAACTGAATTCAGAAAATCGTTATTTGACGTGGCTCGACTTAATGCACATACAACAACAGTTACACAACATTGTTTAAGAGACTTTCTTAATTGTCCAGTATCTTGTGGTTATTTTGGCACCCAAAGTGTCCAGTAAATAACTATTCAATGTAAAAACTGTTGCCAATCAAGTGCCTAATACTACCATTATTTCCCCAATGAACGATATTATGATGACGCAATGTACAAAAACAACTGGTGCCAGGTTTCACTCCCCACATATGCTTAAACATTTTATGAGATTAGGACTCGTGGGGAAAAAAAACTTGTATTGAAATGTGCTTCCCTTGATTTAAAAAAAGGTGTCACAATCCCGTGTGTTGCAGGAATCATGTTCAACACCGGCATGGGCCAGCACATCCTGAAGAATCCATTGATTGTCAATGGGATCATTGAGAAGGTACGCTGTACAAGTGCACTCTGGTACTGAGAAGTTAATGTACAGTTGAGTTTTTGACACAAACACAAGCGTCCTATAAACAAAGAGTGTACACAGACAGTCATGATGCACAGTGTTCCTAAGCTGTGATTGTGTTTTTCAGGCTGCCCTGAGGCCGACAGATGTGGTTCTTGAGGTGGGACCTGGTACTGGTAACATGACGGTGAAACTGCTGGAAAAAGCCAAGAAGGTGAGATGCGCACAAAAACCTCTAAGTAATCAGGTGGATATCAAAGGGGAAAACATCCTCTGAAATAGGTCTGAAGTCATTATACGCTTTCTTTATACCACTATAGGCAAAGATGGACTGCAGAATAGACTTTTTAGTTTTTAGTCTCCCTGGTGTCACACTTATGAATCATCATTTTGGTAAGCACTTTTGTACTGCATTTAATAATTGCCAAGATACTAGTATAATGTGTTACTTCAGTGTTTCTTTTTAACATGATCTTGCGGTCCCATGCACTTGTAAAGCCTTTTAAACACACAGCAAAGAGTATACGTTGCAGAGTAACGGGGCTTCTGTGGTCCAAATCTAGCTGTGTTGCCAGGTTTATTCATTTTTTTAACCCAAGCCTACATGAAAATGTTGTTTCCCATCATTTGTGCTTGTGCAGACTGCTGCCCCATTTATGTCCAGTTTACATTTCTCATTCACATAGTTCTGCTGTGATCTTTGTGTTTTTTGCAGTGATAAAATAATTGACTGTCACTCTTCAGTCTTAAGAGACTTTGCTATCTTTGCAGGTGGTGGCCTGTGAGTTGGACTGCAGATTAGTGGCTGAACTTCAGAAAAGAGTTCAATGCACGTGAGTGGAGACAGCAGCAGTGTGCCACCACAGATGTTTGCATAGTATCTGAAATTAAATGAAAAGTTAATATGTGATCTAATTAAAGGACATTTTGTTTTTCCAACAGACCCATGCAGACCAAACTTCAAATATTAGTTGGAGATGTACTAAAAACAGACCTCCCATTCTTTGACATCTGTGTGGCTAATTTACCTTACCAGGTAAAGATGTGTTGCCTCTACACTGCACACAGTTGATTCACTGCCATTCTATCCATTTATCTTAAACTTGACTTTCCGTAATTTTGCAGATTTCGTCGCCGTTTGTCTTCAAGCTCCTGCTGCATCGACCTTTCTTCAGGTAAGAAACAACTGGAGGCCCACTGAGAGCTTTAAACTGTGTTCTTCATATGTCCACGTTGAGAGTTTAGCACCTCTGTTGTGTTTTTTACTTTTTGTTCAGGTGTGCTGTGTTGATGTTCCAGAGAGAGTTTGCCATGCGACTGGTTGCCACCCCTGGAGACAAGCTGTACTGCAGACTGTCCATCAACACACAACTACTGGCTCGTGTAGACCATCTCATGAAGGTCAGTGTGGATACAGCACATCATGATTTCATGATCATCATTTTTCCTGCATGGCAACAACTGTGTCTCAGTGTTGATGTCTCCCCCTTGATCAGGTAGGGAAGAACAATTTCCGTCCTCCTCCAAAAGTGGAGTCAAGTGTTGTCAGGATAGAACCGAAAAATCCTCCTCCTCCAGTTAACTTCCAGGTGAGGTTTGACTCTATGGATAGTTAATGCTGTGATAATGCAGTGGATCAAAACAGGAGATAAACTGTAGATATTTAACGTCGTGTTTTCTTTTCTTTTCTCACGAAAAGGAGTGGGATGGCCTGGTCAGAATAGCCTTTGTAAGGAAGAACAAAACCCTCAATGCAGCTTTCAAGTGAGTACCTGCCTGCTGCAAATGCTGCCACTCTAATCCAAGTCTGCTCTGTCAAAAGAGCTTGTGGGGAAAAAAACAGAAGATCATGTTGATTTTATAATTTCCAGGTCCACTGCGGTAGAACAGCTGCTGGAAAAGAACTACAGAATTCACTGCTCTGTACACAATGTGGTGAGTCGTCGTGACGTTTTTCAGTCGCGTTTTCAAACTGAAGATCTGCCACTTTTAAGATCACTCATCTGCCAGTTTGAATCTGAAGTCTTATGCTCCATCTCGACAGGAAATCCCAGCAGACTTCAGCATCAGCAAGAAGATTGAGAGTGTTTTGCAGGAGGTTGATTTCTGTGAGAAGAGAGCCAGGTCCATGGACATTGATGATTTCATGGTGTAAGTTTAACATCTACTACTCATTTCTTTCTTCCACCCTTTTTCTCTCTCCAAATAATCTACTACAATAAATGTCTGTTTTGACATATTTAATTATGGGTGTTTTCTTCATCCACAGGCTGCTTCATGCTTTCAACTCTGCAGGCATCCATTTTTCTTAAACGGCAGAGGGAACTGAAGAGAACAGGCCTATGACTCTTGTGTTCTGCCTTTAAGTAAAGACGGGAGAAGTTAGTGTTCAGAGGAGTTGAAAGAAATACATTGTCTGACTGATCTTTCTTCCTTGAAGGGGGGAAAAATATTGAAATAGTTGGATGAAATGTGCAAAGAATATTTGAGGATACATTTAATGAGCTCATATTGAGTGTGTTATTTTACCCTTATGAGTATAGATCAAGTGTACCTGGGCATGCATGGACAATATTTGGCAGAGGGAACCTGAATAAGCCCTTGTGGTTGTTCAAAGGACTTTCGGTGTGTGTGTAAGAGTTTGCATTCATTGAAATAATCTGTAATGGATGATTATTCTAATCTCAAACCAATCTACAATTTTTCTAAAATACATCAAAATTACAGTGGTGAAAATCTAACAAGTGTAGAGTTTTGAGTGGGTGCAGTCTCTTAAAATAAATTTGGATTGTCCACAAGTTTTCTTCCTGTTACACTTTTCTTTTTCTGTGCTAACACCATCTGGCTGTCACTAAATGGTCCTGAAGACTAGGGCTGCAACTATTGATTACCTCCTCATCAACTAATTAGTATTTCAAGTTCCCAGAGCCCAAGGCATATTCAAATAGCTTGCAAACAGTCCAAGAATTGAATTAACAATGATATGAGATAGAGGAAATGTAACAAATATCACATTTTAAAAACTGGAAGCAGCAAATTACTGTTTTTGACTAATATGATATAATTATTAACAATTGAGGCAAATATAAATCTTTCAATCTATCAATATGAAATATGATAGAACTACAAGGCACTATCAGAATCAATAAAGTGATTCTGATAGTGTCATGCTTCGAGAAGTTGTTTCTGTGTCTTGTAGTTCAACATCATTATTCAGTGCCTTCACCAAAAGTGGTTGTGCAGATGAATGGCGTGTTAATTGGCTAGTTTGAAAGTTTATTTTGAAAGGCTGTGAGTGACTGCACACTCAATCATTTATGGAGAAATTTTATGTATGTACATTTTATGTCTGTATTGTTTGTAAACGTGTAGCTGCAGTTACTCACTGTGACCACTAGAGGACAGGAATGTTTCATGTGCGTGAGAACTTGTGAATCATTGAAACATCTCTAATGGAGGATTTTTCTAATTTTAATAACATGAAAATGACGTTATGTGTAGCTTTTGAGTGTGTGAAGTTTAGTAAAATAAGCAATAAGGCTAAATATCCCTTGCTTTGCTGTGCTAACACCATCTGACTTTGTTACTAAATGGTGTTGTAGACACTCAGGGTCTGACCATTCGCTTTCTACTAGCGTTGGGGGGCACTTGAAGCACTGAACCACTTTTAACTGATATAACAGTAAATTGTTATATATTTAAAGCCTTTAGCACAGTCAAAAAAGCGAAGATTTGCTGGCCAACCCTTGGTATTGCAGTTGTATGGATGGCCTCATGTCCTAAGCCTAAGTAAGCCAAACAGAAATGTTAAGTCGTTGCTGTCTTGTGACGATATTGTAAGTAAAGGTTTCCTTATAAAAACTACAGAACAAAGTATGACAGATTGGCAAACGTAGATCTTGAGCAAAACAACAATACACCTCGCTATCACTGCCCTCTAGTGGCTACAATATGCAAGTACATCGCTATTTCGGACGTTTTATTTTGAAAATCTAACGGAAATCGGTGATGGTTCACCACTGCCCTTCAGTGGTCATGGTGTGTAACTACAACACTATCCGAAGTATTAGGTTTTTCTTGAATGTTGTCACTTCGTCTTACTACATTATTTTGTCTTCATTGATGCTAGTGGACTTAACGGTTGACAAGAGTGTATGAATGTACCCAAGAGTGTGCGGTTACAGTTGTAATTGCGGACTGTGACCCCTAGATGGTAGACAAACTCAGGATTATGAATACATAAAGACAGCATCAAGTCAGAATAGCACAATACCTCAGGTGAAAACAATAGGCATAAATGTTGTACACCATGACCACTATAGTTCTGTACTATTGCCAGCTGCAGATACTCACTGTGACCGCTAGAGGGCAGTGAACATACTTAGTCATGACGACCGTTTACGCCGTTGATGTCAAGGCTAAATATAGTAGCATACTAGTGCTTCCGGTGGAACCTTTCAAAATAAGGCTATCGAAATTACGAGGGTAAACTAGGGGATGCACTTTTTATGTTGAGCATGAAGCATCTGTCACCATAGATACTGATACTGATGTCAGAGTTATTTGGATACCTCATTGTCACAAAAGCCATTTAAATGAAACACATGAATCTTTATTACTTCATCCAGCATTACATCCGGTGCAAACACTGAGCAACATGACCAAAGGTAGGTCAGTGGTCTTCACTATACATTTATTAATAGCAGTTTTTCTAGTTTCATTTTTATAACAAAGTGTTAAACAGGGGTGGAAAACATGTTGTAAGAGTTTTTAAGTCAGTTGCCACATAGAATGACATGGCACAAACTGAAGCAAACTACATGTAAAAACCTCTCAGGGGCACAAGGAAAGAGACAAAGGAAGAAGCACAATGTGGTTAAAGGCTTCTTCCAAACTGGTAAATGCTCTGAGAAGGAAGGAAACAGAGAAGAGACCGCTTATGAGGTATGACTTTACAATGCCAACTGATGACCCAAAAGCATGAAACCCGAGGACAGTGGTGTACATACGCTATTACAGAGTGCACATGCAGAAATGTCAGCCAGAACAACCAGAAATCAAATACTGGTTTTGTGCGCTAAACCTTAAAACATGTTCAATGACGAGCTCTTCTGAAACCAGGTCAAAAATATTCTGTTTAAAAGAAAGTACAAACAAGTATAAAAGAAAATAATTTAAGAACAGAGAAGGGAGACTAAAGGTTCTCCAAGAAAAAAAAGAAAACTACTAAAAAGGGGAGGAAATTAGACTATTTTCCATCCAGAGTTTTCTAATGAGACCATAGTGAGTGAACAGCCAGCTTTGCTAGGAGAGGGATCGTAACAAATGCAATTCCTTGAGCCTGTTGGTACATCAGACAGTCCTTTTTATTGGTGTTTTCAAGCTGCTAGTGACAGCCTGAGTTGTGTGCCAAACATCTAGTGGTTAGGTTTCTGTATGTGCCACATAAACCACTTCAGCTTCCAGTCTCTAAAGAGCACGTGGCCTCTTGGGATTGATCTGCTTACTGGCTTGCTCCTCCTCCTGGAGAGCAGAGCGGAATGACTTCACTTTATCTGTTGAAGGAAAGACGGAGAGGAAAAGACATCAGCGTTAAAAAGAAAATTAACAGTGTTTACTGGAGCAGGATGTTAACTTGCGTTTCTGTGCTTCAGTCCTACCTCGGAGCTCAGTGAGGATTTCTATCTTCTGGTCTAGGATCTGCTCCAGTTGAGTGGCATATGACTCCACGTCATAATCCACCTCCTCTGTCATCTCCAGCAGCACCTTCTCATCTTCCAGCCACCGGATAGACTCCTGCTCACAGAGGACACGTACAAGTGCATATTTAGTTTATCACAGCACAAGATAAAACAGTGCCTTCACACAGAGGTTACCAGTGCACGTGTTTTTCTAGAAAAACTATCAAAAATACAACCCCCTTGTTACAAAACTGTGTGACTCTCGCTGTATCTGCACTCCATCAATGTGTATAGAAATTACAAAACTTCTTCATGTATGTGGACATAAAAATGACAAGAGGTGAGCTGGAGTATTTAAAGAGTCGTGTTTATTTTCTTCAGTGTTCTGACCTGGAAAACAGCTCGGTGGTCCTCCAGGACCTGCTCCTCCATCTCCACTAACTGAGACACTGCCTCGTGGAAAGTAAACAGCTGGGGAGACACTTCCTCTTCCTGGGAAACATATTTACAGGGTCAACACAGCATCAGTTGCAACAAAAACTGAACACATTACTGAGATCACTGCTGAAATCTGGATCCCAATGGACATAAATGTTCACTTGTAAATAATGTTGATTCTTTAAAAGCTCAAAACTCATTTCTGACTTTCTCAAAAGCAACAAGGTCCTACAGGTCCTTGAAACCTGCCTCTACATTTCATGCATTTGGTCAAATGTTGCTGTTCAAATACAAGTTGATGGAATACATGCTATGTGCCAAAACTTTACACCCCTTTAATAGCAGGATTATAATGTGCCTTCAAAACCCTCAATTCTTCTGAGTGCATGTTACAGCAAAACTTATGTTTGAAACGGTCTATGTAATTGGTGATGGTACTTCTTTTTTTTTTTAAATGTTCCACTTAATTACATCACAATATGCTGCATAAGGACATTGTAATA
This sequence comes from Enoplosus armatus, assembly GCF_043641665.1. Classification (NCBI taxonomy): domain Eukaryota; kingdom Metazoa; phylum Chordata; class Actinopteri; order Centrarchiformes; family Enoplosidae; genus Enoplosus; species Enoplosus armatus. The sequence continues at coordinate 15,331,890 of NC_092183.1, forward strand.
TGAGGTTACATATGCTGTGATAGAAAGAACAGCCATTGTGTACTTACATTCTGCTCACAGAGCAGTTTGAGGTCATCTCTCTGTGGCGAGATACTCAGCCAATCCTCATCCAAAAGATCCAGCTGGTTGACAGCATGGATGTTGGGTCGACCCCCCTCCATCACTTGGTTGGGGTCCACTGTCAGCTCCTTCACCCTGCAGAGAAAAGACACTGAGCTGGTCAGGACCAATTCTTTCACAGCCACTCTGAACATGGCTGCTGTCTGAGTCGAGGGTATGATGTTAGCTGTGGGGTAAAACGTGTTCACAAACATCACAGGATGATGGCATCATGACAGCAGTGACATCATGCATGGGGAGAAGATGACTGCGTTGGCTCTGTAAATGTCTATTCTCATACTGGGCATGCTAACTGGAGTGAAAGAGTTCAGTTTGTGCGGTTCACCTGTACAATATAATGCAATCCAATACATGCCACCCATAGAAATACTAAGGGCTGGAATCTGGATGGTCAGAGCTCATGTTTAATGAGGTCTCACAGAGCTGATGAGGTATTACTGCCGTGTACCCGACCTACAAGTACAGTGGTAATTAATGAGGACTGTGTGAGAGGGATTACGTGCCGAGAGTTGGCTCAAACAAAAGCTCATCCTGGAAGTGTTTACTGAAAAGCTTCACGGACGTTTTAGTGTCATTATTGGCACCAAACAGCAGATGATACCTTATTACGTCAAATTTTGAACCGCCATGTGATCATTCTGACTAATCACGACATCCATCTCACGCAGAACAAATAAAAGACACACCCATAAGGACAGAAAGATGTGTTATTCTTTAGGTGTCAGTGAAAAGAATAAGTTATGCCCGCAGCTCAGCCAAAGATAAAACTAAGTCAACAAGTCAAAGCAGGGGAGGAGGATGAGAAAGTGTCACATCATGCAGACGAAAAATAGGAAGGGTAAGACGAGAGTGGAGGTTTTCAGATGATGAAGTGAATGAAAGCTGCTAAAATGGATTTAGTCATAATGTAATAAATACCTGCAGGGAGTGCATGCACTGTGAGTGTTTTATGTGTGTGTGTGTGTGTATGCGTGCTGTGATTTGGGGAGTGCTTGACCTGCTGGGAGAAGTAGCAGCAAAGTCATCGTACTCAAAGGTATTGGTGGGCGAGTGCTCAGGGCGACTCCCCTGACCACCCTGGGAGAAGGGGATGTCCGACGGACTAATCCCAAACTCCTTCACTCTACACAGCGACACCAGCACACAGAGGGTGGGAAAGAGGAGGGAAACAAAGCAGGAGAAAGAGAGGAGAGAAGGAATACGAGAGAGTCAGACAGAGCTACTGAGAGTAGGCAGAGAAATGTACAACATTAGTATAGCTAATTTCAATCTGTACAAAAACCACGGGGGATTATAGTGGAATTATAGTGAGAGAGGAGCTATATGATCATAACATTGCATAATTTCCATTGGTTCCTGAGGCAACAAGGCATATTCCCACCTGTTGGCATAGCGTAGTGTGTTGAGGGTATTCTCGCAGGATGTCATACCAGGAGAGATTGTTGCAATCTGTGCCGAGAAACAGAAGATCATTCAAATTAAAGCCATCTGGAAGAGATATGAAGACATGACCATTAATGAAGGCAATGAACTGACCATGCATGTGCGTGAATTTTCCCCAATGAAGGAGTCTCTCAGGACCTGGGTGAGCTTACTGGCTCTGAATGGAGTGTGGGGCTTGTTACGGCCAAGAGCCCTGATACACTCCTGAAACAAACAAGAAAAGCAGAGATTGTGTATTTTGTCTGTTCACAAACAAATAGGAAAAAGGACTTGTTGAAGTTGTAGCTAAAGTAGCAGGAAATACTTTGTGGTGTAAAATAGAGCTTCTGCCATTGCTGCCCACAAACCTTTAGGGCCAGCAGGCTTTTGTTGATCTCAGCTCCCTCCAGACGAGTTTGGCGGTCAGCACTCGATGTATCAGCCCCCCTCTCATTCCCTGCCAGGTCGATGAGGGAGAACTTGCCATGCATCTTCCCCTTCCTCCGAAGAATGATCTGGAATACGGCGTGGCTGCGAGACGAGTGGGCGTTGGCCGACGTCTGCCCTGATGTTCTGTGAGTGAGAGGAAGAAGACGTAAAGATGAACGAGGGGCAAACAACGAGCAGGAAAAGAACAATTGGAGGACAAAAAAACGCATGAAATTATGTCATATTCTATGTTCTAAGTGACCAACTGATTTCATTCAGGACAGAAATAAGTGTTGCAGTTATGACTGGACAAATACAAGAATTCAAACTCTTGGGATTGCATCACTAACAACAACTAGATGGACAAAGTTTCTGTTGTTATACCTGCAGCTGTTGCCCAAGTCTATGAGTTTCAGGACTTCCTCTGTGCACTTGACCTCCTTCTCCTGAAGCCCCACAACCTGCACTTGCTGTTTCCCGTCCTCCAGCACCCTCAGCTTAGCTTTACGATTCAGCAGGTCAAACACCTAACAATACATACACAAAGTCAGCTTTGTGTTCCCTGAATAAAACATTGTTTTATTCAAAAACAATTCCTTCAAGCAAAAAACAAATGATTACATATCACTTGCCTTTCCACTGTAGATTTCAAAGAAGGTTGCGTATACTTGTAGATCTAACTTCTTATAGTTGGGTTTCTTCAACATGAGAAATACATCCCGAGCTGTATGAAAAGAGATGAGAGATCTAAATCTTACCAGAGGAAACCAAACCCTTTATGATAAAATAACCAAGCAAATTTCCTTTGAATGCCTTTACTCCCACAGCTCACTGACTTACCAGCTAGTGCATAAATTCCTTTAGAGCAGTCTTGGTTCTTCCCAGAGAAATCTCCTCCCATAGTCTATATAATACAGTGCACAATACAATCAAGAGATACTTTCAAATTATATGAGAGCAAGGGTAATAAAATCTAGCAAAACTCTCAATAGGAACAATTAGGTATGATCCCTAGTAAATGATGTGGTCTGGGCTTTTTGAAGGAGTCATTGTGTGTAACTCACGTGTGTTTTTCCACTGCCTGTCTGCCCATAGGCAAAGCAGGTGGCCATGCCCCTCTCAAAAATAGTCTCCACTAGAGGTCTGGCAGTGAACCTGCAGGACAGAATACACAGTCATTCAGGAAAATCAGGAAAAGCAAGAAATAACATCTAACCACTATGTACACAAACAAAAGTCCTCATCATATTGACTAGTCAGATTTGACTTCTGTGAACTATTAAAGCAAACACACGTGACAACTTGCTCTAATAGTCTGGTTTGTTTGTCGATTTGCTGTTACAAACCTGTAAACCATCTCGTTGGTGGTGCTGTCATCGAAGGCATAGTCAAAGCGGAAGGTCTGGTTCTCCAGGTAGCGAGTGAGGTCAACTTTTTGTTTAGGTTCATGAACCATCACCACATCCTTACTGGGGATGGTGATCACATCCAAATCCTTCACAGACAACTCTGGAACACAGAAGAGGCAAGACTTTCAATCACATTAATACTTACATATTACATAGAATACAACATATAATGATAGGTCACAAGACCAATGTTACCGATAGAAGACCTTACCTTTCTTGTTGAGTGGACGTTTCCTCACACAAACACATATTCTGTGCTCTTCAATCTGGACCGTGCAAAAGAGAAGGAAATTTTATCTTATTGTGGAGGGTCAACATCTAACAATCAGAAGAAAAGGAGAAGCCAGTCTCTACTCACCAGATCTGCTGTTGTCAGGGGCCGGTAGTCTAGACTGGCTCGGAAATCTCGGATCATGTACATGATCTCATAGTTAGGGATGGTGGTATCCACCTCCTGAAGGAGGACAAGGAGAGACAGAGTGTGGTACCAGATTACTCACCAATAGGAAAATTATTCTCATGTCTTTCAATTCATCATCTCAATGTCAAGAACGTAAGTGGTAATTAGGAAGGAGAACGTTGAATAATACGTAAATGTACCTGAGCTCTCTTCTCCCTGAGCTCCTGTTGCTGAAGCCGACGCCTCTCTCTCTTCTCCTGCAGTTTCTCCACCTCCTTCACGCAGTTTGACTTCCTCCTCGCTGCCATAAAGACATGAGAAACAGTAACTATACTACCTTTCACAGGATATGCAAATAGCCTTTCTTTGTAAAAAAGGTATCTTCCTCTCTCGTCCCTCTTCCAAACTGTTTCTTCTACTTCTACTTCCTCTTAGCTTGAGCAGTATCTTTCTCTCAGTGAGTCATTATTTTCCCTTGGTCTTCCTTCAAACACAAGGGAGACCATGGGCTATTTCCAACAAAGCAGAACAGTGATAGTGCTCAAGCACAGACAAGGATACAGTGGCTGGCACACAGTGCCTCCAGTATAACAGTAGCTGCTTTCTCTACATTACCAACAAAAGGCCTTTTACAATGTGTTAAAAATCTGCTCTCATTTATCCCCTCTGCATCCTAAAACACAATTAGACCAGGGGACGGCTAAAACTAGGATATGTGCCTTGTATTACTCCAATTAAAATTAGAGGTGGTTTCAAATCAAGTATGATTAGAAAATAATTTCAATCAACCAGAAGGTTATTCAAAATCTCCCAGCACATCACACCCACAGATTAGTGTTGTTTCAGGTCAATCACAAAGTATTAGAAACCATAATAAGAGAAGACAAGTTAGCAAACATGTGAGTAAAAGCCACTTCTGATTCCTTGCAGAGTTCATAAAAACACTGTTATCTGATTAGTCCTGGCTTGCTGCTACAGCCCCAGCTTCCCACTGCAAAGCCTGACCGAAGACTAGTAATACAGTCCTGGCCTCCTGCTGGCTCCAGTCTCTGAGAACCCAGACTATCAGATCATGGGGATTAATAATCTGCTCTAATCTGGGAGGGGGAAATGAGCTGGGTCAGCACTGGGACAAGGCAGTATAAGAGGGGTGCAGAACTACTTGGGGGTCTCACAGGCGGTCGGTAGGGGAGCTGAAGGGTGAGGATGGGAAACAAGGCATTTTCCTACTTCCCCTCTTAGCTCATCAAATGACAGTGAGCACTTGGAAGGAATGGAGGGTAAAGAAAAAGCTTATTGTTGCTGTCTGAGCCTTGGAGTAACGCACAGTGCCACAGGCTTTCCCACGTGTGTGCTTGTGTGTGACTCAGCAAAAATCAGAGAGGGAAAAAACAGCGCAGTCCAATAGCAGCACGTTTTTTTTTACTCCCTGTCTAATACCCAGAAAGCCTGTCTGCTGGATGGATTGTGCTTGTGCAACTTCACCACCACACCACAGCTCTGAATAGTATCTAGCAGAGATTTTGGGTGCACAATCTTCTTATAAGACTACATGGCTCTCAGTTTCTATTGGGAACTATTAGAATCACCATGAGGCATTGCAGGCAAGGGGAAACATGCAGGTGATACATACAAAGCTGTCCAGACTCCTTTCTGGATATCAGGTGATGTAAGGATTCTGTGATAAACATGTGGTCAACAAAAACATGAGATATTAAAAAGTTAGGATAATACGTCCGTTTTCTGCAGATGGCCTAAATCAATTGATGGCATTTTTCACCATTCACCATGACAACATGTTTAAAAAAAAGCATATCTGGATTTTCTTTTTAAACCCCAGTAGGCTTTTTACGCAGCAGTTAGCCCCAAGCTAAGGGAGCTGTTAGCCCCAAGCTAAGGGAGCTGTTAGCCCCAGGCTAAGGGAGCTTCCACACTGGCACACTCCCGGAACATTCCAAGTGGGCTAACCACAACTTTAGCCAAGGGCTTGCTGGCCCTGCCCCAGAGCAGGGTTAGCCCAAGTTTGCAGGGTTATCCCCTGAGAATCTACTAAACAGGCAGGTGCCAGTGTGAAACAGGGCTAAGTTAGCCCAGGCTAAGAATATGCAGTGTGAAAGAGAACAAAGATCACAGTTAGATAGGTTCATTAAAAAAAAAAAAAAAATTGTTGTTTTGATCATGTTACCATTCTGCAATTGCTGTTGTGTCTGAGCTTGAGTGAGCTGTGCAGGCTGTTGAGATGGAGGTGGTGGTGCAGGCTCTGGTTGTTGAGGTTGTGGGGGTCTGGCACGGGTCGGAATCACTGAAAACACAAAGCCACAAAGATTAAGAAAGAGACCTTTTGACTCTCATGCTGCTAACACACCACTCTTGAGCTTGGTATTAAAACTAAACATGCTGTTTTAAAGTGTTAAAGGACCAGTGTGTAGGATTTGTGGGGATCTATTAGCAGAAATTGAATATAATATTCTATACTATATATATATATGTTTTCAGTAGTATATAATCACCTGAAACTAAGAATGGTAGTGTTTTCATTAGCTTAGAATGAGCCCTTGATATGTACATAGGGAGTGGGTCCTCTTCCACGGAACCTGCCATGTTTCTACAGTAGCCCAGAACAGACAAACCAAACACTGGCTCCTTTCGCATTTTTACGTTGATGTGGCAGCTTGAATTTGGTGGCAGGAATGCACCTGGAGGCTACCGCAGGTTCTCCTATGCACTTGGAGAGGGAAAGGTGAGGGGAGTGGTATTCAGTTCTTTCACCACTAGATTCCACTGAATCCCCCACACTGATCCTTTAAATTAAACTTACCTAACTTAAAATCTAAATCTTGATTTCTAAGTTACTTTTCGAGATTTAAGAGTAGTATATTATGAGAGGATAATATAACAATTCCAAGAGAACAGCGTGAAACAAACCTCTATTATCCCTGGACGGAGTATCATTCTTAGTGGGTGCTATCGTCCTACGGTTCTGCAAGAGAAAACAAAAGCTTTACTTTGTAGCTGCTCAAGACCTGAAAAAGGAAACGCATCCTCTTTCACCATTAAGTTTTCAACCACTTCCGCCTACCTCTGTTATGTAGAGATACAGAAATAGACAAAGCCTGAGAATCAGATTAGAGCTGAGTACAGAGGCCTCCTTGCACACATCTTAACGTATCTTTAAAAAAAGAAATGAAAATAGACCATGTCCAAATTACAAAAGGTTGTAACTCCCTGTATATATTTCTGTGAGGATGATTCCCGTACATGTTATGGATCTACTGTATCTGCTTTACAGGTTATGGAGCTACACAATCAAAAGATATTTCCATTATAAAATCATTACAGGCCAAATTTACAGTATCCTGTTAGAGGGACAAAGCCACATTTCTGGCCAATTACACTGCACATTGTAAAGTAAATTAACTTTATTCATGTTCAAGTTACATCATTTGCCTCATAGTTTTCACTTTGAATGTTTTATATGTTGAAAACTGAAAATAAAATTGTACGATATACCAGGTTAATTCACAACTGCATTTTTTAAAATCAAAATAACCCCAGTGTTTATGTGACACTATGGAGCAGCCCTAATCTACTGTGCACCACACACACAGTACTTAACAAGACTAATTAGTTGGTTACCTAGAAGGATCCAGGATCTATATTAAGGTCCAGAAAACTGCAGCCACATAACTACATGAGCATGTCTGAGCACTTTAGATGCATTCTGGCTATAAAGTGAATGAAGGATGTAAATTTGTTGTGTTTTTGTTTAAACTATCCAAATCATACCACAATGATTTGTTGTAGTTGTTGCCAGATAGGGTGGCATACTGGTACTCACCTTTGCAATTTTGTTGACCTTCACACATGTGGGTGTAGGTGGGGGTGGAGTCTCTGGACTAGGAGCAATTTCCTCATCTGGAGCCACATCTGGGTTAAGTGCAAATATACTCTCCAAGTCAATCTGTCCAGAAACAGAGGAGTATTCATACCAACTGATTACATGTAGCCAATTAACCAATGTTTGACAGTGAAACAATACACTTTATTCATGTATTCATGAAAATTCACACATGTCATTAACAAAAAATAAACATTCAATATAAAAATACTGAGCATTTTAAAAGTGCACATAGTTCCTCCAAAAAAAAGGCTAAATAAATGTCAAAGAAGATGAATTCCTTCCACCACATTGAATGCTGTAAAACACCTTCTATAGGTGCTGCAAGTTATTTCTAAAACATAGTATAGCTCAGTTTTAATTTGTGAATTAAAAAAGCCTCCCTAAAAGTGAACGAGCAGGGAGACAGACTGCAGCAGAGGTTTGGACCTGAGTCGCAATCTAGAGTCTTTAACTTGACAAAATAAAATAAAATAGATTTGCATCTTGACTATGACTATCACTAATAAACTTGAGACCACTTTGACTTGGCATGAATTATGCATGCATTAGTAGCTCATGAGCATGGATCTACAGCAGTGGTTTTTCAATGACCACAAATGAGCTTACTTTTGAACTACAACTAAATGAATGAACACATTTAAACTTCGGTTTTTAAAAATCTTGACAGAATGTATTTGTTTGTTCAATTTTATGAAAATGTTATTCAGCATTTTCATAGTCCATCCAATTATCTAGGCATTGTTGATTAGACTGAGTATTGGTATGTCTGAATGAAGAAACTATGAACTTTTACCAGACTCCTTTCAAGACTACAAGGGTTATGATACCAAAAAGCGTAAAAGATACATCAAAGTCTGGTAATGGAATTTTTGCATTCACGATTTGGTAGCCTAAATGTTGTATTGCAAATTTAATAACTGTATCAGCAATATCCAACGGTAGATTACTCCTTTACACAGTCTCAATATATAAGTGGCTCTAGAGCAATATATGATACATATATAAAAGCAAATTACTAGAATGAGGCCTCATTGTGGAGAAGTGGGATATACCACACTGTGTGGGACATACTGTATGGCCAGAGTTACAGCATATGATAGCTCTTGCACATCAGTGTGCAGAGGGTGATGTCTGGTGGGACTGTAATACATGCAGACTGGTTGTCTAATCATCACAGCTCCTGAATGTCTTTGAATGCATTATTCATTGCTGTGGAAAATAAAAGCATACTGGTGCTGCAGATGCTTTGGAGGGGTAATAAATGGTGGTTTACCTCTTTCCCTTTTGTGTCTCCATTTTCTATCCACTCCACTGTGACGCTCTCGTTGTCCTCATTCAGTGAAGTCACCATTGCCTGGTGTATACGTCCTGTGAAAGTATCATAGAAAGGGGAAACACAAACATCAGAAGCAGACTAACCCTAAAATGTGAAGGCAGTGCTTACAAAGGCCCAAATTCTTTTACAGTCCTTGCAAGTTTGGTAGCAATATTTTAATTGTTTATAAGTAGAGTGATAATGGCCCTGTGCTATTCACCACCTCATGTTTTAGTCATGAAAAAGAGATAAAAGATAATTAAAAATATATCAATACAAACACATTTGTTTTCCATCTCTTCTTCTCTAACACACACATACAGGTTAACATAAAATGGATTTCACTAATACCTTAGCTTGTGCATTAGTAGGGTAAATTCCAAAAAAGCTGAATTAAACAGCCTGATCAGATCTGTACCTGGTCCTGGTAAATCAGAACTGTGGAAATGCAGCAAGGTTGGAAAAAACTGAAAAGGCACCATGATGTGCTATGTTCATATTTTCAAGGTGCAGTGTCACTGTCAATCGAGGGCCCATGTAGCGCCATCTTCTTACATTTTAGCTGTCCTGTTATTTTGTGTAAGACTACATTAACACAAACAGGGATGGGCGGTGATTCAATATTATTGTTCATTGGCTTAATCATTTCACAATGATTCAACTTTATAAAATAATTCTACAAATTTCTATTTTTAATGATTCTGTGCAGGCTGCAATTCAAAACCAACAAAATTAAGAATTGAACTTGTTTTACACATATTAAGTATTTAGTCACATGTAATGCAAATGGTGGACCACAGGTCATTGCTTTGACCTTTTAATATATACATCAGTGTCTAAAATATCTACCTATCTTAATATTGTGATCATGATTCCAATCATATCATCTGGCCCTAAACACTTGCCTTAAAACGATGAAAACAGCTTGGTACAAAGCACAGTGTTGAATGATGCTCTCGCAAACTAAATCCTGTCTGTCTCACGTCAATACTAACCACCAGAGCATCAACACCTCAAACATCAGGAGGCAACTGAGTCTCAACTGTTTCAAATGAAAGCAGGGCAAATAGGCTGAGGCTAATCTTAGTAAACTCTGACTATGAGATTTGATAATGACCCATTGGAGAGAATTACAGATAATAGAGACACACAGCTGCTGCTGCTAGCCTGCATGCTTCTCTCCGCCTCTCTGTCTGCAGTGCAATAATACCAGCTTTTAAGAGCCTGCTCAGCCCTCCCATCTTTGTCCATGTGAATCTGACTGTATGCTCCAAATTCCCAGCACAATCCAGGGAAACATCTTGTTCCTGTATCCATTATTCAGAGACACACAGGGAACTAGCAGCAAAGATGCTTTTAGTGTTTTCAACTGCTGAACATTTCACTGATTTACCTTACAAAGGTTTTATATCAGCAAAATGCAAAAAAAGAAAATCCAGTGTCTTAAAACAGGGAGAGTTGGGAAGAAACCTTTTGTGCGCCTTGAAGATCAGGAAACTCTGGCTTAAGAGGGTAGACATATCCCATATATTAAAAAAAATACATTCTCTATACTCTAGTTTTGATATGCATACATTTAATTCATTAAAATTTAAGTAAACTAGATCAAAAGCAGCTTCCTTTGGGGATGGCCAATATGTATCATGTGCTGTCTTTCTGTTGTATCATATGGCATGAATTAAAATAGCTATGCATGTAAATGCAGCAATAACCTGATAATTTTGCATATGTAAACCATACTGTGACATATACCACTGCCATAGAAAAGATACAAATGTTTGACAAAACTAGTTTCAGTATGGTAGGGTAAATATTTATCTAGGCTATGGACAAGTAAGCCACAATGTTAAAATATGGATGACAAAAGCTAATTAGGACAGCTTCATAGGGCTAAATAACACAATTCTTCTCCATTCACAATACAACAGTGTGGGGCTTCTGCAGCCTTTCAAGCCAAACGGGCATTACTTGGTTTAAAAGCTACAAAAAAGTTCAGTTCACATCAACACTATTCTCAACACTTGAAACCAACTACAAACAGATGGGTGAAATATTAAAAAGGTGTTGGGCTATGCACCACATCTCAATAACTCTACTGACGGGATAAACACCAGTCTTCCAAAAGGTATTCCCCCATTTGGTGTGGGAATCTCCTCTAGGTGTTCAATCGGATGGAGATCTGGTGACTGTGAAGACTTGATCATATAATTCACATAATTTTCATATTAACCATTAAACCATTCACCAATCACCCAGGTTTGCCTTAAATTTGTCAACAGTCTGACTGTGCATGCAACTCTCTAGTGTACTCCAGTAAGTGACATCTGCTAGGTCTGCACTGCGGAAAGACAGTCAGACATGAATATGAGTGCAAAAAATCCACTGTTGAACTGTGAAGTGGTAGGTTACAAAAAACCATGGCAACAGTAAAGGCGGTTGGAACAACAGGCACGTGGTTGGTGTCACACCTCTACTTAAGGAGTGTTGAGAGCACGCCAAGCTGCAAAAGTGATTGCAGCACTCAGAGGATTTACGGAGACAACAGAGGGTCGGGCAAGGTCCTCCAAATCACTGCTACTTTCTGCTTATTGGTTTTTACTGCTAATAAAGAAAGAAAAGAAATGTGACTAGCATTGGCTAACCCACCTTCCAGTGGGTTTATACAGCTACAACTCTATTCAACAACATGCTGCAGAAGTAACTGCAGAACAGAGCAACAACTTCTTTCAAACCACTTCTAAAGTCTTGTTGTCACATAACATCCAGTAAAGCTTAACTTACATACTAAAATTAACTAAAATACATGATTTGAAGCCCTTTCATACCTAAAGTACATATATTTTAGTTTTGTCCGTCCCAATGGGAATCACAGAAGAGGACAGGGCAATCAAATTACAACAGTAATCCAGCTTGACAGAAATAAATGTTACATGAAGTGATCTGTTTCTTCCCAAATCTGCTGACTTAGTAAGATGTTTGTTGTGTCAACCAGCACACAGCACCGTCCTTACTGTATACTGACAGCACTTCATCTCTACTGTGACACCGATAACACTGGGGAACACAATTTTTGTTGAGTTAGGTCTGACAGCTGTTTTTAACTAATTTTTGGGTGCGGAATCCAAAACTGATCTCAGTTTTTCTCTATCACGTCAAGTTTTTTTAACTATAGGATCCCCGTTTTCTTGAAAAATATGAAAAATACTGTACTTAACAGATATGTGTGATAGTACTGACCTACTGGGAGCTGCACACACCTCTCACCGCACTGTCTCAATTGTGACTGCACAAACAAGTTGCCACGTAGCTGTAGATGAGTCCAATCGTTATCAGCTGGCAAGTCTTACTACAGCTAATCAGTGGAATTTTGCTTATCTGGAGGGTAAACTGTGGAGAAAAAACTTGACGTGCTAGAAAAAAACTGACTGCAATTTTGGAATCAGCATGCCAATTTTAGTTTTAATCAGCATAAAAATCTAACTCAACAGAATTTTTTTTCCAAATTGTTCCCCAGTGTAATCAGTGTGAATGCAAGCAGAGGTCGACATCCTGGCAAATGTTAAACCAAAAACACTACGGAACAGAATATGTGTCCTGAGGTTCAAGACATGATCAATTCATAATTTAACAGTAAGAGCAAGGAAATCCCCATGAAAAGGAATACTAACCAAGGTCGCTGCTTGTAGAAATATATATTTATTATTATTTATATATTTATCAATGGTGCAGACTATATAACCTGAGAATGAAGACCACAGTAACACCATATACAACAATGGATATGTAGGGGGCCTGTCTAACCTATCATAGCCAGAGGCCTACAGACCTAGGGACACAAAAGCTAGCTCCACACCATCATCGAGACAGCGTATTTTACTGTAAGAACAACATTCTCCCTCCACAACCAGAGAAGGCAAGCTGTCATAATGTGATTATTTTTTGTTACCGATTTAACGACCAATCATTGTTCTACAAATCATTCAGTCTAGAAATATATTAAATAATGAGTTTCCAGAGTCCAAGCTCAAATGAAAAAAATATAACTACATGTGTATAAAATATTAATGGAATTACTTTTTAAAAAAAAGCTAATATTTAGTTTTTTGCAATTGATACGTGACAATTGATAAATTATTAACCAATTACTAAATTTGATTACCTTTCTGTCAATCGACTAATGATTTCATCATTAATCATTGCTTGTTTCAGCATAAGTATAAAGCCCTCAGATAGGTTCAAGGGCACAGCATCTGACTTGTAGCAAACACTGTGTCTACAAGATTCAGACGCACTGTTGTGTAGCTATAGACATTGACCTTCCTGATGAAGGGAACATTTAATTTCTAAAGTGTACTGGGCTGCTTACCTTTTCCTCACATACACACATTCTATTTCTATACCTAACTAAATGAGTTAAGTCACATACTGGCTTGTCTTACAGCAGTTGAAATGCTGATTTGCTGTAACTTAATGCCACTGTCCACTGTGTCCCACTTTTATACTAAAACCTGGCTGGATGGGTATGATGACACCTCCCTGTATTTGAAGGGGCTTAGTAGGGGGTGCTTCAAGCTCTGCTAAGCCTGAGGAACAAACAAAGCTTTAGAAGCATCAGTTTCAGTACAAAACCAAAGACACCCATTGATGAAATTGTGTCAAGATGTCACAGATTATAGAAAATATAGAATATATATAAATATAGAAAATATGCAGCCCTGAATCGCGAAGCTGGTAGGTGTCCTATGTTTCTCTAGAACTCAATTTTAAAAGACCCTACTATATTTTGCACAGACATTACCCAATAACATCAGATAATATATGTCCACCATTAAACAGGGAATCTATTATCGCATTAAAAAACAGCATACAAACCATAGAGCTGAGGATGATGAAATGAGCACTACTGAATAGCAAAAAAAAATTTCTGTTAGATCTTGCGCTCATCAGGACAGACTGTGAAAGGGAAAAAACAGAGGGAGCGAGAGAGAGTCCTGGCAGAATTGAGGGAGCTGGCTGCAACAGATGGGGTGATGGCTAATGGCCTGAATCTGGCTTGAATCTGAACCAGCCCCGCCACCAACCCCCCAGAGAGAGGGCAATCCCTGCTCTGGATGCAACACCAACCAGCAGGGAAATGGGCAGACAGAACTACTTCCCTCTGAAGGCCTGCTAAGCGTTTCTTGCACATCTCAGCCCTGTTCTGAGGGCAGTGAGGACCGTATAATCAAATGCCTCAGGGATGATAGAGTTTGTGACATGAGCAACAACCAATACAACGGTTAAAAACACACCCTTGCCACTAGGTTTGAAGAGTTTATTTTGAGTCAAGTCCTTTGCACAATATCACTGGGTGTAGCCTAATCCTGGAAGGGCCAACAGGAATGACACTAACTTTTCAGTCATCTTTGGTTGCCTGGCCCTGAAGCAATGCTCTACAACTACACAGGGCAGGCAGAATAAAGCTGACATTCACATAAAGAAGAGTCATACAACAAGCCGCCTCTCCCTTTTTCTGTTTACTCCCCTGTTAGCTAAACCTTCAAAAAAAGTGAATCTGAAGTGAGTGTATTGTAATCCTTGCTTCTTCCTGATCGCAATATTCAGTACTTTTTTAATAAGCACAGCTGTCATATGCGTTTCATACACGACTGTTTGTTTGTCTTTATGCCAGTGTTATCTTGGCATAGCGTTAAATTAACTACAATTTGATTTCCTTGTTGTAAATTGTGATCTTGTCAGAGAGAGTTTCTTAAACCACAATTGTATACAAAACCAATGTAGCTACTAAGATCTTGGGATGCGTCTGTCTATGGTATTATTATCAATGCATAGCATTTCAAATTTACAACATGTTGAGAAAAATCTTGATTCTGGAGATTTATTTAGAGGGTTTCCATAACAACCAACGCTAGTTAAGTTCAGCTCAGTAAACATTTAACTAATAACATGAATAAATGAATTACATATGCATTAAATACAACCAAAGAACAAACTATTCGTTATCTAAATGGATGAGGGTTAGATTTCACTGCAGTGTTACAGCTTTAATGAAGCCGGTACCATTGGCTAGCGTTAGCCGTTCAGCTATTCACAAACTAGCTAATGTTGCTCTCTATGGAACTAACGTTAGCTTGGTTAGCAATTTAGCTAGATTAGCCAATGATACATTTTAATTCCTTGTTAGAATAAGTCATTTAGGTAACGTTATACCGTGGCACTAGCGTTAGCGTTTTAGCTTCGTTAACTTCCCATTGGAAGCATTTCATGTTATCTTGCCATATGAATTAACAGCTAACTGCAAATATCGCCTGAATTCACATAGAAGCTAGCTAACAAAGGTAACAGCTCATTCAAAGGCATTGGCCATGTTGAAGCACTCCGCCCTGACAGCTAATATTAACGTTTTCGTGCAGCTAACGTGGACGTTACGCTCTGCAGCCAGGAACAACGGTTGCTGTATTCAACAGCACCGCAGCAACAAAGATCCTCAAACAACTTACACAGTGCGACGGGGAAAGAATAGACATGGTGAAACTTACCATCACTGCGCTTTATCTCCACATAAGTACCAACGACAATCTTCCCAAAACACGACGCCATTCTACATTACTTTAACGACTAACAGAAACAGGGCACCAGACTTATTCTGAGCCGGGTAAATGCAGCTTCTTATGTTTGGCAGGCTTTGATCGGGGAGGAAGATGCAGGCAACAGAATGAGCTAGCATTACGTAGCTACCAAGAATAGCAAACATTTTCCGGTCCGGCATTTTTCAAAATAAAATCAAGCAAATTTTTACCTGCAATTTTGAATCATTGCTCGTGTGAAAATACGAGATAGGCATTTTAGAACTGAGTGGGTCTTATCTGGTTCTTGTTTGGAGCTATTAGGTATTTTATATGGACAGGGAATCCATTTAATTATGGAAACATACAATATAACAATGGCTGCTCTACCATGTAAGTCCTACTGCATTTTATCGTTTTTGAAAGGACATATGATGTACCAATTTGATATGTATGGCACCAATGGTGGAATGTAAGTGCATTTACTCAAATGCATTTAAGCAAGGTAGTTGTACTTTACTTGAATACTTCCAAATTTTAACTTTCCAGTGTATGCTACCTTATACTTGTTCTACTATTTAGACAGAAATACGGTATAGCACTTTTTACTCCACTACATTTGCTCAACAGGTATAGTTACTACTTTGCAGATTGACACTGTACATACAAAACCTTACCCATAAAATATGATGCATTGTTACCCGGTAAACTACCCAACAGTATGTAAAGTAGTTAAAATTAACTCTACCTTGACCAAGTGCATAATTAAAATTCTGCTTCCACATTAACACAAACATAATAATTAATGCAATAATATACTGTATCTTAGTACAACACTAATGTTATACCAATATCAATTCTCCTGCAAAACGAGTAATATAAAAATACTTTGGATTGTTTGAGTACAATTAGCTGATAATACTTTTACTTGACTAAAATAATGCAGGACAGAGAGTGTCAGATCATAAATATTTCTGCTTATTTGTTCACACTGCATGCATGCAAGAAGGTGGTTGAGCATTCAGAAACAAAAAAGACGAACCAAGCATCTTTTGATCTCTTGATGAGTCAAACCATGAGTCAAGGCAGACGATTCTTTACACCTTGAGCAGGTCACCAATTCACCACAGTATCCGTTAATTCTCTTGTATTATATTATATTCACACACAAACAACAGACACAAACACACTCACACATTTTACTTGTATACTTATGAAGACTCCTGACCCTTACCCTAACTATCACAACAAAATGCCTAACTCCAACTCATGGGGCTCGAGATCATTCTCTTTCCAGAAGCTACCAGGACTGTGGTCCTACAGCTGTCAGCCGCCCACCCCCCAATATCGCCATACACACACTCTCTTTTAAACCCCCTCCCGCCACTTTGGCATCAGGCATTTACTGGTGAGCTCTCAGCTGTCTGTGCCCTAAATAAACCTTATCAGGAGCAGACCATCTTTGAGGGGGTCACTCTCACATAAGTTCTTGAATGGAAAATAGCTGTTTTATTCATAAAGCCTTGGATAATTCAAAGATCCTGGAAGGACATTTACTGCAACACAAGTAATCATGGTTTATAATAACCTTTCGTACAAAGTTGTTATTTGGGGTTTTAGTGTGCTTGGAGTTAACCCCTATGTGTAATGGATGGTTCACCTTGGCCCTGTCCCACCTCATTGAGATCCACTATAAATATAAATTGAGGAGTTGGTGGGGGAAGGTTACATACAACAGAAAAGGTTTGTAACAAACACTAGAGACTGGAGGCCCAGACCATCTACGCAGAGCAAGATACACAACACACAGTCCTAAAGGTACTGTACAGCTTCCACAGAGATCTGTTTTCTTTTTTCATTTGAGTGACAATCAGGCATGCAGTGGGTACTTTGGATAAGGACACAGAGGGGGATATACAGGGAGAGATTGTGTCTGTCCATTGAGAAAGTGGCATTTGTTGCAAGTCTTCGACTGGGGTATGAGACCATGCCCAAATAAGGTCTGAGGGGAGGCCATTTAAAGTTAGAGATAGCATGTGCATGGCCATTTGCTACAGGGGACCCAGCAGGACACTGATTAGCAACAAGGGTGAGGATAAAAAAACATTCTAATGCTACAGTATTAAATAATATCATGAGGCTGACAGATTATGATTACTATTCTCCAGGGAGAATGTGAAATAGGAGTCTGTACTGTATGTCTGTATAGGTTTTGAACTGCTTCTATACCTCTATTCTAATTATCTGTTCCTCTGAAATGACAAAAAAGTGTAAAACTGTTCAGCAGATATTTATTTTTAATCTGTAGCTAATTTGAAATATTTGTTTGTATCCAGAAATCTCTTTACATGACTGGAATGTGTGGCTTTGGATCGAAGCTTTGCTGGCTTACTGTTAAAATACTACATTTGCATTTGATTGACTGACACTGAAACTGTTGAACTGTGATTTGGATGGTGAGCTGATACTGTCAGACACAAGAAGTGATGAAACATAAGTGTTGACCGTCAGGTTGGATTTTACATGAAAAAGTTATGATCTGTAGATTTCACGTCATATAACGGATGTCCCCTTTTTCTACCAGATGGGAGACCCAATCCAGTTAAAAGATGAAGGAAACAAACACTTCCAGGCAGGAGATGTCGACAAGGCCATTGATTGCTACACTAACGCCATCAAGGTGTGCAAGGACAAAAAAGTGCTTGCTGTCATTCACAGGAACAGATCTGCATGCTTCCTAAAAAAGGTAAGCTGGGTAAAACAGGGCAAAAACAAACATATACCAAATATGTTATATTTGCTATTTCTTTGGCAAATTTAGACTTTTATTTAGATGTTTCTGTTTTTCTTGCAGGAAAACTATGCCAATGCAGCATCTGATGCATCTAAAGGTAGAGTAATAAATACAGAAATTTAACCAACACCAAATACAGAATCAAAACAATAAAAACATTAACCAAAGGCCACAAGCTCATTATACTCTTTCTTCTTCTTATATAGCAATTGATGTTGATGCAGCAGATATTAAAGCCTTGTACCGGCGTTGCCAAGCTCTGGAGAAGCTAGGTAAACTGGACATGGCTTTCAAGGATGTGCAGAGATGTGCCACCCTCGAACCAAAGAACAAGACCTTCCTGGAGACTCTCCGCAGGCTGGGAGCAGACATCCAGGCCAAGGTCAGCATAAAACAGAACAATACACCCACACACAGAAGTTCATACAGGACAGTGTAAGATTACGCAAATCACTTTACATAAATGCATTCAGAAACCCTAAATCAGCATGGCTGCATGTATTCAACAGTGATCTTTTGGCTGAAAATTATGATTAGTTTAGATACCTTTTGTTGTGGCATTAGAAATACATGTTTTTTTGATACTAAGGAAAATTGACACATTTACTTATACTGAACCACAAACAAAATGCATGCATATTTTTGGGACATATCAGCATCAGGAAATGTTGAAAGTTTCATTTTTATTCTCCACAGCTCAAGACAACATTCTCCACAGATTCGAGGGTGCAGAATATGTTTGATATTCTCCTTGATGATGAAATGGAAAAGGAAAAGATAGAAAAAGTGGGTATTTTCTGTAGTATGTTGGAAATGGCTGTACACTTTTATTGTTTTTAAGGATGTGGATGTACATAGTTATGGTTTCACTTCTGCAACTTGTCTTTTTATGTCTAGGCAGCCAACAACCTCATTGTGCTGTCAAGAGAGGATGCCGGGGCAGAGAGAATCTTCCAGAATAACGGAGTGCCTCTGCTGCTCAAAATGATAGAGACAGGCAAACCAGAGATGATCTTGGCTGCTGTTCGTACTTTGTCAGGGATGTGCACAGGACACAAAGCTCGGGTGAGCATACTCATAGAAAAGAGGTCAAAAGACAACAATGTCAACTGTGTAGCCTTTTCAAAACACAACAAACTTTACAGTTTAAGTACAACCTCTACCTATATGATGCCGTTCGAAATAAGTTTCATATTACGTACAAAATGTACTTAGTGTATATTTCTTATCACTACCCCTAAACAGGCCATGGCCATTATTCACATGGTGGGCGTTGATAAGATGTGCAGCATCATGGCCACTGATAATGAGGAGATCGCACTGGCAACCTGCAACCTCTTCCAGTGCATCAATGACTCCCTCACTGGTGGAGACAAAAGGGAATATGGGAAAGAAGAGGCCTTGGTTTTGGGTGAGACAGAATCATCATCTGTATCTGTAACAAAAAGTTGACTTTATTATGGGCACTTATTCAGTGCTTAATTCTTAATCTTCAACTGAATGCTATAGAATTGCAGAAATGGCTATAGTTATGCTGATGTTGGTATTTTTTCACAGCACAACTGACTGAGACATACAATCTTTTTTATATTCTGTCCTGTGCAGATGCATCTAAAGACCTGAAAACCATTCTTCTCTCTCTGCTGGAGATGGTTGCTAGTAAGAAGGTGTCTGGCCATGGCAGAGACCAGGCGCTGAACCTCCTGTGCAAGAATGTACCTCGCAAAGACAAGAGAGAGCAAGACAACTCCAAGGCCCTCTTCACTATTGACCACGGTGAGCCAGACAGCTGCATCAGGCCACTTATTTGGTTTCCAGTCTATTGCTGCATCCCAGACTTCTGACATGAGGTCTATCTATAGGTCATCTATATATGCATATATGTGTTTGTTCTACAGGTCTGAAGAAGATCCTCAAGGTGTGTGGTCAAGTTGCTGAACTGCCAGACCAGCTGCCCATGACAGACAACACACAGCTGATTGCCAGCGTGCTCCTCAACAAGATCTATGACGACCTCAAGTGTGACCCAGAGAGAGACAACTTCAGGGACATTTGTGATGAATATATCAAGTACGTCCATAAAATACATATTATGCTTTTACCAGTGTTGTGGCCAAGACTTTTCTACCAAGTCAACATAACCTACATCATCTCTTATGCTTTTTTCTTTCCCTTGTCCTCCCTTCCTTTTCCACAGATCCAAAATTGACCCCAATGACATGGACAAGACCATTCATGCTATCAACACTATCTCAGGGCTGCTTCAGGGTCCCTTTGATGTCGGTAACGCCCTGGTTGGACGGCAAGGAATAATGGAGATGATGGTTGCGCTGTGTGGCTCTGAACGTGAGGTGGACCAGATGGTTGCTGTGGAGGCACTGATCCATTCCTCCTCAAAGATGAGCCGTGCCAGCTTCATCATTACCAATGGTGTGTCGCTGCTCAAGGACATCTACAAGAAGACCAAGAATGAGCGGATTAAGATACGTTCGCTGGTGGTGAGTGTGCCTAGGAAAGAATGGAATAGAGTCGCACAAAATTATTTTTGGCCACAGCCCACGCACTATAAAAAATATCAACATTATGAAAACATCACAGTTAGAAGAATGAACAATACAATGCAGTACAGGAAAGTAAAAAACATGGTGAACAGCTACTCAACTATGTCCTGTTTTTCTCTGTGATACATAGAATATAAAGACGTTAAGTTAGACCACACAACTTCTAGATATTGTCTGTGTGTGTATGTGTGTACATACTCATGTCCATGTCCTCTCCAGGGTCTCTGTAAACTGGGTTCAGCTGGAGGTGATGATTACAGTTTAAGGCAGTTTGCTGAGGGCTCCACAGAGAAGCTGGCCAAGCAGTGCAGAAAGTGAGTACTGTCATCTTCCAATCCGACCACTTCACATTATCATTAAATACACTTACTGTTAAATGTTTCCTTTTTTACCCTTCTAGGTGGCTCTGTAATCCCCAGATTGATACCAAAACAAGGAAGTGGGCCATCGAGGGCCTCGCTTATCTGACTAATGATGCTGACGTGAAAGATGACTTTGTTGAGGATGAGCCTGCCATGAAAGCCATGTTTGAACTGGCCAAGGTATGAAAATAACAGACAGAAAGAAACATGCAGTATATCTGATCTAGATATTAGAAATAACCTCTCTCCTTTCTCTGTGTTTTTAGTCTAAGGATAAGACAGTCTTATATGCAGTAGCTTGCACCCTGGTTAACTGCACCAACTGCTATGAAAAGAAGGAAATCATACCTGAGCTGGTTCAACTTGCCAAGTTCTCAAAACAACATGTACCTGAGCAACATCCCAAGGTAAAAGAAGAAAAGGAAACTGAACTTTTCTCTAAGACCACAGACCACAATACATACATTGACGTAGGTAGAGCAGGAAATGTTACACATATGAATGTGTACACACACTTTGTATACTTTCTTTTTTCAGGACAAGAAGGACTTTATTGAGCAGAGAGTGAAAAGGCTGCTGAAGGCTGGAGTCACGTCAGCTCTTGCTGTTATGGTCAAAGCAGACAATGCCGTCCTTACTGACCAGACCAAGGAGTTGCTGTCAAGGTGGGAGAGGAAGCATCTTATAGCGAAGTGATAATGAGACATTTTGATGTGTCATCAAACATGTGATACAACTGACTGGAGTTCCCCAAATACACCTGACCCATCACAACATGTCATGTCATGAATCATATCATGACACCAGCTCGGTCACACCTTAGCTAATGCTAGCAAATGTCTTTTTATTTCCAGTCATGTCAATCCTATTTTGATACAGTGCATTTTTGCCACCTGACAGAGAACAACTTAAATTCATTTCTAAATGTTCTTTCACAGAGAGGAGGGGGTGCAAGCTAAAACACTAATGAGTACATACATTTTCTTGTTCATTCCTCCTTAAATTGCAACACAAATATATGATTGTTGAATCTATTTTAATTTTTTTTTATCTTCAGGGTTTTCTTGGCATTGTCACAGGATCCCAAAGATCGTGGTACTCTTGTCGCCCAAGGTGGGGGAAAGGTGAGTGATAGATTTGGAAATCAATGTACAAATGAATCTGCAAAATATCCCCACTGTTGTTCACTACTGTTCTTCTGACTCTGCCCTCAGGCTTTGATACCACTTGCTCTGGAAGGGACAGATGATGGGAAGAAGAAGGCCAGCCACGCTCTTGCCAAGATTGCATCTATTTCTAACCCAGAAATCGCCTTCCCTGGTGAGAGGGTAAGACATGTAGTTGCTTTGTTTATTTCTATGGCCATTCGCTTTGATATGATTGTGAGGGAAGGGGAATGGAAATTTTCTTCCTAATTTCCCCTTGGGTACACACTTTTCACTATTTTCACTTTTGACATTGCCTTCCCTATTTTTCTTTGTCTCTCTATATGATGGGAATTTATTTAGTGCTGTGTCGGTCTTATTGGATCTGAAAGTGGTTTACATCTTTTTGAGAATTCAGTATGTATCTCTGCTGATTTGGTGTTTACCTCAGAGTAGTTCAAGCGAGCAGTTTTTAAAATTCACTTCTCTGTCTTTCTTGGTTGACAGGTATATGAGGTGGTGCGGCCTTTAGTTAGCCTCCTTAACACAGACAGAGATGGAATGGAGAACTATGAAGCTCTGAGAAGTCTCACCAACTTGGCTGGTTTCAGTGATAAACTAAGGTAACATCTTTCACCATCACATGATATTATGGTCACTGTGGTACTTAATAGCTCACTTCCTACAAGTGACTTGAGCTTGCAGGTTTTGCCTTATTGTTGTTTTTCACCTTAACATTCATCTGTTTTGTAGAGTAAAGATTGTGAAGGAGAAAGCTCTGCCAGAGATTGAGAACTACATGTTTGAGGAGAATGACCAGATCAGACAGGCTGCCACTGAATGCATGTGCAACCTTGTTACATGTAAAGAGGTGAGAACAGACAAGCAGCTAAAAACACCTCACATAACAATGGCTGACATAGGCAACATGTGCAAAACTGTGTGTAAACAAAGTTTTCCAACATGTGTGAAAATTTCTATTCTGTGTGTTTTAGGTCCAAGATCGTTACCTGCAGGATGGAAATGATAAATTGAAGCTGCTGGTGCTGCTATGTGGTGAGGAGGACGACAATATTCAGGTAGCTGCGGCTGGAGCTCTGGCCATGCTCACTGCTGCTCAGAAGAAGCTCTGCACCAAACTGACCCTGGTGGTATGTACAACAGTGTTCAGTGTTTTTACTGTATGAATTACAGTGTCACATCAGAGTCTGTTTTGAAAGCATGTGTGTCCCACTATGAAAAATGCCTAGAAATCCCCTGGTTAGCTTTCCCTCAGCAACTGATAACTTAAATAATCTGGTAGATGCCACAGGAGTAAATATCCTGGTTAACACATAGGACAACATGGCTCTGTGTAAAACACCTACAAGCCTTTGTAACACCTAACTACACTGCAGCTGTTTCCATATCTCTAATTGATTTTGAAATCTTAGTGAAAGAATCAAGGCCCAGGTTGAATTTTACTTGAGTTTGAAAACTAAGACATTGATACTTTACCCTTCTGGTTGTTCTGTTCGGGACATCATTGTGTAGACAAATAGGTGTGTCACGTGTCTCTCTTTGTGCCACTGAATGCATTTCACATTTTAGTCAATTCATTTGGAATAAAAAAGAGAGTTAATTTGGAATAACCGTGAGATTACAAAATCATTATGATATTCATCTGTAATACTTAAATTACACAAAATTAACTTTTGTGACAAACTACCCAGTTTGAAAAGTATCATGTGACACTGACTGAACTCTCCCAACAGACCACCCAGTGGCTTGAGATCCTGCAGAGGTTGTGTCTCCATGCCAACCCTAAGATACAGCACCGTGGCCTTGTGATTGTCTACAATATCCTCAACTCAGACGACAGTGAGCTGGCCAAGAAGCTGATCGAGAGTGAGATCCTGGAAATCCTCTCAGTGATTGGTAAGGCGGAGGACAATCCCAAGAGGCAGGATGCCATCGATGCATCACGCACGTGTCTGGTCAAAGCTATGGATCTTGGTCTCATCAGACCCTTCACCAGCCCTTCTTAAAATACTGGCAACAAGATAAACAACAGCAACGGACATTCTTCTTAATTCCTCTGTTAAATACAGACTTTTTTTCCAAATGCTTTTCCAAGCATCAACCTGGCTCCAAATCTCTAAAAATAATCTTTCACAATATCAATCATTGGGTTTTTTTTTACAGAGGCTGTTTTATTTGAGGGTGGGGTAGTAGAATAAGCACATACTGTATGGGGGATTTCCTACCATGAAGCATCCTGAAATGTATTATTTCCATTTGTGCTGAACTATTAATGAATGTTTAAAGACTGATCACTTTACATGTGCTTGTTTATACCAGGTTCCACTGTTTGACATTTGTGTGGTTAGATGACAAAATGAATGGAAAGCAAAAATATACCCTTTAAATAAAACCTAAATGCTTCAGTGTCAATTTGGAACTCATACATGCAAGTCATCTATCTATCTATCTATCTATCTATCTATCTATCTATCTATCTATCTATCAGTTTTCAATTGGTCAGATGCCTAAACTGAAAAGTGACTGTGTTGAATCAAGTCACTTGGAAAATTAAATGCAAAACATGAAACAAAATAAAAATAGGTGAACCAAGTAAAGTAATACATTAATTAAACTGTAACAATAGATAATTCTTACTGTAATAGGGTTACTATAATGTAATGTAATATTTTTGACTTACTTACGCTTACCTCCATAACTTGCTTTGCCCTTTGATAACATTTTGTTAAACTAAATTGCAGACATTTGATGGTGGTAAAAAGACAACTCTCTGGAAAACCTTTTCATATATTATGCACATTGATTTCCTTCTTTTCATAGCCAACTTTGAGGGATCTTAGGTGTTGCCTCAAAAATGTCATGCCACAGTATGTCATTTCATGCCATAAAACGTGCCACAGCTATTCTGATTTATGTTTTTATTTAGAACATCTCTGCCTCAAATGTAACTTTTTAAAAAGTTCACTGTCAGCTCTGTCAAGACAAAAGTACCAACTAAATTAGAGGTACATAGGACACAACACAATGTAAGATCAGCACCAGGAAGACTTTCTGAACTTTCCAAGAAAAGTATCTTGCTGCTCTCTAGCTCACTGGAACATCAACACTTTCTCCCACATTTCCTGTTGGAGACATACTATATCTGCGTCTTTACCCGCACAGTGTTGCTTTAATTCTCTACCTGATAACCTTTAAGTCATTCTCTGTAAAGCCAGAACTAGAATGAAAGTTTCCTTACAGCATTTGATATCACCTTAATATCATTCATGTTACTATTTTCATTTTTGTTAAACTCAGTTTGGACCTTAGTTTCTTGTACCAACTGCACACGTTTAATGGTGTTAAAAAGGCAACTCTATGGGAAAACGTTTCATTTTCTGCGCACTATTTTAGCCAACTGCTCATGCATGTTTCATATCTTTTATGGTTTAGGTTTTAACTTATAACTGCTTTGTTGGAAATTGAACTTAAAAAAAAAGGTTATACCCATGACAATGATGAGCATTACCAGTACTCCTCAGCCGCATATACTTACCGCGAATCGCATGGTGGGGTGGAGGTGGACTCTTCCAGGAAAGGAAGGCATCTGATGGCAAGACGCTTGTGACTGTTAGTCACTTGTCATTGTTCAGTTTCCTAAGCTGAACAATAACAAGTGAAACCTGCACAGACTCAAATATGGTAGATCATTGACTGTGTGTGTGGATGAGTGTAGGTGCGTGCGGCTGGGATATGAGCTAACGATGGAAGAAATGTTTAGAAAACTCAACCATTAAAATTGCCCATAATGAAATAACCTGCACTTGACCGTAGTAATTTTAGATGGGAAAGTAAATGGTAATAGTAATGTTCTCTTTATTGACTTAATTTAATTAAGATGACAATCTCAATTAATAAAAATAATTATAAAACCAGCGTTTGCATATCAGTGGTCACGATTGTGGCCTTAACAGACCGAAAAACAACAACAACAATGACAATGTCTTTTCAATACCTTCATGCTGACCCATATTATAATAAACTTTAGTACATTTTATTTACACAGTACTTTTCAAAACAAATTTACAAAGTGCTTTACATGGTTGAACGAGTCAGGACTGAATGAGGCAAATAAAATCAGACAATTAAAATGTCATAACTCAGGAAATGCAGGATTGGACTCAAGTGCAGACAGAGGTGGCAGCAGGATGACTTCAGTAATTTATTGATGATAATAGCTTACAGGTAACAGGTAGAAAGGAAGAACACAAGCAACTAGGATGAACTGACAAAGTAACGAAGGATCTGGGCTGGTACATGTCTTTAATGACTGATGAGGGAAGTGAGAACAGGTGAGCAGGTGAGTGAGGAAGTCGTGTTGAAAAAAAGTCACATTAGTGAAAATGTTTTTGATAGAAAATATATGATTACGTTAATAGCTTCCATGTAATGTGACCCAGTGAAAGCAATACCAAAATGTATCACTACATCGCTACACATGGCCAAATATGAAACACCTCTTCATATTGGATTTTAGTGTTTCTTCTAGTTTTATTTATTTATTTATTTCAGTTTAGTGATACCTTTTGGTATTGATTTGGAATCACTTGCATGTTACTCAATGCATGAGTTCTCATAGTAAATCAGTCAACACAAATTAAATGTCAATATGACAATTTTGAGCATTCCATTTGTTTCTATTGGCTCTCTTACATGACATACGCTTTAGTGATTATTGGACCTTAATTAAATGTAAATATGACTGGTTGTATTGACCCTTTAAAGGTTTTTCAACAAGAAGAACTGGATGGGCTATAATCTGTATAAAAAAAAAACCCACTACCCTCATGAATTAAATCAAGTCATTTTGAGGTAGAAACCACCTTTCAGTTATAAGGTAGGTAACCCTTTTTGGCAAGTACAAAACTACATGTCTCCAGCCTGTGGTTCACTTGCATACCAGCCCACCACTCCACCAGCCCAGCAACTTACTTTTCCCCCCGCACACGCCGGATCCCCATTCCCAGCCATCTCCCTCTCATCAGCCACCTCATTGTAATAAAACTCCTTCCTAAAACAATCCACCTCTTTGGCCACGTGTCCTGCGCTTGGGTCTCCCCTGTGATTGTAACACAAACACGTTTTGTAAATGGAAAACTGCATGTTACTGGTTGTACTGACGCTTTAAAGGCATTTCAACAGGTAAAAAGGACTGGAAGGGCTATAATCTGTCAAATATAACCCACGAGAGTGAAATAAAGTCATTTTGAGACAGAAACAACCATTCGGGCACAAGGTAGGAGCTGCAATCACTTTTTGGCAAATGGAAAACTGCCCTTTATGGGTTGTGGGCTGCTTTAAATATATTTCAACTGGTAAAAAGGACGGGATTGGTTATAAGCTATGGCACAGAGCAGGTAAAATAATGCAGAGACTAGGATAATTGCAAAATAGATTATTTGTCTTTTATAAGCCATCCGTAAACTACAGTCTAGTTTCTAAATATAAACAAGGCCTATTAGACATACCAAACAACGGAAACATTAGGCTATTGCCTATAATCACGTAAATGACATGCATGATTACGCAATAAACTGCAAACACCTCTTTGGCCACAATTGTGATTTTTCGGTAACCAGAAGTGTTAAACTTTCACAAAGACATACCTTTACTATTACCACGGACATAAAGTTATATGTTTCCCACGATGTGACTGTTTGATTCGGGTAAAAGCACCTGCGGACGTATACAGAGGGGGTGATACAGCTTTAACAGGCTGAGCGCGTGCTCAAATGCATCAACTAGTGTTGCTGACTGCAGGTCGGCAGCACCACACTTGCGACTCTTAAACTGCCATAACTGGGTGAAACTGAGCAAGAAACGCAGCTGGACATACATCGATATATCCAGCCCCGTTATCAGATTCAACTCATTTTTCGTCAGTGCGAATAATAACACTGTCTCATCCGTTCCTGGATCACGCCCAGAAGCAGGTTCAGAAGGTCGTATGTTATCAGAGGACATTTTGAGAGTGGACCTGGATATATTCAGGTAATGTTACATTGTGTAGAATCTAAAATTTGCACTAGTGACTCGGTTTTTCATGTTTAACCTTTGAAATTCACGCTTTAGTGTCTTTGCCGTGTATGAAGTGTCATGGACTGTGCCGCTAATAGTGTACAGTGGGGTGATGAAATTCTCATGTGCTGTGAAACTCGCCCACTGGCGCGATAAACTGTAAGATGAGGCGATCTCGTTCTAAGTTTAGTGTCTCATACATTTGGTTAGTACTCCTTAATTAGAGGCTGATGTGTTTACATTTAGTTTTAGAAAAGCCATGTGTATCACACATGTCTGTGTATTAGGTATACCTAGGCTAGCTAACACTAATGCAGTCTAATAGCCTACAATCCTGCAATTAATCCTACTTTCGTCGAGGTTATAAATTAGGTTATGGAAAGGTGTTGATTCCCCTGTATGATCATTTTGTGGTGGTGTTGTTGAATTGTATTATGTAACAGGCTGCGGCGAGTGTGGTGGTGTGTAGTGTGTACGATTTCTGTTAGGGTAGCTTTGGTAGTATGGATGGGGGACGTTGAGACGTTAAAGTCATATGAGAAAGTACCAATTGTGGTGGCTAAAAAACTCAAAACCCAAGTTGTTGTGGGGATATGGAAGAAAAAAATTGAAGAGTAAGAGTGAAGAGCTGAGGCAAAACAGTGGTTCTGACTGAGGGGTAATGACAGGAAGATGTCAGGGAAGAGAACAATTAGGAATTTCTTACTATAAAGTTTCTGATCTAAACTATATGTTCAACAGGAAGTGTGGGGGGAACAATATACATCCCAGTGAGCAACTGTGGAAGACAGCTGGCTCATTTTGTGTGATCCAGAAGGCCTTCTCAGCACTGATTTCTAACATGAATGGTAGGCTTCTGACAAATTACCAACTTCAAAGCATGTCCGTGTCCAGCCTTCAATTTAGTTTTTTATTTTTGTCTTGACAGAGATGACCGCCATCTTTCTGCTGCTGTATGCTTGTGTGCCTGCTCAGGACTTCCCAGTCACTGCAAGTCACAGTATGTCTTCTCTTGACCTCCACTCTCATGATTAAAAAAAAAAAGTTTATATGACATATTTCATAGATATACTGTTTGATGTTACAGGTGGAAACACATCTGTGAAGCACTTTTTCTGCAAGATTCCAGGATGTGCCACTAATGTGACTTGCGTATATTGCAATGACATTCCTCTCTTCGGTGACACTCACATCGCAAATTGCACAGGCCTTCCACCACCCAATACTGTCTGCCAGCATGGTGGTCGGGCATTCGTTTCCATCGTTGCAGATGTTAACTGTGAATTTGAAGGGAAATCCGGATATATTCAGACCGAAAAATGTACAGGTATATGCTTTTACTTTCTAAAGCCTTTAATATACTGTACGTCATTCACAATGTTAATCTTAAAAATTTAATTTTCATTTGATGGCCCATAAAACAACATATTTCACAGATTTAGTGAGTTAACATTCACATTAATATCCCTGTTCTTTTTGGGGTTTTGGAGTTTTTTATGTGTAAACTTCATATATTTCAGAAACCTGGTTAGCCCCATATGCTAGTTTTGAAAAGCACAAATATTCTACTTGTGTACTTTGAGATGGGGATACTGTGTAATGTGAAGCCTTCATCCATGTTTTTGTTTACTGCAGTTCACTCCAACTGAATGCTGTTTGTTAATAATTTCATGTTGGAGGGAAATCCCATCACTGCACACAGCTAAAATTCATCATCCACATTTTAGCTGTTGAATCTCTGCTGTCACTTTTTGCTGACTTTAAATCAATGTACTCTTCACAAAAAGCAATAACACACTTGATGCCAAACTAGATTCTAGTTTCTGTTCAATATGCTGATGATAAATTAGAATTTCACACCCAGCACATTTTCCTAAATCGATAGTCCCATTGTATACGGGTAAAATATATTTTCTGATGTTTTTTATGATTATGTCTTACTTTTTAACCCTTCTCTTGTTTTCTCAACTAGACCACAGCAACATTTGTGATTTTATCAGTGGTAAGCTTGTCCTGCATATAGACTCTTTACATCATTCTGCTCACTATTTTGATTGACCGTTGACTGGAGTTTTTCCTCTTTCCTTCAGCTGTCACATCTCCACCAGTCACCACAAAGGCTCTGCAAAAAGACCACGCAAAACATGGACCCATTATTGGTGGAGTTTTAGGTAAGTTTTGAACACCAGTAAATCTGATACTTTTCTGCTTATACCATGTTTCTTCTGCTTCTGGATAAGCAACTGTCGACAGCAGCCAGTGGTAAATCATTCTTATAAAAATGCTTTTTGCTACTAATCCGACTTGCTTTTACTTTGCCATTCTTTGTCTTCTTGCTTTCGCACAAGGCTGATTGCCTTTCAAATGCCGACAATGAGGTGAGATCAAAATTTTATGATCAGTTGCATTTATTTTATATTGATACAATCGTCTTATATATCCATTTCTTGATTCCACAGGTGGTTTAGTACCACTACTAGTAATAGTAGGCTTATCTGTGAATTTCTGCAAAAAGAGACGAAACAGAGAGCAAGGTAATGGAAATATATTATTGTTATTCATAAAGTTCATGTATTCAGATGTTTAGCTATTGTGATATCATGTTACCAAGTCGTGTTTAGTCTGAATTTGTTTCAGTGACTGTACCCCTAAGGGAGATGCACAGCTCTGGAGAAACCAGTGAGAGGTTAGTGAACATTAAATAGCCAGCATATAGCCCTTAGTATGTGCAAAGTCGATGTAAATATACTAATTCTGAGACGACTTTTTACACCTTCAGAGATACTGTGGACCCTGGTCTGGATGATGGCAGCTCTCCTTCTGAATGTGATGTGGAGCAGTCATAATTTATTGTTAAATAAACACGTTAATTTTGAAACAGGCTACTTTTTATTTTATTGTGTACAAGCCTCCACCACAAGTTACTATACTATCACAGGGATGCCACAACTCTCATATCATGCAACCAGGAACTAAAATGTGAATTTAACAGTTTGGGAGAGATGACAGGTATATGAATGCCATTCTAACTTTAAGCAATGAAATGAAATAAATCTGGATTCCTCTGTGGCCTGCAGGGGGCAGGCTAGTCCCTAGTCATTTTGTATCCAGTAGTGCACTGAATGGCAATAAGGGAGGGCAGGGACGTAGAGACACGCAGGGCTTCTTGCTGCTCTCAGTGGAGGAGTGACTATTCAGTTGAACCACTGTCAGCTTGTAGTGGAAATACACACTGCGAATATTTTTCTTAACCGCATTTATTTATCTGTTGGGGTCGGCTACTCGAGGAAAGGGCTTTCTGAGAGGACTGCAGCAGCTACTGAGGAAAATATTTCTACGCGACTACTCACAAGAAGACGATTGGCTGGTTTCTATGAGTTTGATTTGTCCAGTGCGAAACACCAGATATCTTGGTACGATTTATGTTCACTGTTAAAAAATATATACATTAGGGGTTAACTGTACTGAGACAAAGACCGATAACGTTCATACATAACGTTTCGTGTTTCAAAGTGTTTCCAGGTGTTGCGACAGGTGAACAACTACAGGTGCGCTTAAACTGTTTCTGGTCGGTTACATAGGTTTTATGACATTATAGGTATGAGGTTATATTTTCTTATTTTACCATAATGTAAATTATAACATTTAAGTGAAGGCGTGAAAATTAAATGTGGTCTTGGTTCAGGTGGTGGCTCATTTGAATTTCATCCTTAAACTCTACATTAATGAAATTCATGTTACTGATGTTGAGATAAAGCAAGTCGCACAACCAGTTTGCGCCAGAGTGTCAGTAGTGCTTTCTGTAAGAACATTTACTTTGCCGCAGTTTCCTACTAATGAGGAAGTTTGTTGTTTATGTGTCTGTGACTCTGTCTTGCACGTTTGATGGGAATTGAGGTTGTGTAACAGCAGAGGAAGAAAGTCACTTGTTCAGCACATTGTAATAATGGAAATCACACCTTAACCCCCTGCTTTCCATTAACGCACCCACCCCCTACTGGACACTTTATCTGGACACTTAACCTTATTTTGGTCACTACACTGTTTGTTATTTATCTTATCTTATCTTATTTTTATTTTTATTCTTATTTTACCTTTTATATTCTACTTATTTGTTTTTTAAAACAATAGCACCTTCAGACCACGGCAAATTCCTTGTAATGTATGTTACTTGGCAATAAACAGTTTCTGATTCTGATTCTGGTGTGTATGAGTGTAGAATAATGCTGATGATCTTTTCATGTCTAGCTGTTAACACCTGGCTCAGTTTAACCTTTTGTAAGCCAAAAGACTACTGCAGTCATACAGTTGTTAAATCCCTGTGGCATACTATGTGCTGTATCCAGGTGACAGATTGTCTGTATTCCAAACACATTATCTGTGTGCATTATTAGATGCTGCACTGGACCAGCCTCATATAGCCTACTGACGTGAGCCTCAGTACCTATCACATTATCACTGCTCTTTACAGTGAAGTGCTACATTTCTCCTCCTGGTAGTTGGCAGTCAGGCTGTGAGTGTGAAATAGCTTCGCCAGTCCTAAGAGAAAAAGAGATAACTGGTTATCTTGTATGCTATACTGGGAGACTGAGAGCTGCCCAGTGAGCACTGCTCAACAACAGCAGTGTCCAGTGAATTATCTGGACTTACTGATTAACATTCAGTGGCAGTTCAACTGTTGAGCTTGTGTTTATGACATTATATCATTGTGTTTGAAGGAGAGGTAAGCTTTGTCATAATGAAAGACGTTTTGGCACATTATGATGGTTTTCTCTGCAGTAAGAGAGGCAGTTGCAACTTTATATTTTGTTTCCTTCATCTGAGAGTCTTGAACAACTTGAATGAGAAATGTTTCCCATTAGAAATGACTCTGGACTTTTTTGAATTCATGAAATAGAATAAATGTTTGATAGAACACAGTGATTTATTTGCTTTTCCTTCAGTTTAACCTCTTTCTAGACTATCACAGCTTAAAACATGTGGTCACAGGGCATCCTGGTGGTTCAGCTGGATGAAGAGTGAAGTGTAAGTCTTGGGTCTGATCTTTGCCCTGAGACCCTTTTCATGTTCAAGCTTGTGTCTCTGCACTGCAAAGCGGCTAATAAAGCAACATATGTTAAAAATATCTTGTGATTGTACCTTGAAATATTACAGACACCAGTCACTAAGTCAGAGCGTGATATACTCATGATTGGAGAAAATTAATTATCATGCATATCTGACTGGTCTCAAGCCAGGCTTTAGGACAAGGAATTTCACAGGACTATGAGCCTGTGGTTTCCTCTATGAACTTCTTGTTTCTTCCTCATTTGACTGGGAGGCAGTGCAAGTGGTCCAGCCCGGGTCAGGTTGGTCAGGTTGCCGCAGAGGAAGTTTGAAAGGGAAAACAGCTCATGCAAATCCCCTGCTCTCTCCTTGGGACTAACACCTGAGCTCTTGCGCTGTGCTGCCTGCCACCCTTGCACTGATATGTTGCTTGTCAGAGTGAGCAGCATCTGTGCATTATGTAATATTTTCTGTCTGAGTAGCAGCAGAAGTGCCACAGCACTGAAGAGCCAAAATCTTGTCAACACAAATCATATTTATTCTCAGCTCCTCTTGGGCTTTTTCCGGGAGTGGATCAGATTCTCTCTTAAATAAGTGACTAAATCGTGATACTGACTGTAACTGTAAGCATTCATCTCTGATTCAAAGCAGAGGGACACCTTTTTTAAGCCAACATTAGTATATCCTTTTCCTGCTGTATATGCTTCCTGTGAAGAGGTAATACAGCAATTAACAGGTAAATGGTTTTTAGTGCAGTCTTGTGATTTTGGGTCAAAGAGCACTCTGTGTACTGTGCTCACACTGTACCATGGGATCCCAGTAGTGACAGGACCAAAATAACAGGCATATGAGGCTCATTAAGACAGTTACATAAGTCAGTGCCCTGAACAGTAGTTCTTAGCTCTCTCTCTCTCTCATTCCTGATAATGGTCCGACTGACCGATGTGCCTTGTGTCCAGACGCAGGGGTGTGGCCCCACATTGGGTCTGGTTACATTCAAGATGTCCTGATAAAAAAATGCCTCACTGTGTTGTGATAATGAAATTCGGCACCTCGTAATGTTTGTGTGTGTTTAGTGTGACCTCTCTTCTTCCTACACCTACTCTAATTCTTCTCTCAGAGGATCCTCTCTCACTCCCGTCTACAGTGTTATATTCTGGGTCCAAGTGCTAATGTGCCACGTCCCAGTTGAGTTGAAAGTGTGACAAGAGTGTTTGTTTTCTTTCCAGAGTTTGTCATCTCAGGTTATACAGCACCATGTCATTCTTTTCTTCTTGCTTTTTTCAGCTCAGTTGTAGCAACCTTTACTCAGATCACTTTAATTTCAGTGGAGCAGCAGAGCGAGTGGCGGTGCATTTCATTGTAGAATGAGATTCAAGAGTATTTGTAGGTTGCTTCCATACAGTTTGAAAAAAGTATGACAAAATGTGGCATCCACACCTTGGTGGACATCATTGGAGTTATTGTATTTCAGTTTACTGTGGTTCAACTTGTTGCAGTGGTTGGATGTTCTGCAATACAACATGCAGTTGGTTTCGCAGGTTCTGATGGTTAATGAATGTTGTGTGTTATGCTGCTTTGCTATTTCACCAGTGAGTCAGTGCCAGGCCTTTAGGGGTTTCTACTAATGATTACTTTTTTATTCGTTAATAAAAAATAAACTTGTCTGTGATGGAAAAACAAATGGGGATACTCTGTAAATTACCTCAACAGTATCGCTGTACTGCAATGTCTTGTTACTTATTGGCGGGCACATACTCTGATACTGAAAATGTGGGATAAACTAATATTGGCTGATTTATTGACCATCTTGAATTATCTACATTTGTGAAGCATTAACTAACATGTGTGGTGTTTTTACTAGATAAATAAAATTATTCATTGTTCATCAAAATTGGAATTTATTGTGAATAATAACAGATCATTGGACTATTTGAATCAGTGCGCCAAGCCTCCTCAGAATATTTTAAACAAACAAACTTTTGAATCAGAGCACTGCTGAAAAAGAAGGTACGTAAAACCTGGACACATACTCTATTGATTTGATGAGTTTTAGCCCCCACGCCTCTGTTCAGTTGTGTTGCACCTCTACCTAAGCACATCGTGGGCTGCTCTCTCTCTGTTATCTATTTTATTGTCCTCATTCATTCTGCAAGGCTGCACTCATGTCAGCACATACCACACACTACTGATAGCCACCAGGACTCAGTCAGGACTTCATAATCAATTGTCTTTTACTGTCAGTACTGTGATCAATGTTCACCCTAGACGATATAAAATGTATTAGAAAATGAAACCTCACAGCAATGGAGCCTACAGAAATTGTACCATAAATTGTCCACCAGTTGTAACAATTAGGAAACCGTGAGAAAAAGTGCACAGGGTGTGAAAAACGTAGCCACCAGGTGCCAGATTGTAAAATTGCATCCAAGAGGAAGCTACGAGCTGAGGTGGAAGGGCCAACTGTGTGTGTGTGTGTGTTCAACCCATTCTGGGGACTAAAAGCCAATATATCTCAGCCTCTGTGACAGATTTTAACAATTATTTTTTAAAATAAGTCTCTCAAAAGTCCTCCAACTATACAAAATCACTGAAATGAGAATCTAAGAGTGAAGATACAACTTGTCACAACAATCCTCATTCACAGCACCTTATGTAATTCTTGATGATGTGACCTGACACACATTCGTCAAAGTTAATCGTCAAAGCTGTGTTTCTGCTACATGGACTCCCTAAATTCATGTTTCTACAGAGATATGTTAATCCTGGGAAGACTGTCAACTAATACCAGTGTCAGAGTCTGTTAAAAATGTCCTTAATTTATTTTGCAGCAGGTGAATCTAGATGTAGAATTTCCCAGTATTATTGCTTTGATCTTAATGACCTCCAAAGGGGAGTTCCCCCCTCCCTGGCCTCTCAGCACATTGGCTTCAGCTTTTGAGAGGATGAAAAAATCTGTTAAAGAGGGCCTTCTCCAGTAATTGGCTCATAATTGTGCTCCTCTGTATAACGATTGGTTGGTTGGAGTGTTGCAGACAGAGTGATAGGTTGGCAGCCATGCAGGAATTCAGATTATTTGGAGGTTGTGGTGTTTGTTGTTGTTTCTTGTTGTTGTTGTTTTGGTCCTGCTGAACCCCCATGCCCCCCTCCTCCTTTCCTGCCTCGGTAATGATGAGGCTTGCAGAGGCCCACTCAGGGGACTCTACGGTGCCAGAGTGAGAGAGTTGGAAGGAGAGATGACTAAATGAAAGGGTGGGAGAAAAGAGTTAAAGAATATGGAAATTTGACAGCATGAAACTCCTTCTTTTTTTTCTTCAGCAACAGGCTGCTACCTCTGATCAATAAAGGCAGGGTGACCTAATCCCCTCTTACCCCCCACGATTGACCACTACTGCGAATAATCAACAGTCAGTTTTGCCCACAGAAATATGCATAGGTAATAAACCTGCCTGTCACCCTTGTGGCTTAAAGGAGGGTAAGAGGACCTTTGGATTCCAGGGCAGGGCTGAGTAAAACTAAGCTGTGCTTGTCTGGGATGGGCAAGTCTCTGTCTTCTTCTCTTTGTGTCATGTGATCATGTTTTCCACGTGCTGTGATGTTAGGAGCTGAGGCTTGCTTGCGTAGATATCACTGGTGGCTGAATATAATAAGCCAGCTGTAATAAGTCCTTGTCTCAGAGAGTGTCGTGCTGTACTGTATCGCTCCATCAGGGCAGCCTCTCCCTGCCTCTGTGTCTTAAGAGAACATTGTCTCTGGTTTCTCTCTCTATATACTCATCTCTATGTTTCGCTCACCCCCCTCCATTCCTTCAGTTGAATCATGTGACTCTCTGGACACAGAGGGTGACCTACCCCTCACTGCTTCTCATGCAGAGTGCAACTAGAGGAGACACTCTCTGAATTACAAATACACAGGCCGAGTCCTCTCCCTGGGTTTGTTGCATTCATGTTGTCTTAGCAAACAAAATATTTTCATTGTCTTGCTCCATATTCATTGCAGTGCAGAATTTTTTTCCTTCCTGTCCTGCTGGGAAAATTGCTTTGCTTTTAATAAAAATTGACATGTGGTTTTGTTGTACATTGTTGTTGCAGAAATTACGAGGGAAGCCACCCAACTAAATATTTAAAACTATCACACCTTTTGTTCTGTATCTCTGTTTCTCTCTCCCATTGTCTTCCTCCTCTGTCTTTTTCATTCCCTAGTTGTCATTCCCAGTTGCTGTCTAGCTCATATTTTCTGTTCATACCACATTTGAAAGGTCATAGCTCTGTAGGTGTAGTCCCTCCTCCCCTCCCACCTATTGTTTCTCTTTATTTGCTGTTGTCAAAAGGTCAAATACTATCAATAGTTAAAATGTACATTTAGTTGGTGGTAGTTGCCTGGCCAGTGGTATATCTCACACGTACACGACCTTGAGCCCGCTAAAACAAGCATTAAGATTTATGTTGTGCTCAGCACACACTGCACACTCTGCACTGTGTGATGATGCATTAGGGACAGTAGCTGTTCTCAACGTAAAGAGCTCCCATTCTTTGCACTTGTCGTCTTATCCTTGCAGCTTCATGTTTTTAAGACATAAATCACTGTATTTTTAGCCATGCTAGCTCTGTAGGCGGGTTGATCAGTCTGTTTATACAACAGTGTCCAACTATGGGATGGATGTCACTTTCATGACAACATGCATCTAAAACTTATGACCAAAGTTTCCTATGTACTCTGAGATCAATGCCAAAATACTGTAGCATGCTAACTGAATGATGTTAGCATTCTAACATGCTATACATTAATTATTACACTACATTAGCACGCATGCTAAGTGTACACTTGTTAACATGCATAACATACATGCTACACGCTGGATGTTACATGATAAACACCACCTAAAAATATAAATATAAAACCTTTTGATATAGGCAACAGAAAAAGTCTTTTCATTTGGTGCTGCCGTACAACCAAACCTCAATTTTTGCCCTTTTAGGAGTAATAGCAATGAAAGTTGTCTCTACGTTGTTAATCCAACTAATCAAACATCCACATGGGCTGCAAGTGTGGCTACAGTTTTTTGTCTTGTTTAGACATATAGTGTCCACACACACTCACACATACTTCTCTGCCAGCCCTGCAATGATGCGTGCCTGCTGCATGCAGGCAGACACTACTCTGAAGCTAAAGCACAGCTTGTCCCTCAGAGGGATGATGAAAACAAACACACCTCCAGAGGATACTGTGAAATATGGAACAGAATGCACCAAAAACAATCCAAAATAAAACCTGCCTGCTGTTTTACAGCTTCATTTGGTGTGGGGATTCACCAAGGAGAGAAAACAGAGATGCTTGGCTATGTTTACCGGGCCACAAAACCTGTATGTTTGTGTGTACATGTACGTGTTGAGACTGTTTGCATTTTCTGTCCTGTTTGCTTTGTGTGTATTTGTATTTCTCATTAGGCAGTCTATTTGAATTGGGTGGAACCAGAGCAGAGCTCCTGAATTGGGTGTGTTTTATCTCTTTTTGTGTGTTTTGTGGGATTGATGAGCAGATATTTCTGTTTGACTGAACATTTCACAAGGACAGTGTCAGTCTATTCTCCATCCCCCTCACTTCACTCTGTCTGCCCCCCCCCCTCCCCCCACTAAGCATTTTCTACTCCTCTGCCTGTCTCGCTATGTGTCTGTGAGCAAAATACAGTCATTCTTGAAATATCTACAACAGCCAGGGGATAAATCTGAATGTTTTTGAGATGGTAGAGGACTACAAATCATTTGTTCATTATTGTAATTTATAGGACTGATCATTTCTGCTGGGTTAGTGGAGAGGAGCCCACACATTAGATGTTTGTTTCCTAGCCGCATGATAACATAACATGACACATTTCACAGAAGCAACTATTTACACGGTTGGGGTAACGAAGCCAATTATGTAATCACACTAACACACCAAACAGTGAGCAAGTGTTTACGCAAGGCATCAGAAAGATAATGACTACTGCCCCCACACCACATATACATTCACCCTTGGGGTATACAGTACTTTTGGGAAATTTGGGATTTTATTTCATCTATTAGTTCACACTTTATTACAGTATATTTTATCATTTTACCTGTTTTCCCAACATATTGATTTTTGGACACGTAAAAGAGATTTGGTTAAAAATACAAATATCAATGCAATTGAACAAGTTGTCTAAGTTAAATTTTGCTTGGGTGGAGTTTCTGTGAGCCATAGTCAAGGATCAGAGCAGTTAAGTTGATGAAGCCGATCCCCTGCAGGCCGAGCTAAGCTGACTCCCCATGCATCTCCTTGATTGTATCCATCCAAATCCAGATATCTGTGCTTATCTAACATCTCACAGTCAGGGATTGTGAAGGTCATGAAAGCCCAGAAGTCCAGTCCTCAACGTACTGCATTGCTGGTCTGCAATTGATTTTCCATTATGTCTCCAATCTGCTGCAGTAATCCAATAGTATCAGGGGACTGAAGCAAAGCAGAGCAAAAAGGAACCTATATGTAGGATCTGTTTCCTGGTGATAGAAACTGTGGGAGTCTCTTTGAATACCTCTCAGCTCTGATGTTGTGATCAGATGGTTTGAAAATGGTTGTGCTCTACTGTGTAAATTGCTGTTCTACTGCTGTCCCTATAATAAAGAACCAGATCTCCCTATTGGAAGAGATAAATTATTTTTAAAATATGTATAATTTCTAAAACAAGTGTGACTGGTTCATTGATTTGTCTGATTCCTGCCTTCATTATTGTTACTGCTACCTTGTCTACTGAGACCAGTGAGGGAATATTACCACAGCTCTGATCTGCATTTTCATCATACCAGACAGCCCATGTCTGCTCTCAGCAACATATTTTCCTTGCCAGCACTGCTTGGCTACAGAGTGGCTATTTGACTTTCACAAGGCTGGCTGGCACCCTTGGCAATATCCCTGAAACCATGGAGGAGATATGGCATGAGAGCCAATGTTTGATCTGCACTCAAGTGTGTTTGTCTGAAGGGTGGTAGAGTTTCTGACAAGGGCAGACGTGTGGACAAGCGGGAAGAGAGTTGTTTAGGAACAGAAGTACTAACAGAGAGAAGAGCTAAGTAGGTAAAGTTTATTTATATAGCACCTTTTAAGAGCAGAAGTCACAAAGTTCTTCACAAGTAGGAATGATAAAGTGAATGAAAAGTACATTGTTGACCAAGTCTGGGTTTTGACAAAGACACAGTCACTGAAAGAGCTGATCACGAGTTTGCCAAGAAACTTCACAGCAACTCTTTTGTCTTTTACATTTTTACTGGACAGTTGCCTTGTCTGTGTGCAGTATATTCGCTTGTGTGTGAAATCTAAGCTTGACAACTGTGTGAAATGGAAATTGACCCAGATTGTGGTTTTCCCCTTTCCATCCATATTTTCTTGTCTACATTGTGCAAACATAGTCTTGCACAGTTTTAACGTATGAAGTCCTTGCTTGACTTTCACAAATGCACCTAAACACACCCACAACTCAACCCCTCTCCACAGGCCAGTTCCAAGTGGTTTTTATTCAGATTTCGACTTTTAAGTACAGAGTTTCCTTTTCATTGATTTGTGTCAGTTTACCCATTTAGTCCTCATACAGACCGCAAAACATCCACTATCTGCCAGAGGCATTGATTTGTATTTGTAGCTCACAGTAATGTAATTGTGACTTGCAGTTTACAAGGTATTGTTATACATATGTGTAACAGTGTAAATGTTTCCTTGTTATACTCCTGTATGCCATTGGTATTTGCAATGGGAGTGCATGACAGTGGTAAGACACGGCTGATTAGGATGATCTATCCATCCATTTTCATCCAAATATACAACCATCTGTCTGCCTCTCTTTTGTTGAGAGGTGAAAAACAGCAGGTCTGTTGTTAACTGCAGCTGCGAGCCTCGCATGGATTGTTCTGGAAACAGTCTGTTGGAGCACCGGGTGGGTTGTGGGGTCAGGTGAGAGAGGGAGAGTGAGAGGTCCAAACAATCCCTTTTTAACACAGACACTCAGGCCAGGGCTGAACAGAGAGCCAGACAGGCCGGCAGGCTCATTAACATTCCTCAGGTTTAGAGCACACAGCCAGTCATACAGTGTAATGGCTCAGGTGGATCAACACCTCATTACACAGTGGGGAACAGAATTATTCTGATTCATTTTTAATGACACAGCTAAGGATTGATAACAGGATTTGGTTTTGTGTCTAGCATTCCAGGTGACTTTTACCTCAGTTCCAGTCACACAAAGTCTTGCGGCAAACATAATCTTTTCATTGAGGATGAGTTAACAAGTTTGACTATATGTGCTTGCGTTCCTTCCCAAGGGGGGAACACAAAGACACAAACTCAAATAAAGACACATAGCTGTAGTTGGGAGGTGGGCTTCCACCAGCTAAAATGTATCTCTATTGGTGTTGTCTCTTTGTTTATAGCAACAGAAGAGCTGGTGCACAAGGACCTAGTCTGGAGATAAGAGTTTAGTGTTTGCTAAATTCTTTTAATATCTGAATCAGTGAGTGTGTGTCAACATGTATTCTGTTTCTGTCTGAAGACACAATTCTCCTTTTGACGCCTATTTTTAAACATGGCTACAACATATTTGGTGCTTTTTTGATAAGTATTACTCCCTGCAGCATTGTAACATAGTTACAGTGGTATTGTTCCATTGAGTGTGTTTATTCTCAGTGCAATAGATTCTGATTTGATGGGGATGTGATTGCTGGTCATAGAGCAGGTGACTGGAGGACATGGTGCTGCAAGTGCTGTTGAAACAGAAAGACATTGTGCAATAGTCAAGGCTCAGGTGCATTTATATGCAGGTGGAGTGGTGACTGCAGGCTTGCCAGAGCTTATCAGACAAAGTCCACATTTTGTCAGTGTTTTTATTAAGCCTCTATTCCTCACTCCTCATATGTGTCCTCGTTTTTCCCACTCACTCAGAAGACACATACTGAGGCACAGATGTGTCATAGTTTCATTGACTTGTGCCACTCTGCCTTACTTTCTCTGGAGAGTGAAGATTTGTAAAACATGAGGAAAGCACACAGGAGAAAAAAGTAAGGAGGGAAGGAAAGAGAGTGACAGGGAGTAGTACAGTAAAAATCATGGGGAACATATGAGGAAATGAGAGAGACTGGTGTTTTGTGGCTCAGTAAGGACTTGCTTGTGCTGTAAGCTGAACACTTTCAGCTCCAGGGGCTACACCTCATTCATACACACACTCTACAGCTCTGCTTCTTTATGAGGTGTTATTTATCCAACACACACACACACACACACACACACACACACACACACACACACACACACACACACAAATGGCCTGGAATATGGAAAGAATTATGAATAGGCTACATCTTTCTAAATCTGCACAGTGTGGTTTTTGATGCGACAGCTGAACTGACTGTCAGGATTGTATTGTTCTCCAAAACTAGACTCTAACAAGAAGAGCTGGGATGGTTATTACACACACATACATAAACATTTCATTAGTCATGAGTGACTGTCAAAGCAGAGATCGCTTGCTGCAGGCCAGTTCAACAGTGAGAGTTTAGAAATAGACTAAATTGCCTGGCACAGATTAATAGGAGAGTGATGGCATTAAAATGGCCTCAACCATAATGCAGTTAATCAAGGAATCTTTGCTTGTGGACATGTTCCCTCCCGTTCTCAGC
Organism: Enoplosus armatus; assembly: GCF_043641665.1. Taxonomy (NCBI): domain Eukaryota; kingdom Metazoa; phylum Chordata; class Actinopteri; order Centrarchiformes; family Enoplosidae; genus Enoplosus; species Enoplosus armatus. The sequence goes on from NC_092183.1 coordinate 15,375,118, forward strand.
TTGTCACATCTTAACTTTGGAGCAGCTTCACTTAATGCCGAGGCTGTGAGCGTTTCTTTGCCCTGGTTTCTTATTGTTTAATAATAACTCTTTGTGCGTCTTTTTTCCTGCAGAGGGTCCCCTGACAGATCCAAACCTCCTGATGTTTGCTCAAGCTGACTATCAAGAGATGTCGCCCTGATTGCTGTTTGTCGGGCACAGCTTTTCATTAGGCAAGGTAAGTTTATGCTACTGACTTTTTTTCAGTTACCATATTTATGATATATGAATAGCAATTTTAAGTTGTGAAATTAGTACCAGTAATTTAACTTTATCATAGTTTTGTTTCAGTGCTTTGTGTCTCTTTCAGATGTCAACCACAACAGAAAATGGGATGGGTGGGCCTTGGAGCACAAGCAGAGAGAAAACATACAAGAAGGTAAAAAGTATGACTATTCATACAAGAGCCTCACTGTGTTTGGTTTTATTTGCTTCTTAAGACGAATGTGTCTACCTCCATAACATTTATTTTGGAATGCCGCTGTTTAGAGCCAACAAGTACAAAGGGTCTTTACTTTTAAGCCTATGAGTCAATGAGTCCTTATAAATGTCCTTCTACAGCACATAATGTTCTGACTCCTGCCAGTGCCTGCTGCCAGAGATCAGTCAAGTGCCGGTCACACTTGTTTTCTTTCCTTTTTTTTTTTTTTTTTACTTTAGATGTCATTGGTTATGGCAGCATTTCTTAATGTCACCATTACAAGGCTCTGTGGCTACCACTGTTAGGTTTGGACTAGAAAATGGTCTTTTTGTGGTGGCTACCCACACAACAAGTATGCATATGTCCCAACCCTAACCCTAACCCTTTTTTGGGGTTTTAATGTGTTAGTGTGGAAATTATACTACAAAATTGTACTATACAAAATGTCGATGTATGGTCTGCTATGAAATAACTTAAGTTATAAAAACTAGAGTCTGTGAATGAAATATAAAAATGGCTCAAACAGAAGTAATATCACTCTCAGGCTTTTTCATTCGTTCACATTTACACCCACTCGTGTATGTAATGGGGATAGCAGTGACAGTATGCTATAAGAGCCTGACTAATGGGTTATTTTCTCTTCTATTTTCCCATCTAGACCACATCATCTGCCTTGAAGGGGGCCATTCAGCTTGGTATTGGCTATACAGTGGGCAACCTCACCTCCAAGCCTGACAGAGACGTACTTATGCAAGACTTCTATGTGGTGGAGAGTGTCTTTCTGCCCAGGTCAGTGCTACGTAGTGCCAACCCACTCAGACATAGGTTCACACTTACGCACACAGATTCTACACACAGCAAGACATGTTCTATAATGTTTACATTTTCAGAAGCACTCATTTAACACATGAGTTATTTGTGTAGTAATGGTTTGCATATTGTCATCAAAATAACAAAAGCCAGAGAGCTGCTTCATAAAAACAGATTATGTGTAGGTGGTAACAGGCTGCTCTTTCGCTGTGACGGTTTCCGGATGCTGCAAAATGAATGAATGGAAAGCGACTAAAGACTAAACTTTGCCTGTCTGCCACTCATATATTATGTGTCTGGGTCTCGTATTAAAAACATTTAAAACTACTGTTAATCATGCTCAATGGAAACTGCAGGTGCTGGACATCCAGTCCAAAGAAATGATGCTGCTACTACAAACTGCCACCATCATCATTTAACAACAAAGTAATATTTGCTAGTCTAAGTCATGATGCAGGGATAAAACTATTCTAGTGGATAATCCTGCCAAGAACTGTGAAATCAGCTTACTGTGTGCCTCTTACTGCCACAGTGCAAAACATATGTCAGTGTGTGGCCGCTCCGTCATCTTCAACATTTTATATAATCCAAAACAGACCCAGGAATTCTTTGAAAGTATGATTCATATATTCACACAGTTGATGCTTAGACACATACTGTATCTATTTTTACAATTAATCAGTATGACAATGTCACTTACTAGCACTTATAGTCTCACAGTAGCTAATACAGTCAGTTTTAGAGGATGTCAATTCGATGTGAGCTGTATGAATGGATTTATCATGTTAAATGTTCTATTTTCTATTTAAAAATTTGCTTTGTATGCGTTATCCCGAAATGCAAAGAATTGTACAACAACATTCATCTACATCTGTGGCCAAGAAAGTTTCAGGAAGAGTCTACTTTGTGGTTTACCTTTGAGATGCTGCACCAGGATATGCAAACTCTGTATTGTTTATGCAAACTTGGTCGTGGCACGCACATTTACTCTCCTGATCCTTAGCAACAGCCAAACATTAGTTGGTTTCGGTGTTGGCCCTGCAGTTATGAGTGTTTAAAAACCTGCTGTAGCTTCGCTGAGATGAAGTGAAATACAACGTATGAAAGAAAGCTTGTTACATCATCCTCAATCTGCATTCAATGTCAAGCCTTTTCACATAATGGTGAAATAAATTGAAAGTTATAGTTCAGGGCCAGCTTTTCACTAGTAAAGCCAGCTGAAAAAAATAAATAAATCAAGGCTACATGGCTTGGAAAAAAGAAAATTACACAAGGCACAACAAACAAAACATGATCAGTGAGGAGGTCTGGCATCTGACATAACCATTTCCCTCTCTACTTTTCGAAGTGTTTCTTTTCTGTTCTGTAATAGCACACAAACACAAGCCCCTCTCTTTCTACACACTGAGTATCCTGAGAGAGCGGCTGAGTGATGGAGACGGCTCCCAGATGCTTTTATTGCCTCCCTCCCTCTCACCGCTCCTCTCCCTCTCTTCCTCTTCTTGTTGTTGCTCCTCTCTGGAGGTTTTTCCACTGTTGTTTGTCCTGTCAGTGTAGTTTTGGATGGCTGGAGATGTCGCAGATCACTTTGACTCACACACACACACACAGACACACAGTTTTGTTATTTCTCAGTGCATGTATCTCTGACAACCAGCACACATCTTTCACTGGGCAGACGCACACACAGATGGCTCTCTGATTAGATTGAATTAAACATTTCCAGGTGCTGTGTGTTGCTAAATGGTTTCCATGCAAGGCATGCATTACCATCATGGACTGTCAGTCATTGATGATAGATAATTGTTGTTGCCCTCGTGCACTAAACAGAGCAGTCAGATTTCATTGTAGAGTATCATAGGTATAGTGTTACACAGCAGCACCTGACTGTTTCCTGTATCCCATTACCAAATATGGCACCAGCACAAAACAACAACACAGTAGCCTCTACCCAGAAAACCATCCAAATCCTCAAAATTTTAACCAGGTTTAGAGGTGCCCTGGAAAACAAAAACCTTTATTAACCTACTTCTTGTAGATTTAGGGTCAGTGTGATTGAGTTCAATGAGAGTTTATTTGATGAAAGACTCAATGGCTTACATGCTCACCTTATCGGGCGTACTTACTCCTGTGTCGATGGGGTTCCCCTCAGACACAGGTGACAACTGTTCTTTGTCGAAGCCTGTCTGAGAATCAGTGAGTCAGATATCACAACAAAAAAATGTAGGTTATTTTGTGTGTTTGCTATTTCCTTTCTCCCCCAGAGTCAAGGCTCGTGTGTTGTGTGGTATTTTTTTAGATCCAGTAATCAGAGCCATCTTCAGTCTCCAGGCGAAAGAACTCTATACAGGCCAGTTTGTCACCACAATACTGGTGAATCTGGGTTCCCATAGATTACTTTACTGAAGCCATGTTCATGCATGGGTGGAGCACATTACAAGGGCCCACTGATACACTTACAGGGAGTCAATAGCCTAGATACCCAGGCACAAAGATTGGGTGTTAGGCTTCACTTTCCCCCTGGTGCTACCTGCATGGGATCCTTGTTTGGAGAATGACTGTCTGCGTTAATGTCATTGACATGTTTCACTCATGTAATGTGAAAGGTTTTCTTTATCCCTCCCTTATTTGAGTTAGTGTTTGTGTGTATCTAAAGCACCATTATATGTTTTTGTTTCCTGGTGCTTGGTATTTCATCATACATCCCAGTGAGGGAAGCAACTTGACCCCAGCACATCATTATCCTGACTTCCGCTTCAAGACCTACGCCCCGCTGGCCTTCCGATACTTCAGGGATCTGTTCGGCATCAAACCAGACGACTACCTGGTAAGACTAAAACCTGGCTGAGACTTTGCTGGGCATTATTTGTTCCATCTTCACATGATTATGCACACTCATAATCCAGTCCTCAGGTTCAGTCTTTCTGCTTCTTACCAACTCATTTGCACAATGTCATGCAGATGTGTGGAGGAAGTGTCAGTAAACCAACACCTCTTTTATATTAAGGGTCAAATCAAGCATACACATCGTAAACCTAAGTAAGACACTATAAAACATCAGATCAAATTCAACTACTCTATGTTTTACCCAGAAAAAATTACTTAAAGCAGTATTTTGGGAAATATTCTCATTCACAGTGACTTCCTGGAGTATCTGCTGGTTGCCTGGCTAAGAAATAGTCCTGCACATAACCCCATGTAAAACCACAAATTGTCATTTTTACATGTTTTTGTACATATTAAACAAACAAAATACAATGTGTTAGTCAGTGAGCTTTAGAGGGGCTGGTAGCCGGATTTTGTTGCCTCTGCAAGAAAGCTATTATGCGTATTTTCCCAAATTTCAAACTATTGCTTTAAGCAGTTCAATCAATTAGTGTGTCTCAAAGAACACAGTTAACATTTTTGTAAGCATACTCTATGTTGAACCACACACTTTATTTCTGCTCAATAGTTGATTTATTTGTCCTCATGAACACTTGAATCAGATTTTGTTCCATTGTTTCTATAGGTGCACATGTCAAAAGTACAAATAGAAAATCAACCTTTTTTCCCATAAACAAGAGAGAGGCCTGCTGGTTGTCTTTCTCCTGAATTACTTCCCACTGACTGAACGCTAATCTTCCACCTCAGTGCATACTTAATTGTGACAGAATTCAACATGTATTTTATTGAGTAGTGGGCGGGTAATAGCACACACATCTGTGAAGGGAAAGACAGAATTAGAGGATGAAGTTGAGGTAAAACTTTGGGGTGGTGGAGATATTGGAGGTAATGACTGAGCTAACGGAGCATGCCCTCATTACAATGCTTTTAACCAGAAACAGACAGAGAGAGTAATGTTTTTAAAGAGATTCTGAGAAGAGACTCACCTGTGTTTCTGTTGGTGAAAATATTCTCTGACTGAAGCTTTGGATGTCTAATATCACTCACGAGGCATATTCAAATACCCATGTCAAAGCCTTTACTTATGTACCCTACATGCCATGCTATATGTTAATTAAATTTGCTGCTCATAAGTATACCTTGTTTCCATGTTCATCCCTACTTTACACACGCTAGCTTGAAACAAAAATTAGATTTTGTGCAATCTTGTTTCTGCCTCCAAGCCTTTCAAAACCCCACCAGCTGCATTCTTGTTTTTGAATGCCAATTTTTTTTCTGCATAAGTGAAAGACAAAAGGCTCTGGAGGAGACACAGGGAAGAAATGTAACTTCAAGGCAGAAGGCACAGCAGCTTAGAGGATGTACTCATGATTGATGTCCTTGAGGTGATGATGAATTCATTCAGACAGAAGCCACACAGCAGAGTCTAATTAAAAGAGAGAACACATACACACACACACACACACACACACACACACACACACATTGATGTGATTGCAGACTTTCATCAATGGAAGAGTCTCTGGAGAGAGAGAGAGTGGATGCCTCCAGTGATTCTCCTCGCCTCTGAACATTATGCACTCATAACACACTGATTAACATCTAACCCTTCTCTTCAGTCGCTGCTCTCACAGTCTCTTCCTCACACGTTGGCATGAAGGTGTTTTTTTGGTGTTTTTTTGAGAAGCACAAGCAGTAATTGCTCCTTGCACCCTCGGCTGAGGAACTTATGTTTCTGCCCATGTTAGTGTTCTTGTTGGCAGGAATGTTCAAATATCTGTAGATTTCATTGGCAGACAGAAGCTTTGGGCTCATGTGATCCAGATCTAGTATTTCTGCAATTAACTGATTAATGTTTTTTGAACAATGAAATTAATGTAGACAGACACCTTTCATTGACGTGCTGGTAATGTATTATATGGCCAAATGTGGACAATTGTGTACTTTATTGTACTTCTGGTCTGGGACCCTTTAGTTCTAACTAAAGGAAATCCTACAGCATACAATGACATTTTAGACAATGTGTGTGCTTCCAACTTTGTGACAACAGTTTGGGGAAGGCCCTTTTCTGATTAAACATCAACAGTGCCCTTATGCACAGAGCCAGATGGTAAATGGACTTAACTTATATATAGCACTTTTAAACCTTAACGGTTCCCAAAGCGCTTTATAGATTGGTCTCATTCACCCATTCACACACACATTCACACTCCGGTGGCAACGGAGCTGCCAGGCAAGGTGCTGGCCTCCATTGGGAGCAACTTAGGATTCAGTGTCTTGCCCAAGGACACTTCGACATGGGGGGACTGGGGGAACTGGGGGAACTGGGGATCAAACCGCCAACCCAGCTTTCCTAGCGGAGCAGAGGCTATTATAGCAGCATATTGATGGTTTTGGAATGACATGTTCAGCAATCACATATCAATGTAATGTCTAAGTGTACACTTAATTTGTTTGGGTGCTCACATATTTTTGGCCACATAGTGTATGAAGCCACTAAAAATTTGAATAGAGACCTGGTGCTTTTGTATCACAAGACTTACTGTAAATACCCTAAGGCCAGTGAAGCTTTACTATAGTTTTTTTTCTTCCCGCACTAAATTAACAAAAGGTGTCTGTGGTGTAGCATCTTTGTTTAATCGTGTTTTCCATATAAACTTTAAATAGTGAAAATGTTATTTTCTGTGTAGTAGTTTATGTCTTCAGAGCTGTTTATGTCTGGATATGTTCCAAGTGAAGCTGTTTTTGAGTAGTCCGACCTCTGTTTCATGTGAAATGTTAAACTGGTTTGTTGATGTTTTTCTTTCCTCAGTACTCTCTGGTAAATGAGCCTCTGATTGAGCTGACCAACCCGGGGGCCAGTGGCTCTCTCTTCTACCTAACCAGCGATGACGAGTTCATCATTAAAACCGTCCAGCACAAAGAGGCCAAGTTTCTCCAGAGATTGCTACCTGGATACTATATGGTGAGAAAACAAAGAAGAAAAACTCCACTTCTGGGTCTACAATATTTATTTAGTTTTTAAACAGTACCAAGTTTTGTGTGCTGGGTTTTCTGTAGCTACATAACTAAAAACCTATTATATTTATCCGGTAATTTGCAACATAATGTAGCCGTTCAGTAATGACCAAAGTCTGTATTTTGATCCTGGTCCCTGCATTTTGACTCAAGCTGTCTTTCACTTCACAGAACCTGAACCAGAATCCACGCACGCTGCTGCCCAAGTTCTACGGACTGTACTGCATCCAGTCTGGTGGCATCAACATCCGACTGGTGGTGATGAACAATGTGCTGCCACGCTCTGTCAAAATGCACTACAAATACGACCTGAAGGGGTCCACCTACAAGAGACGAGCATCCCGGAAAGAGAGAGAGAAGGCTTGTCCGACCTATAAAGATCTGGACTTCCAGGACATGCATGAAGAAGGGCTTTACTTTGATGCAGAGACTTACAACAACCTAATGAAGACCCTGCAGAGAGACTGTCGGGTAGGTGGTTTTAGCAGTGTGTGGAGCAAGTGATTTTGTGTATGTGTGCTCACTCTTGTCTCTGTCTGTTCGTTGGACTGGCTTTGAAATTGCAAAGTCATACCACAACAGGAAGGTCACTATTATTCCATAACAGGAAGCTGTGCAACAAACAAGGAAGTCTAGGATCAGGTGATATTTGTTTTATTATCAGAATACATTCCTTCAAAAGGCCATTTCTGTTGCATTCTCATGCCGTCATTCCTTCACTAAATCATTTGGACCTGAATGCAGCAAAGTCCCACATGGACATTATGTCATATGCGATATCTGAGCTTAGAGGAGATTGCTTTGAACCTGAGAATTTACTGGAGTGAAGGGACATTGCTGTTGAAGGGATGTCATTGACCTCTCATTCTTGTAACCGATTATGGAAGCTTAAACACATAATAAGCGTAAGTTAACCACATTGTGTACTATTTAAGGACAGTGTGTGTGCATCTTAGATGGGACACAATGTTTTGAATTTTCCACGTGTTTGCCAGTGGGACCACAGTGTGTTTCCACTGTGTGTTCAGTCTAAGCTTTCACTTTTCCCTTGGCTCTGTTCTCCTGTCTCTGTGCTGGTACGTTTCAGTACATGCTCTCCAAACACTGAATGTGATTAAGACATGATCCTGGTAGCATGAGAGACTCGGAGCTTGATACAAAAATAGTTCTCCAATCTAAAGGCTCGCATTCTTCTCTATTTTAACGCAGAGGCCAGGAGACTGTCTGCTGGTGGAGGAGAGTTGGAGATTAATAGGAGACATGGTCTGTGCTCTGGTGATCCACCAGTATTTCCCTGCTTTTAGAAGCACGAAAAAACAACATACAAAATTAGTTAACTGAAATAGTTCCGATTATCCTTTTTGTCTATCTATATTACACCAGTGTTAGAGAGATTGTTTGTAAAAATAGCCTACTGTAGTAGTGGAGACTGAAGAACCATGTACAATACATTTTCAGATTTTGCTGATGTATATGCAAACCCCAATTGAAGGCAAGGAATGAGCCTCCAGGCTTTAAAAAGCAAAATACCCAGAACAGAACAGCTGAATTGCTGATTTGCTTGTCCTCTGCCTCTAAAATAGCAACAACTGAGACACTGAGGCTACTCAACCACAGAGTTATGTGCTAGAAATGTAACTGAAATCCACAGATGGTTGGTTGAAAAACAATGGATTGTCAAATTGTACAATACTTAGTTTGGGTTGGTTTCCTCAGTTCCCCCGTTGTCCTTGATGTGGACAAGGTGGATGGCCTCTTGGAATAGCTTTATGAGTGATGACAATGTGACTTCCAGACACTGATTTAATGTGTTTTACCCTCATAGTGGCTGGTTAATGATGGGGTTTAGAGCCTAAAGCCCCCTGTGTTGTAATCCCATTTGTTCTGCTTGACATACAGTAACTGCACACACGCACACACACAGCTCCTCCATAGGGTTTGGGGTCCACGCTCTGATATTACAACCTAGAACCTGATCAGGATGTTACTGTAAGTGTGGGTCGGTGTATCAGATGAGGTCCAGAGACTGGGAAGAAAGACTTCCTGCCAGACTTCCTGCTGGGCCCGGCTAACCTGCCAGACCTGGCAACCCTGCATGGCACCATTCAGCTAACAACTTAATGACTTCCATTACACTAGCCTCAGCTTTAAAGTTTCAATTTTTAGTGTGTGGGAATAGAAGAACCTTGATTGTTTTATCGGCAAACAGTGATTGATGGCGCATGGAATGGAGTTAGCGGTAATGAACAGTGTGATGCTGTGGTTATATTTAGTTCAGCATGTTAAGTAACAGAGTACTCTTCTCTTCTCTTCTCTTCTCTTCACGTCTCTGTTCTGCTCGCCTCTGCTCTCCTTGTGTGTTGTCGAAAAGCAAATTTTATGCTACACATAAAATGCAACTACTGTACTTGAGTATTTTCTTCTCATGCCACTTTCTAATTCTACTCCACTACATTTTGGAGGGAAATATTGTACATTTTACTCTACTACAATTATTTGGCAGCTTTAGTTACTTTCGATTAATCGACAACTATTTTGATAATCGTTTGTCATTTTTCATGCAAAAATATTTCATTGTTCCAGCTTCATAAATGTGAGGATTTGCTGCTTTTCCTTTTAATTGCTTTAATAATCTTTTTTTTTTCTTTTAATTTCATTTTTTTGGTAGGTTTGTAGTATCAATCAATTAATCGAGAAAATGATCAGTAGATTAATCCATAATGAAAATTAGCTCCACCTTAACTAACTACAACATTAAAATCTTGCTTTTGCATTAATACATGAGTAGCAAGAAATCTAATGATATAATATATATATATATATAATATAATCTTCATTGAGTTCTTTTACTTAATATTTAATATACTTTAAGTATATTTTCCAGATTATACTTACATACTTTAGTTGTAGTAACCATTTTGATGCAGGACTTTTACTTTACTGAAGGATTTGAATACTTCCTCCCCCACTGATGAAATGACATGACTGTCATTTAAATGAAATCATTTTCTGGTTTCTTCCACACTAGTTTGTGGTTTAGTGTTGCTCTTTTGGGAAAGGGGAGTATCCTTACAGGAAAGGTGTGTAAACAGGTGTGAACAGCTGTTGCTTCCCCACTTTTTAAGTCTGGATCACAAGCTTTTAGACAAACCTGGGTCTTGTGATATTGGGTTAGAATAAGGTTATGGGACTTTAGAGGAACTTTAAGTGATCTCCTCAGGTTATGGCCCTTCTCATCATCATTAACCAATATGCTGACTTTGCCGATGTCCTCTATTTTCTTTTTAATGTTTTCTTAAGCAGATTGCAGCCAGAATGACATTCTTTCCTTTTGCTAAGTCAGTGCTTCCTTAACCTTGCAGCACATTCACATCTACAACCTTACCCAAATGTACCCTTGACAGGCAATGTCTACCCGCCTCTATGTGTCACATTTTGTATATATAAAGTATATGGTGTGGTGTGTGTGTCTGCATATATGTAAGTGAGGCTGTTGAGCAGCAGCTGTTAGAGACTCTGTGCTATACAGTTTGTTATTGTCATGGCTTCCTGCACTCGCCTCCTGAGCGGGAAACAAAGTGCCCTCTAAGCAGAATCGCTGTCCATTTCCATGAGTAAGCAGCTAACCCCGTCACCCCAGGAGAGGCTGCGGCCCAAAACACAGAGGAGGGGTCGGCAGAAGCCAAGCAATAGGGGGTAAGGGACGCAGAGGGAATGAGGAAGTGGAAGGGGATTGATGTCCTATGAAAGTACATGTGGTGACGCCTCTGAAAAATATATTTGAGCTATTTTTCCAGTGCTTGTAGTGTTGTGATTTCTGTTTCATAGAAACGTGGGAGGTCAGAGTTGAGTTGAAGCAGAAAGCAGAGCAATGAGACAAAGAGGAGGATGAGCAATGTGTTTGAGAGGATATTTCTGCTATGTGGGACACTTCTAGGGAAACGCAGGGTACACTCTCTTCCTTTTAAGTCTACTCTCTCCATTACTCTGCAGCTCCCCTGATACTCCCCAAATGCCAAAACAACACAAGGCATTAATAATTCATGTTGAACTCCACTGTACAGAGAGAGTGAGACAGAGAGGGTTTACTGTAGAGCAAGTGCTGTGTGTGTGTGTGTGTGTGTGTGTGTGTGTGTGATTTGAATCAGAGCATCATGTCCCTGTTGCATTACACTGACTGTTCAGCAGCTGTCTTTGAGGCAGACATAATGATGATAGTGATGCTGATGCTGATGATGTCAAGCTGTTGAGACAGTTTTGTTCACAGCACATGTTTGACAGTTGAGACCTCGTCATGTTGCGGCCAGCTCATACCAAATGACATCCACATACTCTCTTAATTCTGTTATAGGAGTCCTTTAATTTCCCATACAAACAAGTGTAGAAATAAGGATTCAGACAATGTAGACATGCATTCTTGACAATAATGGGTTGCATAACAGCCAGTTTAGCCAATCATAAACAACCATTTACTGTATGGTTCCCCCTCTTCTCAGCCATGTGATCCTATGACAACAATGGCTTCTCTCACTCTCAGCTGCAGGAAACCAAGGCCTTGACCTTGCAGTCAGAAGTCAGTAAGGCTTCAACAGGAACCTTAACCACATTCCCTACACATGGCTAAAACCTGTTGATTACACTAATGATTATTTTCATTATCTATTAATCTACTGATTATTTCTCTATGAATCAACTAATTTCTTCATCTATAAAATCTCAGCAAATTGAGAAAAATGCCCATCACAAGTTTCGAGAGCCCATGGTCATGTGTTCAGATGTCTTGTTTTGTCCCACCAATAGTTAAAAGTCAAAGATATTCACTTTACTATCAGAGAAGAGTAAGAAACCCAGAAAATATCTGAATAAATAAACTAAATAAACTCTACATTTGTGAAGCTTGTAATGTTCAGTTTTTTGTTCACGATGTCAGAAAACAGAAATAAGTGATTTTTAAATTGTTTTAAATTACAATTAGGTTTTATTTTTGGGACACGTTTTATCAGGAACAGAAGAAGAAAAAGAAGACAATGCCAAAATATAGACATTTTGTGGAACTGATCTGCATAATTTAAGACTTAATTAAGTCTGTGTGCCTTTACAAGTCTGTACAACAGTGACAAAATTAAAAGCCACATGTCCTTAATGTAATATGTGAATTATAAATGCATACTTTAGCAGAAACATTCCTGCGACTGTAACTTGAGTCAGCGTATGCCAAGGATGAGAGACCCAGCAGATAGACACATACTTAACCTCCTAAGACCCAAGCTCTATCTTAATTTCTCTTTGCTATTTGGGCTTATTGGGACCTGATAAGTATAAAAACTAAGCATCATCTGTTGACATGATGTAGTTCCACAAAGGGGGACAATTTTGAATTTCCATATAAGCAGAATTAAGTATTATGGTATAACCCAAAATGTGATGTCCACGCATGAGGATGCCAGGTCTTAGGAGGTTAAGAAAGCTTGCAGTATATTAATGTCACTACAAAGTGGGGCACGCCAGTGAGCACTATGGGGAGCTCTATAGCCCTACTGGCACAGAGATAGATGGGTGGAGGAGTGCTTCAGGGTGGAATATACTGAGAAACATCAGAGATTTGTTAAAGATCAGGGGATGCTGTGACAAAGCTCACTTCCTACAGGAGTGTTAGGATTAGCCTTTCCCATTCACTTTGAGAAAACTGAGCTGGGTTTGAAATGAGAGCAGAGGGCAGGTTGCACAGGGGAGAGACCCAGACACTTGGCTGTTAGGCCTCTATTACACTCTTCAAACTGATATTTTTCTGTGCCTGTACATGTAAACAGTATTTTTCGGAATCTTAAGAAAATCTTTTGCACAAACAACCATAGAAAAGCAGCTGTTTTCTTTTAGCTGTGACGGTTTGATTGTTTGCCTGGGAAAGCTGGGGCCAGGACGCACAGTAATGGCCTTCTGTAGGCAGCCTGGTGTGCGTGGCTCTATTCAAAATGGCTACAGTTTGAATAGGCTGGGGGAGTTCGAGTGAAGGGATGCAAATCGTTGATATGGAAAAGGCAAAGCTCAGACAAAAGCCCCAGTGTTTGTTTGAGTCAGTCATTGAGTCTATTTTGTGTGTGTGTGTATGTGTGTGAGTATGAATGTGCGTGACTATGACTTTATACATCAGCAGCTTCTATTACAGATGAAGACTGGATTTACAACTAACACTAATAATGTCTTCATTGACGATGCATTGAAAACGGCTTATCTAGAGAAAGATGAGAGTGAGTTGTAGGTCAACTTCAAAACACTATTGGTCTCACATTCTTCACAAAAACAGGCCAGTTTTCTCTGGATTCTGGGTCACGGCTCTCTTTGATTATATCAGAAGGTTTTTTTTATTGCCTCCAATCCTATTAGTCTTAGGAATGTGTTATTTCTGGAGTGTAAGTGAGAATGCTCAAGACAATAATGATAAACGTTTCATCAGGCTTAGTCACTATGTAGTGTTTTCAACATTTTCTTCTTTAGCCTGACTTTCCCTAACCTCCTTAACTTCTTCTTCTCTTCTTTGTGGTGTTTCATCAACTAAAGATCCACACATTAAAGAGGGAGGTTTCTGACAGAGGATTCGTTGAGAGTTGCATGATTTTTGATTCTTGTTCTCTGACTGAAGGGAACTGAAGGGATTGACTGGAAAAAATATTTGCAGAAGTAAAGAGCTTTCATCTCCTCCTGTCAATGCTTTCTCTCTTTCTCTGCCACCCCCTTTTAAACACTTAATTATTCAAGTAACGTTTTATAAGATAAGCCTGGCTACCTGGCAGTGACCTTGGTCCCATTCCCAGATCAAGCTCCTGCCTCTCTCTCTACCCTTGTCTCGCCATGACTGCTTTACTCGAGCATTAGGAGACATGAAGTCGCAGAGTCTCTGGGAAACTGGGCAAAAGGCTCCTCAGACAGGTCAATGTGTAACACTTGGCTCACTGTGGAGAAACCACCTTGTTTATTTAGCTCAAAACTGGTTTAAACAGAGATTTCCTTTTGCTAACTCACGGCCTTTGAGGCGCTGAAGCATGTTGGGTGATAAAAGTGTTTTGGGAGGATTTTTTTCAAAACATTTCATAATGTCGTTATATTTACTGTCATGGAGCTGAAGGTGAATCATCCAGTCCAGGAGGATAATCTCTTTAGTGTTCAAAAGGTCATTGAAAAAATTTGAAATATCCTGTTTATTACAAACTGGTTTATCATTAATTATCAATGGACTCATCATGCATTTCTTGTAAATAATGCATGTCTTATAACTTCTTATAGGTGCTGGAGAGTTTTAAGATCATGGACTACAGCCTGCTGCTGGGTGTGCATGTCCTGGACCAGAGCCAGAGAGAAGGAGGTGAGCAGGGCCAGGCAGGGGGGGACGGGAGAAGACCTGTGGGTCAGAGGGTGCTCTACTCCACTGCCATGGAGTCCATCCAGGGAGATGGCAAGGCTGCTGAAGCCCTCACCACAGACGACACGTAAGTCGGCTCGGCTGGGGGAAACCAACCATATTATGCGCACATATTTGGGCATACACACTCTGTCTGTGAGAGAAAAGGTGGAGATTAAGAGCCAGACAGAGGCACAGTTATACAACCGTGCTCATACCTCGCACTGGACACTCAAGCAGAGTACACACAGTCTGGCTCTCATATAACCATAGCTACACAAATACAAACACAGCCACTGTTCTGCGTATTTACAGCAATACACATGAATGTAAACACTGTGCCTCTTTTACAAACATTTGTGCGTAGGCATTTTGCCTTTATTTGAACAGTGTTTCAAGCATTGCAGATGAAGAACAGTAGCTATTCTCTGACTGCTGGTGTGTTTTTATTCTGTTTTAGGATGGGGGGCATCCCTGCCAAAACACACAAAGAAGAAAAGCTGCTCATCTTCCTGGGTATCATAGATATTCTTCAGTCATACAGGTACTGATATTTATGAGATTATATAAACCTGCTGTCATTATATTTCTAATACTGGGGCTTTCTTATTATTACTGATCGGAAAATGAATTCATCTGTTGACTGTTGGGGCTATGAAACCCATTTAAATGTGACTTTATGATCTGCAGAAATTTCAGTTTCTGAAAAGTGAAATGTCTCATTAATGGCGAATAAAGATGTGACAATTAAGAGGGAATGTGCATGAATAGTTAAGGACTCAGTATGACAGCATGGGATGATTGCGTTGATTGATGCTTGCCCTACGACAAGACCAATTAATGTTGAATCATCACCCTGCATAGATGGAAAGAGCCACTGACCACTTTATCAGACTGCTAAAAGGGCTCAAGACTTTTTCTCTATCCAACACAACACAGCAGTCTTCTTTATTTACACATTGATTTTTTGTCCTGAGAGCAAAATCGCCAGGTAACAGAGGAGGTAGCTTTTTGGCTCATCGGCTTTTCAAACTTGTGGAAATTTAAAAGCATCACATAATTCTTTGTCAGCCTGGTTGGTGGGTGAGGTGAGTCGGGTCAGGAAGGAAGGATGAATAGGCCCAATTTGTCTCCACTTATCCTGCCTTATTGTGGGTAGCTTGCTTCACTCACACACAATGTTAAAAAACTTTTGTGTATTTTCTGCTTAAACGCTGAAAAATAACGCTGCTTTGTGTTGCGCCAAGGGGGAAGAGTCTCAGGAATGATCAAGCATAGAGGGAAGTTGTTGGGTAAGGGGATTCATTTGTGACAAGGCTTCTTCTTGTTTTGTTTCTCCCCAGGTTCATTAAAAAGTTGGAACATTCGTGGAAAGCCTTGGTGTACGATGGCGTAAGTTATTACCTTGTTCAAATCTGACACTGCTGCTTTTATGAATGAGCCTTTTGGTCACATACTCATTACATCTACTAAAAGCCCAGCATTTCCTTTGTCTGTCCTCAGGACTCCATTTCAGTGCACCGGCCCGGGTTTTATGCTAGCCGCTTCCTCAAGTTCATGAGCACACGGGTCTTCAGGAAGACTCAACGTAAGTCTCCAGGTTGATGATTGTCAAATACGGGAGGGAAAGCTGCCCACATGCCAAACAAAACAAACAAAGAAAAGGGGCAGCAATGGGAAGAAGGAAATCCTGGCCTGATAAGAAGAGCTGTCTGTTGTTGTCTTCTATAGCTAGCTGTTTGAGGCACATGATCCATTTTGTGCAGAAATGTGAGCTCTGATTAAATTTTAGGATTAAATAACACACTTTTGTTCTTTGAAATTAAGGACTTCATGTTGGTTATGTGTTAACAATCATGTGGCTAGGTCATTAAAAACTGACAGACTGAGTTTGTTGTTTGGAAATCCCGAAACAAAAGTACACACTTACAAACCACCGAGGTGGATAAAAAAAAGCTTGATAAACTCCTTTAGTCCAGGAAGTGAGAATCGTCGATTCCCCCTTTTAAACGTCCGCCTCAGCAGAAATCAAGCACACAGCGCTGATCGATGTATGATGTATTTACCAGGAAACATTCAAACCATTCTATCTGCAATCTATTCTCAGTGTTGTGGGCATGGCTGTAGGTAAAGCCAGGAAGCAGTTTTGGAACTTCACATTAACATCATATATAGTAACAATGTTATGCAACCATGTGGGACCCCCCCTTTGGAAATAAACATGGCTGAAGCAAAGATTTGAGGATTTAGCCGTGCTATTAACCATCGCCAAGTCCCGTCAGAGGGAGATGACAGGGAAGGATTTAATTTCATGCCCTGCTTGGGAGGCAGACTAAGGATGGCTTAGGGGACACTTGTGTAATCGTCATTGTGCATTTTAACAGTCGGATGACTTTATTGCTAATTTTGGAGGCAGAGCATTGGACTTTCATTGTGTCTCTTACCACTATCTCCTCCAATTATCTTCTCCTCTTACTCTTTCTGCTTTTGCTTCCCTGAATCGTTGTCTCTCTCTTTTCCTTGTCTTTCCCTCTTTCCCCTCCCAGTAATTCGATTCTCCCCTTCAAAGAGGACTCGTACTTCCATCCCGGCTCTGAAGTCGTCCTCACAGGAGATCCTTTCATCGCAGGCAGATGAGAGGAACGAGGAGGACAGGAGGGACAGGCTGGGAGGAGCTTGCAGTCTGGCCAGTCTGGACGGACAAGGTACACAAAATCAACAACTTTTTAGGAAAACCTCACTCTGACCATGACAACTTATAGTACACTGTGAAGCTATTTTCTTCCATACAGTTTGTCAGACAGCGTATCCTGGATGTTTGACAAATAATTATTAATGAGATTTTATGATAAATGCACTTGCCATTTTACCATTATCCTCACCATGTCTTGTTCTAATCTGCCGTTTCTCCCTCAGTCATTTTCTAGTTTTTTTATGGCTTAGTGGGAGCTTTTTAGAAACACTCGAGGCCCATAAACAGCCACATGCATTCGGCCATAAAAATGTTGTCCTCTCATCACAGCCCCAGGTGGATGCTGTCACTGGTTGATATAGTGTTTAGCTTTGATGGAAAGAAAACAGAGGCTACCTTGTTAATAGCAGCCCTTCAAATACAGAATTTGCGCATGTGTGTGTCCATGGGGCATGTGTAAGAAAAGGGATGTGTAGTTTTAGCTGTGTTATTCTTGTCTCCCCTCTCACTCTCTCTCATGATCATAATCTGACCCCAGTACAAAAAGGTATATGAGCCATGTGTTTGAGAAAGGGCCGGCAATGATGCACACGTTCAGCAGCGTCTGACCTTTGTGTTTGGTACGAAGACGGAGTGTTAGCCAACGCCACACCGGAAGAAACAAGGACATGGGTGTGGAGCGGAAAGAGAAGTCATGGGGTCATGTGTCCTCTTTCTCTTTACAACCGAGCACTCTCCCACCAGTGTCTCCAGCTGTGACGCAACATACTATAAAGCAATTTGGATTGTTAGACTTCCCGACTCTCTCTTTTCTGTTGCTAAATCAGTCTCAAAGAGGACAGAAGAAATCTGTTTTACTCCGAAAGTGTGACGTTGATTCAGAGAAATATTTGTCAGTTTATTGGAACCATTTAATCAATTAACTTAAATCAAATTCTCATGCCCTGGTTTCAGTCATTAGGCTTGTTTAAACTTTGCAGTCCACAATGGACAACACACAAGTTACAAGAATAACTCTCTCTCCTTTCCTCTGGTTTTTTGTTTTTTCTTGATGGATGATCCAATGTCAGCTTTACATTCAATACCGCTATAAAAAGCTGTATTGATCATATTGATTGACTTACATATTTGGTCTTCCAAGAAATTATGGCAGTGGGTATCAGTGTTGGTCGATATGTGTTTGAACTTTGTATGTAAAACTGGTGGAGTTCCCTTTTAATTGTGCAGTTTTCTCACCATGGGTAGTACTACACAGCCTGTGAAAAAACTGAAACTATATAATGTCTCTTTGGATCTGGAGCTTTCAAAAGGCTTTGATACTACAAATTTAACAACGTGCCTGACAAACTGGCAGTAAGGGTCAGACGACAAGGTAGGAAATGGGAAATGTAGGACAGTGTGCACTTGTTTTCCTTTACTGATATCACATGCATGTGAATGTTTTCTTCTCAGCTGTGTTCGGTTCGTACCTGCGTCCCGATCTGGTGCCTGCCAACCCGTCCTTCTACGAGGGCTCCTCCATGGGAACCATCTCCACCTCCTCCATCTTTGTCAATGTGGACAACCAAACAGAGGAGAGGTACGGCGTCTTCTTGTTTTACTTTCTCTTTGATTATATCATGAGACTCTGCTGATTTAGTGGTGGAACGTGTAGTTTATCACCTAAAAAACATGATGTAGGGTTACTTTACACAATATGGCCTTGAAGACGAGAAAGACTTGCCACGCCCGACACACACATGCGTGCGCACACTCCCACGTTATTGTCACCTGTGCTCTTACATCACATGGTCTTATTGGTGACGTGCGTCATGGAGCAGGTGACTCAGCTGGCTTGGCAACCTTCATCCTTCATCCAATACGCATACACACACTTCCTACACAACATATAGACAGTGCAGTCAAAGAATGAGTGGTATGATGGTGGGTACTTTTAGTCTCTTTCATGTACAACACACGGAAGAAGAAATACTCCAGAAGTACTATACAAATCTTTTTGCTTTGGGCAGAAAGGCCTTGGTTGGCTTGACTTGACTTCATTTCATTAATCAGCAATTCTTACGGCATAATTAATAGAATATTTTAATGGTATAGTGTTGAGCAATAGTTGAAGTTATTTATTACATCATATTATAATGCAAAAGCTGATGACAATGGTACTGTACATTATGAAATAATAATTAACATAATCAACAGGTTTTATAACACCTTTTATTACAATTTCATTCTGCCTCTCGCTAGAAGCTTCTGTACACTTTGTCCTCTGCCCTCTGCGTGTTTCCCATCTTTCACCTTTCCTTCTCTCCAGCAGTGTCAGGTTCAGCTTGCTTTCTGGGGCTCCATTGTGTGACTTGCCTAGTCTTGTCCTCTCATCAGTCACCTGGTGCTGCACTGACATTGTTCTGTCAACTGTTTTCATAAATATTTAAACAGTGGCTTTGACATGGTCTTACTTAGTGCCATTATGCTGCAGAAAGACTGTGACAAAAGAGGACAAGCGGTTCAGTGGCAACTGTGTATCCGCCAACAATAATCCCTGTCTGACAGCTGGTCTGCCTGTTACAGTACTAACACCTTATGTTGTGATGTGTCAGGGCAGGATTGTTTTAAAACAAAGCTGTTATTTACATGTATCTCTCTCCGTATCCATCTATTTTGCTCTACCACTGTACTTCTCTGCTACTCTTTCTACCTAGCTTTCATTTTGACATTGAACACAAAAAAGTCAGTCACATGTCACAAAAGGGTAAAAACACATTCCTGAATTTATCAGGGAGTCATGTGACATGCATATAAGGAAAACAGCTCTCAAGTTGCCCCCTGGTGGTTGAACCAGAACTGTAAAAGAAAGGGGGATGAACAACATTGCACTCTTTCTCCTTGCAGGAGCAGGTGATAGCTCTGTAGGCTGCTGTTTAGCAAGACTTCAGTCTCTCATATATGTGTGCATGACGCTCCCTGCTCATCATTTAGAACACTTTCTGCAGCATAATGTATTTTACAGTTTTTGTTAATATCTTGGTTCAGCTCTTGCTGATGTCATTTCTCCCCCCCCCCAAAATTGGACTATGAATTTATGACGCATTTCTTCCCTCAAGCTGAAACATTTTTACGAATTGTACGAATTTAAGGTGTGCCATATAATTCAGTTCTTAAGCTCATTCTTATCTCTTATGCTCTATGTGACCATTTGTGGCACATGCTGTCCCAGCAGGGGTCTCATTGTGGTCAAATCTTGCCAATCTTGAGGAGATTTTGTTAATTTCCTGTGAGACATTTCTGAGGCTATGAGCCTCTCAGCTGAGGCCTCCATAGACGGGTCTCCCATCCTGCTCGCAGTTGGTTCATCTCGTTGTCTCTTTGATGTCAGAGTATTTGCAATAGAGTGTGATTTGTTTCTGGAGAGAATGTTTTTCATCAGTTTTCAAGCACTGTTTATACAGCTGCTTTACTTAAACTGCCTTTGACCCAGACTATAAACTCTCAGGGCTGTCTACTACATAGGTTAATATGAAAATATCTTTCTCTGTTTCAGAGATGACGTTGCATCCAGCTCCACATTTACCCTGGAGGACAGTGCTATCTGCCTCACTTCAGAGCAGAGCACCATGGACGTGGACATAGACCGTGATGACGGATCTGTTCTTGATGTCTACTTGGTGAGTTGTGTCTCCGGCCACGGTAACATTGGGGTCATTCTTGGGAATTTGTGACTTGTTTTGTCGTCTTAAGGTGTAAGACATTTATGCTTCCGCATGTTTAGTTTGTTCACATTTTAAAAACAGGCCTAAACTACATTAACAATCACCCTTTTCTCTCTTCTCCCCTACAGTGAAAAGAGCAGCTTTACAACCTTCATTTCCTCCTGCCAATCATAAGACAATCGTCACACTCCATTGGACCGGCCAGGCTGGCCTTTGGCTCCACTTCCAGTGCTGCTAGATCCATGTTGCCACTTGTATTGCCAACACATAAAAAGACTGAGATTGTCCACTGGTTGATGGACTAAAAGAAGACACCAACAGAGTCACAGCGATGGACATCTGCAGGAACCATGTAACATATCATGTAATGTGATGAACATAAGGCTGAACTGAGTGTCGCTTTTTAGAGCATGCGTCAACGCAGTGCCAATAAGTTTTATATATGTACTGTTTTCTTGACCTACACAAAGATCTAAACATTTATTATATATACATATGAGCAGAGGGTAGATACATTTCTGTTGGGTTTTTTTCTGCTGACCAGAAAGAAATGAAAGTCTGCAACTGCATTAGTTGCTGATCACAAGAGAAATGTTTACAGTGAATTTATGATGGCATCTTTGTCCCTGATGAACAGGGATGTGACAATGTCACACAAAGGACACAAGCCAGCTTGTAACCACAGCCAACACGGATGAGAAATTATTCACATGAACAGACTTGATGAATTCTGAAGCTCCTGAGGCCAAACACAGACTGTGACGTGGTTAAAGTGGCCACCTTATTCGAACTGGGCTGTTATTTGTGCTGCCCTGACAGGAACCTGAAGCCCTGGCAAAGGGTTGCTGTAAAGTGAGAAAAGACAGTGACTGGATCTTGGATGAAGCACAGAGCGGAAGGATGATGCACTTGCTCTTGATAAAAAGGCACTTTTGACATTGGTTATGATTACTGTCAGAAATATTTTTCTCTGAAGAAGTTGCTTAGGTGGGTGGGCTACCTGGCATAAGCACAGATTTGGATATGTGAATATGCACTTTTTTCTCTTTTTACTCTACAAATGCACACCTCTGTAAGTCATTGATACTATATGTACAGAGACAGTGAAGGAACATTGTAGATCATTTTTGATGTGGAGCAACTAGTTTTGTGAGGTTTGCGTCAAGACTGAAATGCTTTTACTCAGGATATCATTTGATACTGAATAAGTGTGTCCTCTTCAAGAAGTTATGAGACATGCATCCTACACTTAGAAGCTGTCCGATACCTCTTCATCAAGACCATATCCAACTATAAATGTTGAAATCCACACGTCGGTTGAGACCATAATTTATTATGTAAATCTCAATATTTTACCATTTGCTGAAAAAATACTTTAATCGCTGAATGTAAAGACAATGCATATTTATATATAGAAGAGACTCCTATAAATAAACTGCTAAAAGTCAATGTTAACTGTCCAGCTGCTTCAGCTTCTGAATAAGCACTTCTGTGATCCCAACATTCAAGAGCTTTATCTATTTGTATCACTGCTGTGTATGTAAGCATAATTTGGGAGTCCATTTTCTTCTTACTACAGAAATTACCCTCACAATAGAGCCACTAAAACACTGCACTTGTTTCCATTGTGTAACAATTTTAATTTACAGAACATTGTCAAATTGCATTACATTTAGTGCAAATGATAACACTTCTGATGTACAACTTAGAAATATACAAAGTGTGTAGATTACTGACAAAATATCAAAATTAAAAACACTAAATGATTTCTTCAGCTGACATTGCTTGTAGACCTAGCTCTTGTAATCATCAGCAAAACAATTATCCAGATCCTTCCTAACCTCTGACCCTTTAGAAAAAAATCTGACAGTGAATCTTCATCCATTGCAGATCTACTGATTGCAAAACTCCCAAGTTTTGATGGCATTAAACACAATCTAGAGTAAATTTAAATCTTGAGGTAAGATGATGTGAAATGCTGACCTTTCCTCCCCACCCCCCCAGCTTCATTTCAGTGTTGATAAATGCACATCTGGTGGCTGTACAGTAGAGATAAGCAGGATTTTTAGGGTTCATCCTGGTGTCTAAGGCATTCTGGGGGTAGTTTATCAGTCAAAGGGCAGAAGGCCACTGCACTGTAGTGTGGCATGTGAAATGTAATGTTAGAGTATGACAGAATGTAGGGTGGAGATGATATCTTACTCAACATTTTACAATTTTATCTGCTCAATAGCAGCAGTACTAATTTATAAACCTGACACTTGTGAGTGGACAAACAAAATCTTTTTTGCTGCCTCATCAGGGGCTGAAAGTGGTGAAAAACATCCTAGGGTGTACAAAATGTATCCACTCATCTCTCAATGAAAGAGAGGAATCTTTACATCAGACGTTAAGGCTGGCCATTTGCAAATATCTGTCAGAAACCGTGTCTTAAATGGAGGTTAAAGACAGATACACACTGACAATAGACCACAACTTAGCATCTATAGACCACAGTCAACTACATCATAGATATCCAATTATTAATCGTCAGTTCAACTGGGTCAAAAACATTGTCAAACATGAATTAAATGCTTTTTATCATCTCCCACTTCAGGTTCCCCATTACTGTCATCAAATTCAAGCATCAATTCACATTTATCAAATTGGAAAACTAACTGAAAACTTGTCGTTTTCTCTGTACAATACATTGTGTCCATGGTACTCTCTGAACGCTACTTTATAACAATCTAGAAATATAAAGATTTCAAAGCTTTAGGCTCTGACCCTCCATCAAACTGCAGAGAGTCATCACTAGAGGGACAGGAGAAGGCAAGAAAGAGGAGATACTGTACCACACCTCATCAATGCTTTTCCTGTCAATATCTACTTTCTTCTCTCATGGTAGTTACTTTAGCAGCAGCAAAACAAGTAGCTGTAATACTAGTGATTAAAGCAAACCCAAAAAAGTCAAGAAATATGGAATCATAAGAAATGTACAAAACAATTTACAAAAAAGCAAATAATCGGTAACAACAATTCAAAAACCACTTAGGAAACTCTTGAATTTACATACAAATGTACCATGACCAACAGATGGTGTTAAGCCATTATAATGTGGCTGGGATGACAACTATTGATGGATTAAAGCCGTAAAACCAGTCTCTTCTACAAGCAGGTGTCCTGTGGGACGTCCTGGATGATATGGTGTCCTGCGTGTAGTAAGTTTGAAAACACATTCTAATTGACAGGTAAATGGGTCATGTAGTCATCGAGGGCCTGTTCAACTCTGAACAATGTAGTCTCTCCAGTGGGCAACCTCAGCCCTCCGCAAGCCTGAAACAAGAAGGAAGATTAAAAGTCAATATCCTAAAAATTTACAAAACTGAAATAATAACAGATTCTGTACATCTGCTGGCTTTTTCATGGTTCAAAATGACAGATAAAGCATCAACCAGTAGATATCCCATCCATTAACAGTGTAATGAATGTTCTACCCATCAGTTTAGTTGTAAAACAAGATGTGTTTGGGTTCCTGATTACCTCTGTGCCTTCAGAAGAGGATGGGCTTCCCAGCTGTTTTCTCCTGGACGTAGGAGGTGAAGCGTTTGAGGAACTTGGGGTACTCTCTCTTGGCCACGGCTCTGAGGACCGAGGCTGGAGCCCAGCCTCCTGGGTTTACTGCAGTCACACAGATGAAAGTGATCAGGAAATTGTGTTAATGTGCTAACTTATGACAAAATCATTAGTCATAAACCAACAGTGTACGGATTCAGAACACAGACAGTGGTATAGGGTGCCCTCTAGTGAGAGACAAGGATGTAATGCTTATTTTTTTTTTTCCAAATGAACTCCCATGACCTGCCTGGCTTCTCTAACAATAAATTGGCTCAGGATTCCTTCTGCAGCGCTGCTTGATGTCACAATCCCCTCATCTACAGGAAGTCAGGGGAGGGGGAGAAGCTGTGCAAGTCTGGACTGACATTTCAAAGACACAAGCATGCAGACTGTCTAACTACCAGCAGTAAAAAGACAAATTAGCAGAAATATTGTCCGTATGAGGTTCTTCTGAATTATTTGGGAAACAAAAACAGCAACTCAGTAGCATCATGGTGTGTCATTCATAATAATCCATATACACTGGATTTACTTAGTCCACTTGTTTTCTTTGAGGCCCTCATGTGACCTGCAGCTGTTATAAGTCTACATGACCATCCACCCAGCTAACTTTATATGTGACAATTCAAGTAAACTGTCAACATGTATCTATTTAGGCTAACGTGACAGTTAAGCTCTTGAGGACTTTTCTGCTCACAAACACAATATACCTTCACCAATGTGCCAATGCATTAGCCTGAATATCAGATAGTCCAGTGTTAAGTGATTAATATTTTCTTTAATTTCTCTGTGGTTTAGAAAATTCGGTGGGTTTTAGGTATATTAGCATTTACTGTTTGCAGTTTTACCAAAATTGATTGGGTTAGGGATCATCTTAACACTTCCTTCTGGCAGTCACAGTAGGTTGGATGTTAATATTAAGGCTCTCGTAGGTAGATTATAGTAAGATTGATGATTATAGAGAGGCTTTGTTCCGCTGGCAGCTGATCTTGCCTAGGGCATATACACAAGATCAAAACCTTGTCAGGCGGGAGAGGCACTTACCATTGGCAACGTAGGTGATCTTGCAAAGGATGTTGTCTCTGCTTATCTCTTTATCACCCTCTGGTGGGCTGACCAGCGTTTGGCAGATCATAGCGACATTGATTTTGGCACGAACACACCGGTTTGTGGGCTGAAAATAAAACAAAAATGTAAATGCAAATGATCCCCAAGACACCACAAATCTCACTGAAGCTCATTTGACAGACTGAGGTTCAGAGGTCTAAAACTATTCTTTCTTCTTCCATTTATCCAAGAAATGGGCCCTACAACAAATCCTTGTTTGACTAAGGGATATTAGTAATTATATGTTGTAATGAATCAAATGCACTTTTAATCTAATCACAGTACTTGGATGCCTGATAGATCAGGAAAAAGTCACTAAAATGAATAAATAAAACGTATGTATAAAAATAGGCCAATCAGTATGTTCACTAAATAGTTTTCAGCTCACAAGTCGCTCACTTGCAATATTGCATGATTGTCCTAAGTGTAATGTAGTTATCTTACAAGGGCATTGTCATGGTCCACAGAGAAGTTGCAGACCAGCCATGTGTCGGGATCATTTTCGTTTGTTGCTAAGATCTTCCTGATGGCTGACAGATAGAGCACGTCTCTCTGAGAGGCAGGCCACACTCTCTGAAACACAACCAAAGGCATTCATTTGGCAATCAAACAGGCTGCAGAATATTAATGATCATATGTGCAACACATTTCAAAAACCATGATGAAGTCAATTTACCTTGTGCGTCTGGTAAACAATGACGGCATTATCAGAGAGCGTTTCCACAACGTTGAAATTTTCAATGGTGGCTGAGGGAGGAAGAGTTCAGTCAGATTGTGACATTAAAACAAAGAAAGTCAAACTGTTGATATGATGACTTCTGAAATAGTGAACTTACTTTCCCAGTCCAAACGGACAGCTGTGTCCCAGAAGTAATGGCAGACCTCATGTCCTGTCACCCCCTTCACAGCATGAGTAGCTTTGAGAGGATCCAGCACAATACCGTTTTCCTCCACTTCTCTCCTGTACACCTGTTACACAAAGTGCAGAGCGTGAGACAGAACAAATCAGTACTATCAGTACTAACAATTATAACTTCACAACAAGACATATCTTGAGGGATCCTCTTATTTATACCACTGACTGACAACTTGAGCTGATTTTTCCAGTCTGAAAACGTAAGAAAATGTGAAATAGTGATGTAAAGTAATTACTCAGGTAATTTATTTAAGTAACATTTTAAAGTACTGGTAACATATTTTATGGATTTAAAGGATTATTTTTCCACTGTCGCATGAGTACTCCTATATTTGAGTAGGTCTTCCACCTCCTGAAATATTTTCCCTGCTTCTGATCTGATATATGCTTCTACTGCAACCACAGTACCTTTTAAAAAGTGACTGGAAGTTAAATATTCACAGCTAGCAATCAAGGGAAATGATTCATAAGCAGCTTCTCTCCTCTGTACTCACCTTCATCTCTCCTTCTTCTATTACCAGCTGCCAGTTGGCATCTCCACCCACATCCTGAAGAGAGTAAGTCATATGATTCTGCACCATCTCCTCCACCTGAGAGAGGGACAGATATTGATTCAATTCTTATGTCAGAGAATCTTTCAGTGTTCTTTACCTGCCTATATGAGGACATGCTTTTAAACAGGACACTGTTTGGGGAGAAGAAAAATACATTGCATTAGGGATGCTATGCTCAAGTGCAATGATTTATAGTCTTGAGGGTTAGGGTTAGCAATCAACATACCTAGCACCTGTGCTGGTATTTTATTACAGAGGTTTAGATAACATCATAGGAGGGAAACAGAAAAACAATTTCCCTCACAGAATCTTAGGAATTCCTTAAGCAAATAAATTAGCCACTGAGCAGTAACTAAATAAATATTCAACACTTGATCCTGCTCACAGGTGTTATTCAACATCCAAACAATGCATAGCCAGTATGGATTCATGCCTGCTCATGCTGTGGAAGACAGTGATGTGAGGAAAGAGGACGTGGAAATGAAGAGGTTTCACTAGATTCCAGTCATGCAGCAATAGACTAACTTTATCCATATCAGTGGTACGATGACGACTGTTATGTGATTAAGACAACCTGTCAGTCACTCCAGTCACAGGTTTTTTGCATTAGTGCATCACATAATACTATGCAGAGTTTGGTGTGAAAACCTACCATAAACATACAACTCAAAGCACAGGAAATGTTTGTGAAATCCTGGAGAGACTGGTTAGTAGACATTCTCATTCTATCTGCTAGTGCTCTCTCTGCCTGCAGTGCAAAGCAGTAGGCGTTTGCAGCCCCATGCAGACATAGGTGCTTGCTGTTGACCAAATACAGTACCTGAGCGCTGAATCTGTGAATGTCATCTGAAGCACTGACTAGCTCAACGGAGGACAGGGAAGAAGAATGGCTATGGGGCTGTCCAGCAGAGAGGAAGATTGAAAGAGAAAGCAATAAGGAACAAAACAGAGAGGCACCACTGCAGCAGTCCAGAGTCAATCACGACCTGCTCAAGTAGCATTTCATATGAAGAGGTTATGTAAGCTCTCAAATAATTGCAATAAGCACAAATTGATTATCTGATTATGTTGAAGCATGGACAAATTATGAGCACATGCTGTTCAAGTGTCAGCACACAGGTTTCAGTGGCAGAGCTTTATAGGCAGGTCACGCCTTCAATTAGAACAATGTAGGATGGAAATAAGATGTGCATTAAAGAGAAAACAAGAAATGTGTTGAGCACCTTGGTGGCGAATCGATGTGTACCGATGGTGGAGTAGGCGTCTCCAGGAGGAACGGGAGTTAGTCGTGGTATCCTGACCTTCTCTGACTGGCACTGAGGGACAGAGTGTAGGAGTTTGGTAAGAGAGAGAAGATACCACATAGAAAGGCAACAATGTAACTGTGCTTTAGTTCATTTTGCTTTGTTTAAATGTGTTTCAGAGAGAGAGAGGCAGTGAGAGAAAGATAAGGAAGGGAGGAACAAGAGAGATCCAAAGTGTAATTGTTTTTTTGACATTTTGATTGTGCAAAACACAGCAAGTTTGGATCTTCATCACACCTGCTCCTCTATCTTGTCCTGCCTGTCCAGTGCAGCTTCCACCGCATCAAAGAACTCGTCCTCGTTGATCAGACTGTTGGGCCCCTCCTGTGGAAGGCAAATGTTGTCAGCAATATAAGAATCTTGTGAGAACAATCCTAATCCATTTAGCTCATCTAATTTCAACTTGCCTCATAGTCTGGGCCTCCGTAGTGTGACTTTTTCTTCAGTTCATTCATAGCAGACTTGTAGGCATCTTCTACCCTCCTCCTCTTCTCTAGCTCCTGCACACATAGAGAGAGAGCAGTGCAGTGTTGTTAGCGCAACTGTATTACACAATAATAGTGATAGCATGTAAATAGAAACACCCATTAAAACATCTGTGTTGCATTTAAAAGAGATCTGCTAATCCTCCACATTTACAAACACAACAAACCACCCTAGTGACAATGCTCCTTTCATCATATTACAGCTGATAAAAAAGTTGCAAAAAAGGGTGGAAGAAAAGACAGGTCTGCATCCCACGACATCATTCAGCTGTGGGCATACTCAAACAGGTTTTTCCTAATGTCTCATTCCCTGCCAGAGGCAAATAAAAACACTTCACACAAATTAACTAGAGACATCAGACTGATGCTATAAAAAGGAGAACTGAAAATATTGGATTTACTGTTTTAACTACTATTTAAAAGCAAAGGAACCTAGCAAACCATGAGTCAAAATACATTAACATTTAATCTGTAGACTGACACCACACGACAACTGGGCACAAAAACCAGTTCATATATCAGACACACTGCAATAAGGGAAAGCAAGCAAACTACAGCAATTGTGGCTAAAGGTATACTGTATATAAAACAATAGCTCTCTTGAAAATACTTAAATGGAGGGAAACCTGACTGAAAGAGACAATGAAACCAAACAGAGTATATAGGAAGGTGTGTAGATATAACACTGGCACAAAATAAACAGGAGGTGATCCTGTTGTCAGCTGTGTGTAACAACTAGACAGAAAGACAGAGACCTACTTTAAAAAAGAGGCTGCAGGTCTGTAGAGGTATCCATCTCTGTGTCTGGTATTTGAGCTGCTCTGTCCTCCTTTGTAGCGAAGGCTTCCACAAACTGCACCATGAAGTCCGTGTTGTCATTTTCTAATTCACTCTCTATATAAGTGTAAGTAGGTGTCTTGCTCCTTTGAACATGTATTCAAAAACTATTTCTATTTCCCCACTCCACAATAGCAGCTAAACTTCACACACTCAGCTAAGATTGAGGTAGTTTCACACGAGCAGTCTAACTAACTGAAAGCACTTCCCAGCTTTAGTAGGTTTTAGGGTTGGGCAGCACGCCTTTATACACAGAAAAAAAGAAAGAAACTGGTTTGACAACATCAGCTGAGCTGATCAGGACGTAGGCATGAAGAGCATACCTTCACAGACACAGCCTGCTCTATAGATAAAACAAAATCAATGAATGGAAGAGTGTTGTGGGAGCTCCAACCACCTTCATAAAAAAACGAAACGATCAAATAACAAAAGGGTTCAAGCTGATTATGGACAACAGGAGCATTTGAGCTTCTGGTAAGCAAGCCTGACTATTTTGAAATTGATTTGTTCATTGAGGTATAGCCATTAATGTTACATTTAATATAGCTGGTTTACATTAACCAACTAGCTATATCCAATAAAAATGACTGCTTTTCAGTAATCTGGACTATGAAATTTGACTCATTCTCTTTTTTAACACCATCTTGCTTTACAATTGCAACTGGAATTTGAATGGGGAACTATATTACGAAATGTCTTGCTAAAGGCACCTTCCATTAAGGCACCTTAACATTTCCCACAAAAAATATAAACAAAAACAGAGAAAGAAATTGCTTTACAAGACACAGTATAAGTTACCAAATAAATACAAATCAGGAACTAACAAAGACTTAAACACATACCTAAATCAAATATTCCATAACCAAGACAGAGTTTAAGAATAACATCTAATAAAAGCAGATCTGAACTATATCCTAAGGAATCGAGGCTTTTGAACCTGTTCATTCAAACAGCTATTTATTTAATACAGCTAATGTATTTTACATGTAAATCAATTCCACAGCCACCTCCATTAAATCACCTTCAAGCCTTTCCAAAACAACCCCTGTACCTTTTAATAGTACACTTCCCATCAACTTCACTATCAACATGAATAGCTGACTGTTTTCACATACTACGATCATGGCTAGACATTTGGACAGCCGAGTGTCGCACCACAACCTCATTTTGGTCATTATAACCAACTCCTTAAAAGACAATGGAAGGCAACAATTAGCTACTCAGCCTTCGACTTCCACACAGCAGTGGCTGGTGACACACCCACTCAGGTAACTACCTATTATTCACACGACACTTAACTCACTGTGAGTGACATTTATTTGAATCACTGCATGTAGAGTGCAAGACTGTACCTTGTCCAGTCTCTTCTGCCAGCTGTCCTCTCGTTTGACCATCAGTTCGATGCAGTGGGACAAGGTAGAGAGGATGCCTGCTGTGGTGGCCTTGAAGGTGATGGCCTCACCCTTGAAGTCTATCCCGTTCATACCTTTGGGACTGGCAGGGAGAAACACTGGCACAGACAGAAACAGATGAATGACCCACAAGGATTAAATAGTGAATAGAGTGACAGCTGTCTCATGACCTGATTAAACATGGACATTCTTTCACATTTAAAGTGAATCAGTTATTACAAGGCCAAGCAACCAAAATTTAGTTTTACACAGATATTCTCAAATGAGGCAATAAATGGTCCGACAGCATCTGCAGGTAAACTCACATTTCTCCTTGCTGCCATTGTTGTTGTGATTATATTCACCGTCGGGTCTTGTAGTGGTAAGAAAGTCATCTTCGTCCTCCTCTACTACTGGTAAGAAAACAACAGTAATCTTAGATCTATCTGCTATCTATCTATAAACAAATACCTTCAAATGGACATTTAGCTAGTATAGTTTAACCTCTTCAAACCTATTCAACAGCAATAGCAAGCATTTATACCTTCAGAGTTACTGGAGCCAGTTGCTACTTTTTCTTAATTGGACAATTTTTGATGACACAATACTACATTTCTAGAAGAAAAAAAATCAGAATTTAGATTAAACTACATGTTCATGAAATCTACAAAAGAGAGCCAATATGAAAGTGATTTTGAAGACGACAGAGAGGCTCTGCCTCAGAGATTAAACAATCCACAAAGTGCCCTGTAAGTGGTTATTGATTTTTGTTTTGTATCTCAATGAGTCTTACCAACCACTCTCCTTCATACTGTATGAATCAAGTAAAGAAGCTCCCCATCTATAAATTATTTCCTTTGCCAGTGAACATCAAGACTAATTCCTCCTTGCCACGTCCACTCTGCTCTGCTCTGAATATATATTTTTTGGCAAAACAGAACAAATTTAATACAATTTTAAAAATGTTTGAACTAAATCTCTGACACTATAAAAGCTCCATAATAGTGTATTTAAGCCACAGGTTACCTCCGTCTCTCTGAAATTCATCTTTGGAGACAGCATCAGCACAGGAGTCGAAGTATTTCTGCAGAGTGTCCACTTGTCTGCACAGAATGTCCCGGAAGGTTTCCATTTCTGCTAGCTTTTCACGCAACCTGTGCCCCTTCTGGGCAGAGAGAAACAAAAGTAAAGAGACACAATCAAAGGCTGTCAAGGGAAAGATTCATGCCAACTCTTCTGTTTTAACCACAAGGCAAGGTCATAATATAAAATAAGTACACTTGACAATTCTTACAAAAGTAATTCCAACAGATCTAGCCATTAGCTGGTATTTTCACATGGTGCTTTTGCATATTTGGCCAAAGTTTAAATGTGTACTGATGGATATACTTCAGAGAGGGCAGCGAGGGACTGAGCATTTGACATGATCTGCTAGTGCCCAACATCTTCACACTCTCTGGTGATCATGTTTTTACCTTGAAGGAGGATGTGGATGTAGCAGACAAGGCACTGGCTGCGGAGGTGAGAGACAACATGGAACCATGACGCCTGAGACTGGTTTCTGAACCATAACCAGACTCGGCCTGAAATCCAGAGGGAGGGATCGAAGGACAAAGAGCGAGAATGAGGGAAAGAGGGAGTATGATATTGATGGTATGAAAATGAGAAGGAAAACGGAGGATACAAGGAGAAAGGAGAAGCAAAGATGAGGGAACAGAGGATCAGTAAGTGCAAAAAACAATCTGCAATATAATAAGAAGTAAGTCTGTAGCTCTAGACAGAAACAGAGAGAGGGGGAGCGTAGCACTGAGTAATGCTGAGCTCGACCATAGCAGAACCTACACCTACACAGACAAACAGTCTATTGAAAGGGACTGAGGCTGACAAATAGACACATGCATCAACCCAGCCAGTATACCTGATACTAGGTACTAGGATCCTAGGAACAGTGGAAATAAATGACACTGTATCACAGAGTGGAGAGGTCTAGGCTTGATTGTGCCTTTCTGGAGGAAACACTGCATATGCCTACTGGAACATACAATGTACTGTCTCACATGGCATTATAAAAACACATCTACTGTATGACCGAGCATTAGGGAGTGGCAGTGACTACATTTGTTCCATTAAACAGCCAAATTATGACTGGGCGATGCCTGAGACTGCCAACTCTGCAAAGGGACAGAATTTTATTATACATAAAGTATGTGTATGCACACCCAGCCAACCCCACTAAAGCAAAATGTTCTTGTTTGTCCCACATGCAGCTACATTAGAGGGAGATAGTAAATTCATGACCCAACATTAGAGTCCCACACTCAAATTCATACCCTTTCTCAACCAGTAGAAATAGTAATAAAGCAGCTAGGGCGATAAGTTTAAGTCTGAAATTTCTTTTACATATGAATCATGGCCCTAACATACTGGTGGTATGTTTTATGAGTCTAAGTTTATTTGCTGAGTTTACAAATGGCCTCAGTGTGTAATCTTCCTCTTCATTATTCATTCAACATTATTTTTTACCATATTCAACAATTAATATATTCCTGTTTGCTAACTGGCAAGCAGAAATGTTTCTTAAGAACAGTGAGCACTGAAGAGGGAGTCAAGTGACAAACCCGGGAGAGAGCACACATACATTCCTCTGCTAGAGGATCTTACAACACTTACAACAGCAGGGTGGCAGACTGAGACAAGAGACACCGAATACCGGTGAACAAATAGTGAGCTGAGTGGTAGGCTGTTCAAGAGCAGGGCAACAGAAAACAGTCTCAATGTTTGCTGTTAAAGGGCACAGTATGTTAAAATGTATACAATCCTGTGATATTAAGATTAAAGTGATACATTTAAGCATTTACAAAGATCAAAGTAATACATTTCCTCCCAATTACGCAGGTTTATATACAGTAGATTTAGTTAACTGGGAAATTTACTCCGAAATAAATGTGACATCATATTTAGAAAAAACAAATAGTGATGTTTTACAGCACCACAACCAGGGTCATATAAAACCAACTACTATTAAGTAAAATCACTATCTGAATGTATGAATTGCTATCAAAAAATTTTTAAACATTTGGCATATTCATACAAAACACCATGAACATCAAGAAAACTCCAAGTCCATAAAAATTATTTGACCCAGTCTAAAAAATAATTGAACATAACATTCACAAAGCTAGAATCTTATTTATCATATAAGATATGTTATGGCTCAATTAAAAAACAGACTGTAGAAAAATTAAATGCTGCAAATCGAGATGAAGTTTGATTGTGTAAAGACTGATAATACATGTAGATATTTGAACCTGAGAGACATAAAAAGTGTCAAGCGTTCAACGGTTTCAAAACCAACAGACAATTGTGTCAGGTTGGACTGCGACTGGCTGGTGACATTGCTGCAAGATTTTTTTTAATAAATAGGACATTTTCCATTTTCTACACGCAAACGGTAAAGCAACTCTAAGAGGCAGAGCTGGATGCCAGGCGTGTTATTTTTGAATTCCAAATGGAAGTCAATGATTGTTGACACTTGTGGTCCGCACTCTTGATGGCTCAACAAATATTAAATTAAATAAACAGTGCAATTGGGATTTTATTTCTTGACTGCTTTCTTAAAGCACTAACACAACAGTCTGATTTAAACTATATCATCCTCTGTGATAATTTATGTTTCCTGCTACAACATGTCAAGTCCTTGAACAAACAAAATGCATTACTGTTTTCTCCATGTTGACCTTTTGACACAGCCTACATTTCAAACAGCTGAGAATGACAGTTGGGCAGTTACATGGTTAAATACATATTTGACTAAGTGCTACAGAACAAAAGCTGCTCTTACAGCACTACCACTAAAAGGGATCTGATTAATGTAGGTTTTTTTTCTTTGATCAGACTGGGATAATGAACAGGTAGCTGAAATCATTATTACCATATTGCTAGTTTGGGCAGAGACCAATAGGCACAGCAAAGCACTGATGAAACACGAAGACCAATCTGTGACAACTGATACTGCCATCTTTATGCACCTGGCCAGCTGCATGACACAGCCATGCAAATTAAAACACTCACTCATACACAACACAAGAAATGGTATCTTGAGCCCACGGCTTTGTGATGGTAATGAGCGTACAGTAACTGACCATAGCAACCACTGAGTATTGGTACACATCTGAGCTTATTGCTGCTTGGGAAATTACCTCTCATTAAAAACACAGGTGGTCCAGCACAAAGCCATAGTGAATGCCATACAATGACTGACATGCAGTGGAGTTCAATGCTAAAGCTAGCTCATCAGTGCTACTAATGTGAAAAACTGCACACATGCAAACAGAAAATAATTTATGCCGTATGGACAAGAGCAAAGATGGGTTATGCTGATTAATCATTTATGTCACAACACTGGCTCACTAATTTAATACTTTAGTGATGAGTGACAGTGAGCAAGCAGCATGCAAACATGCTATACGCCCACCATTCGGCCATTCCAACACCCAAGGCAGAGCAGGACACTGCTGCAGTCCCGGCGGTTTGCTGGCCCCAACATGGCCCAGACGCTCCCCCACCACTCCCACTGTTCTGACAATTCAGAGGCTTAAATCCAGTATTCCCGTTTCCCCGGACACACCTCACTGAGGAACAAGACGGAAGAGGAGGAGGTGAGGAGAAGAAAAGCCACTCAGGCTCAACTTAGCTCATTAAGTTAAAAAAAACAGCTGTAAGAGAGGGAATGGAAGAAAAAGAAACAGTTATTTGCTCTCCGTAATCAGAGGAGAGGCAGACGCTAGCTGCTCCATGAAGCAGAAGGGACAGACTGAGCCAAAAGGATGAGTGTTGTAATTCCTAGGCAGAGCGAAGCAGGTCTGCTTTCAGTCAGATCTTCCGCAGGCACACACATGGACTCAAAAGACACACGTACACACACTCCACTCTTGCCGAGTACATTTATCAATAGACCACACACACCCTGATATGTGAAACCTTTTCATCTGGTCCATCTTTATGTCCAGCATCCATCACTGAGCAAGCAACAGTGACTGTGTGTGTTTGCATGTGGGAGACAGAGCGAGAGAGGAATGAAAATGAAGGATGCATGCGTGTATGCATTAGAGAGAGAGAGAGACTACGGCTGTCCGGAGCTGTTTGTGTGATAAACCACTTAAGTACCAAATGGGTGGGCGAGTGAAGCAGCCTACAGTATATTATGACAGAGAGAGAGAGAGAGAGAGAGAGAGAGAGAGAGAGAGAGAGAGAGAGAGAGAGAGAGAGAGAGAGAGTGTAAGTAAGGGAACAACATCTGTCTGGATCTTCTGCTTTACTTCTATCTACCTGAATATCCTTTTATCTGTTCTTATTCTGATTTGCTGATATCCCCTTGTGAAGCCTGATCTGGGCCAATAGTGATCAGACTGTGCCAACAGCCAGCGTGAGGAGGTGGTGGAAAACTCGGAATAAACACAGGGGGTTTTCCCCATTCCCTCCCATATCACCCCTCTGAATCCGACAGAATGGAACAGTCTTCTCAGTATGATCGAGTTTTATGTGTCCCTCTTGATTTTTGTTGCTGTGAGAACAACCGATTAAAAAAAATGCATTATTCAGAGCTGCACTTAACGTCCCTACATTTTGCACGACTTTTTCCACCACCAACACAAACACACCCACACATCACAACAAATGGACTTGCACAAAAACTGCTTTTTTCCTGTACAAAGTCTCATTTAGTAAAGTGGATATGCAAATGGTGGTTGTTTGCCTTTGCAAAGTGGCTTATTAGAGGTATTTAAACACTGTAATCGTTACTTGTTCGCCCCGTATTAAAGCACAATTACAGATATCGACATAAAAGTATGTGTCGAGTGTATGAAATTGGCACAAAAAATGTAACCCTCCACAATTTGTATCTGAAGTTACTGTCCAGAGCTTAACTAGCAGATGCCAAAATTACACTAAATGCTTAATGCTTCAAGAAGGACATTTTAGATTTAATTAAAAACATGGATTCGATTTTTTAAATTTGAAAGAATTTAAAATGTGTGTGTTCTACTTTGACTAGTTTTTGTGATAAGATCATTTTTAAGCAACATTTTCAGCATTGGGAATGGAAAAGAAAACTACAAATGAATATAATTTTCAGAACAAGTAGTAAGTATATTTAAACAAAGCAGCAAAAACGGGAGGCTATCTTGAGGTAGACTACACTAGTTCATGCCCTCTTGGGTCCTGAGACAAAATTAAAACCAAAATGCAGGTGGTGAACGTTGCACGATGCAAGTCCTTCTTTGTCCAGTTGGGAGCAGTGCAGACACACCCACTTATAGCAATGCTGCAGGTAGTGCTGCATTAAGTGTACAGAAGTTACTGTCGGTAACAACCCAGACATAACCCTGAAATACTCACACTGTTGTTAATGGACTAGAGACCTACGGTCACTCGCACTCAATTGACATGCCAACACCCAGTAGTAACAAAACCATCCACGGCACCATTTTAGTAGAGAAGCAGGTCTAATGAGAATTCACAGGATAGTGATAATTTTTTCAAGGGTGGAACATTTATGGTGGTCTCTCAACTACAGTGTTTTTATGTGGCAAATGCAAGCAGGAGAAATTACATAACACAATTCAGATCACTCGTGTACTGGCAATACACATTTGTTTGCTCACTCTCTCACACAGACATTTCACCAAAAGACCCAGATAACACACAGTAAAGAACTGTAATTCACCCAATGTCACAGTACAAACACACTGGTTGATATTACCCAAGTTTATATTCAATCTTTGGGTATTTTGAACACAGCATAGGAAATTCAATAAAAACAAAATAAAACCAAACAGATGCTTAACTAGTTTAATATTGAGGAGATACTAACGCAAACTAAACTACAAATTCAGTATAACTAGCTGCATCAGACCATGCATCATTAACTAGATGTCATTGCAGCTGCCTGGTATCTGATGACAGGGGATACCCCCACATCAACACCTCACTCCTCAGATTCCTCACATTCCCAGGGGGAAGGGCTGTGTGTGTGTGTGTGTGTCCGAATCCCTGTCCTGCCACACCCAGCTCACTGAACAAAACAGATAACTCCCTGTCCAGAAAAGCACCCTGACTCTGAATTGAACCTAAATACCTGAAAAAAAGCAAGCTAAAAAAAGAAAGAATCAAATCTTTTTATGGCTTAAGGAACTGATACAATATAGCATAAGAAAATGTATTCTGATTCATGACAAACACCAAGCAAATCCAAAAATCCCTGAACACAACGGGCTGTATTCAGGCACACAGGGCATCTGTAGTATTAATTAATCTATCATGTAGCTAACTTGCTTGCAGGTAGGCAAAATTCCCATGAATTACTTCATCACATGACAGTCTGTAGGACAAGCAAACTAAGGTGCAAAAAGAGGCCAGTTAGAAAGATCCAGAAAATCTAAAATGAAGAAAGAGAAACTCCTTCCACTCACCTTGTGCAGCTCTATCGACTCAATCCACTGGAGTCTGTGCTCGGGATCTTCAGCTCTGAGGTACCAAACACTGTCGTTCACACTGATGTCAAAACGACACTCGTCAAACTCATGAGGCTGCAAAGAGAGAGGAGAGGGCTCATGAATCGTTATTAGGTAGAGTGCATGAGTCAGGTCAGGAAATACTGTCAGCATCTGCATCTGTATACCAAAATACAAAAACTCAATGTAACACTTTCCCCCAAGTTCAATAAAATCACAGAGGAATATATATGCTATAACACCTCTACAGTCATCTGTCTGTTTGACACTGGCTGACTAGCGAAGACACATGGATTCCATCAGTACCAGAAAAGCCTCTGCCACACAATAAACAGGAATTTTAATTGGAAACTGATGTCTTATGTCTGAAGGGCGCAACCCTAAATGACTGCAATAGAGCTGTGCAAAAAAACAGAGATTCTTTCAGCTTCGCCTGAACCTGGGTCATCGTAACCCTTCCTTCTACTACTGAGCCAAATCTTTCAACTATTTCACTCCCCTGTACTACAATGCACCCCACCCAGCTCCAACCACTGACCGCCTTAGGGACCCAAACACGTGCACCAAAGAATTCCCCCGTTTCCTCTGAGATTGGAATTTGACCACTGCACTCAGCTGAGGAGAGATCTTCTCTGCAAAGGTTCCTAATAAGAAATACGACACAGTTGACTTGAGTCTCCTTTCCGTTTTTTTCCTCAGTAGCACCAAGACTACAGCTGCTCTGTCAGCTGACATAACATCATGTTGCTTAAGTTTAATTAGATTTGCTGAATGATGCTCATGTGCTGGTTTATTTGCTGCCATTGACAACAGCAACATACACTCCAACTCTGAAAATCAACTGTCACCCTGCATAACTTTATGTAACATTGTCTTTACACTTTAACACCTGTATTACATTTCACAAGTTGCTTATCTGGATTTCTGCTGCTGACAGGGGAGAGTGGTTTTCTCTGACCCTTAAATGCTTTCTATTACAGTCACAGACAACCTCAGAGCAAAAGTTTCCCCTCAAAGACAGGTGTAACATCAGAAATGCCCTCCAGTTTCAAAATTTCACTGTAAGGAGGGGCGTGCAAGGGTAACCTCAAGTGCATTCAGCCGTGTTGCTATTACTGGTTAGAGAAATCCAGTCTATCTTACTGTGCTGTATCAGACACGGCCCATAAACCTCTGCTTTACAATCCAGTTTATACCCCTTTCATTCTGCCTGGAACAATCTCCTTCCCCTTGCGTAAGCACTACTGAACATCCACGCTGCACTGGCTTTTTTTTCTGTGTATAGGACTGTGGCATCTTCAGTGTGAGGAAAGAGGAGGTTATCAGTCAACCATTGATAGTGATAGTTCTCAAAAGAGACATCCAAGACTTCTTTTTTCCACTATGAAACGTCTTTAAAGTAGGGTGTATGCATACATGTTTGTATTTTAACTAAAATAATATTTAAACACAAGAAATATAAATATTTTCTATTATTCATACAGGTTTGCTCCGCACAAAAATATATAACTGACGGGAAAACACCAATACATTGACAAGAGCTTGAAGTGATGTGAGTTTTTGATAATGGAGCTTGGCCTACAACAGGAATTTTCAGACAGTAACATTTCCTGCACATTTAGCTTCCGTACGAGGACAGTCTGGTGAGTGTCTGCAGCTACACAGTATGTAACAGACTGATGTTAGGCAAGAAAAGAAGCAGAGGCTTGTTTCTGCATTCCTGAGTCCTCATACCACGGTCTCCTTAGACAGCAATGGCTTTGGATATTTCGGAAGAAGGGAGAGGCAGTAAGAAGTGGTTGAGGGGGTCCCACGACTTTAATTATTAGTGAGCATATGTAATAAAAATGTGTAGACTCTTAGTTAGCCTACCATAACACCATTACAAAACCCTATGAACGTCTTGTGGAGTTTCATTCAGGTATGCACAAACACAGGAATTGGCATAATGCTCACTCAAATGCCCCCTCTCACTAGAGGAAAATAACTGTAGCCTTTCATGTTGTGGTTTTAATCCTGTTTTGAGTCATATAATCCTATTGCACAAATCACAGTAAAGCCATTTGTTTGGCCTCTGTACTTGGAATGCTCAGAGTGAACAGTGAATATTTAACCAGGGTGTGGGATTTCAACTTATCTCACCTACAGGAGGCCTGCATAGGGAGAATACAGGCCCAATCTCTACAGTATGTGGTCAAAGCTTACATTTTAACCGTAGGAAATGCCAATTTCAAGTGGTGTGTGCAATAACTGCCATGGAGGAAGAGGCGTCAGTGTTCCCAAATGACTGCTGGCGCAAGAATGCCTTGGCCTGCTTAAATACAGGTCACTACCCTACCTGTGATCTTAATAACAGTCTCATTACTAGTTAATGTTTACCTTTCTATCTTTGAGGAACACAGAATGAAGGAATGAGCGTGAAAGACAGGATCAAAACATTGAGCCCTTCTAGAGAGGTAACCCTGCTCCAAGAGCACTGATGCAGAAAATGAGGCCTTTCATGGTCGCCCATCTTATGACCTCCGACTCCCTAAAATGTTGAACAGGTGCTAAGTTCACTCTGTTTTCTATTTATGCAATAGACAGCAGCCGAAAGATGTCCACCACGGTAAATACTTACTGTGATGACAGCCTTGCTAAGGCAAAGAGACCCCCTGCATCCATATTCCCGTTCATCCTCAGACTTGTAGTAGCTCAAAGTATTGTTTTTCAACACGACCCATCGGTCCTGCCATCCGTGTATGTAATTTGTCCACTGTAAACACACAAGGGGTACAAGACGGTTAGCTGCACTAGGTAGTCAACAAATCCTCTGCCTACATTATGTTTATGCAGAATTCATTTCAACTTTTGCAGCTCATGAGTAATATTCACCTGGCTTTCAGACTAGAAGTGTGATATTAAGACACCCAACGTTTGGCTAGAAGTTATTTCTGCAGCATAAAACATTGTAACATTCAAACTGGTTCACCTAACGTTACCTTGCTTAAAACGCCTCCGAGTTCCACAGGCTGCCCGGATTCTGGGTCCACATCCTCATCCGAACCGGACGATGAACTCTTTTCGGACATTTAAATCCAAGCTTCAAAGAAGACTTGAACCTGGTTTTATCTGCAGAACTACGTAGCTTAATGCTAGCTGT
Source organism: Enoplosus armatus (assembly GCF_043641665.1). Classification (NCBI taxonomy): domain Eukaryota; kingdom Metazoa; phylum Chordata; class Actinopteri; order Centrarchiformes; family Enoplosidae; genus Enoplosus; species Enoplosus armatus. Next base: position 15,416,931 of record NC_092183.1, read on the forward strand.
GGGATTATTGTTAGTTATAAGTTCAAAAGCGTCACAGCCAAACCTGCTGACAGCTTCTTCAGCCTTACCGTCAGCGAAATAATGTTAATTCGACATTAACTGAGTGTATTAGACATCAGCTGAATAGCGTAATTTATCTTTAGTCGGTTGAGAGACTTAAACCCTGCTAGGTTGTCTTGTTGCAAGCTATTCGGGAGGTGACAGCTGGGTCTCAACTTCTCGATTTTGCGGGCTTTGTTTTGAAACTGACGTCGAATACCAATGAGACTAGCTAGTTAGCGTTAGCTGTCAAACGACGCAACTAGCTAACATAAACTTAACTGGAAACTTGTGACTGTTCTCGTTGGCTATCTTAGCTGCAGTCGGTTACTCAAAGGAGAGACCGATAAGGAAGGCCTTAGTGTTAACGCTGTACCTCAACTTCAAGCTACAAATGACGAGCAATGGACTGTATCGCTGCTGTAGTTCCGCAGTTTAGTTAGCAATAGCGGCGGACTGACTAGCTTGTCTTCATTCAGGTCGGGGGGAGGAGCTGCAGCCACGCTTTACTGTGTACTTTATAGAGAGCGGCGTCAAGTTAAACACACCCACCGGAAGTCATACATATTTACCTTGAAATTAAAATTATTTGATTTTTAACATAAGGGTTGCAATGCAACAGAACCCGTACCAAAGTCAACAGGACAGAGGGAGGCAATACTGTTTTAATTGGCGACGGATTCCTCCCTTATATACTTACCGAAAGATATTTTGTATTCGAAATGACAGCAAACGTGCAACTGCACACACGTTTAGGGGATGTACTTTGAAAAAAATATTACCGGAAATAAAAGTTTTATTTTGGCTAAATTAACTTTGATTTTGCTATAGACTGCAGTCTATTTTGCAAAGAGAAGGAGAAAGGGCCGAAATACATTAAAGATGGTTTGGGAGTTAAAACTTCCCATCCATCATGGCTCTGCGTGAATATATCAACAGGTCTAGTTTTATTCTTTGAGATTTTCTGTTGTATTATATGACGGTATGGCTGTCGTAGATCATTTAGATCGATCATGCTTCAAACTATGCTAAAGGTTATTTTTAACAGTGAGTTTTGTGCTTAGTGTTCTTCTATCACTTTTTATATTATGTGTACTTTACACACGATGATAACGCACTCCAAGGTTCACGAGGTCCACTACATATCAGAGAAAAAATACCACTAATTTCAAGTCATAAAGTCTAAATGGCAACATTTTTCATGTCCGTCGTGAGGGTAAATAAGTTAAATTTATCAAAGTCATTATCATCTTCTGCAGCTTTAAAGAACATCTGTTATGGTAGCTGTACTTTTTTCAAGTAATTTCTGTAACGTAATTGTCTTATAACAAGAATATGCTGTAACTCTTTATATCTGTATAAAGCTGTAGGGCAGATGGACAGTTTCTTAATACTAACTGATGTCAACCAAAAAACTATCTTAAGCTTTCGTTTCATGTTTATTCTCTCTGGAACTACACACACTATTATCTGGAGACACTTTATGCTAACATGATAGTTGGACATTTACACGTTGGTTTATATTATTTGGCGTCTTTGAAAGGGGTGAAGAGTGATCTCGCAAAGCCTCTCTCAATGGCGCAATATGATCTCAAATACATAGTCAATATACAAAACTTTCTTCATTTAATTTAAATTTAAATTTAATTTATTTAAAGAGGTAAAGGAGGCAAGCCCCGCCCTATCCGGTGATGACGCATGTACGCGGAAGTGCCGCCAAAATCGTCATCGTCACTGTTTTCAAAACATGTATATATTAACATTAGACAGCTGAGCGATCTTGATTCAGTGTGATTGTTCCTGTTCAGTGTGAAAAGGTAAGTTGCTGAATTACTGTTGGTTATCTGATCTAGCTAGAAAAGGCGGACACACAATGGGATACATAGCTACGATATTTTACATGTTTATCAACTAACTGTAGAACAGAGTTGAGATCGTTAGAAATTTGGCTACTGCCAAAAAACAAACGACTGTTTTCTCACCAAGGGTCCATTCTTCAGAATGGAGAATGGGGTTGCATCCACTAAGGCAGAGGGCTTCCTCTCCAGAATGGCCCTCAATGACAACAAGGCTGGTATGGAGGGACTTGACAGGGACAAGATCAACAAGATCATCATGGAGTCATCCAAGGTAGATACTAACATCTCAAATAGACTTGTTTCGTTCGGTCTGTATGATATACCAAGAATCTTCCATTCATACATACTCACAGCAGTCTGCATCTGCAAAATGTTCTCTCCTGTGTCTGAAGAATCTTAACAAAGATAAGTGATGTGTGAGGAAGGACAAGGCTCTATACTGTGCGGTGGACAATATGAAATATGAGGTCCTCTTTTACTGGCTGTGTCCAGCCTTGTGTGAAAGCCCTATATCCCCAGTGTAATGACATACAGTCCTAAAAATAGATGTGCTATTGTAGCTTTTCATTATAGTTGTGCTACAGAATCGGTAACTTTTTATTGTTCTTGTCGTTTCCCTGCAGGGATCCAGGTTTTATGAGAATGAGCTGAAGAGAGAGCAGCAGGTGAACCAGCGCATTGAGAAAATGATGCATCAAAAGGCACAGGTCACAGAACAACAGTTAAAGAAAGCACAAGCTCAGGTAAGTCATGGTATGGATTTAACTGGGTATGCTTGGCATCGGTTTCTTTTTAGAGGTCACTCAAAAACACATGCAAATAATTATGATGTCCTATTAAATGAAAAGGCTACATTTCCAAGTGTTTTTCATCAAATCTCTCTTTATAGGTGGAGAGGATGGTCACCGAGCTGGAGAGGAGCCGTGATCTAAGCCGTGTGATAGTACATGTGGACATGGATGCTTTCTACGCTGCTGTGGAGATGAGAGACTGCCCTGAGCTGAAGGACAAGCCCATGGCAGTAGGATCCATGAGCATGCTGGTGGGCTAAAATATTATCTGCGAAATGGACACAGTTATGACAGTAATTTCTTAGATAATTCATGCATGTGCTAGTTGTGTAAGTGCACCAGACACCGTGCATGACAGATAGTGATAGTGATAGATAGTCAGAGTAGAAATAGGCATGGGAATAGAAAATCTAGCTGCATTAGATTACTGGTCACATCACCTTTAATTTTTGAAATTCTAAATGAATTGCACAGTATTTCTAATATTAGAAATCATAAAAATTCACACGAATGTCATATGAATGGTTTAAAAACAAATTTAGCATTCAATTGAGAGTTTTGTAACTAAAACGCTTCTTTTTTTTGATTGCTTCTTTTATGTAACTGTTTTATTTAGATCACACCCTTTCTTTTTCAGTCAACGTCTAACTACCATGCCAGGAAGTATGGGGTGCGAGCCGCCATGCCCGGCTTCATTGCAAAGAAACTCTGCCCCAATTTAGTTATCGTTCCAACCAACTTTGATAAATACAGAGCTGTCAGTGAAGAGGTAAGAGTGATGGCAAAAGGAGATAAATACATCTGGAAACTTGCATTAAAAGAAATGCTATGCAGCCTTTTTGTGGCTTCTTGCTTAAACTAACAGGTGCTCATGAATTTGTATATTTCTGTTAGATCCGGGCTATTTTTGCAGACTATGACCCTCACTTCCAACCAATGAGCCTGGATGAAGCCTATCTGGATTTCACAGACCACCTGGAACAGAGGCAGAGTTGGCCAGATTCCTCATGCACACATGGCTTCCGCACCAGCAGCACCATTACAGGCAGGACTTAATTATACAGAAATGTAGAATGATTATATGGTGTGGTATGGTTGTTTTTTTGTAACTGACACTTTTGCTACATTTACTGTAGACATGGTCACATGACAGGAGACATTTCTGTTATATGATGAACTACTAAGTTTCATACACTAGAAATCCATCAGATTATTGTGTGAAATCATTTATTTTCTGCAAAGGTGAAGAGAAAATTGAGCTTCTCCCGGATGCAGTGCCAGAGATGAAAGACCTCTCTCCGGTCCTGTTTGACGACAGCCCGAGTTCCTCTCCCTGCTTGCTGGGTTCTGAAGGTGCCGGTGCTGCTGGTGGTGCGTTCGAGGTGTTTGGGAAGTCTGTTGAGGAGGCTGTGAGAGAGATGCGCTTCCGCATTGAGCAGAAGACAATGCTGACTGCCAGTGCAGGTGAAGGGAAAACACTCTGACCAAAAAGAATAGTGTTTTATTAATCACAAACATTTTGCTTTTTAGTTCACAGGAGAATTATAACATATGCTTAACTAAAGTTATGTGTTTCTCTCTTCTGGTTAGTGAACCATGTGTGACTGCATCCTGTCAGGGATTTCGTCTTTGTTTTCCTCTCTCTCTCTCCTTCCTACTTTCTGAATAAAAACTAAATTTAAAAAATATGAGGGGACAGGCAATTCCACTTAAAGTATAATTCATTCTTTACAATAACAAAACTGCTCAACAATGATAATAAAAGTCTGCAAAGTCTATCCTTCACATTTAGTTTAGAATTATGATCAACATCATGTGTATGTTTTGCCAGCCATTCATTTACAAATACACTATTCAATTATGCTATTCACTCTTCTAGGAATTGCTCCAAACACAATGCTTGCCAAGGTGTGCAGTGACAAGAACAAGCCCAACGGCCAATACAGACTCCCCTCCACTAGAGAGGCAGTCATGGACTTCGTCCAGAACCTCCCAGTTCGCAAAGTACAGTACACATTGCTCACACTAAAACATAAACAGAGCCTTGTGGTGTGGTGAATAATTATGGAAAGATGTTAGAATGTAATCTTGAGATTTTGTATTATTAAAGGCTGACAGATGTGGTGTAAAGTGACTAATGATGTGCTGCAGATGGGGGAAAGATGGCTGAAAGAAAATCTGTATCAATATTTAAAGCCAGTAAAAATGTTGTTTGTGTATCTTTCCAGGTTTCTGGCATAGGGAAGGTGAGTGAGAAGATGCTAAATGCTTTGGGCATCAGTAGCTGTTCTCACCTTGGTCAGCAGATGGCGTTGCTGTCGTTGTTGTTCTCGGAGACAGGCTGGCATCATTTCATGCAGGTGTCCTTGGGTGTGGGCTCCACTTATATAGCCAGGTACTTCACTATCTGTTTAATTAAACTCAACACATTTGAGAAAGAGGGATAATACTCACTGTCTTTGCATTTATACAGGCATGAAGAAAGAAAAAGCATGAGCACAGAAAGGTATGGTTTTAATGAGGCATAAATAGACACTGACATAGTTGAATTGATTTTTTTAGTGTCCAGGCTCTTAACTCCCCCTCATTTCCTCTCTTCCATTCTGTGGCACTTAATCTCTACAGGACATTTAAAGAACTGAGCAAAGCCGAGGAGCAGTTGTCTTTATGCAGGGAGCTCTGTGAAGACTTGGCAGAAGACATGAGAAAAGAAGGCCTAAAGGTTGCTTTGTTTTTCAACATAAACATAGAGGTTCTGTGCATTTCTTAAACACATCTTTAGCTACCTGTCCTTGTTACATCAACCATACATGAGGTTATGTTGTATGTTGATAGTTTTATATATATATATATATATATATATATATGTATATATTCTGACAAATCAATCAGTGATATATATGTGTATGTATATATGTGTATATATATATATATATATATATATATATATGCTGTGACATTGCTTGGATGACTCTTGCCTTAACTCTCTGCGATTGTCTCAGACTGAGCAAAGAGAAGCTAAATAAAGCAAGCATTGGGCATATTTGAACAGAAATGGACAACACCACAAAAATGGATTGAGAGAAAAGGGTTATGTTGGTAAAAAAATATTGTCTTATTCTTGGCCTACCTAGAATCACCCTGACTCCAACCCGAATCTCATACAATTACCTCAACCTGTTCATTCCTTTTCAAATCGATAGAGAAAGGACTGGATGGCTTGGCACGACCATCACCCCCCCGCCTGCGTCCCAATGTGGCCTTGATAGCTGGAGGAAATGGAGGGCCATTAAGGAGACAGCAGGGGCTACTATCAGCCTTGGAAATGTCTCCCTGGGAGATGATCACATTACTACGAAAGCGCTTTGTGGCGTGTTTCTCACAAAATGCATTCTGACAAATCAATCAGTGATATGACCAATTACACAGATTTCCACCTCTCTCCTGTTTATGGCCCTTCCATACAGTATCATTGATAATGCTTGTAATTAAGAGGTTGTTAGCAAACAGAAATGACCTTAACTGTTTTGCTTAATAGGAATTCAACTGTGTATTTTTTTCATTTTCCTAAAGGGTAAAACAGTCACACTGAAGCTTAAGAACGTGAACTTTGAGGTGAAAACCAGGGCGCTGACGCTTCCATATGCTGTTGCTACAGTGGATGACATCTTTGCTGTTGCTAAGGACCTCCTGAAAACAGAAAGAGACAACGAAAGCCCCCAGCCACTCAGACTGAGGCTCATGGGTAATTAGATATAGCAATATAACTGACATGCCAATTACTATAACTAACTTGAAATAAATCTAAATGATCTGTGACACACTGCATGTGAAAGAAATAACACTGTTGTCATTAATTTTGAAGTTTTCTCCAGATAATTTGTTTTTATGCTCGTAGGTGTAAGAATCTCTGCCTTTGTCAGTTTGGATGATAAAAAGCCCCTGCAGAAGAGCATCATTGGCTTTCTTCAGCCAGGCAAGACAGACTCTAGTGGCTCTTCCCAAGGAATGCATGAAAAGCTTGAGAAAGAGCATCTCTCCGATCACTCCTTCCAAACCTGGCCTCTTGCTCGTCTTCCCCTGGCGCAGAAGTGCCAGAGACAAGAGGAAGTTCCCTGGCGGAGTAAGCAGAGGGGGTTAGAGGGGAGCCAGACTGGTAAGGAACCCCAACAGTCTTTCTTCCAAAGGGCTCATGCCAAAAGACTGCAACTCCAGACAGTGAATGCAAGCACACAAGAGGGAGGACATAGGGAGAATGCTTCTGTGATTACTTCCACAGGCACTTATGCTCAAAAGGGTGCAGAGACATCAACACAAGTGCAAGAGAGTAACTGTACAGCCTCAGATCTCTCAGAAAATGACTTTGTTTCCCCCGTGGAGGCCCATGCATCCACATCAGGCTGTGGTGGCACAGTGTCAGAGACCCTTACCTGTCCGGTGTGTTTCAGGCAGGTGGAGACGACTGACTTGAATGTCTTTAACAAACATATAGACCAGTGTCTCAGTGATACCTCCAGAAAGCCAAACCAAAACACTGTTTCTGACACAGAGTCAGCTTTGGACCTGGACAGTGAACATAAAGAATGTGAAGTGGTTGACAAATGGAGAGGGGGGTGTGAGGTTGAAGAGGAGAAGGCAAAGAGCAGTGAAGAGTTGGAGACGAACAGAGCTGATCCTCAGGAAGACCAACGCAGCTTGAAAAACAATTCTGTTCAAATGGCTTTGTTGATCAATGGTGACAACAAAACCATGACCTCGCAACAGCCTCGGCCATGTAATGATAAAGGCCCCATCCTCATCTGCCCAGTATGTCAGCTGACCCAGGACAGTGATGACCTCATTATCTTCAACCACCACGTTGACCTCTGCCTGAACCAGGAGGTCTTACATGAGCTGGGGGGACAGGCATCCTCTCCCATGAATCCACCTCCAGTTACAAATACCAAGGCCATGGGTGGGTGTGTGTATTAAATGAGGTTGTTCAATATTTTAATATAATATTTATAATTATATTTTTTAACATTAACCCTATTCCACTTTTTTCTTTGTGTTTTGTCATTAAACCTGCAATAACTGCTTTTTTTGGCCACTTGGGGGCAGCAGAAATAAGTCGGGGCTGAGCAAGTAAAGTAAGCAATTTTCGACCACAGCTGCATTGGGTGATAATTCTCTGTAGGTTCATCACTATGAGAGACCCCTTTCACATAGTTTTCACAATGTCATTTGATACATTGCTATTATAAAGATATCAGTTATAGCAACTTTAATTATTTGTTTTGTTCGTATACTTTGGGATTCCAGGTATTTCAGAGCATGAACCTAAAGTCTGAGAATGTATCTACCTGCTGATAACAGATACCATCCTGTCAGTAAAGTCTATAAAATGTGGCTGTATGACATGACATGAGTTAACAGAAGGAATGTCTATTTGGGAGGATGCTGGTGGCCTATGACCTTGTTATTTACAGACAGTGACATTGTGTGAGAAGTTTGTATCGATTCCTACAGAGAAAAGACATCTCATTTCAGCCCATGGGCCTTCCATTGCCCTGGTCTTGGAAATGGCTAAATCACTTTCTCACCTATTCATTTCCTACAATGAACTGCACCCTGGTTTCCTCTTAAACAAGCCTGCCTCAGAAATTGCACTCTCTATATCCCTCTTAAGAGGTGCTGCAATTGTGTGCCTCCTCAGTGGATGTCATTTTTTTTTGTCAGAGAAGAGATAACGATGGAGTTGTTTTTTTTTTTTCTATCCATGTTCATGAGTGTCTGTTTCTGTTCACAGACAGAGGCCGCCTACTGCCACCGCAAGCAAGTAAAGGCAAAACCAAAAGGTGAGACTGCTTGATTACAAATTGTTGCTGCACAAAATGTTGACATGTGGTCTCTGCATATTCCATGTGCTGTAGTAAAAAGTACTATGAATTTACAATTATGTCACCAAGAGATGTTTTAATTTATAAAATGTTTTTTGTTTGTGTTCAATTCATGACTCTTAGACGGGACCCGCCTTCCTCTCCCCCTTCTAAAAAAGCTAAAGGCCTCGGTCCTTGCAACACCATCGACAAGTTCTTCAGGTGACAGTCATGGACGCAGAACGTCCTCATCTGGAGAAGCTGAGAAAGGAAGTGAAGAACCGCTCTCCCCTCCTGCCTTTGTTCTTCATGTGACAGACTCCATGGCTCAAACTGTCCTCACAATCATTGCAAGCAAAGCCATATTCAATTGTTTTTCTTCAAAAATCTGCAAGTAAGATACCTGATATAAGAAGCTAAGTATGTGCACTAATATGCCTCATTTGTTTTTTATAAGCAATATGCTAGACAAGAAATTAAAGATGACAAAAACAAATTCTGTCTAGAAAATTAATGGAAATATTTATGACCCTGTTGTCTGTCAATGCCAATTTTTATTACTCACTGAAGATAAGCTTATGACTTTGTTTTAATGTATGCTAAATTGATCATAAGGTTATTTATTAAATTCTCAGGTGCCAGTGTTAGTTTTTTAATTTATCTTCATGAAGTTATTTTATTCAGATATTTTCAGTAATTTCCAGTTGTATTTATTGTGTTTTTCAATGGTAACACTGTATATGTTTAATAATGAAGATAAGAGAATCCTTCTATCCTGTAAAGTCGAAATAAATTACTATTCTGCAGAAATTTCACTTTGGGTGATGACAAAGAATTAACATCCATTCTCTATTAATCAGACTTTTAACCAACTGACGAAACACACAATTAGACTGGTTTAAAGTAAGTTTTACTGGTTTAAGTCCTGAACCAGATAAGGAAAACACATGCTCCAGGTGAAACTGCACAGGAGCAAAAAGACTATTGTATCAGGTTGTGTGAATATGAAACACTGCTGAAAAATAGTATGTGTAACTAGTCAAACATCCCTGCACAAACAAGTTAAACCACCATTAGAGCCTTATGTTAATCATCTGTAAACATTGCACTGTGTTCACAGAAATTAAAGTTAAAAAACACTTGGTATAACATCTTCATGTTACTCAAGGCATGATATAAATGAAGCATACTCATGCCATTTACTTGTCATGTAACACAGGTGAAGTGTGACATATTCTCTGATACTATCAGCGGTCTCTTAAGGGTGTGAGCTGGTAAAGTAAACACAGACCAGCCCTCCAGTATTAAGAAAATAGTAGGAGTACACTTCCATTTCAAGGCTTGCTGTTCATTACTTGAAGACAGGAACTACATGAAACTGGATGTTTTCAGCTCTGGTGTGCTCCTGTGTCCTCCTTTGTTTTTGTTTTGCTTTAGGTGCATACATTATATGTATATTGATTTACACCAAACCCACCTTGGTTATACAAAGAGGTCATTTAAAGAGCTGCCCAATGGAGAGAAAAGCAGTGGCTTTGAGGGAGATGATCAAGAGGCATCGTCCTAAGAAGGAAGACTTAGACCCTCGAAAGTGGATGAGACAGGAGACGGTGAAGGGGTTTGCTGACTTCATACTGAACAAGCACTCGGACAACAATACAGACAACAGCTATGACAACAAAGAGATGTGTGAGTATGCAAGGAGAGCAACAACAAAATGAGAAGAGGTGGAAAATAAATACATAGTCTGTGGCTTTACAGAACATAACAATTAGAGAACATTATGGAGCAAAATGTTTCGCTGGTTTCTCTGGTTCAGGACTGAGTTTATACTGTTAGAGCTGGAGTTAATCATTAGTTGTTCATAGTGGCTGTATGCCCATAGCATAACAGTTTCTTTCCAAGAAACACACCATATTTGCACAAGGCTGAAACCTAAAACAGATACACACTCATCTTAGTTTACCTTACTGTGTGTTCCTGTTGAGGTTTGACTCAAATACCATTGCAAATGCCTCACACATCTGATTGTGTATAAAGCCGGATACATGCTGTTATGTATATTCAATAATATAGCATATATGTTGATAACCACATGTAACACCTCCCTGTCTGCTGTGTTGTGCAGTGCTTGAAGTGGAGAAGCAGTTTATGGAAGCAGCTAAGAGTAATGATGTGGAGACCATGAAGACTCTTGGAAAAGGGCTGAATGCCAATGCAAAGAATGTGGTGGGTCTAAATTGACAAACAAGCCCTCTATCTGCATCTCAGTGTATTGCATTGTATAAAATCACACAAACAGACTCAAAGGCTAATGGGATAATATACTTATTAAGCTTTTTACTTCAGCATAATAGGACTGCCCTTCACTATGCAGTAGCTGGCAAAAACAAGGAAGCTGTGCAGCTTCTTCTGCAGCGCAGGGTCAAGGTGGACCAGAAGGACAAGGTGAGAGGGGCTGAAATGTCTGCATCTCAGCAAGTTGAGCCACAGACAATGTTATATTTCAAAGTAATCACAACTTTCCATTTTGTGTTCTGTGTCTGGCAGTATGGCGTGGCACCCATTCATTTGGCTGCCTGGTTTGGCAGTTTGGAGATCCTGAAGTTATTAGTGCAGGCTGGGGCTGAACAGAAGGTTGAGAACGAGGTAAAGAAGTAGAAGAGTTTTGTTCCCCTGTTTCTCAGTAACTGACAGAGAAATAATAACCAGAAATTGTGCGATTTGTCTTTTTATTTTGTGCAACAGTTCTAAAAAACATCAACCACACATGCCTCCTCCTGAGTCCTGATTAATTCATTATCCTGAATTATCCTGGATTTTGAACTGAACATTTGTAAGCTTGTCTCACTACAAGCCTCACTGCAGACCCTCTTGTTCTTCTTTTTATATATCCTTTTGTTTCCTAATGCAACTCAAGTAAAATTTCTTTGACAATGCTGGATGATAGCTTTTTTCCTACTCAGGAAGGACTGAACATCATGCACTGTGCTGCTATCAACAACCACACTGAAATTGTAGTGTATATTGTTAATGACCTGCAGATGAAAGAACTAGACAAAGATGACCAGGTATCTATTTGACACTCATTTTTAATAAGGAAATAAATCAACTGTATAACTCACTTTCTGGGCAAATTATGTAGGACTACGAAAGTACATGCAGTAAATGTGGCTGCTTGTATCTCAATTCTTCTATCTCAGTCAGGACACCGGGCATTTGCATTGGCAGCAGAGCATGGGTGTGTTGAAATGTTAGATATGCTGATGGTGCCATACAACATGGCCACCATGAAGCCCAACAAGGTGCGTGTGGACTTGTTTATGTGTTTTAGGTTTGTGTGCATCTATTTACAATATACAGCTATTTATGCTCATGTGTGTCTGAGTGCAAAAACCTGCAAGAAAGCTCAAAGTCAAACCCTCTTTGATGTGAGTTGTTTCCCTCCCTCCCTTCTGCCAGAGAGGGGACACGCCCCTGCACTTAGCTGCCAGGAACGACCACTTGGATGCCATCCAACTGCTGCTGCAGAACTTTGATACTCGGGATGAAGTCAATGTGGTAGACAATCAGTGTAAACATCCTCTCTATCACGGTTTGGTTTGTGACAGTGTGTGCTCAGTGGCAAATCCACTGCTGGACGGTGGCTCCACTTAAGTCATTAATATACTGGTTACCATTATCTAACAAGGCAAATGTGTTCAGGCTTAAACTTCAGCTCTGACTGGAAAGTTATACTTCATGAGATTTACTTGGTGCTTCTGGTCAAAGATTCTTCTAACAGGGATCGGAGCCTAATGATGGCCATCATCTGAATTAACATGACAGTCATTACCTGTTCTTAAATAATTAAAAATGTCTTTAAAAATCTGTTAAAAGTTACTGATGCCCATCCATTTTCCTTCAGTTTAAGAGGATTGGTTGATTTCTGAATTGTACTTGGTTATAGGCCAAAAATGTTGTTATATTTTGTGAGCATAGTAGGTAATTTTAAAATTGTGGTCAACCTGAGAAAAATGTCCTGCTTCTGTTATGGTTATCTAGCACCACTGCTATATTTTTTGACGGATCTTCTCTGTTGAAGGATGGTGAGACAGCTCTGTACCAGGCTGCAGACAATGGCCAGGAAGGATGTGTCCTGACCCTGCTGGAGGCTGGCTGTGACCCCAACATCCTCACAACGGTTCTGACATTAACATTAAAACCACTGACTTGGTGCCCTGTTGTTAATGATGCATTACTGTAAAATACTTAAATGTGGTTAATCCTTTTGGCAGTAGTAAATCATGTTTTTTTGTACTGGTAGTAGGCCTACAGCTAATCCTCCTTCTCTTGCCTTTCTTGTAGGCCAAATGCAGTGCTCTCCATCCAGTTTCAGAAAGAGGGGACACGTCTCTTGTCCAACTCCTCCTAGAGTACAAAGCTCATACGGACTTTAAGAATCAGGTAAGCAAACACAAGCTAGGTGGCAGTAGAACACTCTTTCAGTAAAGTTTTTTGGTAACAGATCACACACACATCAGTTGTGCTGGATGCATAATTAATAACCATCATATTGTAGTTTTACATATTTTCTCCTAAATTAACTTTTTTTGGCTCATGTTGTGTAACAGGATATTTTTGCTCTCAGCACCTAGAGGCTCCTCTCCACCTGGCAGTGAAGAACAGTCACATCCCTGTCATCCATTCTCTGTTGACGGCTGGCTGCAACATCAATGTCACCAATAAGGTATGATCTCCCTAGTAACACAGTAAAATAAGACATTATCCAAACTATATATAATAAAATAATATGTTTCATTGCATTGTCCTGTCCCCCATACCATGAACTGTTAGAGGTCCCAGACTGCTATGCATCTTGCTGCGGAGCTGGCCAGAGTAGAAGTCGTGGAAATGCTTCTTAAAGCCGGGCTGGATCTGACACTCCGGGATAGAGTAAGAATTCTCACAAACACCATTTCTAGAGCGAACATAGTGTAGTTGCCATACAAGTTAAATTATGCTCTTGTACTTGTACATGTCCACACTTTTTTTCCAGGAGTTAATCTTGGCCAAAATCTTCAGTCAGGCCATCCAAAGGGCAAAAGACTATATATGATTAATTTAAGCCATAACAGCAGCAGGATCCATTGAAACTGTAAGAAAAATCTATTTATAAATTTGATACCTTACAGTTCTAATTAAAGTTTGTGTATTTGTGGTACATGTTGGATTCGGAGCAGCAGGGTAAGACGGCTCTGGGTGTGGCAGTCAGAGCAGACGAGGTGATTATTGTGGACATGATCATCAAAGCAGAAAGACACTATGCCTGGAGGGAGGTGAGAGATAGTGGAATAATACTTGGAACTTTTTGTATGCCATAATCCATTCTTGAGGCCTCGAAATCAATAATTGCATTCATCACAAATGATTCATTTCCTAACGTCACAATCTAGATTAATTGAATCTGCCCTGAATACTATTAAAGCATCCACAGTAAAAAATTACTCACAGCCCAGAAACATTTGACAGTCATCAATTGAATTAAGGGTATGCCTGATTCCCTTCCCTTCTTGATTTTCAAAATGTTTAACCGGCATTCATATTGCTAATCGTGTGCGAGTGTCTTTCCAATAATGTCTTTCCAGGCCTGTGCTCTCTGAGGCTTGTGGCCTTTATCAATCTGCTGATGTGATTTAATTGCCCTTTCAGGCCAACCCTGAGCCTAATGAGAGTGTTCACAGTGAGTATCCGCTAACTTTTAAACTTGACCACCGCTTGGAGACCAAGCAGCTCCGTTCAATGGCCTGGCGCTTGGCGTATGAGCTCCTGAAACCTGGAGACTGGAAAAGACTGGCAGAACACTGGGGCTTCACTACGGACCAAGTCTCGGCCATTGAGGAGCAGTGGACAGGTGTCACAACTCACACTTACTGGACAGGCTTTTGACTGTGCATTTGGCAACTTTCTGAAATACTATAACACCTAAAATATTACAGATTCAAATCCCTTAACTTAAGGGGAAAACTTGGCAATGAAAAGAATATTCTTTGATAACTTTATTTTTTCAAACAGACAGGGCCATTCCAATGCACAGCGGCAATCCATAGGCTATTTTTACTAGTTGAGTTTTTTTCCTGACTGTACAGCACTGTGTGTGTTTGTCCACAGGTCAGCACAGCTATCAAGAGCATGGGAACAGGATGCTGCTGATCTGGCTCCACGGGGAGGAGCTGGCTCAGAGGAGCCCTGCTAAAGAACTCTACCAGGGCCTCATCCTCACAGGGAACAGGAAAGCCGCAGGTATATTCAGATAACAATTTGTTCAGAACAAACAAACAAACATATAGCTGTGCTGCCTGGGGATATGTGCCAACAATTTATTACAGAAACCGTTAAATTGTCTTTCAGATAAGATTCGGATGGAGGCAGAGAGTGCCAGCAGTAAGAGCTGCAGCATTTCATGAGGGATGACCACTGCAACATATGGACAGACAAAATTAACTCCATGTTTACATAATGTTCCACTATTGATCTGTACAGGACGATAGCAGTAAAATAATTTATTTAAAAAAATAAAATAAAGACCATTAACATATGGCTTTGGTTTAGTAAAGTAAACAAGCTGTGGTGTTGGGCGGTCAGTCTCAATTGAAAACATCAGTAACACAAATATGATTTTACACATTACAGTACAGTCTCACCTGTGCATAAGGTAAAGTAAAACTATCAAAGAAACAAATGTCCATTTTGTAATTCTAAACTCTGTCCAGCTGGTAATAATTAAAAACATTTACATGTGCACCTGTGTCTAGTACTTTCCTGAGAAAAATCCTATTGTCCTAAGGGAAATTGAGCCTTTCACATTTATGAAAGGAGGCTGAAAAATGGCAATCAAATGCTCACTTCAAATGTACAGAGCAAGGGCAAATTTATTCCAAGACATCAAAAAGTAATTGAAACAAATGCCAAGGAAACTATTTCTAGGATTGTTGCATAGGATGTGTTACATATTAAATCTAGACTAGGTGAGCAACACTTTCTGTGAGATATGTGTGTGTGATCAGTCAACTACTTTGATGGAGTGTACATGGCAGGTGCTGGTGTGTGTTCTGGAGGAGCCTCTGCCTCCGGCGGAGCTGTGGCCCTGTTGGGAGGAGCGGGGAAACTTAGCAGCCGTGGCCTGACCAACAGTGAGCTGAAAGAATGAAAGAATAACAAAAGAAGACTTTCATGTTACCTTTCAGCGTCACATGCCTATACATACATGCATACATATAATAAACACATAGATAGTAAAACTTCAGTAACAGTAGTGATGCACACTGTCCCATACCTGTGTAACAGGATGATGGCGTTCAACGATCACAGAGCTCATGGGCGGAGCCACACCCATCACCTGCAGGTTACTGCGTGCAGCCTTACCAACGTCAGTACGTGCAGTGATGCGAGCCGTTACAGTCTTTGAGGGTTTTTGTTGACTGGCTGTGACAACACGACCACTGACCTAAAAAAACAACATTATTGCATCATGTATAAATGTGATTACAGTACTTCTTTTTTACTAAATTTTAGTCATTTTGTGTTGTTGGTTACCAATTTGATAACCATTTACTCAATGATATAATTACCATCATAGTTACACATAGCTGTTGTGAAGGTGGACATTGTCATTACTTGTAAGCAAGCCCCTTGTACCAGATTCAATAGATCAATATGTTTAATGCTAACCTGTTTGTGGGAACTTGCAGTTCCTCCAATGGGGAGTGAGCTGTGCACCACTGTGGGAGGGAGTACTTCTGCCCTGGACATGGGGGCACCAGAGCCCATCTGAGGAAAAGAGAAACAGGAACAGGAGTGTAATTTAGAGGAAGTGAGTCATAGTGCAGCAAATAAAAAAGACAGAAGGAATTACAAAAGCAAATTCAACGCTACTGTACAAATACTTCTGTTTTAGTTGCATCTACATGAGAACACTTGAGTGTGAAGCCTGAATTTGCGGCAATATAAAAGGTAACAACAAATAAATAAAATAAATAAAGTGAAGAAAAAGAAAATGTGACTTTTGACTTTTTATGTGAAAGAGAAATGGATTAATGGATCCAATGAGAGATTTGAGAAGAAATTGAAGTATGGCACAGAAAAACTATGGTGTGTGTATAAGTGTATGTTTTCATTAGAAACTGTGAGTGTCTCACCATATCTTCTACTTCACTGTGGGAAGGGTCCGGGTGGTCAAAGTGGACTGGGCTGAACCGTGTGGAAGAGATGGGATATGGTTGAAGTTGAGCCAATGTAGTAGAGCCAGGCTCATCCTGGGGAGGCAGAACATCTACAGAAAGAAAAACATATTAATTGAGTCAGACTCACAATATATTTTGATTCAAGCTTGTTATAGTTACAGAAAATTACTAATTTCAAAGCTGAATGTTGGACTGGAGTTTACAAATGATCTGAATCTTTCTTAATCAACTGAATCAACCGGTATCCTGTGAATGAATAGCCTAACCATCTGATATTCCCTTTTGATTGAACAATTTAACTTTCTAGGTCTCAATACAAATTATTAAAAATTGGCAATGTTATATATGATTAAATTTGAGTTGGAATGTGAATACCTTTATCATCTCCTGCTTGTTTGAAAACATGTTAACAGAGAAACTACACAGCCCTGCTTTGGCAAATTACAAAGGTGGCTGATCATTAATTATTCATAACTCCTATCAAGTCTGTGTACTTAAAAAAGTCTAAATATCACTTCATATCAATTGATTTTTAATGAGAGATTATAAAAGAGAAAATCAACTCTTGTTCAAAGCAACAGAAAATGGTACTCAATTAACAGCCAAGTTTGACAGTAACATAATGAAGTGCACTTCAGGTTGCAAGACTCATTAAACCTGTAAGCAGATGGATGAGCAGAAGACCATGCTAAAGTTCATTTGTCAGCTTCAGCAGCCTAGTCCTCAAAAATAACAAAGTAACAACAGCAGAATGGAACTGTTGCCTGATCTGACAAATCCTGACTTTTGGTGCAAAATACTGATGGCAGGGTGAGGATTTGGTGTTAACAGCACAAAACCATAGATCTATCCTGGCTGCTGTCAGTGAGACTGTGTGATGATACTGGTGTAATGCCATGAGTTTTTAGGGCTGATTAGTACTATTGTACTGTCATTTAAATGCTCCAAGAACCTAAGCACTGTTGACCTGTTGCACATCTTGTTGGCTTTGGTTTCCTGGTTTATGATAGTTATTTTTGTCTACTCAAATACCATGTATTGTCCCAAGCTCACAGCATTATCATACTACTAAATAACACTAATTACATGATTTAATAAATGTTGCAAAGGGTTATTGAACTTTCCTAGCCAATCCGTCATTGCCACGTCAAGGTTATAATAACCTGTGCATTCAGCACACCCACTGACTCATCACTCCATCAGATGAGCCAGTGAATGACTTCAAGAAAAGAACAAAGACCTCTTACACTCCACTCATTCATAAATCTACACAATTCTCAATAGCACACGGCTGCACTCTGTTGGAGAAATGGTGTCTGTCCTTTCCGATGGTTAGTTTCTGTCATGATAGCTGCACTGAATTAATACAGCACAGATGCAAGGCTAACAATGCCTTCATGGTTTATTGTATAGAGCAGGGGTCTATTTATGTAGTTATGGGGCTGACGATGATGACGATGGCAGTCCAATTTTAATGTGCTAGTTGTTTATGGATATTCTCTAAAAATAGGTTTGTGTGGTCATTCTGTTACAGACCATGCTGATCATGAACTGGAGGTTGCTCTGGCCGTCCCTCTGTGGTATGGAACATGCCAAGAGCCTCCATGTTGAGAGCACACACGCCCCTCATGAAGGCCTTCTTCATAGATTCCTCATAGCGCTCTCGCTCTATTCGTAGTCTCTGAATCTCTGCCTGGGCCTTCTCTACAGCCTCACAGTGCTGCGGAGACAGGTAGCAGAGTGCAGAAAGAATCATTTATCAGTTTATACAATACTGACTACATTACACCTAATGTTGTTCATTTTCTTGCTTTCAATCTCAGGCCTGTGATGTACCTTTGATATACATCAATACCAACAACAGTTATCCCTAATTAACTTTTATTTCTTGGTCACACTGTCTCAATCTTACATACTTGCTCTGCAGTGATTTCACTGCAATCTATTAATCAAGTTTTGTATGGCTGTTACTCACTGAGATGTTCATATTGTATGTATTTATAACAATTCACTGTAGAGACCTTTGTCTCCTATGTGCCTATGTAAGAAATGAATAAATTGTGGTAACCAGTGGTGCTTTGGTTCTGCTTCAGATGGCGCAGCTCTGTAAATGTATAATGTATCTTATTGACTACAGTGCTGTGATTCCTGTGGTAAAACACCTCAATGAAGTAGAGTCAAGTATGAATTTAGCAATGCAGCATCAGCATATACATACTGTTTCATATGTAGGTCCTTCACTGGCTTATTTACCTCTGACAGCTTGGCCTCATACTCTGTAGACAGGCGACTGCAGACCTCTTCAGCCCTTGCACGGCAAGCCCGCTCCACCTTGACCTTCCAGTGTTTCTGGATCAGAGAGTGCCACCCTAACCACACCTTCTTCTTCAGCTGCAAATTGTAGTGCTGCTGTGCTGCTTGAGCAGCATGAGCCTGGCAGGGAACCACAAGACCATGAAAATATTCACAAGGAAATAATTACACTCATAATTCATTCTTGTGCAGGTGCAGTACATTTTCTCTTGTGGTGCACTTTTTGTGTCATGGTTTAGACAAAAATATGAGTCAACTACATTCTCCATTTTAAAGAAATGACAAAAATAGATGTAATGTAAATTTATATATATATGTATGCACTTGTTAGATATGCAGTATAGTGTGAAAAGGAATGTTCATGTATGTAATTTTTTAAGAGGAGATACTTGTGTAAAATGTGGCATGTGCATGTTCAGTGTGCAGTGACATAGTGACGTATGGGTCGGTAACTCATGCAGAGACTGATCATTTGCATAAACCATTAAACGGCATTAAACTTAACCTAAAGTAATGAGTGAACTGATGATTCCAACATGGCCGTAAAATGTTACATGTTCATGTGATGTTCTTGTTCATATGATGTTCTGGTCCAACACACACACACACATTTTACTTTATTATTGTCTGTACAAAAATCAATTCTGATAAAAACAAACAAACAAACAAACAAACAAGCTATTTAACTTTTTGTTGTCTGTTGACTAAACTAGTACACATCTGTGTGCATTCTCTTAGTGTAAAAGTAGACAAGTGTGTGTGTGTGTGTGTGTGTGTGTGTGTGTGTGTGTGTGTGTGTGTATGTGTGTGAAAGTTGAAAGCTTGAAATTATACCGGAGCACAAGCAAACACAGATGCTGTGTAAATGAGGATGTAAATAAGCTCCTTTCATCAAAAACAACAAATAATAACAAATGAGTTTTCAGCCTGTGGGAAAAACCAGTATCAACAGTGTACCTCTTCTTTGGCCTCAGTGTGCTGAAGTCTCCAGTGGGTGAAGGTCCTCATCTTTTCAAGCTTTTCTTTTTGTCTGTCCAACACCTGGCTCAGGTTCACAATCACCTGAGGGAGGATACATCACAGAATGAGCATGTCAGTCAGAAAAGCAGACATAAAGTTCCTAAAAAGCATGAGAGATAGAATGTGCAAGTGAGCAAAAGATAGAGATATCGAGCTGATAGCTTAGACACGGATTAGGCCCACCCAGTCCTACACTAAAATTTCACAACAATGGCAATTACTAGAAATTAAGTCTCAGTTTGGTACTTAACCCATGTCCAAATAAATACACATGTAGTCACCTCATCTTTTCTCTGGTTGGAAGTCTCGTAGGTGTGTAGCAGCCCCTTCAGGCTGTCTAGCTCTGACTTCAGGCCAGCTGTATGGGCTGCATACCTCTCCCTCTCTTTCCTCATCTCCAGCTTGTGTTGCTCCTTGAATGCCAGCTTCCACTTCCTGAGCTCAGTCAGTACATTTGACTAATTAGGGAATAGAGGGTGGGACAGTCACAGTGTGCTCATTACATTACTTTAGTAAATATGGACATATGTACACATATCTTCAGTTGTTTTTAAATTAGACAAACAGGTGTGCCGGAGGTTTTGTCACTGACAGAAACTGCAAAATATAGGAGCCTGGCAGATTTCAGAATCAGAATCAGAAATACTTTATTGATCCCCGGGGGGGGGGAATTATACAGTACCGGTGCTCCCATTCAAAAGTAGAAAGTAGCATAAATTTAGAAATAAAAGTATGTACAAAATATAAAAATAAGAAATATAAAATAAAAATAAACACATTTACAATATTTAAATGAAAAATAAAAGTAAAAAATATATACAATAGCAATGTATATATATATATATATATATATATATATATATATATATATATATACACACACACACACACACACACACACACACACACACATATATATATACAGTCATGGAAAAAATTATTAGACCACCCTTGTTTTCTTCAATTTCTTGTTCATTTTAATGCCTGGTACCACTAAAGGTATGTTACCTGAAGAATACAATGAACACGACAAAAAATGCAGCTGATTACATAATACTTTATGTCCTATTTGACATGCTTAAGCTTAATTGTATTCCCAGGGTATATAAGAGGCCATTTCATGTCATAAGCAGCACTGCACATGCAAAGGCCTGGAGTGGTTTCCTGCTTACATTCAAGCCGTAGCACAACTCAGAAGTTGTCAGCTCTCACATAATGCCTAAAACAAAAGAATTATGTGAAGCCACAAAGGCAGCCATCTTGGCACTGCTGGAAATTGGCATGAGTGAGAGACAGGTAGCCAAAAAACTGAAGATCTCCAAGACAGCCGTTCATTACACCAAGAAAAAACAAGCCGAACATGGTACGACCAAATTGCTAGCTGGTCGAGGCAGGAAACGTCTTTCTACCCCACGAGATGACCTTGCACTGATCCATTCCTGTGTCAGGAATCGTCGTCAGACCTCCAGGGACCTTTAAAATTAGTGGGCACTGTCGAGAAATGTGACTTGTTCGGCAAGGACAGTTCGAAACCGACTTCTTGAAACTGGTCTGAAGTCACACAGGGCACGGAAGAAGCCCTTCATCAACGAAAGGCAGAGGAAGGCCCGGTTACTCTTTGCTAGGGATCACAAGGATTGGACTGTTGATGATTGGGCTAAGGTTCTCTTCAGTGATGAATCCAATTTTGACTTGATGCCCACTCCAGCCAACTTAATGGTTAGGAGGAAGCCTGGAGAAGCCTACAAACCAGA
Organism: Enoplosus armatus; assembly: GCF_043641665.1. Classification (NCBI taxonomy): domain Eukaryota; kingdom Metazoa; phylum Chordata; class Actinopteri; order Centrarchiformes; family Enoplosidae; genus Enoplosus; species Enoplosus armatus. The sequence goes on from NC_092183.1 coordinate 15,438,787, forward strand.
CTGTCTTGCCCCTACAGTAAAACATGGGGGTGGATCAGTGATGATCTGGGGTTGTTTCAGTATGGGTGGAACAGGGCAAATGCAATTGTGTGAAGGGCAAATGAACCAGGTCATGTACAGGGCTACTCTTGAAAACAGTCTTCTTCCATCAGCTGGAAAACTCTTTCCTGCCTCGAATGACTGGATTTTCCAACAAGACAATGCCCCTTGCCACAAGGCAAGGTCAGTTAAAGCCTGGATGGAGAACCAGAACATTCGAACCATGCCTTGGCCTGCTCAATCACCAGATCTAAATCCAATGGATAACCTGTGGAAAATCATCAAACTCAAAATGGAGAACCACAAGCCCAAAAACAAAGCAAATTTGTTTGAATTTGTGCAACAGGAATGGGCTGCTGTGACAGCAGAACAATGTCAGAAGCTGGTGGAGAGCATGCCAAGACGCATGGCTGCAGTCATCAAAAACAATGGTTATGCAATCAAGTACTAACTCCTGTGTGTGTCATGTGACTAAAACAGACAGAAAAGAAAACATGGAATGCCTAAAAGCACTGTTTTTGGCAGTACAATGCCAAAGCTATTGATGTAAGAACTTAAGTGATTTTGGTTATTATCAAGAAAACCATGGAAAATGGCTAGATATCAGCTCTTAAATTAAACTCTTATGAGCTATTTTTGTTGTTATCATTATATTTGTCCAAACAAATGTACCTTTAGTGGTACCAGGCATTAAAATGAACAAGAAATTGAAGAAAACAAGGGTGGTCTAATAATTTTTTCCATGACTGTATATGCTCTTTTGCCTGACCAGTACGTCATGGAGAGGATGTGAGACATTGTCCAAGATGACCCGCAGCTTGGACAGCATCCTCCTCTCTGCCACTACCGTCAGAGAATCCAGCTCCACCCCCACAACGTCACTGGCCTTGTTTATTGAGTCTGTTGGAGTCCGCCACCCTCAGCCTACTGCCCCAGCATGCAACAGCATAGAGGATAGCACTGGCCACCACATTTCATCTCAAGTCTTGTTTTGTTGAACTGCAGATTTGATTTACAGTTCTGATGTGCAGTCACATTTTAAGGAGGAACACCTCTAGCAGAGATCTAGAACAGGCTACAGAGGCTCACAAGCAACCAATTCTATCAGTCAAGAAAACTGAAAGAGTCTCAACATCCTCTACTACGGTCCATGTTTCTCCACTGCCTTTTCCTAGGTCAAACTCTACTCTTTTTATCAGCACCGCTTAGCCGGTGATTGGTTATCATCTGCCCTCCATGAATGAGCTGTACAACATCAGAACAAAAGGGCAGGAAGGACACCAACATCAAGGCACTCACCTCCTCCAAAATCAGAGACACAATTAAAAGGTCACTAGCGCCATGAAAAGTAGAGCTGTCATCCTATTCAGCAAGCCTTCCTGAGACTCCACACATTCGCTTTATAATCTCTAACCTCTTCCTCATCATTGCCTATGTACATTGTCCACAATATTTCTTACATTTAATCCATCTCAGTCTGACTGTCTCACTGCATGAGTATGGGAAATATCAATATTTTATCATGTCAATATAAAGCTACTATACAGATTTCAGTTGCTCGTACATGTGCAGTATTATACATAATATGAAACATGCAGTGCCAGTGATGTAAACATAAACTAAAAGGTAAATTTTTTTTAAGAGAACCACATTTTAGCTTTTTCCACCACGCACTATTTCAGGTTTTGTAAATTAAGTGCAGTAACACTAAAATCTGTAGGCCAGAAAAGGCATAATTCGCCTTCTAAATTGTTCTTCAATTAATGCTCTGTTGACATTGTACCACAAACTTGCACAAAACTCTTAATTATGATTAAAATACATGTTTTTCACAGTAAATGACCAATTCAGTTTCATCATTTCAATGTATGTAAGAATAAACCTGCCAGATTGGGCCTATTTTGCTGTAAACTGCTGAAGTTCAAAACACAACATTGCCATTATATTATTGTATATATATTAGATTAGTTATTGTTCAGCTCTGTCAGAACTATATATATAGCCATACGACATTATACATGGTCAGTGCTCTAGCAGACAGCAAGTAAGAGCCATTAAATTGATTGATTGTGGAAGAAGACTTCTACTGTATGAAGAAGGAGACTAACCTTCAGGTTGTTGCTCCACATGTCCAGAATGTTCTCCATCTTGCTTATATTCTCCTCTGAGATAAACATCTCTGTCACTGCAGACTCGACGGGGTCTGGGCTGTTTGGCCTTGACCTATCAGTCGCCGTCTGTAACCTGTCTGAGGGAGCGTTTGAGAGCACCGACGCCCTGCTAGATGACCGACGAGCTATGTCCTCGGCTGGAAGGAAAAGAAAAAAGAAACAAACACAGACAGAGAGAATATCATTAGAAAATGAGACAATGCAACTAGATGATCTCTGTATTTCTAAGCTTATTTGATAGTAAGAGAAATTAATATACAATTAGATATCAGACCTAACCATTTTGTTTCTTTGTATTTTTAAGTCAATTTACCATGAGAGGGTCTTAAGTGTGTGGACGGCTCAACAATCAAGGGGGAGACCTGTGATAATCTCACACTCCTGCTAGAATGCCTCCCATCTTTAGCTTCAGTGGCAATATCTGACAGAAGACAGGAGAGACAAGGGAAGGAAATCAGAGAGAGAGGGCACAATGGAAAAACAGATAAAAAGGGAATGTTGCTAAAATAAATTTTGACCTGGAATAAGCTAGTAAAATTAAAGGTAAAAGTGAAATGTAAAAGTTAGAAAACAAAAGGCAGTTTAGGAACAGAAAAGGTGATGACGGGAATGCTGAATAAGACGAGCACGGCTCCTCGTCCAGGAATGCATTTATGTCAATATCTTAATTAAATTCTGCAGGGGGAAGAGAAAGCCTGCACTCTAAAGAGCAGTACGGGCAGAGTGCCAGGAGATCATTACCAGTCTGCCGTCTGCTTTCTACATCCCTGTGCACTACTCCATGACAGTTAAAGCACTAAACCTCCAATGAAAGCTACAGTGGGAGCTGGAGCTGGGGGGGGAGACTGATGGACTGTTTAAGATGTGGGTATCGTAGGGGAAAGAGATAGGGGGTACAATCTGACAGACTGATATCATATGCATCTTGACTAGACTGGTTTAAAAGCTGAAAAAATGGGGCTGAACACATACTACATTTTTCTTCCCATGTTGTGATGCCAAATCCTTTTTGACAGCTGATCATTTGACAGGGGCAGTGTCTGGAAGGACCCAAGATACCTGCTGGGTGCTGTGATTTTGTCTCATCTTTTCTCTGGGAAGTCTGACCCTCTGCAAACAGATGTGAGGTGCTCAGCCGCTGCAAGTGAGCACTGGTGAGTTTCTCAAGTTTAGGGGTGACCACAGCATAGCGGAGGAGCTCCTCATATTCATCCTGTTGATCCATCCAACAGTTAAAAAAAAAAAAAAGACCAGTGGGATTAAATGTCTATCTATATCTATTTCAGGAACATTTACAAGTGGTATCTTATATTCATAGTTTCTTAGTTTAATAGCCATTGTTCCTGTTGGTTATAATAACATTTTAGTCATCATAGTCGATTTCAAGACCCTAATACAGCTTTACAGTGAGGGAAAGCAACACAAGTGACTAAATAGGTATTTTAACAACTTACCAGTTCAACAATATTATCTAAATCACTTACTGTGAAGTGAAACCTATGGTGAATGTTAAAGTTACTATTCAAACTGTCTGTTGCAAACGTCCATTCAATTTGTCAAAGCTGCCTCTGGCTTCAACTTCAATTGACTTGCCTTAGTTAAGTTTTACAATGCAATGGACAAATATAACCCCACCCATTTGGGTGCATTTAAGTTTGTTTTAAATTCCAAATAAGTGGTTTGGATTATTGATTGAAACTAGGTGTATGTTTAAAACGTGTATGGTTGTCTTATTGCATGTGTTTCTCAGATGTGCTACATAATTTTGATCTGATCGATGTGACTAATGCATAAAGGCCCATAAATTGTGAATGTGTTTTTTTCTTTTTTAAATAACCTGAAGCTCAGAGGAGACAGAGCTGCCCGGATCAGAGTCCTTGGGCAGAACAGGACTGGTTGGTTCCTCTTCGTCTGAGGACATCTAGACAAAGATATAGTTGGAATGGCGTTAGTTCAAGGAAACACTACCAACAGCACACGTTAGCAATGTCTGTCTTTTGCACATGGTAGTTTAGTACCAACTGTTTTTATTATTATCATTTTGATGTCGTCAGCTACAAGTTACTGTATATACAGGACACGAGGGAGCAAACTAATTATAGAGCACAGGGTTTACTGGAGAAGCTGTATGAAGGTGGTCATAGACAGAAACACATCTGTGCTTATACCGTTAACGTTACCGTCACAAAACATGCAAACTGTGTTAGCTAGCTACTTTAGCTACATTTTACAACATATTTGACACTGGTTCTTTGGTAGGCAAAATGTAAATTCGCACCTGTAAGGTTAGCTAAACGCACCATACAAAATCTTAAAAACAGCTAAACTTACAAAACAGGACGATTATGTATGCTAGTGTAACTTTCTATACAATCAAAGTTAGCCTGCGTACGTTAACGTTACATATATCAAAACAGAGACGCTTCCTTTTTGGCTGCAAAGCTGACAAACACACAACTCTATGAAGCAAGCAGTGCTGTCTCTAGGAGTAAATTATAACTATGAGGTAACGTGCCAACACAGACAGACAATTGATGTGCAGTAACAACGCTTTCAGAAATGTTTACCTTTTATATATATTCTATGTATAGGCTATCACACTTCCACGTTATTCCGTCAGTTGGAAAATGCTTGCTTTGCCGTTTCAAACCGACTGACTCTTAAACATCAGACTCTATGATTGGCTACTGTTTCCACAGTACCCTGCTAAATCGTATCTGATTGGGTACAATGTTTCCGTGGTAACGGAAACCGGAACAACGCAGAGCTCACCATTTATGATACATGAAATATAATTTTTATATATATTGAAGTATTTGTACTGTAGTATATATATAATAATAACGTAATATAATATATATAATTTCTGTGATTTTGACAATGCAGCTTATTTGTTTTACACTTATCCTGACAGCCAGTAGCAGCTCAGTGTAGCGAGTATCATGGTACTCTATGAGTCATATTAGGAGGACTTTAGTTATTAGCAGTGGTTTGACCACACGATAAGCCGACTACTGTTCACATAAATATGGCTTGATAATCCCATTAAATTATAATAAACGACGTTTAAAAGAAATAATTTCTTTCTTTTTCTTTTCAAATCTTGAGTTGGCAGTTGTGCCCATTCAAGTAGAAAACATGGTTTCTAAACTGTGTTTCATAAGTAGTCTGACATGCTGCATAGAGATTAGCTGATTAGAATTGTCATAAGGAAGCAAACTTACATGTCTAAAGAAGGTGTAAGTCCTTGGGGAAGGCCACCGCCCTGTGAACCTCCCTGCGGCCATTTCTCTGTTGTTCACTTAGGCAAATAAAACTGAATTCAGCAATGTCTTAACCTCCTGAAGACCTGGTGCTTAATAGTATTATGACACATATGTGGGATAGGCCTAACGGCTTGGCAGTCCTGGGTTGGGACAGACACTAGAGGGAAGAGACATATGGTCCCTCTCAGCTGTGGCAGGGCTGCAAGCAGTACTGTTGGACTGGAGCCTCCTCACCACCTGGCTCAGTGCTGAGAGTACTTCCCTGTCCGAAGGTGTCCTGTCAGCACTGACTTTGGTGACAGTGCGGTAACCCCCCCCCCCCCCCCCCCAACCCCCCAACAAAAAAACAATCAGTTTGATAGCTGATCAGATGATCCCAAAGTGTTGAGGTCTGACTGGTGAATCAAGGACTCATTCTGATACATTTCACGCCAAATACATATATGTAATAAACAGAAAGGTTACTTAGTGCAAGCAAGGCCTGGCAGAGACACCCCTCAGTGCACACACACACACATTTTATTATTACATGTCTTGACAGTTGATGCAGGCTATGAATTTCAGCCAGAATTGTGAGGCACAGAGGATAATCCTTGCTGCTCTGTGGGGAATGGAGGTTTCCTGTTGAATGACAGGAAGCTGTGGCTCCCACAGATTACTTATTTCCATTTCAGAGCAGATGATTCACATGTTTTGAAAGGTTTTGGTGATGTGTTCATCACAGTTTCTCTTTTAGGATGATTTTTTGTCATCCCAACTTGTTAGTTTCACTGCTTTTTTATCGTACCATTGATGTTCAAATGCTTGTCTGCTTTTGTTAAGCCTTTACAACAAGGACTGGTTAGGCACAGACAACTGCAGGGTTTCTGTTTGCTTTGTGGAAGGCCTGGCATTTTAGGCATATGTACCGTATCTGTCTTACTGGCAGCACTTTAATAGCACAATACAATAGCCAACTGTTAAGCTGGTGTAGTGCCCAGTCTCTTTTTGTGAAATGTGATGTATGGTTGTTCGTTCTAAATTACTGTTTGCACTATTGATTGCCTTCTGTTAATTGCCCATTGTGCGACTACGTTACTAAGTTACATTAAATTTAATTACTATCTCTTAAGTGTATGAAATCCATATTCTCTTTTAATACAAATCAATTACAATTAAAGAACTATATCAGCAATTACACCTGTCTTTTGACCCACATGAGTACATCCATAGATAGAATAATAAACAATAGCTTAGAACTGAGTTTAAGATACAGACAGACGATAGAGACAGACCTCCATTTTGTACCCACTCTGTATAATGTTTTCCTTTTGTTGCAGACAAATGTAATAAGCTACTGTTGATAGTGGTCGGATTAAAGCTAGTATTACTGCCTCAAACCCTTCTTTAGATCCCTTTTGTAAATTTCACCTTCCTTTCAGCAAAAGAAATGCACCTGCGTTTGTGTGTTGAAATGGGATTCAGCTCACATTCTTCTCCCATAACCTGTTCAATCTGTTCCAGGACAATAATCTAATAAAATAATAAACCATTTGACTTTCTTCCCCCTGGTATTTTAGCTCAGGTACGTTAGACTATTCAGGACCTTGCAATGATAGACAGAACAGTAATTAGGAAATAATGCTCTGCGCCGATACAAGTTGACTTTGTTATGGAACTTTTTCTTACAGTACAATACGCTCATTTTACACTGTATTTTGAATTGAAGAGATTCCAAAAATTGGTATTAAGTCCTGTTCTATTGTTTTGTTTAAGTGTAATTTCTTTGGCATTCCAATTGTGAAACTAGATTACAAACGTGGTGTAAAATTGTTTCTGCCCTTGGTTGATTTTTAGTCAGACGTGTTTACAGACAGTCATAACTCCTGAAGACAACAGCTAATGTGCTATCATCAATCGTAATGTTATCAAGCCATTTTTCTCTCATATGAGACAATGATGACCTCTCATTGAACACAATGTTGCCAGAACTCATCTTAGAGTTATTCACAGCTGCCTGCTGTTTTCAAATTAGTTTTCATTACATTTTGATGGACCAGGACTTCCCCCTTGGGCCACTCTAATCCATCACATCTCTCTATCAGTGACACCAGTGTCCTTTTGTTTTTGTTTTCAGAATGCTTGGGTACCAAATTTGGCAGCACATGAATATGTCACGGCTGCATTGTTTCCTCTCAGATAAGATATTATTAACAACCAGGTAACAGACAACAAGGCTGCATCATTTCTGACATTATTATGTAACATATCCATATAGTATATTAAATGCTGACTCCAGCATACAGTGGTCAGCCATATGAGTGCAGATGAGCAGTGGAGGCTGAGAGAGAAGATGGAGACTAAATCAGTTAGCCTGAATTTCTATCTCCAAGGCAGAAACAATTACCATCAGCGTCCACATGCATTTGTTATAATCTGGATGACGATAAGCAGCAGACAGTCTACCTCCACCTCTCTAGTCATTTCTTGAAGAAAGCTGGCACTGCAGGTACTACATCCATTTATGATACATATGAAAAAAGGAAAATTAAGAATAAGCATTTAATTCTGATATGATTCACTACAATTTATATATTTGCATATGTGTATTTAAGCATTTATGATGGTCATGCAGTCCAATGGTTTTATATTTGGTAAATTAGAACCACAAACATATACATTATGTTGTGTATATCATAGGTAAGTATGCCTTCTGTGTCATATAAAATGACATATATGTCTTACACAAAACTTAGATATCATATAACATACATGAATCTAAGTATATAAATATGTGTGAGGAGAGTAACATGCAGGAAGAGACATACTGACATTGTATGTATTAATATCAAAATGCAATGTTGTATGCTCTTATACATAGTATATAAATTGTACATATAAAAATACATAGTTCATATGTGCAAGATGAGAGGTATACCTAGCAGGGCATTGGAGGGTATGAATTGCTCGGCCAGCATGACTGTATGGGATTCCAACACTGTCACTTTCTTATTACCTACCACCAATAATATCAGGCAAGATTTACTGAATGTGGCATGGGAGTTCATTAACTTGACAGCTATTCTTCATACATGTCAGTAACCAACCTGCAAACTCATATTTATTGAATTTTCCCTGTAATAAAAATACAAGGAAAATACATGGAAATTCATGAGCATCTTTCTTGCTTGTGTGCATGTTTATTTGACAACAAAGAGAAGAGTCTTACAAGAAAAGAGAGAGAGAAAGTGTTAGCATGCGCAGTGGACTGTGTGTGTGTGTGTGTGTGTGTGTGTGTGTGTGTGAGAGGGTCATTCTACTGTCCCGTACATTAAGCTAAGTGCTCCTCAGCTCTCCAGCAGTAGTAAATGGAGTCTTATGGCTTGAGGGGGGTTTGTCTCCCAATTTTGAATCAAAAGCAGAGAGTGTCCCAAGCCCTAGGTCACTGCTTCTGTGAATCATCAAATTCAGAGGATAAAGATAGATGCCTTTCCTTTTGTTTACGTGTGTGTGTGTGTGTGTGCATGCTTTTATGTTGTGTGTATATTTGTGCGCACTGTATGCATCATTTGCAATCTTATTCAGTATCCTTTGTGGTGAATATGATGCACAACCAGTGTCAAAACCATGTCTCTGTGCTTAAACTCAGTAAGCAAATGCACAGCTGTGCTGCACTGCATTTACATTTTAAGCATTTTAACATGGAGCTATTGAGATTTGGTTTTTCTGAAAATGGGAATAAGGAATCAGATGAACAGAGTGTAATACATCAAAGAGCTTGCTGGTAGTCATTTCTGCGGTAGACCGAGTCTCACTGGTAGTGCTGGTACAGTTTGCGGGCATTAATGATGTGAATACTGAAAGGCTGAATGTCCCTGTGCTTGCATCAGTCCGTCATCTCTTTTTTTCCCCCCTCCCTCACTTTCTCTAGGAACCACTCACTGGTTTCAGAGGCGTTAGGATCTGACATAGCAGGCACACAGGCAGTCACTGTCTCACACTTCATCTAAAGAGCCTACTTATCTCTAAGAGCCTGTGTTAGGTTATGCAATTATTGTAACAGGGTTGTATAATCTTTGTGTGGTGTTCGTCAATAGTATTACTCCCTCTGTGGTCATTATTTTTTAGCATATAAAGAATGAAAGTGTTTTGCTGTGCTAAAACTGCATCTCAAGGAAAATCAAGGGCTTTACTTGCTGCACAGGCTACTTTATGTTGACAAGTTAAGCTCAGTGGAGTGTAAATGAAAAACAAAATACTATACATGAGCAAAAATTATTCTTAAACATAATATCTGAATCATAAATGTGAACCACAAGCTGTAAACAGATATATTCAAGATTGTCATAACTAAGGATGCAGCCATGTAAGTACTTATGCTGGCTTTATTAGGTGAAATAAGGAATGTAAAATTGGTAAATGTGCTTTTATGAATTCTGAAGATTGCCAGAGGTGGTACACTAGCACTGAATATGCTCATGTACAGGTGGAGTCATTATATCAACAAATTCACCTGTGCCTGTGTTCGCCTGGCATGATGCAAGGTCTACAGACCAGTATCCCTTCTGCCAATGTGTTGTCTGTTCCAGTAAAACCTTCTCATTAGGGTAAGAGTGACAGAGTGAAAACGTTGACCGTCATCTAGAATTATAGAACCAAGGTTACGTCATACGTAATTCTGTGGCAGAGGTGGGATATGCCAGCCGCTGGTACTTAAGAGACTCTGGCCTCTGAAGGAGCCTCAGTTGAGCTACTTGGAGGTTACTAGAAGTAACCTGGGACTTTCCTTGCAGGGTCATCTGAAAAACATAACGAAGGGATCACATTATACACTGGCTGTCTTGTGTTGCCAGATTGCTCCTCAGTGGAGACCATTCATCCAGATATAAACGACATGCAAGGTGAGCAGCACCTATATAAACCACTCAGTGACTGACATGGTCTCGAGCATTGTCTTAATTTGACAATGAGTGAATCTAACCCGGACTCATATGTAGGTAGTTATAATATAGGGCAGTGGTGGAGGGATGCTTGAAGTCAGTAAGAGAACAATTTCAATGTTTTTGTTCTTGTACCATGGAACACTGGGTCATGAATGTTTAGGTATATCTAATAGCTATATTTGTTTGTGTTGGTTCTGGCAGTGTGTCAGGTTTAAGGTCCCTGGAAAAACGTATTACTAATGATTAGATTAATTTACAGATCCTGTTAAGGAGAGAATTGTTTAGAATGGCCTTATTATATTGTAGAGTATTGTGTGTTTTTTTCCTTGTAACACCACAAACACGCTTTGGTCCATCATTTGCTTATTCGATGGCCAATCTATTTCTTATGGGATATTAATTCATGATTAGCTGTTGCTATTTTTGGGAAGGTTCAGTATGTGGGGCACAGTTAGGGGATATGGAAGGACATTGATGAAAATGTTTACAAATAAGTGGGGTTGTAGAGGGAAGCGTATTACTTTGAATTATGCACCGAAATTTTAATTTGCACCTGGATATTTGTAGAAGTGGCAGATGTGCACGACAAGTGGCATCGCACTCAGACCCTGAAACGCTCAGGTGTCGGTCAGCACCACGGACAGAGACGGTCGTTGAAATGCGATGTGCGGCTTCAGAGTCGACTCTGCATATCAAGGTGAAGTCCCAGACAGCTCTACTTTTATGAAAGCGGTTACGCCTGAAGTTGAAAACAGACGACTGAACGCACTGAATTGCAAAAAAGATGCTTTCACAGAATTAAGATCTAAAGAACAACCTTACAGCTCACATGTGAAGCTGTCAAAAACTTTACGATTAAGCAGCAGTTTGTCCCTTAACGGACAACTTTTGACCTGGCTCTTACCACGTAGGCTACTCAGCTACCCTAAAAGAAATGCTCGTTGTTCACATTCATACACACAGTGGGGTTCACTCATGGTGAAGGGACGAAAGCGCCGACTCGCCGACTGTAGCCTGCTTAAATGTAGACCTTTCTTATCTGTTTAGCATTCATGCGTTGCAGTGTTTCACGTCATTCAGTCACCTAACCAGATTGTTCCATCAGACGGAATTACCCGCATCACTCAATGAAGTACAATTATTGATTACCTCTGCCTCTCTCCTCCCCTCCCTCTCTCCTACCACCATCTCTCTCTTTCGCTCTCTCCTTAGCCGAAGTACTGCAGCGAGGGAGGACTGCACCGAAAAAAAAACACTGTCGTGCGCTGGCAATTACCTCTGATCCTATTCTACAGTAAAAAAAACCAAGATTTTTTCACATAAAGCGAAAGCGGAGTCTAATGCAATGGGTAACTCTCAGCTCAGTCAACTCTTCTCGCCATAAATGACGGTAAGTAATCATTACTTTTTCCCTGAAAACATGCTGACTGTGAAACACTTCCGAGTTAGAAAAATATTAGTTGTTTTAAATTATCCTAGTAGTGTTTGTTTTATTTTTATGATCAGCTATATTAGGACTTACAAAACATTTATTACGAATTATATCTCCAACTAACATGTAAGCTGGTAGACAGGGATAGATAGCTCATTATTTATTCACAAGTTTGTGTATCATTTGTTAAAAGTTGGGATGGTTTCCGGGCATGTGTGTTTTTTTCTGCGGCTGCACTAAATATGCCTACATACGCCTTCTGCAAAAGTGGACAAATTGGCATCATTAAGTGAAAGTAGGCAACAAGCATGAATTGCCTCATATAACATAGGGATGTAGAGGAGCTTCAGTTCCAGGTTCTGTACCTTTTTAATTGTGGAATTTAATATATTCGGTATTTAAAGGTGACATAAATGGCTCTGTAAATCCTTTATGTGCATCTTGGTTTAATATATATATTTAAGCAGCATGAGTCAGGTCTGTCAATGGATTTGCTTACTCGAACTGTTGTTTGTGACCTTTAAGTGGCTGTTTGGTTTATGATGATCACTGACTGGAGCTCATAGTTTACCCATCTTTTTATTCACCAGCATGTTTTTAGTGAAATACTTGTCCTTAGCAGAGTTTTGGGTTGTTGGCTGCAGACTGTGCATGCTGTAGTGCAATCCAGCCACCTGCCCCGGGGCAGTTAAAGCACTCTGCACTGCCGCCAAAAAGAGGAGAGGATGCAGGAGCAGGCAACTGACTCATCCGTGAATTGCACCTCAAGAGGCAGTGAGCGATTGACAGGCACACAGCCGGTGAACTGGAAATGTGTGGCAAAGTGCTTTGTTTGCAATCTGAGGGCTGCTGTAGTAGTCCTGCTGGGTTAACACTAAAGGCGTCCATCAATGAAAAAGTGTTAGATGAGGTAAAGTGATTGCAGGTTGCAGAATTCATTCCTTTGGCCCACTTCTCATTGATTACAAGTTTTTTTCTGCCATGGTAAACAAGAGTCTCGCTGTAATTTGGAAGGCCCCTTACCTGCATTCAATACCATCTCCATCTCATGCATCCACTGACCTGTAATTTTGTTAGTTTTCCTAAAGTTTATGCAGCATCACACAAGCTATTCTAAGAGGAAGACATTTTCTATTCCACTGTTTCACTGTTGAAAGGAAGAAAGGACTCAAAGTGCAAAGTACGCTTTGCCAGTGATGATGTAGAAGATATGACAGCTTTACAAAAAGATTCTGTCGGTGCATTTTGTTGACATGCACATGCAAGGCAGGGAACAGATATGTCATTATTTTAGGGGCCAGATAAACCCAATAGCATAGTTTAGATTACATTCAATGAATCCTTTTGTCATCCTCGTGTCTCAGAAATAGAGAGCAGGATTTCTTTCCTGAAAGGGACTGAATATGTCTTTTTTTCTGTGAATTCTTACAAACTTTGTGAATTTCAGACACATACATACACCACCACCATGCATCCCATGGAACAGTTTGATAAAATGAACAATTGATTGTAAAAAATCACCAGTAAATGTGCCACATCTCGCATCCCTAGCGTAATCTGTGTTATTGCGTCATTGTAACATAAGGTGTAAGGTCTGCACCAGACAGCGGTGGTGGCACGTTATGTTTTGTATCTGCTATGTAAGCACTGTATTGTGTCAGCAGTGAGGTCTGGCAAGGCGGGGAGACCATATGTTTACCAAGAAGATCAAACAGACATCAGCCTGATGCGAAACAGCAAAAGAGACACACTTTCCTTTCTGTAAATCTGGGATGGGAAATGTTTTTTTTTTTATCATGTACAACTCCAAAATATGTTTTCTTTCTGTCTTTACAGATGAAACATTTCATTATTTAAATAGATGGACAGTGCTGAACACATTTATCTGAACATTTTGTATCCTTCATTATTTTCATCAAGTATGGAGATTCACAATATTAATATAAACAGGGTGATCAGCTCTGCTGTTTTCATTTAGGAGCTCTGATTGTTGAAGAGAGGTGAAAGATGAGGTTTAGGTGTTTTTATCATTTAATTTTATTCTTACAACCCATTCTCTCAACCCATTTGCAGAAACAACAAATTTCCTCCTTTCTCTTGATGTTCTTTTGACCCTCCATTTATTCTATTATTAATACTAATCATACACACCCCAACTCTCTCTCGTCCTCTCCCTCTCCTCCACTCAGTCAGTAATGGCATCAGTGTTTGATGAAATCTCCTAACGCAAGACGTCCCGGGCTGGTTGTGCCTCTGCCTTCCAGATGAGGTCATGGGCTCTCCGCTTTGATGGGATTACATGCGGCTCTGCCCACTTAGAGAATGGACCTGCTCTTTCTGATGCTAATAGAACAAACCAGCCGTCAAGCCGCTGTGCTTGCGCATGTCTTTGAAAGGGCAGGACACTGACAAGTCAAACCTTGAGATTGAAAGCATTTGTGGTTCATAAACTGTAAAACTGGTTCAATGTATAATGTTGTTCAAAAATGAGAAAGAAAGGCAGAAAATTGCCACTTAAGAAAGCATTTTTGGAGATGCCACATTTGAGTTAATAATAGTTGTACTGTATAAAAAAAGAGAAACCATCAGCTGCCCCCATTGTTTTGCATCATTACTTTTTTTTGTACTGTGTAAGGGCCAATGTCTGGACTACCGGACTGCATTCAGCCAAAAAAGGCATTATTGATTTTCCTTCAAGTTCTAAAAAAAATAGTAAAGTATTTGTCTCCTCCAGCAGTTATGGGTCAAGCAACCTGAAATCCGAGGACCAGAATTGATTTTATACTTCTTATTCTAACAACCTGCCTGCCCATACCAATCTGTTTGGTGACTGCTGGACTCAAGGCAGATCGGCACCAACAATGGCATCAATCCTTCTGACAAAGCGCATTGCTTGTCGGAAACCGTTACTGTGCTGATAATTGCTTCATTATGTTTTAAGTTCTTCTGACTAAGGGTGTTCATTACCACTGTCATTATTACAATGTTATGTAGTGTGATTATTCAAATCCTTTCTTTCAAAATGCTCATTAGCAGCTTCATTACTGTGCCACTTTTGGCTAATGATTCATGATAAACAATGAAAGAGTCTGTTGAAATGGACTGAGTTGGTCAAACACACATACTGTGGATATTAACTTTTTACTTTTTTTTACATTTTACGTCTCAGCTGGATATACGGTAAAACTCCTGTGTAACTCTAATCTCGTCATTTGTCTTTATGTTCATGCACGAGGAAATTTGGGGCCAAGTGATACTTGACTTAGTGTTTTTTCAGTATTCTAAAGAGGTTGAAGGAAAGCAGGGCCGCTATCCATCATGCAGACAAGGGGTATTGCCAGAGCAAGGCCTATTTTCAGCCATTCTCACAGGTTCACAGCAACAGTACATACACTATATTAACTCTCTTTGTTCTAATTTTATAGAACAGCTACATCCTGGGACAGTGTATGGATACAGCTTCTTTATGTTCCATTACATTTCCTCGTCACCATGTTGGCTTGTTATCAGTAGAAATATATAATCAAAACGTAATGAGGTAAAGATGATACATGTAATAGAAAAAACAGGACTTGGCTGAGATGTATGATGCTGGATTTACAACTAGGGATGTGTTGACTGATATTGAGGCTTGGGTGATGACAGTAAGTTGGACTAGTGAGCTGGTTATGGTCTAAAAATGCACAAGTGATTTTAAATGGAGGAAACATTCTGACACACAGGCGTCAGAAGAAGAAGAAATAAGAGATGCTAAAGGGGAACGAGAAGCAAAAAATACAGAAGATGCAGGAGGGAGACCTTTTTTGTGGGAGTGTTGGTGGTTACCCAGTTTGATTGTGATTGCCCCCGTTGCTCGGGCTGTCTGCGCTGTCAGGGTCTCGTCAGCTGCGGTCAGGTGAGGTTGGTCGTCTGTGTGCTCGGGTGTCCTCTGAGCTTCATCATCACTGACAGCGGGCCTCACCATACACTCCATTGATTCGCTGACAGGCAGGCTCCACCAGGATACATCCGCTCTTGCTGGTGTGTCTATGAGTGTGTGCTTGTTTTAAGGAAAAAATTATGTTTGATAGCAACATGACTTGATCCTGGAAGAATAAATAGCATAAGTTCAGTGACACCACTGAACTCTGACATGCTCCTGGCAGGGTGTTAGTGTACGGAGGCATTCAAAATTAATTTTATTGTAAGATGCAGTCAATAGAGAACAAGACAAGACATGACAAGAAGCTAAAATGTTCCACTCTTAAGAAAAATTGTTTTGTAATACTATTGTAATACTAATCCAGGATTTATACAGGATAGCAATCTTCTGCAGTGGTTACTATTATACAGGACAAAGAGAAAAAAGACAAAAAGTTAGCTCCTTGCAATGTGCACCTCACCAATGAGGTGAACAACAGCTTTTGGACAAAGGACACAAACAGATTGCTAAAAAGCTGTCTTTATGAATCATCTTTACCACAATATCTGAGGCACCACCGGTGTCAATGGAGGTATTAAAAAATGATCAGTCAAAGTGTAAAGGAGTGTGCTCATAAGCACAGAAGTCATCCAATGAGCCAAAAGGGATTAGCAGAGTCACCTTGAATCAGCATTGTCATTTTGCCCAGTAAAATTGCATTATGGGAGCTGGAGCTGGCCCAGTGATTTGTGTCCTCCTGACAAGGCTTCAGTGTTCATTAGAGGATGTGGTGAGCAGCTCCTAGACACACGGGAACCGCACACACTGGACAGTTCTGACCACACACACACACACTGGACATCCCTAGACCATCTCCACCCTACTCCTAACTAGCCACTCCATCTTATCTAAAAATGTTTTATAAAAAATGAGCAATTTAGGATTTTCTCATTTAACTGACTGACTTTCACAATCATCATTCACTTTGTTTTAATAACGATTGTGTCTCCGTGCTATGACAAATTATAGAATAAACAAGCCAGAGTGAGCCTGTGGAGGCAATGTGATGATGAACTGTGGATCACAGTTTGAACGCTCACATGAAATCATGTTACATAATTTGCACAGCTAGGCTGGGGTCTCCCCCCCATCAGCACTGGCCTGCCAAGATGGGAAAGGGCTTCCCCATCCACGATGTGAGCGAGCACTCACATATGTGCATGGCATGTTTGGGTGTGAGAGACAGTGTGTCTGTTTATGTGTGCTTCTTGCAAGTATGTGTGACCCATTTTATGTGTTAAAGACACCAAAATCAGGAGCCTTAGAGAATAACTATTTCTATTTGCTGTTTCTACTATATGCCTGTGTCTGTGCATCTATCTACGTCTCCACTCATGACCACTTCTCCTTTGCACGGATTAAATATGACAGTGCCGTTCCGGTTGAATCGTCTCTCCCATTATAATAAACCATCTCTTTATTGGGGGCAAATTGATTTCGGGCAGAGCCTTGTTTATTAGCTTCTGTTTCTCAGAGCTGATCATGAGTCAGCATATTCAGCATCTCTGTTTAAAATGTTCATCTCTTCAAACCTAAGTCCAACTCATGAAATATAGAAGAAGGAGAGAGCCCATGGAAAGTGAATATTCATTTTGAATAAAAACCGAGAGCTATATTTTTTCTCACATCACTCTGAATGATTAAAAGGCCAGGGAGAATGGTGAGTGAATGATTAAAGAGGGTATGTGCTGTCAGTGGGGTGTCACCTGTTAGCCTGGGATAGTTACGAATGTAGCAGGGAGACATGAGTTACGGGCACTATCTAATGAACATTTCCCCTCTTTTACTGTCTTCCTCTTCTTCTTTTCTCTCTGATCCCTGTCCTCCCTCCTACTTGTTCTCTCTCTTTTTTTATCTGTCTGTCTCTTACCCTTCCCCCATCTCTCTCAGCCTGGCCAATGACTACCATAGCCATTGTGGGTTATCTCCTGTGGTGACTGCGGACTCAAGAGTTTTCTTCCCCTGCTGCATCTCGAGACCCTGATCTCACCATTCCTGCAATTCCCCCGCCAGCATACACTCACCCTTCTTGCCCCTCTTCCCTCTTTCTTCTACTTCTAAGTATCCTCTGAACCCCTGTGAAGACCTTCTGGTGGAGCCAGAATGGAGGACACTTACAATAACAGGACTTCCCTTGCTAAGGGGGCCAAGGACATGGCCAAAGAGGCCAAGCGGCATGCAGCAAAGAAAGTGAACAAGGTGATGGACCGTGCCACAGATGAGTACTCATCCCACCGCAACTACAGCAGATTCCAGGATGAGGAGGACGAAGATGAGGATTTCTACCGGAACCCCCCAAGGCAGGATGGAGAGGGCTACCATGACAACGAGGAGGGCTCCAGCGATGCCACAGAGGGCCACGATGATGAGGATGAGATCTACGAGGGCGAGTACCAGGGGATCCCCTCAGCAGGAGATAGGAAGCATAAGGAGGGCCAGGTGGCGCTGGGGCAACCAATGTCAGATGCCACAAGGGACCGTAAGGGGCTGGAGGAGGAGAGACAGGCTGATGAGGAGGAGCTGGCCCAACAATACGAGCTGATCATCCAGGAGTGTGGTCACGGGAGGTTCCAATGGCAGCTCTTCTTGGTGCTCGGGCTGGCACTCATGTCAGATGGGGTGGAGGTGTTCGTGGTGGGCTTTGTGCTGCCCAGTGCAGAGACAGACATGTGTGTGCCCAACTCCAGCTCGGGATGGCTAGGTAAGGGACCCTGTGTGTGTTTGAGTGTTGGTGAGTGTGCATGCATCTACTTGTGCTAGCAGGACATTTTGCAATTCCTTCAATATTAATAAAATTGAATCAATTAATTAATTCATTATTTAATTGAATTACATCAATTTAATTCAATTCATCTAAATAATGTTTTCCAAGGTTTGTTTTATTTTGCCTTGATTATAGACTTTTCATTCAGCTGTGCATTGCATTGATGGACAATAACATGTGCTTGAACACTTCATAATTGCAATATTACAAGGCAAATTTGGTATGTAACAGGAAGCCTGTGTTACAAACTGGAGGTGTGGAGTTTGAGAGATAGGCAGGGAGGGTATGACAAAAAGACACTGTTCCCTTATGGGAAATGAAAGATCCACTCTTTCGTGAGCTTGACCCATGCTGAGGCCTGAAAGTCAGGGCATCTCGACCTCTGCTGCACAGATTTGTGAAATCTGTTCCTCACAAGTTCAACAGTAGACAGACTAAATCAGGGAAGTACCCCTTTAAGTAACTAGTCAATGGTCCCCATTCTATTAAAAATGTCACATAATTTTTTTAACCTTGTTATTCCAAAAGAAACAATCTGATCAGAGAACATTTTCTAATCAGTGTGATGGATATGTTTTTGGCACAGAAGAGGAACTTTCTTGTGAAATGACAAAGGTCTGGCCGCCTGCACTTGGATGTAAAGGTGCAACTGAAAGGCATTCTATATCCTAAACAGTATACACGAAGAGTATTCTGTACATACTTTAATTGTATTTAATAAATCAGACACAACTACATCCATAATCAAACCATTTTAGTATGCAAGTATACTATCCATATAAAAATCATGGTTTGAGTATTTAGAGAGCAACTTGGACAAAAGGGCCACGCTACTACACTATTCTGTAAAACATTGTTCATCTTAAAAAATCAGATTAGTTCTGTGTGTTTGTACTTTAAGTATCACTCTTTATCCTAGTTGTGTTTCACATGGATGAGGTGTTTCGGTCCACTGGTCTCCGTGTCAGGATTAAGAGGGTAGCTAGTATTCCCTGTGTGCTCTGTGTGTTGAGCAGGAGTCCCAGCAGTCCCAATGGCTGCAGGTGTGTAATCCATCACCACGGAGCTGTGTACAGGGGCTGACTCACTGTGTCAGTACCAGAGTGGCGAGGACATCAATTCAGGCACACAGACCTTAGATACTAACTGCCACAGTGAGACATGACAATACATCAACTGCGCCGCAACATCTGATGCAAAATTGATATGGCAGGGCCTTTTTAGAGAATGGAGGTTCTGAAGTTTGAAAAAATCTGGTGAACGTTCAAAATAAGAATTTTAAACACCCTGTGATATGTAAAATATGTTATCATACTTTTACATATCATGCTTTCGATTATACACGTTTTGTTCATTTGACCATTCCAGATAACAAAAATGTAATAATTCATTCTTTAGTACGTCTTAATGACACTAAATACAGCGATTTCTCAGCTTGGAAGAATAAATATCATACCTACTTAGACATGCTAAAAGAGTTTTTTAATACATGTCCGTATGAGGTTATCACTGTTAAATCCTCACCAGATGTTGCATATGGTGCACCTTCATTTTCTGTCTCTTTCCAAGTATCCATGTAAACTCTTTTCTTCCTCTCTATCCGAGCAAAGTCCTGCAGGCATTCATGCTCTACGCTCTGCTTCTCCTTGTTCGTGACTCCATCCCTCACCCCGTCCCTCCCTCTCACCCTCCATTTTCCATGTGCCTCTCTTTTCTTCTCCCATCCTCCCCCATTCTCCTCTCCTTTCTCCTACTGATTGCCCCGAGGCTCCTCCCTGTTGAGGTGAACATGATTGGTGTGTGTGTGTGTGTGTGTGTGTGTGCGTGCATGTCTGAGCATAGCCTACATGATTACTATGACCTTGTTGGTATCCATTTGGAGTTTTCCAGAGTAATTACACTTAATTACAGCCAACAAAATGAAGTGAATTGATGTTTTACAGGTGCCATGGCAATATTTTATTGTCTTAAAGTGCAGAAATAAACAACAGCTAGTTAAATCTGTGGACGAATTATGGTGGTCTCATTTTTCATGTATTTCACATAACCTTTATTTAATCAAGCAGGACAACAAGGTTCTTATTTTGCAGTGACAGTCTTACAATACAATGTCCTCTTCATCGTGGTCTGGTGGTGGCGATAAAGAATAGCTTTCAGGGGGCACAGGGGCTAGACCACCCACCATTGCACAGACCTGGGTACAGTTTTAGCAGTGGTATCTGTGGCTTGCTATGTTCAATTTATCACAATTGGCAGGTTTAGCATGTGGGAATCCAGTGAGGGATCACACCCTTGTTGCTGCTGCACTAGTGACTCATACTGGTTGGTTGTGGCTGCAGGGATAGTGGTCTTGGATGGTAAATTTCTGATCCAAGATGGCGCTGCGGATGGCTGCCTCGGTCTGTTGGAGCGCATTGTTTTGCCTTGTTTTGTTTGTAAACTTATCTTATCTTATTTTTATTTTATTCTTATTTTACCTTTTATATTCTACGTATTTGTTATCAAAACAATAGCACCTTCAGACCACAGCAAATTCCTTGTAATGTATGTTACTTGGCAATAAACAGTTTCTAATTCTGATTCTGATTCTGATGACACTCCTAACTTAGTGCCTTCCCATGCACTTAAGAAACCAGATTACAGTCAACTTTCTGCTAGTCTATAAGATGGTTCCCAATACAGAAATTTTGAGTATTGGTGAAACTAATTTGTGTTGTGAAAAAAAACTGCACTCTCACTACAGAATCAGTCAGTCAGTCCTCTCACTGCGTATTGTATCACTATTACAGTGAAAGTAAGTAATACTTCCAAAATAAGGTCAAGGGTAAAGGAGAAATTGATTACTGACCTGACATGTTTACAGATTTACAGTAACCAGGTTACGACAAACAAGCACTGTGAGATGCAATATGTGTGATGAACAGGGGAGAGGAGTCATGGGGACAGAGGTGTGGGTGGATGGGAGCAGAGAGGTGGCAGATTGGTGGTATTCAGTACACCAACAATGTGAGGGAGCGGCTCAGCTATCATCTCAGACACAACAGACAATGGGAACGCATCACCATATCATTACTTATTTGCTCTATCTTTTCCCTGCTGAGACTCCCCTCATTTCTCCCTGTGACTCTCTCAACTTGGCTCTCCTCGTTTTCATTTAACGTCCACCTCTCCCTCTGTGCCATCGATACTTTCCCCCTCCTTTTTTGTTTCCACTCCACTTTATCCTCTTCTTATTTTCATCCTTACTTCCCTGTCTTCTGATCTCCTGTACCTTTTTTTTCTTGGGTCTCTCTTTGTGTCCCAGCTTTGAGTCTCCTCTCAAGCTCCATCTCAACAGCACTTCTCCCCCTTTGTCTCTTTTCTTTTTCCATCATTCTCCCTCTTTCTTGCTGTCTGTATGAGCCAGCTGGCAGGCTGTGTGGGGCTGTGTGGTCCAGGGGCAGCTGAGCATGGCTAAACTGCAGTCAGATCGCAGCGTCACTGCAGAGATTACACTACTTGAGTAGTGCAGCTCCACATTGTGTGGGAGAATGTGAGTGTGTGTGTGTGGGAGAAGAAGGTGGGACTGTGTGACGGGACTAAGTGTGTGTGTGTGTGTGTGTGTGTGTGTGTGTGTGTGTGTGTGTGTGTGTGTTTTGCGCGCATATGGACCAAACTTGCTGCCACCAGCAATATCAGCCACAAGTAAACCATGTCTAACTGCTCGCTCTAATCAGGGGTTCATAGCATCACTATATTTCATGTGAATTATTCACAGTCTTTAATGTAATGAAGGTTGTATCATTACTGATGCTGAGTGAGTCATTTTAAACCCTGCACTCTA
This sequence comes from Enoplosus armatus, assembly GCF_043641665.1. NCBI lineage: Eukaryota > Metazoa > Chordata > Actinopteri > Centrarchiformes > Enoplosidae > Enoplosus > Enoplosus armatus. Next base: position 15,461,165 of record NC_092183.1, read on the forward strand.
AGCTCTACAATAGGTTACTCTCATATAGATTTCATTGAAATCCTGCCCCCTCTGGTATGACTTAAATATGACAAAAAGCTTCAATCTCTTTTTCTGCGGAGGTGGCAGAAGACGGAGGCATGAATCCGATCAAACTGACACGATGTAGTACAAATGTGATTACACGCTGCTCAGTGTAAAGGGGCTGATGACAGTGGAGCAAAGAAGAAACTAAGAAAAATAAATGAGAGGGAAGCACAGAGGAGCAGAGAGGAACAGGAGTGAAGGGGGGAGAAAAGGAGGAGAAATGAGGAAGAGAAACGGGAAGCGAGCCAAGAAATTGGAAAGCAATAGGAGAGGAGACAAGCTGAGAGAAAGAGAAATGGAGGAAAGGCTTGGAAGAAAGGCACAAAAGGGGAGGAGAGCTGAGGGAAGGGGAGAGAAGATAAAATAACATCAAACGGAGAGGAGTAGAAAAATATCAAACTGGGAGAGATACCACAATGTCGCTGCAGCGCGCACCAGCCACGCTGTTGTATGATAGTATCATCATTATGAATAAAACAGGATGGGTGTTTTGCACGACGCTGAAACAGTTTGCAGTGCTAAGAGCGAAGAGCATCAAAGCATGAAATCAGAGAAGAGGTCGTGATGCAGCTCAGCGCTCCCACGGCTCTCAGGGGGCTCCTCGGGATGTGACAGGACAGAAAACACTGCACCAGGGCCTTCCCCTTCCTCCCCTCTTCCCTCTCCTTCTCTCACCCTATCTGGCAATTACTGAACTCTCCTCCCTCATTACCTTTTTCTCTCTTTTATCACCCTCCCTCCCCCCTTCATTGCTCTTCTTGTTGTTGCTCACATATTTCATCTGCTTGCATTTGTGCTTGCTCCCGTCTAAATTTTGATTTTTTTTAATCGTCCCTCCTTCATCTAGTTCCCCACTGGCCTGTTTAGCTGCATCAAAAAAGATTAAATGTATCTGTAATATTTCAATCTGTGAATTAGATTCACTTTGTGGTCCTGTGTGTGTTTGTGTGTGTATGATTGTAGCAGTGTTTTACTCCATATCTTAGAGCACTTAGAGTATGCCTGTGATTTTGCTGAATATTAACCATTCCTGGAGATGTGTTTTGACATCTCGACGGAGTGTCATAGGGCAAAACCTTTTGCTTCTGCCTGAGAGTTCTCCTGACACACTGTCATTTTCTGATGGTGCTCAGAGTCTATATGGGTCATCAAGTCCAAATTCAGCTGTGTGTCAGACTCTTATGGTGAAATGTCTGCATCAGCTGGCATTCATTCAAGGAGTTTTGCTTCCAACATGTCTAATCGGTGCTTCAGAAAGTGCACATTTCTCCTATAAAGAACCAAGACGTTACACTTCATCCCTCTGCAGTTTCAGATCCAATTTTCCTGTCTTGAAATGAGGCTGAACTGAGCTGAAGTCTATTGATTGTGTCCTTCTTCTCATTCTGCAGGCCTGAGAAAGGACCTACGTTTATAGCCCTACTCAATCAACGACAGGGCAGTACTGGGTGATGGGACGGGGTTTCATTAATCAGAATACTATGGCTGAAGCTCTTGTGCTCTTGTTATCATTTCCAATGTGTTCAGTATTGACTGATTGACTGTGGCCTGAGCATCAGCCTAATGAAATATTGAAATGTTTCATGTGTGATGTATGTTATACTGTTAAGTTGAAGTGGATTACTGAACAGAATTAGCTTTAAGTGATCACTCACTTGGAGCACAGAGGAAACAATGACGCCTGATGCACACCTTTTGCAACTAATGTTGAAATAAAATTGAGAAAAACGCAATTACATAACCACACCCCAGCAAAGGCCAAAGACCTTTAGTCCTTTTATGTATAAAAAAACATATCAGTCACTGGATAACCTTTAAAACATTGCATTATGTGAGTTGAATTATTAACTCAAAACCTAACCTTGAACAGCGCAACAGGCTTAGTCAGAACTCAGGACTGTCACATTCCACCATCACTGGATTGTCTGTTTGCTTGAAAGACATAGAAAATCCCATACAGGCTTCAAAATATTAATGTATAACTGTGAAATATACAGTAAGCACTCCCCGGGGAACCCACATGTAACTCAGCCTGTGAGACCGAAGAATGTCAGTAAAATGAAAGTCTACATGTTACCTACACACAGTAAGAGCTGTAATTTCTAAATGTTCATTTTACTTGCTTCTGTTTTTCTGAAGCCTATGAGGAACCATTCATCAGTTTGGAGTAAAATATAAAAATTCCTCTTTCTGAAAATTACAAAAATGTGAAAAATTCACATCTGGGGTAAAATTGCACTAGGGTGTTGGCCCTGACACCTTTATTTTTCTATGTAGTCTGATTTTTGTCTATATTTAAAAATGTTAATACCATGATCTCTGACAAAACTAAGACATTATATCATGTTTTCATTAAAAAAAATGAAATCAACTCATACTCTGATAATGCTATTAGCTTGTTTGTTTACAGCACAACCTAACTGCAATTAGCATTTGGATACAAAAGCGTTTGGAAGAACAAACCTTAACTTAGACATGTCTCATCAGTGTGTGAGTGCATCCGTCTCGGCAGTGTGACCGTTTCTGTGAACAAATCTTCAACCTCAGATTTTGCTGCAGTGTAGTAACTGCTTGGTTCGAGTCCAAAAGCCACCGAAAGTGGGACTGTATCACTCTGACATCACACTGAAAGTGGAGTGTGTCTCATAATCGCATTATAAAGAAATCCCTCTTGGGGTGAAAGACATAAGATTCTGCTGAAATATGTACCATAATATTCTGACACGACAGGTTAATGCCACACAAACTACCTTTTGGTCTTTTGGTGATGAGAGAGACCTCATAATGTTAAGGGATGTCTGTGTTATTTCTGAATTATATTACACCACAGGACACTACTTCCCTCTTTGCTGGTGCGGGCACTGCTGACATCATGCTCCGAGATATTGTGCAGCAAGTCGGACAGAACATCAATAAATTCATTACGTAATGGACTGTCCTGTGAGAGATGTGCTCATTAGTCAACAGTTTTATTGCTCTTATTTAAAGGGCATTAAAGAAGCAAGAATCAGAGGTTCTTTCTGTCTGTTTTGAGCCAGTATCTCTAAAAACCCCAAACCAAAAAATGGTTTATTGTTTTTAAGGAAAGTTGAGTGCTGAAACGGAAAAGGCCTCTGGATGTTTGGATGCATGACAATTAAATGGGAGGCCAGTGGGTGTTTGCCCAGGCACCGTATATCTAGCCTCTCCTTAATGAAGCAAATGTAAACTGTGCATAGACTGAAGACTTCCGTTAAATTTAGAATTGAATTTATGATACCTTCAGGCGAGTATCTAGATGGCTGCCAAATGTGACAGATAGCCGGGTTTTGACCCCTGAAGCAAGAGACTCAAACAGATATCTGCTCACAGCAGAGGAGAGGAGACCTGGCTGTAGATATTATAGAAAGGAAATGCATCCTGCTATTAAGATTATTGTAATGGGATGAACAAAGTGTCCCTACGGCTGAGTCACATCACTCCATATATGACTGCAACTTTCACATTCTCTTCTAAACCAGGTTTATCTGCGTATGTCTGGATAGGGATGAAGACAAAACATTACTGTAATATTATCTGTTTGTAAACTGTTCAGTGTTTAGCCTGGAAGAGAAACCTCAAAAAAGACATTTCTGAATGGAGAAATATCCAGCTGGAGTTGCTCTTTGCAGCAGACACTTTATGTCCATGAGGGCTTCTATTCCACACAATGCCACATGCAGTATAGACTAAAGCAGTAAAAATAGGCTCTTCTCTCCAGAGCGGAATCATGATGATCAGTGAGAGAAATCAATGCTGTTTTGTTGGAGCATTGATCCCATTTGTGATGAGAGAGATTAAAAGAGAGCAGCAGGCCCTTTTGTAAAGTCACCCCTAGTTACTGTTCACATTTGTCTCCTCATTGATCTTTTGCACACTGTATTTACTTATCAAGTGTACTGGGGCCGAGGGTTTTCCAATTGGGTGTCAGGTTCATTGTCATCAGTCAGTGCTTGAATTTCTAGGATCCAGCCAGAGTAGCAGGAATAAAATTAGCAGTCTATTTGTCCCTTTTTAAAACAACATCATCACCTCCAAGTTTATCATTCCACAGGGAGTCAGTCAGTCATAACTTCCAATTCACTGATGGACATTCAGTGATAATGAAGGCAAAAGCTTAATGTTGCTCCAAATTCTAATTTGACACTGCACCATTTGCCAGCTGAGGCACATTTGGAGGACACGATACCACTTCTTGGCTGAGAGTCAGTGTTGGGTGTCTTTGACTACTTAGTGGGAGATATTTTCAAAATGTCAAGTTCACTTTTAGTTCAATGAATTTTTTTTTTTTGGTGAATGGTGATAGTATGAGAATAAGAAAATCTGTGAAGGTTATCAGTTCAAACCTTTGGGAGTGAAAGTGTATCTTTCATAGCTGGTCTTGCCCCTGTGTCTTTGAGCAAGGCCTAATTGTTCTTTTGCTGAAATGCTTTTTTCAAAATAGTAGCTGATGCTTTGTGGGAATCTCTCTGGTGTGCAAGTCTGTAACTATATTAACAGGTTAAAGTTGCTGTAATCAATATTTTTATATTATTAATGAATCACATGATCACTTGTATGGCTTGTTTAGGCTAAAGATAATATGACACGGTGGGTTCCCAGGTCACATTCAGGTCATTTGAAAACCTAAAAGCAGTAGGCCATTGGCCTGTTTCTTTCAAAGTAATAGTTGAAAACCATGAGCTTTTTCTAAAGCTAACCAAGTAGTTTTGGCGCCTAAACCTAACAAATCTGCGACCGTTTCACAACGTTAACCATGTGTTGCAAAGGCATTCTGGCAGTACTACAGTCACAGTTTGGTTAGGTTTAGGCACCAAAAATTAAGTTGTTAGCTTTAGGAAAAGATCTTGGTTTGGGTTAAAATAATAAAACACTGTTAGCACAGTAAGTACTTTTGGAGCCTAAACCAAGCTGCAACCGTTTCACAACGTTTCATCCCCGTTTTAGAAAGACTTTCTGGCAGAAAGACCTGAAGGCAAACTTCTCCTATGTGCGTTGTGATAAGGTGAGGCTGTCTCCGTCTCTTAGGAGACCAAGGTTGTGGGAGAGCTGCACTTTGCAACAGATTCCATTAACTATACTGACTCCTCTGAATGTGACTGAAATGACATATAACGTGTCTTACGTTAACGTAGGTAAGCATAGTTCCTTCTTTAAAATCTAATATACAATAGAATCTTCACATATCTTTAGCTGGGTGAAGAATAACCTTATTTGGACACATAGGGAATCTTGTCTATCTAGTAAAGGGTTAAATACTCCTCGCCAGTAAGTAACCTTCAGAACGGGTGGCATTACACAGTGTTCACTTATACTGCTTATCTCTATTCTTCTTGATCGAGCTTCAATAAATGCGTAAGACATCCAAGTCACCTGAAACTTCTTCAATCAAACCATCACAGCGCCTTATACTTTACTGTTCTGGTTCACTCTCACTGCTCTCATAGTGTCATTTTCAGCCACAGTGGACAGCTGTTTTTTTTGTCAAAAAAGCTCTGAAAACCCTCTGTGCTGTCTGCTCAGCACTAAACAGAAAACAGACAAAGCAACTGGCTGGTGAAAACAGTTCACACAATTAGCAGCTAAAGAGCAAGATCTTGCCCTGACAGTCTGACAGGAGTGCAGACCCTTAACAGAGCTACAAGGAGAGTGAATATTGGACTTACATGTGCCAGGTGGCCAGTAACTGCCGGATGCGTCAATAGGTAACTGTAAGTTAGCCATATAAACTAAAAGGTGATAATATGTCAATGTCATTGTGTTCACAGCTTGTTTTTGCTGCCCCCCAGTGGCCAAAAAAAATCTGTATTGCATGTTTAACCCTTTATCCGGCAAGGAACCATACATGGTAACTTCATTGATCTTGATTTTCAACATAAAAACTGAATATTTTTAAAAATGTCACAAAAGTAAAAAAGTCTTGTTGTGTCCTGCAATGACACTCTAGGGTTGAAATTTTGCATTTTGACACTCTAGGGTTGAAATTTTGTATTGTAAGTATTTCAGTGAGTGCCTGATAAAGGGTTAAAGAGTGTCCCTAAAGAGCATATATCATTTTTTGAAGATCATGTGTAAAAAAGACTGTGGGAGGTGACTTATTTGTTACCTTTCAGATAAAAACTGATGAGAGGACTGGTACTAAAATAATCTCCTTTAGGTGACCAATGAGATTAACTCCCAAAATGTTTGTTTAGTCCTAGATACCAAAACATGCAACCTTATACAGACATCTGCACATGCCGAGATGAGAGGTAATGTATTGTATGTTAAGGGAAGCATAAATCAGACCCCACTCTCCCCTTATCTTTTCAGGCAGTGTTGTTTACTTGGGGATGATGGTTGGAGCGTTCTTCTGGGGAGGGATGTCTGACAAAGTGGGGCGCAGACAGTGCCTCCTCATTTGCATGTCCACGAATGGCTTCTTCGCCTTCCTGTCATCTTTTGTCCAGGGATACGGCTTATTCCTCCTTTGCCGTCTCGTCGCAGGCTTTGGGTAAGTCTGATAAAGTTGAGGTCATTCTGGGGCTGACGAGGATGGCAAGCCATCAGTTTAAATGATTTGTGAAATGTCAAGTAAAATGTTATGCTATGGCACCTCAAAATCTCCTTCTTTGGCAACAGGCTGGTCACACTATCTGAACATATAAAGTACATGTCCAGTATTAATCTCTGTGAGGAATGTATCTGTTGGCATGTCTCTGTCTCTCCTAATTATTACTCCCTTTGTTGACTTCCTCTGAATAATTGTTGAAAAAAGCTGAAAGCAATTTCCTTTAATGATTACTTAAAGCCTGTTTCTCTCTTACTGCTCTACAGAAAGTTTGTTCCTGACTTTTTTTTTTTTTTTACCATAGAACATTTACTATACATCTATCTGTCAAGCTGAATAAATTTTCATTTTCTCCAACTGCTGCAATGCAGAGCAGTAAAAACTATTAGCAGCCAATGTCTAAGATGTTATAGCCAGTGACATTCTCACTCCATGAATGAAACTTCAATATACATTCTTGCAGAAAATGAAAACTCTACTAGAGAGAGACTGTGTGTCATCCTCTTACTACATAGAAACATGGTATAGACATTGATTTATTATATCCTCTTCTAATTCAGTAATTCAGTAATTGCATCTGCATCACTCTCCCCAGAGACCTCCAGAGTAATTGAAAAGGCTGTCCAAACTGCCAATGTAACCTGTGTCTCTGAATCATGAGGAACTGGCACAGAGGAGTTTTCTGTATTATGTTTATTTGGTTTAAACAGAAAACAATAAAAAGAAACCCTATCTGAATAAAGTCTATTAGAATTTCCGTTTTTAATCAAATTACAATTTCATTGGCAATGTCTGACTTGTTCTTCAACTGGAGGAACAAAAACAGGCCACAAACTGAGGGATTAAGACAAAGCATGTAAAAGAAATCATGGCCGCAAGTATGTAAAAGATGTAAACATAAGGATTAATAAATAAAGTTTTGGCCCTGGTTTGGGCTCTCTCTGCCTCACTCTAACTAATTGTCCCATTCTCTCTTGTTCTTGCAGGATAGGAGGTGCTGTGCCCATTGTTTTCTCCTTCTTTGCAGAGGTGTTGTCCAGGGAGAAAAGAGGAGAACACCTCAGCTGGTTGTGTATGTTCTGGATGATTGGAGAGATCTATGCATCTGCTATGGCCTGGGCCATCATACCACACTATGGTGAGTTAATCAGTGAGAAAATATTATGATGTACACCCATATGGACGTGCTTAGCTTGGGATTGTGCTTAATAACAAAGAGAAAAGGCCAATCATGAGTAAACGTAACGTAAAAAAGTAATATCTAGTGAAAGCCTTAACAAGTTTAGCAACACTGATGAGAAGCTTGGCAAAGTGACTTTATGCTAAGCTCCTGACTACAGGTTACAAAACTGTAAGGCTTCCCTGTGGCTGTGGGTTGAGGTGCTAGTTTTCCCTGCCATGAGAATCAATCACTTAATAGCTCTGAGTGGCTGCAGGCTGTGAGAGGCAGAGGTTAAGAGATTAACCTACGCATGGATACCATAGAGCAGGCGCATGCTGAAAGGATGAGGGTGGGCCTGTGGGAGAGGGACAGCTGTGATTTATGACAATACTGCATTAGGTATCAGCTGCAGTCATCATGAAAAGAAACGAAAGAAAAGAAGCAAATGAGCTTTCTGCCTCTCCTCTTTTCCCACTCGCATTCTTAACACTTCTTACCTGCTTTTTTAACCTGCTCTCTCTTCCTTTTACCGCCTCCCCCCTCCTCCTATTTTGTACTCTCCCCATCTCTGTCTAACTCCGTCCTTCCTTTTATTACCTCTCCTCTCTCTCCAGTCTCTGTCTCTGCAGAGTGTTCTTCTTGATCAAGCATAATTAGGTTTTTCTCCTTGCTCTAATAGGACAAAGCTACAGCTAGAGGTGATTTATGGCCAGACCAGGCTTTAGCCAACCTGTGACGTCAGTGAGAGGGAGACAGTGTTTGTGTGTGTGTGTGTTGCTGTAAGTGGCATGGATGATGTTTTACTGGGCTGCAGCCACATACAGGTCTTCTTCAAGACAAATTTAAGGCAATAATATGTGACATTGTAAGAGATCATTTGGGTTAACACACACACACACAGAAAGGCACACGAGAACACACACACGGCATCGCTAATCATGGAGTTTCCGATAAAGGACTCAGTTTTCTTACATGTTAATCAAGGAGATGTATGCACACACTGCTGTAGACCTGCTCACATGGATGCACAGAAGCACACTGGTGAAGGACTCCCAAAACCCTCTGAAACCAGAGCGAGTCTTCATGAGGAAACTCTGCTGTCAGATCTGCTGATATTGTATTGAAGGGATGGTAGTGGCCTTACTTTGCTCTTATTCTCTCTGACACTCACTACCACTCTGCCTCTCCTTCTCAGAGAGGGAACTACGTGTCTTGCATACATACTCCAGCGCTCACCAGTGGTTTTTATGTTTTCCCTAAAGTGCTGCAGTGCTCGCAACCCGCAGCACTATGATGTGTGGGCTAAAATGCCTCCTGCAGAGATACGTTTACATCGTTCAACCAAGACATAAAGGTATCAGTGGCGGGTTATGATACAAGTGCCTCAGCACTAGTGTTTAATACACCATTAGAGCTCTCATTTATCTTCTCTGCTCGCTGACTCCTAATGTCTCCCAAAAGTCCCCTGCCTGACTTACAGCTGGGGCCCTGAAGGAGGTCTGCTCGGCACTGATCCTCATCACACTGACGGGAGAGTTTGAGGAATTTACTTGCTGCCAAGCAGGCCCACCACCAGAGTAACCTCATTAGACACTGCTCAGATCTACAGATTAAAGATTAAATACCCCCCAGTGGACTTCGCATCACTGTCAATTACTTGTAACTCCTCTACTTGTACTACTTGAAAGGCATTAAGTCGTTGGAAGGCGTAAAGTAAACCACTATGTTTCTTTAATGCTTTCTTGATCTATCTATCTATTTATCTATCTATCTATCTATCTATCTATCTATCTATCTATCTATCTATCTATCTATCTATCTATCTATCTATCTATCTATCTATCTATCTACAGTGTCTAGGCCTGGGAGTAGTGTAGCACTGCTGACTCAGCCATTCATAGTCAATTATGTACATAATCCCTGTAATGAGATTTCCAATGGCATGGGTGAAACACTAACCCTGAGGGGCAGGAAGCCACGCTACATTTCTGTCGAAAAGGCAATCGCTGCTGAACAACTCCTTCCCTCACTCCAGACGTGTACACACATTTAAACACACACACACGGAGAGAGACAGGGAAATAAATAAAGGGACTCAGAGAAAGCGGGAATACACACAGACGAGACATCTACGAAAGTCATTACTCCCACTGCCCAGCAGAAGACACTATGAGACTGAAACCCAATCATAGACTCATTGCTAATGTGTGTTGTTGTCTCACATATAATATTGTTACTCAGCACAAAAGCTGAACTTCAAACTGGCCCTTGAAAACATTGAATATATTCTGTTTATCTTGCACATTGTATTGTGTACTGTACATCAAATAATGCACCTTTAGCAGATATATATTTTAGCTTATTTCCTTTAGCAGTTTCTGCTTTACATTTTCCTTTTTTTCCCCACTGATTTCTTCTTTCTGCTGAGACATTTTCACCTCTCTGGTCTCTTCTGGTATGCATTTATACCACTTATGACAGACGCCCACCCCTCTTTGAAAATAGTTGTTTTTAGCAGTTCATATGCAATGCTTTCAAAGCTGGATTTTAATATGCTGTGAGATTAATTCCAAGCAGCCTTTTTCTGGCATAACCATTAGCGTTAACCCCCTCCCCACCCCCTGACTCCCCTCCTACGCCTGCTGATGGATAATAGTGCCATTCCCTTTGGAGCAGCATCTCCATGAGGCATGATCTGTGGAGAAACGTGGGAGGTCACGACTGACACGGCAACCCCTTTCTGGGCATCCTCCCAAAAATTCTAAAAAATAAAGTCAATGAGAGCACAAATACAGATCTGCATATACAGTACATTGTACATTTGTGATCGCATCCTGGCTGGTCGTGGCATTAGAGTATAGTATATATACTTCTTCCCTGAGTTACCATCACAAGCATTCATTTCTTCATGCACACTGCACACAATAAGCTCCTGCATATAAAAAAATGCAATGCACCAAATAATGTCATGTACTTTGAATTTAATGTCATATTTAGTGCCACCCCATGAGAAGAATTGTTTAGTTTAGTTACAAATTTTGAAAGGTAAATTTGATTATTATAAGATTTTTTATGTAATACTCTCACTCACCTTTCTCCACTGAATGCTTAAAAATTAGTGTCCTTTTGCAAAAGGAAAAGGAAAATGTATGTCTAATTTTGTATCTATATTCGTGTATTTACTTGTGTATCAGTGTGTTTGGTAGTATGCCATTATGGCATTATGTTAGTAGTGTCAGTGTCATCTACATATGGTAATTCGTGTTATTAATTTATATGCTTTTTCTCTGTCAATGCCATTTTTTTCAGTATATCTGCGTGTATGTGTGCATCTCCCTCACTTTGTGGGAGTGTATAAGTCTCAGCATGTGTGTATATGTGTGTGTGTGCCTGTGCATGTTACAATGATTAATGAGTCTGGGAGAGTGCCTGTGGGCTGAGATCAGGTGCAACAAGATTTAACTTAGCAGAAAACACTCAATTCCTTTCCTACACATTCAATTAACCCGTCCCCGTGCACTTCTCTCAGCTCCCTCTGCAGAGCCATTCATCTCTGAGCTTACACATCACTCTGCTCCGGCTGCAGAGTGCTCTCATTTAAATGCCATCTTTTATTTGCAGACCCTTTTTGTTCGCAGTATGAGATTCACACATACAGTAACATTTAGAATGAGCCTCTCAGATCAAGTGGCCCAGCCCCGCCCCATGATAAGGACATACAGTAGTATCTGCACTACATATAATATTATTTAGTCACTGCTTCCTCAAAGCATCGTTTTGAGACTCATTAAGTAATCATAATTTGCTTTTATTATGCCCCTGTGAGCTTCAAATGACGCATTGAGCATTATATAATTAATCAGTTAGATACATTGTGAATTGTGGTCTGGTCCTAGAACCAGGCAGCACCAAAAATTTACTTCATTGGTTTTGTTTGCAGAAAAATTATTATTTTTAGGATTACTTGAATGTTTTACATTACAACGAGACACTGACATGTAGCTTTATCAGCAAAACAAAGTGAATGCCATATGGAACAAATGTCCAAATATACATTTCATGAAAAAGGTGTTCAAGTCTGAATATTAACTCTGAATAACAAATAACACAAACAGGCACAAAGTGCCAAAGTATGTTAAATGCTTGTTTGTGAGGTTTCAGATTATCATGAGACAATTGTCAGACCTTCAAAGATGCCAAAAATGCTTTAGTCAGGAGTTCAAGTTTACCAAGAACAGAGCTTAAAGGAGAATGAATACTGGACTTACATTCGCCGGGTGGCTAGAAACAAGACTCCAAATAAATGCTATTGTTGCTCCGTATCTGCTGGATGTGTAAATAAGCAGCTAAGTTCACCACAACAATGGTATACAGTGTTAATATGTCAGTCATTTACAACTTGTTCCGCGGCACCCAAGTGGCCAAAAAAAGTCAGTTACAGTAAAGCTGTCTTAAGTGTACATTATTTTGCCTTTCTTTGTTGATGTAGTAGGAAATGGTGGACAGCTCTGTTTTGTCGTTGGATAATCTTGACGACATTGTTGCCATAATATTTGTGGTGTATTACGTTACATTTCAATTAGTCTCGTACTACCGATTTTAAATATATCAGGTTTGGTTTATGTACCTCACTAGACATTTATACAGCTTTAGAAAGGTACACACCACTTGCAAGAAAATGTAAATGAAGCACTCATCATGTTTTCATCAGGTATTTAAATGCATTCACTTCCTATTGTGCCATGTCATCCATCTGTATCAGACCTGACTGTCACTGGTGTTGTGTGCCGCCGTTTACAGGTTGGAGTTTCAGTATGGGTTCAGCGTACCAGTTTCACAGCTGGAGGGTGTTTGTGGTCGTCTGTGCCCTGCCCTGTGTGTGTGCTGTGGTGGCACTTACCTTCATGCCCGAAAGTCCCAGGTTCTACCTTGAGGTAATGCTATTTTTACCTAATTATTACAGCTCAAGAAATATTAATTGTTCTAATCTCTCATGAATCTTTACAGTTGCATCTTTAAGAATGGTGCCTCGTGGTGCTGTGTCATTGTCACTGTCCACACTTGTCAATTTTAAATTCATCATCTCTAGAATAATACATCAGGCGAATTGAGAGTACCTGGACATTTCCCAACAGCTGTTTAATCAGACCAAATAGTGTGAGTCATCCAAAACTCTTGGAGGAGGCCTTGTATGTGTCTGCGAAATAGAAGCCTGGAGATCCGTGACGGTAGGTTTGCTGCTGCGGGATAATTACCCTTTGAAGTAAAATGAGTCACTGTTGTCGTGACTCTCATTCTGGCCCATCTTGGAGAAATCAAAGGAATGTATTTATGTACAGTATATACGATTGTAGATGTGAGACTACTGCTGTCCCTGAGTAAGCGAGACTGGTGCTGCTCCCATTAATTAATCTCGTCTTCTCTTTTTCTCTCTCTTGCCCTCCTGTCAGGTGGGGAAGCATGATGAAGCCTGGATGATCCTCAAACAGATCCACGACACCAACATGAGAGCGCGTGGGCAACCGGAGAAAGTCTTCACCGTGAGTGTTTGTTTCTGCTGTGCGCTGTCTTGGCTGGGTTTCCTGATGCTTAAGGAAGCAAAGAGGCTTATATTCTGCCACCACTGGGACAGGTTTTAACGCTTTCACCATGCAGGATCATATCTGAATTATGAAGGTTCTGAAAGCTGTTTTGTGTCGCTCAGGCTTATTTTGCTGTGTGAGCTGCACTTTGGGAAAGCCTCTTAGTCAACACATGTTTCTTGAATTGGTCATGTACTGTAGTATGCACTGTTTACTGATTCTGATTTGATTTTTATTACAGTTATCATGTGCTTTCAATCTCGTGTGGAACTATCAAATAGAAATAAGTGAAAAACCATAATACGAGTGAGATCCATGATATTGCTTACGTAATCACAGTGATGTCAAGAAATGAAAGTACAGTAGACTACACCTATTGTATATTACGGTAATCATCATTCCCAGGTAAACAGGATCAAGATCCCCAAACAGCTGGATGAACTGGTGGAAATGGAGTCAGAGTCTGGCAACCCAGTTTCCAAGGCTTTCTTTAGGATAAAGGCTGAAATACATGGGGTAAATATTTGTCTTTTTATTTAAGCAGAAGGCTTTTGTTTTTGCTAGCCGTCCATTTTCTTTGTTATCTTGAAGCTCATTTCTGTCCACTGCCCCAACCCCAAATGTTTCTTTTGATCACATAAACTGTAACAAGTCTCTTGTCTCTCTTTAGATCTATCTGAATCTCATGAAGTGCTTCAACTACCCTATGAGAGAAAACATGATGCGACTAGCCATAGTGTGGTTCACACTGTCATTCGGGTGAGCTTCTTTCTGATGTCATTTGTGTCGCACAAAAATCAGACAAGTCTAATTTCTCTCACATAATAGCACTAGGCAGTCGTGCTTGCGGCTACATTGCATTTCTGTCAACTTGATCTCTCTGCTGTGCAGAAGTTGCATGGTCTCCAAATCAATCACAGTCTGGGGATCAATACTGGTCCATTGGTGTCTCAGTGGGAGCAGAGATAGCAGTGAAAGCAGCCAGAGATTAAAAAACACCCCAAAAACACTCAAATCAAACAGAAACCACAAGTGTCTCTTTGCCTTCTACTGTGTCTGTCTGCCTCTCTGCTTGTGTCTGACTGCACATTTAAGAGTGTATCTGTCCATGTTTTTGTTAGATCCCAGTCTAAAATCAGCATTCTTTGGCTGATCAATTGATTCTTGATATCCTGATATGACTGTGTCCTTCTGCTTCCAGGTATTATGGACTGTCAGTCTGGTTCCCTGATGTCATCAAACACCTTCAGGCAGATGACTACGCCTCCAAAGTGAAGATCCACAACAATGAACGCATTGAGGACTTCACCTTCAACTTCACCCTAGAGAACCAGATACACAAAAATGGTCTCTTCATCAATGACCGGTAGGACAAGTCAACTTACTGGCAGGATTAGCGGATATAAAACACATAGATAATTAAGTTCATAATGTTAATCACAGAGTTCTTATAATTAAACATGAACATATTTATACAATACAAACAGGAAAATGGCTAGATGTTACTGCTTTGCAGTTAAATTGATACTAAACTATAATTATTATACTGTGATAAAAGCAGAATGTAACTGTGCCTCTTCAGATTCATCAATATGAAGCTGAAGTCTGTCACCTTCATTGACTCGACCTTTCGTAACTGCTACTTTGACGATGTGACATCGGTGGGCTCCTTCTTCCGTAACTGTACTTTCATTGATGCCTTCTTCTTCAACACAGGTGAGATATTGAGATTAAGATTCTTAAACTCTTACTTTGACATGAATACACAGCTAGGGTGGTATGTTTTGTCATTTATGGTTCTCAGATTCCTCAGATTCCTCCGATGTAAATGTGTCATGGTGATAAAGAACATTTTCAAACATCTGTGAGACAAGTTAACAATATACTGCATAGTGATCGGCTCTGTTTTATTATTTCCAAACTGTGATATTTTTGGTGTTGTTGTATTTTTTGGGCAGACATCGACGACTCCAAGTTGATCGACGGCACAGAGGTGATCAACAGCACATTCACCCACAACAAGATGGGATGCCAGATGACATTTGATGATGACTACAGTGCCTATTGGGTTTACTTCATCAACTTCCTGGGGACCCTGGCTGTTTTGCCTGGCAACATTGTGTCGGCCCTTCTCATGGACAAAATTGGGCGTCTGTCCATGTTAGGTAAGAATGGAGGGAAAGAGTGTGGTCCAAGTTTATGTGGGCACTTCCGTTATTGGTTTTCACATTGACTGTAGGATGTTGAAATTATCCATATTATGGATGTGGCATCCATCATTGAGTGTGAGAGGCAATTCTGATTATGCCCTATAATTTAGTTGACAGTCAACTCTTGCTCCTTCACTCTTGCTCTCTGTGTGTTTGTATGTCCATCAGGGGGCTCTATGGTCCTTTCGGGCATCAGCTGTTTCTTCCTGTGGTTCGGCACCAGTGAGTCCATGATGATTTTCATGTTGTGCCTTTACAACGGCCTGAGCATCTCTGCCTGGAACTCCCTGGATGTGGTCACAACTGAGTCATTCCCTACTGTCAGGAGGTGAGGCGACAAACAGTAGATGAGTACATAGCATAGAGTTACATATAATGGACAGACACACATAAAATAACAGACGTGATTCAGTCAACTTTAACATATTTCTCTCTCTTCTCTACCTTTTACCTCCTCCTGTCCTTGATTTTTTTCTCCCCAGAGGAACAGGCTTTGGGTTCTGCAACGCTCTATGTAAGCTGGCTGCAGTCTTGGGGAACCTGATTTTTGGTTCTCTCGTTGGCATCACAAAGGCCATTCCCATCCTCATGGCCTCATCTGTGCTCGTCGGAGGAGGCCTGGTTGCTCTCCGGTTGCCTGACACCAGGGCAAATGTCCTCATGTAACACTAGCTTTGCGTTCCTCAGCTGGGATAAAACCTGGATAAAACCTGGGTGAATCCGAGAGGAAGCCCAGGAGTGTTGAGCAAGGAGTGCAAATGGCTTGGTTCACACATATCTTAACACTATTAATCACATTACGCAAATGTACCGTAGGTAAAGCTGGATAATGACCCACTTTTTCCCAATGTGTTTTACTTTTAGCATACAAATCAAAACTGTTACATTCCTCGTCAGTCAATAATAAGCTCAGCCATTTTGTGAATGTATTGTCTGGAGATTTCACATGAAAGAGCTGAGAGTTTGCACAGGTTTTGGTTGTTGGAGTTTTGTTCAGTGACTGGTTGCACCTTCCAGCTGCAGCCATAACCTTGTGTGGAGTCACTGCATGGTTATACCTCAAGGCTTTTAATATTGATATGGTCTTATTAAGACAAGCCAGATGGGGAGAAAAGTGAAAAACAAGCTGTAATGAGCACAGCCAACCTGCTGTGTGACAACGTAGGGAATAGATGATCAGACAGAGCGGTCACACGACACAGCTGTATGACAGCTGGCTTGCCCACATACACAGGACATGTTGTAGACAGAGTGCAAAAGTCAACATACACAAACATAAATACATAAAAAGCCACACATAGATACACTTTATGTGCAAATACATGTCTAAAAATAGACAGATATATCTGCACTTTTCCCCCACTCTACACTTGCACCGTCCTGTACACACAATACTGTATTTTGCTCAACATGACATTTGCTCAGACATCTGCAACCTTTTCAAAGTAGATAATTCACGTAGGACACCAAGCCCTTTGCATTACCTACCAAACCAAGAATCAAAAAGGCCATATTGAAAAACTGTATTTTCTTGTACAAGTAATTTTATGGTATGTTGAATCTGAGGCTGCTAATTTTATTTTCTGCTGTGTTCTTGTGGAAGTTGGAATGATGAATTATTCATTTTATCCAAATGTTGTTACTCCAAGTCCCTAGTTCCATGAGTTGTGTTATTGTTCAAAGGCTCTCTGATGAGCTCTCCCTCTGATTTAGCTTTGTGTTGGATCTTGCTTGTGGCAGTGATGTTTATAATGAAATGTCATTCTGCTTCCTTTTAAAAATACTGAATGGCCTTTTTTAAATGTGCCTCTCCTTAACTGGAGCAGTCTGCCCATAGTCATGTGGTGTCCAAAGGTTATATGGAACAGACAGACAGCAACAGATTAAATAGATAAAAGATATCATGGCATTTTTGTGTATATATGTGACATATGTGGCCAATACAGTATTAGGGTCTAAACCTCATATCTTTTGTTAAACATCCCTATTTTGATAAAACTTTTATTTTTGTGAGATACGCCACCTCCTCCCGAACATCAAATTGTTACTACAGGCAACAATGAATCATAATATGATGAAATTGTGTAAGTTACCGTGCATGACTACAAAGTAATAATGTAAATAACAACCACCTCTTTATGAGAGCTAATTGGTGTCACCCTTGATGAAAATGTCTCCTAAGGAAACCTTTTGGTTTTTTTGAGTTTGTATCTTAAATCATCTGGGAAAAATCAAACTGGGTGATACATTTGCGCTCTGTCATTTGTTGTGATTTACCAAGATTTTTATCTAAAATCAAATTTTGCCATAATCCCACACTTGAAAATATAACCTACCTTATAATAGTATTATTATTATGTTTCTCGTCTTTCAACATCAATGCATAAAGATAATGAGATCATGTTGCTATTGTCAAAATGTTAAAATACCTCTAAAAATTAAAATGGACATTTTCAGCTATTTATAACATAACAATTCAGTTGTTCTCAGTCTTGTTTAATTTGTGCCTGTGGATTGTATTTTCTGTGGCTAACAGCCTGCGTCCTCCTGCTTTTCTCTGTATTTGTGGTATCTGTGATTGCAGCGTAGAGGTAGTTTGCCCTTGCACTGCAGTTGTCTCTGTCAAGGCTACTCAAGAAAAAAGAAAAAACACAGGCTTCCAAAGTGGTACTGTACGTGTGCATTTGTTTCCATGGACCCAACTTTTTCTCAGATTTTGTAAAATCAGTTGGAAATACATGATGAAGTGTGCTGCTATTGCGCAACAGTTATTTTTTGATCATATAATTCAATATTTTTGAAAGAAAAGTATGGCATACAGATTCTGAATAAATGCACTGATATAAAAAGTCAGTCCAACGCTGCTGACTGTTGTCAGTGGATAGAACAACAGAAGGATTGAACTGTATGGTTCTGGATGTGTTAAAACCTTAATTAGTGGCAGATCTACCTGTTGTGTTATATTGGAGAGAAATTATATTACCTGTTATGTTTGAGGTATTTGAAGTATTGCTTATATGTACTGTATTTATGTGTGTGCGTGCGTGTGTGTGTATAAGAGCGAGTACTGTATGTGTGTGTGGGCCTGCGTATGGATGCATGAGTGTAAATAATGTACATATCAAAGCTGATATTGGTGGACTTCTGGGTTATATGTGTAAAAGCTCCTTGATCGACTCACGTGTCTCCTGCTTTGTCGAAGCGGTAACTCCATCTACTGTATCTCTGGTGTACATCTCTGTGTGTCCTTGGCTTTAAGCCCCTATTCACCTGCTACTCTGTGTGTGTGTGTATGTGTGTGTGTGTGTGTGTACAAACTTGCATGTATGTAAGAAAACTTCTGTTCTTTTGTGCTCAACTTTGTGTTCTTACTGTAAATTCTTCTGGCAGAAAATTATGGCAATATTCTGATTTTTGTTGAGGAAAAATGTGAATGTATCACTCTTGTAACTTCTGTTCATCCATTTTATGGAGGTAATCAAATGTATGTGGAGAATAAAGTTGTGTATATTATTGTGAAGGGCCTGCCGGTCAAAGGATGACTGTGCTGTATGTTCAGAGGTCCATAAGTGTGAAAATATGTGAAGAAATATTTGCCAAATGATGCCCTGTGAATAATGTTAGAAACTGGAAAGGCAGGGATTGCAGACCGTGTGGCTTTTGAACATATATACAATAAAAGCTATGTTCTCTAGCAAATTATGCTGTGCTTTTATTTTACAACCCTTATCTCACCCCTAATAAAATGAATGTCCATGCTCTTGATATATTACATTATTACACTTACCTATAGACATTTGCACCAAGACTGAGTCCTAATTTTGCATTAATGTCTAACAAACACACAATCTTGGGGAGACATGATGCAAACACAGACCTGCATTGTAAACATTTCCTTTTGTTCAATTAGCTTATTTGCATGTGTTATTTGGGTACTTACATACAAACATACAAAATAAACTTAGTTGTCAGTTTATTAGGCACCTAACTAACACTATTGCAGTGTAATGAAAAGTGTAATATAAAACAATGTAATATAAAATAGCCCTGCAATAAATCCTGTCTTTATGAAGGTTATAATGTTATAGAGAACTTTATGGTCATTGTGGAGGCTGTAGTTTATGGTGCTGTTGAATTGTGATGTACAATACTGTCTATTCTCAAATTTTTAGTATACCTGAACATAAATGAGCTAGACAAAATATTAGAAACACATACAACGTATGTGGCTGTGTTCCCTATGACTATGGCTATGGTCCACCATGGTGAATGTTCCATTCATAATCTCAAACTAATGCTGCCACCTAGTGGATGGATATAGGTATTGTAATTATTAACTGACTAAAAAATGATTTTAACACTGTAGGTTCATTGATGCGGATTTTTAAACTCACTTGATTCCAGTATTTGTAGAATATGTTGATGTAAATGTCATTTATTTAAAAAAAAAAATTTAGGTGGCCTTTAGCATAAGAACATGTGGGGCTATTCTCAGTTCATGATATATTTTTCGAAATGTTTTCTGTGTTTTTGGCCACTATCTTTGCCGTTATTCTTGAAACAAATGACCTATATGTAACTGGTAGTATTTTATTTCAGGGGTTTTTGGAGACAAAAAAAGGACATGCTGAGGTGAGGTTTATAAGGCAAGGCAAGCTTATCTACATGGCACCTTTCAAGAACATGCCAACTCAAAGGGCTTTACATAAGACATAAAAGGGCATTAAGACAAGATATAAAAGAAACACATGTAAATAAGATTTATACAGAAGAATAAAGTTACAGCACAGCCACAAGGTATGAATACAGTAATGTAAAGGTTTACCATTTTTACCATTTACCATTTTCCCCAGTGGCAGTGAATGCAGCATGTGCAGCATGTGCCACCTTTTGACCAGCAGGTGGCGCAAGGTGCTAAATCTCCATCTCCAGTCCCGTCAATCATTTCACTTCAGAGCGTTGCGGGGGCAAGATATCACCAACACTTTGTTCAGGAGTCACGCCAAAGCAGCGCACACCATGGGGATTGTCTGCCGCAAGTGACAGTTGGCGCTTTCATGAAACTTTTGAAGACCGTTGTGCCCCATTTTCGAAATTTTTTCACCAGTTAGCTACACCAGTTATTTTATTCATATCAATATATCCTGAGAGGCGCGGCATATTGCTGGCTGGCGGCTAGCTTGTAGGCTGAAGTTATTTCCAGTTCAGACGAGTTCACAAGTGGAGGAAACGACGCAAGATGTACCATGAAGAAACCGCAACTTTACAAAAGCCACGCTATGGGAGTAAGTAACACGTTTTCTAACAGGTTTTAAGCTATCACAGCGTTAACTGCTGTCTTTGCTTGGTTATGAGGGACAGAGGATGAGTAACGTTACAAGCTGACGTAAGGTGCCATCACAGGGATGTTTGATGAGCAGCAGGTGGTTCAGCAACACCAGGCTCCACTACACCTTCAGTAGGTGTGGCAATCCCTGACAATATGGCAAAAAAATAAATGAAGTATGGTCTGAGGAGAACGAGAGTGAACAAACTGTCAATGACAGGTTTTTAATTCACATCCTGGTTGTTAAATTAAAGCTGTACACTTGGTAAGTTCAGGGCCCAGGCTATACTCTAGATGTTGGGGTAAGGGAGCTGCACACCACAAATTTAACTCATTTTGATTTCTACTTTTCCTTCAAATTACCCCCAACCGCCCCACAGTGATTTTTTATCTATTTATTTAATGGTGCTAGCAAGCATATCAGCCTGTCTACACATAAGGCATTTTCTCATAGGTTAACCATTAACTTTTGATTTTGCTGCTGGTGAGAAACCTAGAACTGACTCCATGAGTATGTCAAGATTGTAACTGAGCCAACTGATAAAAAAACAACAACAAAAAACACACCTAAAGTCTGCAAAATACTTTCCCCAAGTCAGAGTTTACTGTATGTATCTTGTCTCTGTGGGCAAAGTACAACTTTGAGAGATAACACCAATCAATTATGTCATCAATGCAATCTTTTTTGTCTTTGACTTGGCCCATTGTATTTCATTGACCAACTCTGTCTTGCTCTGCATACAGGCCACCCTAGCTTCAGTGTTTGTTGATAGATGTTTTGCTACTGAGGTGTGTCTCTAGAAAAAATAGCACAAATAACTGGTTTAAACTAAATAAAAAGCAGTTTGTTGCAAAGACCGTGAGATAGAGTAGTCTAAAATCCAACGAGCTGTCTTTAATTTGTTGGCTTTGTCTTTGTGTGAAACAGGTTACATTTTTCCAAAGTAAGGCCTTGCATGCCATTCAACTTGCAAGTGCTGTAATGGGACCAAAGCAAAGTAATTCCCTGGAATTTATTTAAATAACTCAATGGATTTGCCAGTGAAATGGACCAAAAGCAAAGTTGGTCTTGATTTGTAGTTCCCGTTGGACCCCCTTCAAAATGTTCAGTAGAATAACCCTGTGGCCAAACAAAAGCATGAGTCATAATCATAGACCCTGTAACTCAGGTCTGGTGATCCTGTGACACACAAAGGCAACAAATTCATCCTGAGGGTTATATATATAACACTCGGTGCAAGAGTGCAGACAGGCTCTTCCAGGAAGTGTGTGAGTGAGTAAGTAGGGTTAGTGTGTAATGGCTGCACTGGGGTTGCTCTGCCGTGTTCTTACATATTTGCATCCATGTCAACTGCACAGCTGGGCCACTGATCTATGATTGGATGTCTGGATACTGTGCTCGTGAGGGTTCAGGGCATTTCACCCAAGAGGCTGGACACCCCATTTTGTGTGTGTGTGTGTGTGTGTGTATATGCAAGTGTTTGGCCTGTGTCTCTTCTCACATGTGACTGTTATAGGTCAAGCCTCTATTGAGACCTAGTGAACGGATGTCTATGCAGGTGGCTGAGGAATAGTCAGAATTTAGTGCTTGAGAGGTTTAAAAGATTCAATCCAGCCCCATAGAGGCTAGATTGAATAGAATGTACTTTTATCTTCCTGTGGGGAAAATTGTTTTTTGAACACAATAAATAAAATAATAACAATTCATAGACGCCACAAATGACATTATAGCACAGAGTAATTGAAGCACGGCATTCTAGGTAAGAATTACAAATCTACAACTTTGATGGATTGCAATATCGTAAATAGCTGAATTGGCTCCATTTTTTAAAGTTATTTTAAACTGGCGTCAACTGAGAAATATTTTTCCCTCCTCTTGGGCATTTTAATTCGATTTTTTTAGGCTAATCAATTAACAGGTTTAACCAGTTTAAGTAAGCATCATTAGAGGTAGTAATATTCATGTAGCCCTTGCACAGGAGATAGACAGACTCTGATATGTTTTTATCCATATACAGTATATAGGCTATTTCAGTCTTACTTGATGGCCTACACCCTAATAAAGATGGGATAAACCATAAAAACCATGCTAGTCAGTCGCTATGTTCAGACCAAAGACATGGTGTTTGGTTCAGTGGGAGAAAGCTGTGTTCTTAAACTGAGCCCCCGGCTCTGAGATTGTCCCTTCACTCAGCCAGAAATAAAGAGATTTGGTTGGATTAGAGCGGGGTAAGAAGCATTGGGGGGAGGAGATCTCATTAAGCTTCAGGTAAAGGTCAACTCTCAGCAGAAGTCACTTGTCAGTCTGGCACCCCACTAAGGCCACTTTGACATGGCCATTTCCTCACGGGTTCACTAGAGCGTGGGATGTGGTACAGTGTCCGAGGGGCTCTCAAGTTCCCAACAGTCAAAATAACCTTTTCTTTAACAAGAATTATCTCAGTGTTTACGGTCTGGTTGCAGTTGTATTAATGTATGTTTCATAAGATGTATAAGATGAACTTTCACACTAAAGTTAGAAATACATCTGTTGTACAGTACATATACTGCTCGTGTCAGTGTCAGTACAGTTCCCCTAAAACTTATACTATACTGCACTTTTAATGTCAGTCTAGTAGAACAGAGCTCATGCTTTGAACATCTTTTTGTGTGGTTTTGTTCACATTTTTCATATTGTAACATATCGATATCAGAAAATGTACTTGTTACTATCATGATAATGATTTTGCCCAGCCCTACTTTAACTGTAATCATGTGTAATTAAGACCAATAAGAAAGCACAATACAGTATGTTGAATAATGAAAAATTATATTGAATTTGCCTGTCTTTTCCAGCCATTCAGGATGATGAGAGGCTGTCAGCGGAGGAAATGGATGAGAGGAGACGACAGAACATCGCCTACGAGTACCTGTGTCACCTGGAGGAGGCCAAACGGTAAGGCGGGAGGAGGCCTGACAAGAAGGCGGGAGGCGATGAAGGCAAAGACCTTGAAGATAAGAGGAGCTTAATGGCACATGCTGATTAAAGGCACTTTCCTTTAATTGTTTGCTCTGCCACTACATTGGGTGTGTTCTTGGGCCAGACATTAGGTTTGTTTAATGTTTAATTATGTAGAACAATTCTGTGTGTTTAATGAACATGTAGATATAAAAACAGCAGGGAGGAGTTAATTAAGCCATGGAGAGAAAGTGAGGGGTATATGATCGATAAGGGAGCAAAGCAGTGTGGTTAAATAATTTTTGCAGTAGCGTGGAGCTGTAATGACAGATAAAGGCCGAATCAGCATGCACGTGAGATGATGACACGGAGCTGTAAGCATTCATGAGAACATGTGTGATTAAGACAGGGGAGGTGCTGACTTAGTGGAAAGAGTGGCTCTCTTTCCACTGTGCCCTTTACCTCACTGATCGCTGAAATAATCAAATAAAACCTAAGAATAATAGCTAGAAGCTTTTTTTAAGTCAATATAAACCTGATGAAGACTCTTTCTTGTGCGGTGCCTGAGCAAAGCTAAAGGTAAACCACTTCCTGTCTTCTTCACAAGGGCATCCATCTGAACAGGAAGGAACAGGAAGTGTAAGCATGCCTCTTTTAACACACTGATTTTGTGACAACTCTATCCAGTCACAGAGAGATTGATTTCCAGGATTGATTATTGACACTTAAACCTACTGTAGCATTCTGTAGCCTAGTGGTGATTCAGCAATCATGCTTCTTGTTGGAACACTCTTTATGTATGAGTGTGTGCAGCCTCATCATTTCATCAAGTTATTGTTTGACAACTAAACCTGCACTTTGGCTCAGTAAAGACTATTTGAATAGCCTACATTGTCTGCCTATGTCAAAGAAAAGAAAAATGGGTGTAAGGGTCTACAAGGGCAGGTAGCTAGACTAAGCACACCCACGTGAATTGGGCCACAGATTATGACACACTTTCTTGAAAAAAACTTTAAGGAACAGATGCTTTCGTAACTCTTCAACCTCAAAATGACCACTATTTAACACTCTCACACACATGCATACTCACACTTTCACTATTTAGCTTCCTGTTATTACATCCCAGTGCCACTGGCTTTTCTGCACTCTTGTCAATTGTGGAATAGAACCTCTATTCTGGGAAAGGTGTCAAATTAGATTAGGATTAAGACAGACGCCTAACGAAGCTGTTAACCACAGAGACATGGGATTAGGTTCTACTCTCTGGGGTCTGGAGTCAGCAGTCTCTGAAACAAGACAACCGTGTAGAAACAACTCTGTCAGTACACTTGGATTATGATCTTTGAAGAAATATTTTCATTATCCAACTATGTTTTTGTCAACATTGGTAAAAATGAGTTGTTCAATTAACCCACATACAGTTATACAGTTTTTGGCAGTGAACAGACATTTTGACATGTCACAGTAGGAAAAGCATAGGTGTTACTAATAACATTACCAGTAACCAGTAAGCCATGACATTGTGTGATCCTTAAATGTCTGTTGTAACTTATTGAGTTTTTTATTTTTTTATTGAAATCTTTATCAACTATATAAAGCCCAGTCCAGTTACTTTTAGTTCCCTTGTTAACTGTAAGTCATTGAGCTCCATGTAAAATTGTCAAATTGCTTTGTGTTAAAAACTGGAACCTTTATCCAGTGCACTGCAATGGAGCAACAAGTTGCCTTAGATTATGTTAGGTCAACCGCAGGATAGTAGTAATAGTGCATGCAAAACAGCTAATTTGCGGATGGTTTATTGATAAAATATTTGCCCAACCAGAGTTCTTTACATAGTAGGGTGCCCACATGCTTTGTTGTTCAAAGTCCCCTTAACTGAGCTTGGTAGAGTATTGGTGTTGTCAGTTGATAGACACACCCTCCTACAGAAGCACACACACACACACACACACACACAGTAGTTTCTGGAATGAGACTTTGTACCCTCACCGGAGAGTAAACAGTTGATGGTTTACATTTGTAGCCTTTTTGGATGGGGACCCTTTTGTTTGCTTTGATACAGATCCCCCCCAGGATATTTTTTTTAGTCAAGGATATTATCCTAATTTTTTGACACACCCTACCCAACCACATGTGCTAAATGTCTCCCATTGCACACACACAGGCACACATACAATCACAAACTCATGACCAGCATGACTAAGCTACATGACGTAAGCTTTCAGAAGACAGTGTGTGGACAGAAATAATGTAGCTGAAAGCAAAGGAGTTTAGAATACTAATAATGTGTTGAGGTGGGATAGATTTAAGAGTCCAGAAAGCTGTGTTTTGTTTAGCCTCTTGAGTCACGGATTGGACAATGACAGGAAGGCCTGCTGTGGAGGGCTGTAAACAGGAGTGCTTGCCTGTCCTGCTTCAGGAGACAAGTTCTCCCAACATTGTTTTAAGCACAGGAAGTGAAGTTTCACATGAGAGCTCTGTTACCCATGCAGGATGTTCCTTTGACTATGTTCCCGCCAAAAATATTTTTTCTTTCTCAGTAATCTATCATCTGCATTTGTTCCTCTCCATCCATGTGTCAGTCCTTCAAGATTAAAGAAATTGTCTGGATTTTGATCTGCATCTCTGCTTTGCCCTGGTTGGCTCAGTCACTGAGCTGTGTGTGTGTGTGTGTGTGTGTGTGTGTGTGTGTGTGTGTGTGTGTGTGTGTGTGTCTGTGTGTGTGTGTGTGTGTGTGTGTGTGTGTGTGTGTGTGTGTTTTCTGACATGCAGTCATGCAGGGGTGAGGGTTGACTGATATTGATATAATAGCATCTGCTTGATACCAGGCCCAAACATGCCCACTTGACATTGATGATTTGATGACTGCTTCTTTGAGTATAGACTAACAATTTTTGTAGATTACTGATTATTTTGATCAGTTAATCTGCTGAATATTTTAATTAATCGAGTAATTGTTTGGTCTAGGATGATGTCATTAAATGTCTTGTTTTGTCCGACCAGTTGTCCAAAACACAAAAATATTAAATATACTATAATGTAAGATAAAGGAAAGGCAGCACATGATTACATTTAAGAAGCAGGAACCATAAAATGACTTAAACAATTAATCGTTTATCAAAATAGTTGCCGATAAGTCAATTAATTGATAAGTCAATTGACAAACAACTTATCAATTAATCAACTAATCGTTGCAGCTCTATTTAAGTTTAATACTAATATTACAATGTTTAATTGTAATATTAACACCTTTATGTTTTAAAGATAGAAGTACTTTTACAGCTAGAATTCAGTCACTACCTGTACTTTCCATTTTATAAAGCACTAAAATATGGCAGAGTTCTTCTTCTTGTATAATCTACAGCATCAGCTGCCATAGTTGGTTACGAGGATGCTTTATTCCTGAAGGTGCCTAACACACTCCACTGGGTTTGTGTTGACAGTGCATGGTGTGTTGTGGTTGTCCGTAATGTGCTGACACATATTTTGGCAGACTGGATGGATCCTTTGAGTATCAACACGGCCTTAATTAACCTAAACAAACTGAGCATGCATGTGGGGGGGTGCTTTATTGCTTGCAGACTGAAAGGTAGGAGTTGCTGGTATGAATGAAACCTGTAAACAAAACATAGGGAAGCTAAATCACTGAGCACCGCACACTGCATTTGGCAAAGGATGAATTCAAATGAGCAAAAAGGTAAAATCTTAAGTTGTTTTTTATTCTTAAGAGTTGAGCCATCGGGACAGAGGTATAGACATGATGGTAAATATGGTGTCACTTTTAGGCAGTAAGATAATGTGTAACAGATTCTGAGACCACGATGATTCACCGTGCTCACAAATCATTCACTAGCTCTTTGGAATGGATTTTTCCTAATATCTCTGGGAATAGTCTGGCAGAGACTGCTCTTAAGCTGCTGTTGAACCTTTCAAAGGGAGATTACATCAGTCTAAAAGAAGGTCAACAAACTGAATATGCTCTATTCAGTTTCTACCTGTTTCAAACATCTCTGCTCACTGTTTACCTCTTTAACCTTGCATTGTCCACTCGACAACACTAACCTTTACAGTCTGTCCACTGCCCCCTTCCTAAAGCATGCTGGGCTCAGTGTGGGTGCTGCCTGTAACAATGCCCAGTTCACACTGGCCTCCAGACTACTTTGTTGCTCTAAATTTTAGTTAATCCCGTAGAAATTCATTTAAATTCATTTAAAGGTGGTGAATATATATGTATGTGTATATATATATACATATATATATATATATGTATATATATATATATATATATACATATATATATATATATGTATATATATATATAAAATCATATTTATACTGTCCCACAAAGAGTATATATTATGGATCAAAGACGATGTCATCATAAGTACTGTAAATTACACGAATGACATCAAGACATTTTTATTATGATTTATATTTGTACTTTCTTAATTGACAGTCTTTAGTTTTTGCTCGAATCAGGAAGGCAGCAGGTGTAGAAAAAGACAATATTGACTTGCTGACTCCATGCAGGCATTCAGCCACCTCATAAATTGCACTGTACTCTGTAGATCTCAGGTGGCAGGGTAAACAGAGTGGGCTGATGTTTGTTTATATTTCAGATGTAACCATAGCATGCTGTTAAGTATGACAGAGAAGTCACCAACTTCAGCCCAACATTTTAATGGTCCTGATGATTTAACTGGAAATGTAGTTACTTAGGAAAGTAAAGTAAGCTCAACTCATCTAGTACATTTTTTGAGAGTAGTTTCTTCTCATTTTTGTTTATATTCACTTCAGCTAGTTGAGCAATAATATGAGATAAGATGAGATGAGATCCACTTCTTAGCTTTACACCATTAATGTGCTTGCTTAGACTTTAATCAGTAATTTATTGAGAAATTTGTAATGGCACCCTCAAAATTTTCATCTGAGGTCAGTTTGGTTGCAAGAGTTAAACATTATAGAGATGCTTATGAAAATCCTCTGCCTGCTCTGAGGTCGATATTTGTGTATTCTCAGTTGGATGGAGGCCTGCCTAGAGGAGGACTTGCCCCCTACCACAGAACTGGAGGAGGGACTGAGGAATGGTGTCTACCTTGGCAAACTTTCCAATTTTTTTGCCCCCAAAATGGTGTCTGAGAAAAGGATCTACGACAGAGATCAGGCCCGCTATAAGGTACATCTTCATTGTATTGCATTTAAACTCCTTCCATCTTTAGGTAAGGTCCCAGTTGGTGTACATTTGTATTTTTCACCAGCTACCATCATCGCAGACAGGAAGACCTTCCATATCTTTCAGGCACTTCCTGACAGTTTAAAACAGTTTCACACAGGAAAGGGAGAAACATGGCAGGCGAGTGTTAGTGCCCCACTGTGACATGCAGCGGTTGTGCTGGTACAGAAAACTACAAAAATGTCTGAGCAAGATTTTTAGCTTGACTTTGAGCTTGATTTCATTTCTCATTAACAAAGTTAAACAAACCTTATTAGTCTATTAGATGCTACAATAAGTTTAGGACTCAGCGTGAAGTCTTTAGGTATCAGACCGGCTCAGCTGTTGCTTGTGTTTTAAGGTCATTGAGGATAAGCTTGCTTTAGTGCAGCTTTATCTGTGCACATCATAACAACCATAACAACTGTTGCAGCTGCAGTGGTAAAGGTTTGAACCAGTACTCTGCAGTTCTTCATAATTGTGTGGCTACATTTCTATGTTTGTGTTCCTGTCTTCATTTTCAGAGTAAAGGGCTGCACTTCAGACACACAGACAACACAGTGCAGTGGCTCAGAGCCATGGAGTCAGTGGGTCTCCCCAAGGTAAGGGACTTGCATGTATAGTACACAGATCCATTTGAGTCTGCTTTCACAGTCATCGCACCTTAAAAGACAGAATTGCTACATTAAGTACCCCATTTTCAGATGAATTCAAGCTTTTATAAAATTCAAACAGTTCTAAAGCTGTAAATGTTTTTGCCAAGTAAAAAATATCACTTAGTAAAGTAAAGTAAAGGGTAAACCTATATTTAATCAATTAACATGACTTTTGCTCATGTTTTGTGAGTATGCTACAACACCTGTGACGACCTGTTTTTACTCAGAGGAAAATGGCAATAGTGTCATTTCTGTGACATCGTTCATATATACACATTTCATGCAGCTGTAAGAGTGTAAACACTGACAGATGAAATTGTAATGAGGGTATGGCAGTTCTCACAGAACAGCATTAACCTCATTACATCTTTTATGAGATGACACAAAAGACTTCACTGAGGTGTATCGTGGAAATGAAAATGAGGTAAAATTGATACCCACTTATCTCTGTACTGCCTTGTGGGATTGCCTTTTATAGAAATTTAATTAGTAATTATTATGAATAGCCTTTTTAGGAATTGTCACTCTGATAGTGTAACCTTATCTGTAGCTTTTACTATTACATCACTCGATGTTTTTAATTCAGGTGTGACATAATAAAAAAACATTTTAGAGATGGGCAGTGAGGGCCCAGTGTTTTGGAAAAGTCGTCCTCCTTAAAATGGATATGTTTATGATGTGACATATTTAGGCATTAAGTATATATCTGTATATATCTGTAAGTGCCTGTTTGAAAATAACTTGGCCAACCGAACACGTACCATGAGTAGTGATAAAAGGGGCAGAGTATCAGCACGAGTACCTGCAAAATATAATGTAGTCCAATGCTATAGCACTGCAATAAATGCTACCCCTGTAAAGCTCATAACCCTCAGTATTTTAGAAATGATGCCAGTGACTGGTGTTGATTCAGCTCTGTGGTACTGAAAATGATGTGCCTCACAAAGGTAGTATTTACTGCAGTTGCCTGGGACTGCATTATGTTTTACAGGTGTTCCTATTATTATGTCCACCCCGTGCAACTTCTAATGCACCCGATAAAAGAAGAGTGACTAATATTTATTGTGGTTTCTGCTTTCAGATATTCTATCCTGAAACGACGGATGTGTACGATCGCAAAAACATGCCCAAGGTGGTATACTGCATACATGCACTGAGGTAAGAATAAAAGGATTGATTTTTCACTTTACTCTATTTCTCTCTTCTGACAGCAAAATTGCTCACTCATTGCTGAAGTCTTTTGTTTGCGCAATGGCAGTGTAACCAGTTGCTCTTTTCCTGAAGGTGCCACACCTGAATGTCACTTTCAGGTTTCACTTCCAAGAAAGAAATGAAAACCAGTGTACTAAACTGCCATTGTTATAGATGACTTAAACTCTTAAGTGCTGGTATCTGGTAGTTAGAATTAAACTATGAGCTAATAGGCAGCATTGCATTTGTCTGTAAATGTTGTCTGCTCATACTCTTTGTCACTGACAGGTTACTCACTGTGTAATTTAGATTCACTTCCTTTCAACTGATGGTTATGGCAGATAATGTCAAACACTTAGTTTTGACTTTGACATGTAGTGGCTATTTTGCCATCCAGCAGCCGTGCACTCAAGTTACAGAATTAAGGACAGCTCATACGTAAGATGACAAATGTATGAGACTGCTTACACTAACATCTTTTTATTACTCTGTGGGGACCAGGCATGGCCATTAAGATCAACCTCTAATTTATACGTCAAGCACAGAAATGGTACTTGGTAAGTGATATGAAACAGGAACTGGAAAATTTTATTTTTACTTAGGTAAGGTTGACACAACACACAGACCTTTTTATGATTTGTCTTAAATAGGTCAAGGCTACATTATACAGCACCATGCATTTAGCTATAGGCAGCTGTTGCTGTAATGTGGCCTTTCAGTCGCTGAATAGCCTATTTGCTCAAACACCTTTTAACCATGGCCCAATTTAATTACTTTGAACTGTTTTTTAGTTACTTACGTTTGTTTTGAACACTTTTGATGAGCATAAACAATCTATTCACACTGCTTACATAAACCTCTATACAGTATGTAAGCACAGGCTTTCTGGCAATTTAAATGTGGTGTTTCAGTGCCCAAGTCTGTACTTATAGTCTCACCACAAAGGGTAAATTCTTGCTCATGTTTTCAGGTTCTTGATAAATGTTGTAATACTTAAGAAGAAAGGTTAGTGATTTTACTGTAACGTGGGTGGCTTGAGAATTACAACTTCAGGTCCTTGCTTTTTCAATTGAGATGACTTTGAATGAACTGAAGGGCCAGTTTTATCTATCTGACTCGTCCAGTCAGCCAAACACGGATTTAGGGAGTGGTTATGTGAGCTGCTAGGATTGTTTTTTCTCTGTTGTAGTGTTTCAGTTAGGCCCTGAGAGAATTGGTTTCCTTCCCTGCTTATGCACACACGTGCTCTTCCTTCCTGCGAGTCCAGTTGAAGTCCCACAAGGACCCAGTGAATACTCTGCTTCCCTGGGTACAAACCCATGCACACATGGAAGCAAAGCAGTGGATACTCCTGCACATTCAGTGTGGTGGAAAATTGAAAGGGAACACAATGCTAATAGGGAAAAAAACATAGCTTAAAGTGGTAGAAATGTAGGGATTCATTTGTTGTCTAAGGGAAGAGGAAAACTTGGAAATAAACAACAGATAGGATCCACAGTCTGGAGAGAGCTAGTTGCTCCAAGCTAGTCAGCTGATTGTCTGTAACTCCTGTGGCTTGTAATCAGCCACCTTCATTAACCCCAGTCAGCTGTTACTGTGTTTGTATCTCCACTGAATCAGCTGCCTGCATGTTAAAACATTACCCTTTGTATAAGCAGAGCAGATAGTTGTCTCAAGCTCCCTGCGTCCCAAGGACAGAGTGCATTTCATGTGTACACACACACTGACAAAAGGCCAGAATAACCAGCGACTACTACTGCTCCATTCAGAGCTGTGCTGATGCCATACCTGCCTTAAATATCTATAATTCATTAGCACTCATCAGGTACCTGCAGGAAGATGAAAGTTTTATGAAGTTTCCAGCCACCTGCTTGTTGAATTCACTGAGCCTGCTGGCTGCAGTAAGATGGTGCTTGTTGTAATGTGAGCCAACACTACCCCCCTGTGGTGTGAGTGTAACATAGACATTAAAGGCCATCAGGATAAATCACAATCATGAAAGATCTGTTGACTGTTGAATATCAGATTATTTCAAGCTTCTCAGTCCTTATTTTTTATGTGTGAATCTTACACCCCATATGGTTTATTTCAGCTTGTACTTGTACAAACTGGGCATTGCACCACAGATCCAGGACCTGCTGGGGAAAGTGGCCTTCACAGGTAATACCAGTGGAAATCAGAAACCGCAGTATTGCACAAAAGCACAAAAGTTATATAAAATAAATGTGTAAATGGAACCAATGTAGTTATTATTAGTTGCTTTCAAAGTGAAGGATAAATGTTTGCTTTATTTGAGTAGGACACACAAACTACCAAGCTTCAAAGCTTTTGACATTGGATTGTCCTGAGTATGCCGCAGGGCTTACTCACATGGGTTTTTTCATCACTTCTGAACACTTTTTATTTTTTCACAATTTTAATTTATTTTTTCACAATTTTGACTAACTTCAATTGAACTTTGGGAAAGTCAGTGTTCCCTTAGTTGTACTGTATGTTATAGTTTATTTCTCAATTGCTGAAAGGTTCCTTGTAGAGTTTTAGACCTCAAAAATGCACAATATTTAATGTGTCCTGCAAAAGACCATCAATTACTCACAACAGTTAACTGTCAAAAGTGAATAACTTCATCTACGTTATAAGTTCATCACTGCCACCAAAATGAAATGTTTCTATCATTGCTTAAGTCAAGACAGTCAAATGTCTAAGGAACTGTGACGGTCAATATGACGGAGGACAGCAAACAGTCGTGTTTCTTTATGCAATTTATTGTTGAGACACACAGTAACCCAATAGTAAAGTCAAATGTTCTCTACAGCCAACTGAATAAACTCATGTCATAAAAACACCAATTTCAACAGTATGTTCAGACTTTTCTCAAATTTCTGGTATGTTCCCGATTCACTGTAAGTATAGGCATATATTTAAAAGTAATGTATAACAGAAAATAGAAAAATGTAATACAATAAATGCATGTAAATTATTAAGAAAACAATATGTAAATTACCTCCAACACCTCATTGGCTATCCAAGCACTTCTGTGTATCTGGTCACACTATTTTATCAGATATTTGCTTTTAATACATATGGTGCATGGTGCAATTCTCCCCTACATGACTCTGCCATGCTGTTCTCACAGCAATGTGGAGCTTCTGTTTTTTCTCCACGTCCCCATGTCTAACTCTCCCTCTGATATATTTACATCCCTCTTTCTGTATGACGGGTCCACAGTGTCTCTATGTCTGTCTGGTTCATGTCCAGTATCTGTGGAAGCTACGCAAAACTCAATTTCATCCCATGTGGGGAGGAGTTGTACCTGTACACTAAATTTGACAAGATGTGAAACTTGCAAAATGTACTCTGCTATATAACACCTCAACTTTCCCTGCAATTTGTATATTTCTGCCTTCTAGAGGAAGAGATCAGTAACATGAGGAGTGAGCTGGAGAAATATGGCATTCAAATGCCAGCTTTCAGTAAGATTGGAGGAATCCTGGCCAATGAGCTCTCAGTGGATGAAGCTGCCTGTAAGTCCTCTGACCTTTGAACTAATTCTCTATTAATATTTTTGACAGAAACTCCAGAAGATTTTAGCCAACACTAAAA
Organism: Enoplosus armatus; assembly: GCF_043641665.1. Classification (NCBI taxonomy): domain Eukaryota; kingdom Metazoa; phylum Chordata; class Actinopteri; order Centrarchiformes; family Enoplosidae; genus Enoplosus; species Enoplosus armatus. Next base: position 15,495,679 of record NC_092183.1, read on the forward strand.
TGTTCGCACACACTCTGTTGTCCTTAGTGCATGCTGCTGTGATTGCCATCAATGAGGCGGTTGACAGAGGTCAGGCATCTGTGACAATGGGAGCCCTGAATAATCCTAACGCAATGCTGAGGAACACCCAGGAAGTTCTGGCCCAAGACTACCAGGACACACTGAGTCAGACCAAGGCTCGTAAGCAGAAACAGTCCTCAGGGAGGGTGAGAAGCCTAACAAACACTTCAATGACCTCTTATTTTTCTGTGTCATCATTTATTTATTATAATGTTTGGTTCATTGCTGGCTTTCCCTGTATAGAAGGCTTGATTTGCCTCTGTGTAACTTTGTAACAAAGTTTGTTTAGTTTCTCTCGATTGTTTGCCTACTCACCAATCTCTATCGCTCTCTATTCCACTCGTTTAAGAGTGTGTTGGCCTATTCAGGTTGACCACCAACAGAGGTGTAGCCTCCTGTGTTGGTCTGAAAGTGCCGTCACTGAACTGAAATGACAGAATTGAAGAATATAAAACTTTGTGGCCAGATTTGAGTAATGGAAAAAATGTAAAAGTGACTGTTGCTCTGAACCAATGTTTCTGACTGCAGTGTCTAGTACTGACAACCATAATAACTAAATAGTTATCCACACTGAGGTCTGAAAGGGGTTGCCTGCACTGACTTGCTCCACAGGCCTTTGCCAGCACATTCCAGTGGCTGCAGTGTCAGCTGTACTTCACCAAACACTAACCCTCCGCACCATCCAGCATCTCGCCTCCCATTCTTTTTACAAATACTGTACAAACAGGAGCCATCAGCTTCCACTGAATGGCTGAAATGTGATATGTAGAATATGCAACTTCATCAATATGAATGGGAAAAACATTTATGTGACCAACATTTATGTGTGAAAAACATTTATGTGACCAGGTACAAATTGAATATGCTGTATGAAATGATTATCTAATATATATATTATATACACATTTATTTTTCTTTATCTCCCTCAATTAGCGCTCCTCGGTTGCGACTGAAGAAAGAGATGTTTATGAGGAGCTGCTGACTCAGCAGGAGATCCAGGGCTGCCTTGACTTTGTCAACAGTAAGGATTTTCCCTACCACATGACCCTTATATTTCTTTGTCCCAAAACACTACCATGAATGTATTCTTTTTTGTATGGACACAGGAAATCTGTGAACTCTGAATATACAGTATAAACAGACCAGAAATTGAAACTAGACATTCCCTAATATTTGTTTCTGTACTTATCCGAAGGACATTACATTATCCCTCAATGACGTCTGTCTTTCTTTCTGTCTCCAGTCCAGGCAGCAGTAAGGCAGGTGAATGACGCGGTGTCGACCCAGGACGAGGCTGCTCTGCTTGCTGCGCTTAGGCTCAAAGCTCTGGCCCTGCTGGGTGTTCAGGAGTCAAACTGTCGCTGGTACCTGGAACATTTTACAACCTACTGCCAACATAAATCCAAGGTATACTGAGCTTGTTTGCTCAGTTGTTTCCAACTCTGGGCCTTAGGAGCCAAAGCTCTCTACTTTAAAGCAGTTAGTTAATTTCATTTGTTTGCAGTTGTTGAGGATAAACAATAAATAAGCCTGTATTGAGGGCCATAGTTGAAAATGACTACGTTGACAACTTACAAGCTACAGTACATATGAATTCACTCAACAGGAAAGTGTTTAAAGAAGTGTGTGGACTCCGAACAAATCATACACATTTCTTGGGAGACACATATGCAGCGTTGTCTTTGACCTCCTTTCTAAACTGGACATCTGACAGAGCAGATCCACTTCCATTTTTAATTTCTGCTGTGAGCACACAGTAACAGATATATGTATACACTGATGAGGGACAGTAGCTGTTGCTGTTGTGGTGTTTTCACTACTCAGGCAGTGACAACCTTGTGTTAAAAAGAAAAAGCCTACCCACAACTTCAGAGAATAAAAAATTAATCAACCACCATAACTTCATTTGGAAAGGACACCCCCAGGCAATTTGTCCTCCACGGTCCTGCATTAAAACATGCTAAATAATCATGGGATCCTAGTGGTATCTCCCTGGTGAACTCTAATCTTTGTGCTGCAGGATGGAGGGAGGGCCATGATGGTGGACAAAGAGGAGATTCAGAGAGTTGTCAGCTCTTGTAATGACTCTGCTGAGGCAGAGAAACGAAGTAAGCACCTTTTGTTACTTACCATAGATGTTTATTAACAGTAATTACTGGTCAGTTGAAAATCACATACCCAATCATATGTACCCACTAGCAAGCTTCTCAAAGCACACATAGAGTAGAGTCGTAGAGGCTATCTACAATATAATATTATTATATTTCCAAAGGCATTTCAGCATGTAATTATAAGGCAACGAGGAAATGTAATTTTAATACTGACATGTCTTTACCAAATTATATTTGTGTTATCTGAAAGACATAACTATCTTTGATAATATTCTTGACCAGAACTTGAGGCAGTTGCAGCGATCAATACAGCCATTCGTCTTGGCAATGCAGTGGAGACGGTGGAGGAGCTGATGAACCCTGAGGCACAACTTCCAATTGTCTACCACACTGCTGCCAACCTGTATCAGGCTGAGCTTTTCAGTTTGCAGCTGCAAGGGGGACGGGTGAGACATCATGTTTGCAATTTTTACTCTTTAACGTATGGACCCGCATGCTGATACAGATCAGGATACAGGTCAATGCTAGATATATACTGTAATGTCACTTCATGCTTGTGATTCAGACTCTTTATGTTTATTAGTCTGGCTTGAGCCATGAGGAGCTCAGTGTAGCTGTGGAGATGCTGTCAGCTGTAGCAGTGCTGAACGAGGTGCTGGACACCAAAGACCCCCAGGCTGTAATTGAGCAACTAACGGACTCTCCTCTGGGCTTCACCAACATGGACCAAGACAACCTCAACAGGTGAGATGGCTGCAGGACAGATAGCTGTGTAATAATGTCTTTAGGCTGTATATAGCTGCACTCCACTGTAGGTCTCTCTCCACTGTTACCATTACTTTGCTAACACTAGGGTGGGCTGATGAGTAGTGGTTCATTTAATATCACAAAACTTTGTTGAACTTCTTTATGGCACTCTTCCTCAGGTATGCTGACACTCTCATCAAACAGCGAGGGGAGACTCTTGTCAAGGGCCAAGAGTTTCTCACCTGGAATGATGTTCAAAAATGCATCGACACAGTCAACATTCAGGTCCATGAGGAGCACGAACGTAAGAGAGTCTTGCAGATTTCTGGTTATGTTTTATGTGGTGTAGCTTGTGGATATTTAAGGACTTAAGCCAACAGTTTCAAACCTTGAAAAAAAGGTTTTATTTTAGGTATGATCCTCCAATGAGAAAAACACACAATAATTGAAACACATTGACTGATCAAGTATCAAATGGTTCTTGTCTTCTACCTCCAGGCATCATAGCTATAGCTGAGATCAATGAGGCACTTAACTCAGGTGATCATCAGCAGACACTTGCAGCCCTGCTCCTCCCTACAGCCAAGTTGACAGGGGTGAACCCAGCCACAGCCAAACACTACCATGATGTCCTACAATACACCAAGCAACTCCTCTGCCAGGTATTGTGACTCTAAATTGAGTTAATTTATATAGGAGTTATGTAAATAGATGTGCTTACACCTCTCACATCCTGTGCAAAATATGAAAAAATATTTAGTAATTTTTTTTAATTCAGTAAATAAATATTCATTAGTTTTATTGGACTTGCACAGCAGCTTCACATTCCTGACATTACTGCATCATTACGAATCTGAACTGCTTAATGTTGTTGAACTTTAATTTACATATTATACATGTCATTTAAAACTGTAAGGACAAGAGTAAATGTATACAAACATGATAAGCTTGTATAGGTTTCACAGTCTCAATGCTCCTTTCCTGATCCTGATATTCCTAAAGATGCACAGCTTTGTGTTGTTTTGGACGTAACATAGATTGCAGTATTACCCTGTCAAATTCACAGTCTTTGCTTTTAACTTAACTCACATCTTTGTTTCTGGGATCATGCTTCCCCGCTGGTTCCCAACAATGGTCCAGCAAGGAGCTGCTTTTTCTGTGCACACACATCCGTCTCACATTATAACAGCCGGCCTCTGAGGTATCCCGTGAAGGGAGATGAATTGTAGTTCAGAGGCTGCCGTCTTGGAAATGAGCATACACAGGAAGGGATCCAGACAACTGTGGAAGCAGCAGAGACACACTGCTACTCTGTAGTATCCATACAGCCTGTCGTCCCCATTCGAAAACAAGCGGATGTAGTGGGCGATATGCAGGATGCCGCTGGGCAAGAAACACACCACAAAGATGATGAAAACCAGAGTGCTGACCCTGATAAACGGTCTCCAATCACAACGAGATTGCCCCAGGTGGTATACAACTGCCACATGGGCATAGATACAAATCAGGAAGGGCACTATGAAGCCCAGACAAACCAGCATCAGCCTGTATGGCACCAGCGGGGAATGGGATTTTTCCTCTAGCGGAAGTACGTCATGGCAGATAGTCACTCCCAACTGGGTAACCTGGTAGCTCTGCCTGACCAGGAGCTCGGGCACAATAGCAGCCCCAAACAGGAACCATACAACCAAGCATGTCCACACTGCCAGCGTAGTCTTAGCCAGCCTTCTGTACAAAAACGGTCTGACCACAGCCAGGTAGCGCTTCAGACTGATGCATGCTATAGTTTGAGCTGAACAGTAAACATTGCCATAAAACAAGGCTGTGATAAGCCGACAGGAGATTTCTCCAAATATCCAGTTATTGCCGTTGAAGTGGTAGTGAACTCGCAGTGCCAGGGAAAGCAGGAGCACCAGGTCCGACAAGGCCAGGTTCAGGTAAAGAACCACTGTGGAGAAGGACTTTGCTCTGAGTCTGAGAAAGGCCAGAATGTAAGCGTTGGAGGGGATACCCACGAGCATGGCCAGGATGTATGATGAAGGTATGACCCAGGTGCTGAGGACCCCTCTGGTATAGGCTGTCACTGGGTCCTCCGAGTTCACATGCAGCCAAGGGTTTGTGCTGGGATAGAGCGGATGCGGTAGCTGGTTTGTGTGATTAACTTTGTATATCTTCCCCTTGAAGGTTTTTGGAATCACTCCAGGTGGAATACTGGTTTTGGTCTTGGTTCTGTTTCCTATAAATGGGTAATAAAACAGTGTTTATGGCTTTAAGATAACTTTAAGTTTTATGTTTTGATCTAGTTTCAAATGTAGTTTTATTATAAAACATACTAATACTATACTACTAATACTAAAATAATTAAACCTGTGCTTTGTAACCTTAACCAGTTGTGTACCAAAATGAACCCTTACTTAAACTTAATGTTTACAAAAAGTCCAAGAGTAAATATCTAATTTTGGTTAAAAAATAAATGCAATTATCCTTTTTGGTAAACTCTCATAGTATTTTACTACTTACCGCCATGCTGAAAGGTCTGCACTGCCATCAAACAAATGAGTAGTCCTGGCACAAGGGCGGCCATATCCCTCTCCAGTTTATATCCCAGAGTTTTCAAAGGTTTCTTGTCTTCACCCCTCTCGGCGTTGCTTCTTTTCAGTAAATGCAGGAGTTTTCCATCGCTGAAATTTACTGTTTTGCATCTCTGCAGCACAACACTAGAACTGATAACGGTGTGTACTCAAGCTCAGCTTCCCGCTAGTGTATGTGGGACACTTGTGTGTTTGCACGGTGCAGTGAGCACATTTCCTGTCCAGGCTTGAAAACTGAATTCCCTTGTGCGTATGTCAGTAACTGCCCACTGAGTCACTGGGGTGGGAGGACACTGCTGAATGGTTTATTAACAGCTGTGATCCAGAAATAACTCTGGTTACTTACAATAAATAATTTTATTGTGGTTTAGGTTTTTGTGGGGTTTTGGTATTTAAAATGATTTGGCTTTTGCATTTATTTGAGGGTGACGGTGGTGTTGGTCAGCCTGGTTATGCGATTGAGGAATCACTTCATTAACAGGTGTTTTGGGATGTTGTAAGCTTCTGCACAAAAATGTATGCTATGTACACTATTACAATATACAGCAGATCATGGATGGGTTATGGGAACTGGATAATGTGTTTCAAGATGGTGCCCAGTAATTAATTAATTTTTCCTTTTACTGGTTTGCTTCCGTGCCGTGTGGCTCACGACTTAAGTGTATTAATGTCTTTCTGGTTTGTATCATACATTTTACACTGAAATGATGTAACACACACAAAACAGAGAAATGCTCTTAAAATTAACGACTGGGACTTTTTCATTACATTACTGTGATTGGCAGCAAGACGGACCCTGCCACACTCTCAGTACATGATGAGTTAGTTGGGAAATCATTGGTCAGATGCGGATATAAACAAAGAAGCTGCTTTTAGTCTTCTTCCTTCCTATTGGCTCTGTCGTCAGGGATACACCCCAGTCCCACCAGAGTTCTCTAAAATTAGCCTTAGAACAAATACAGAATCGGGCTGAATAAACATTGTGGTTGTTGTGATGTTAAATCAATCAGATCAATCAGATCAACAATAAATCAGTCTGTTTTTTAGTACAAAGTGGTTGATTGAGTGGGTGTGAGAATATGTTTGTAGTGTAACTATTGTCAACAATTACTCTGACATGTTTTCCTTTTCCTTAGATCTTACCTCTGGATACAGGGGACATGGTACTGTCAATTATTTGCTGTTGCTCTAACAGCACCAGCTTGTGCAGTGTTGGTAATCAGTGTTGCTATGAAGTGCTGCTGTCGTAGAGCAAAATACTGCATATTCAAAAATCCACAATCCTAACTTGATGAATTTGCATAATGTACTGTAACTACAAGAGTTTGTAACCCTGGACACTTTATTTTTATATTAAAATTGTTTCAAAAGATTTATAATTTAATTTCAAGTTAGTATTGTGCAGCTATGCATGAACACTGCCTTGTGTGCCTGAGGTGTAGTTTGGTCTCTTCCCTCTGAAAAGAAGAGAGGTGACCTTGTGCTTTTGCCTGATTGTAGAGTTCTGGAGATGAGTCTGCAGTACTGTGGCTGGACCAAATCCAAGAGGGCATAGACACAGCCAACCAGGATGAAGAGGAGGCTCTCACATGTATGGAAATTCACTCATCCATATATTAACTACTTAAACAATAGTTAAATCAGGTCCAGTTAATTCTTCTCATATGACAGGCACACAGAGTACTAGATTGTGATTGTCCAGAGGATATGCATTATTTTCAGATCACCACACAACTCTGATACAGTGGGCTTATTGCTTTTCTAAATTAATACTCATAGCTTGTTTCAGCTGTCACTAGGCTGCAGCTCCTCCTACTTACTGATGTGGTAGTAAAGTAACCTTTATTGCAAGGTTGATAGTGTGCCAACACAAAGTTTTCATTTAAAGAGCATAATGACCCACAATATAAGCAAACAATACTTGCATTTTTGCAATGCAGTGCATGTGACATGTAGGCGATAGTGAATATTGCCATGAATCATGGTATGATCTTTGTGATACATTGTAGATACTCTGGCACCAGTATAACGATTGTTTCTGTTGCATTTCTGAGGCAGACATACAGTATTTCTTCTCTTTCCTGCAGATATTTTCTCTCAGAACCGCTCTGCCTGTTCAGCCTATTGCTCATTTATGGATGTTCGACATTGAAATTATGACACACAATTTATTGTTGTTGTGGTTCAGACACTATGCACTTTGGTACACATGTTTTCATATTAATTATTTATAAAACTAACACCAAGCTCTTCATAATGTAGGGACGAAACACAATAAAGGATTTTATTCTTGCTTTGTAAAAACAAAATGAATTGCCCTTATCTTCCTCTCCTCTTCCTCATAGATAGCCTGTGTGTTGATACTGTCAATATTGTGGGCACAATGTCGTGATTGTGATATTTTTTAATAACTTCATTGCTTTTTGTGGATTATCCCTCACTCACTTGCTAGTTTTTACTTCGCAATTACTGTGCTGTTTTCATATTTGACTCAACAAGTGCTTCTTTGGTTCAATACTCTTTACTTTGCTAGTGGCTGGAGCAGTAGCTGATATTAACAGGGTGGTGGCTGAGGGGGACTCTCAGAATACACTGCAGGCTTTGCAAGTTCCCAGTGCAGGACTGAGAGCGGTGCTCCCTGAATGTGCTGACACATACCAGGCTGAACTGGCGCAGAGACAAACAACTAAAGGTAACTTGACTTATTGCACAAGTATCACAAGAAAGGAAGGTCAGTGTTTAAGAAACCGATGCCTACACAGTGAGAAGTCACCTGATTTTCAGAGTTGGTGTTCAATATGACATTCATTGTGTCTTTACTACAGGCAGCACTGATAGTGTATGGGTAAAACATTGCATCAAGGACAGATATGACTACTACTATAACCTGGAGACTGGACAGGGCACTTGGGAGGAGCCTGAAGGATTTGAACACAATGGTGGCCAGCTCTCTAAAGAGGAAATCCAGGTACCGCGTGCTGTACTGCATAGTTTCACTCCTCCTTGTGGTCCCTATGTAGTGTTCTGTTAACATTCTTATATACCAATGATGGAAATAATTTCATTATTGGTTTAACAATGGATTCAGTGATATTCATTTTTAAACATTTGCACTATTAATTTGATCAGATAATATTCAGACTATAGAGGGTTTTTATTAACCTGAAAAACTAAACTAAACTAAAACATGCCTTCTTCCTTAGAGTGTTGTCAGCTGTGCGACTGCAGAATATAACAGGGAACAGTTATGGTTGGCCAATGAATCCTTCGTGACCCAGCTGCAGGCGAGGGTCAGAGGTTACCTGGTCAGGAAAAAGTATGCCCAGAGAATGGAGTATCTACAACAACAAGAACCACATGTTGTCAAATTGCAGGTAGTGTATGTCTCCACTATGGACTGTCAATAGTGGTTGATGTCAGAAATTGGATCAACTTCAGTGATCCCTGATGTGGCTGTGGGCTATTGCAGCAATAATAAATCTTTTACAAAAAGTACACTTCCTGTATATTTTTATACGTCATTCTCAAATGAAAATACAGAAACATATTTATTTAGAGATATGACAACATCTCAAAGACAACACCTAGGAGAATGTTCGACTATACATTTTTAATAATCCATGCTGGGCTATCACTGATGTAAAACACGCAACTTGTAGCATGCACCTACATTTTTTATCATATTTCTTGCTTTTTTTTTCAGGCTTGCTGGAAAGGTTACAAACAGAGGAAAATGTACAAAGACAGGATGAACTTGCTGCAGAAAAATGTTGCTTCTGTTGTCAAGGTGATAAATAGTTTGTCTTTTATAAAACAATCTATTAAAAAAGTATACTTTTTGAGTGACTAGGCAACTGTAACTGTTTAACTACATTTACTTTTGCTAACATTAATGACATAGCTGCCATATCAAAGACTTGACATAAAACACTGGTGTTTTTAGATCCAATCTGTGGTGAAAATGTGGAAAGCGAAACGTAAATACAATCAGAGATTGCAGTTCTTCAAAGATCATGTGAGTAACACTTAAATCAATCAACATCACTGAGTGGCATCCTTTTACATTTGTGTTGTTTGTTCCATGTTGTGGAACACTCACTATTATCTGTGTGTTTAGGAAAAAGAAATTGTGAAAATCCAGGCTTTTCTAAAGGCCAACAAAGCCAGAGATGACTACAGAACCCTAAGTGAGTCAAAAACGCATTTTACGCTACTGCAGTTAGAGCTGAGCTATATTGATTTTGAACATCAATATCGTGATGTGAGACTAGAAATTGTCCGGGATTTTGATGATAATCATATTGCAACATTGGTTAAATTATTCTTCACGAAATTGTAGTCTCTGTATTTTGATACATTTTGATATTGAGGTATCTGGACAAGCACCACTGTGAAATATTGAGATATCCGATTTAGTCTTTTTGTATTTCCCAGCCCACAATAAAAATTTAATAGTTAATGGGGAATTTGTAACAAATAGATATGTGAGTATATGAAAGACTAGTGCTTTTGCTGATTTTCTCATGTGCCAAATTGTAGCTGGGGCCAAGGATCCTCCTCTGTCAGTGGTGCGTAAGTTTGTCCACTTGTTGGAGCAGAGCCCCCTGGACCTTCAGGAGGAGCAGGAAGTGACACGGCTCAGGGAGGAAGTTGTCACAAATATTCGCTCCAATCAGCAGATGGAGAAAGACTTGAACCTGATGGATATAAAGATTGGACTGCTGGTGAAGAACAGGATCACTTTGCAGGTTGGCATCCCTTGCTTTTATGTGTACAAGGAAAGGAAAGGCATACCTTGATTTCATGTTGGTTGACATCATTCATAGCTCGGTAATTGCACAAGTTTCAGGCAGAGGTTCCAAACACTGAACTATGATTATATCTTGTCCTGTCCAGTTTGACTGCTTAATTCATTTGGTGTTTGTTTCTTTCAAAAAGGATGTTGTGTCCCATAACAAGAAAATGAAAAACAAGAAAAACAAAGCAAGTAAAGATGACTTGACTGCAGGAGACAGACTGGGTATTAAGGGCCTAAATAAAGGCAAAAGAAGGAAACTGGAGGCCTACCAACATCTCTTTTACCTGCTGCAGGTGATACAAAAAAGTGTCTAGCTCTACCTCATCTACTCTTATAAGGTTTAATAAGATATACAAGTGCAGTTGCAGACTTAAAGAGCACTTAAAGCTACTCCTCTCTTCCTTCCCCTTTAGACCAATCCACCTTACCTGGCCAAGCTGATCTTCCAGATGCCACAAAACAAATCCACTAAGTTTATGGATACAGTGGTCTTCACCTTGTACAACTATGCCTCTAACCAGAGAGAGGAGTATTTGCTGCTCAAACTCTTCAAGACAGCTCTGGAGGAGGAAATCAAGTGAGAACTGTGCCATAATCTTAAGTCACTGTACACTACACTTATTTACACTATCGTCATACTGTAGGTTATAATGTATTAGGGTTAAATAAGTGAATGCAAGATTCTTAGAATAGTTTGGAATCCCCAAAACACGTGCACATATGTTCATTGTTTGGCAGGCAGTACTGATCAGCTGTACCATCTTCTCCATGTGTCTCAGTTCTAAGGTGGACCAGATCCAGGACATAGTGACGGGTAACCCAACAGTCATCAAGATGGTGGTGAGCTTCAACAGAGGTGCACGCGGCCACAACACACTCAGGCAGCTGCTGGCTCCGGTGGTCAAAGACATCATTGAGGACAAGAGTTTAGGCATCAACACCAACCCAGTGGATGTGTACAAAGCCTGGGTCAACCACCTAGAGACGGCTACTGGAGAGGCCAGGTAGGCGACAATGCAGTGCATGAAAATATTGCAGACAGTGGTGGTTGTCCATTGGTATGGTCCAAGGTTTGCTATATATGGTCATTATAGTCCTATTTTTTCAGGAACCCCATTGTTTTCCACTTATTTCACATCTCAGATGTCTGGACCTCAATGAACACACCACCAAAGAAAAACTTTCAAAATGGGCCTTTGAAAAAATATAGAATTTTTACCTAGTGTGTAAAAACACTAAGAAACCACCACTGAAAACAATGAGCCTTCCATGTGCATAAATGTTTGCCCGCTGTTGTTGTTGTCCCTCAGCAAGCTGCCTTATGAAGTGACTCCCGAGCAGGCCATGTCTCATGAGGAAGTACGCAGCAGGCTGGAGGCATCCAGTCTGGCACTACGGTCTGCTACAGATAAGGTGTTGAACTCCATTGTGTCCTCACTGGATAATATCCCGTAAGTTTTAGGACCTGTTAAGTGTCAATGTCTACTTATCCTTTGTGTCCTCTGACAGTTCTGCTTGTCAGTGCCTGACATATTGGTCAGCATGATTTTGTTGACTTTCTAGTGTCATTTTCTGCTTTTTTTTAAACCAGATTAATTTTAAGGAAGAAGCCTTTGATGTTTGCTTTGTTATCTGTTCTAACAAAGTTATCTGAAATGATGAAAACTTAATAATTACTACTTATAACTTAACTATAATCTTGAGAGGTGTTGATTCAACTCTTCAGGCCATAATTTGGGGTGCTTGTAGTGGACAGCATTATGTTTTAAGCTGTTGCTGTTATTTTGTCTAGCCCCTGCATTCTGCCTCAGTATTGTTTCAGCAGGAAATGCCTCAAGTCAAGGAAACCAGATGCTTTCAAAGTGCAGTTGAGTTGTTACTTTAAATCTAACTTCATATGTTTAGACTATGTGGAGAAAGTAATTAGAAAGATACAAAAACATAGTTTTCTCTCTGTACATATTTTTCTATCATTCATTTATTACATAGCATTTTATCCTTTTGCATGGACATATTTCAAGATTTCCTTTTTCATGCTATTCTTTATCTATTTTTCTATTTTCTCATCTTCCTGTTGAGTATTTGTCGCTTCTGTTTTTTACTTTATTATTCAACAATGCTATGAGAGCAATATGATTAAAATAGGGCTAGACAGGATATTATCATATGCTTTGGCATGTCATTAGCCACTCATCTGGTTTCAGCTGCATGTTGGGACATGGTCATTACGAGACAATCATTGCTTTGGAACAAGCAGTCATCTGGTCAGTTGCTCAAGCACAAAAACAGAACTCTGCTTTGTGCTACATTAGCAACACCAAGTAACCCAGTTCTGTTATTGGGACATAAATACTTATCTTTTCATTACTTCTTTTAATTAAAAAAATCACAAAAACAACACTATCATGAAAAAGTATATAAATAAAGACCACTAGATGGTGCTAATGTTTGACTATGCTTATAGCAAAAAACTTCATTTGATGAGACAGTGAAAGTCACCAGTACTTGCAGTCATTAATGCAAGTACTGATGCCTCAAGTAAATCCCTCCCGTGTCATGAGCTTGCTATATCATTTGTCATATAGTATGTGATTGCATGTTGTTTTGTGTTTGATGTCCCATCAATGCTTTTTGTTTTGCATGTAGTTATGGCATGAGATACATAGCAAAAGTTCTGAAGAACAGCCTCCATGAAAAGTTTCCAGATGCCTCGGAGGAGGAGCTGATGAAGGTAGAAGCCCTCAGATGTATAAATATATGTTTATATTTTCTATTCACAATACAGTCTGTTATGATTCTGCTCAAACAGTCCTCTCTGCCTGCTTTATTATTGCAAGCATGCTGAAGTGAGTGCAATTTATTTTTACAAAAGGTTTTAATGATGCGTTCTCTTCTCACGACAGATTGTAGGAAACCTGCTGTACTACCGCTACATGAACCCAGCCATCGTGGCCCCCGATGGCTTCGACATCATCGACATGTCAGCAGGAGGGCAGCTTCACTTAGACCAGCGTCGCAACCTGGGATCTGTGGCAAAGATGCTGCAGCATGCTGCTGCTAATAAGCTGTTTGAGGGCGAAAATGCACATATGACGCCAATGAACAACTACATATCTCAGACGTATGAGAAGTTTAGGTAAGAAAGGAGAAATCAGTGTTGACAGAAAAAATATGCTGTGTAGCTGGTACAGATGTCTGTCAAAACGTTTTTATCTCGGGACAATGCTGAACATTGGTAAGTCTCTCTGCTTTTGGTTCATGTTCAAAAACATGATGGAGAAAACATATTAGATAAAGCAATAATTGCATGTTGCACTGTTATGCTCTTTGTTTTGGGTGCAAGTGAAACTGCACATGCAAAAAGAAATAACCCTTCGAATAACAAAGTCAAGAGTATGAAAAAATAAAGTAAACCTGACAAAGGAAGTTGTTATGTGCTGTTTCAGCAATTGGGAGACTGAACTCCAGATGGACCTGTACAAACTCACAAATAAGAAGGGCTGGGCCAGTATGTGTGCAGTCATCTGCCCCACTTTGCCAAAGTGATTGACTCATCATTACTGGAAATCCACACAAACCGTAGTCCATTTTCTGGAAACAAGTCAGTATGAGTAACTTTAACCCTAGTTGAAAAAGTCATAGGCACATTAAAGACAATCCAGTATTTTGACTAAACGGTCTGTAGCGAATATGATTGATGATTGATTGTGATGAAAAGGACTTTTTATTTTACCTCGGACATTGAGAAGGGAATGAATCTTTGCTGATTTCGCTATTCACATGACCTCTGGGTCATAAACAGGCCCTGCCAGGACTCAGTAGAGAGTAAAATTCATGACAGGTTGTGCATGGCACTGACTCTTTAATGGCCAGTATCGCAGGCTCAGGATGATCCCTGGACTTTATCAAGAACTCATACAGGGGACAAAGGAACCAAGGAACTGACTTTGCAATGTAAATTGAAATGTACATGAATAGACATACATGCTTAGTTAAGTCTCAGTTTATTTCCTTGTATTTTTGCAAATGCCAGCCATTGTCTCTGTCAGTATTTGGGACTTAAAGACTGTTAACCACTAACTTCTGACATTCTTCTTCCAGGGTATTTTTCCAGTCAGCATGTGATGTCCCTGAACCTGAGGAGAAGTTTAATATTGATGAGTACTCAGACATGGTGACTCTAAGCAAGCCTATCATCTACATCTCAATAGAGGAGATCATCAATACCCACTCGGTAAACCCAAAATGACTCAAACATTTAACACAGTGTTACAAAGTGCATACATACAAAGTCAAAATACAAGTAGACATGTTATCTACAGTCCCTACAGTTATCTACAGTTAACCACAGTCCCATCAACTGTGGTTAAATGCTGCCCCCTGTTATTAGGATGAATCGTCATCTCTTGTCCCTTTCCTCATCCTTTTTTCATTCTCGCACAGCCACTTACTTTCTATCCATCATCCTATTTCCTTTCTTTATATTTCCATACCACTTCTTTGGAAAGGGGTTAGTGGTGAGGACATCAGTAGGTTAAAGCCATCTGTGTCCTTTTGTCAGCACTTTCACTCTACACATATTCACACAGGGACTAACAATGGAGATGACGTGCTTGTCGGTTTGAACAGATGTTCTCTCAACCTTCATTTTGCACACGAAGATCATTTTATCATTTCCTGTCTGTTTTGTGCTTGATATGTAAAGAAGCAAAAGCATGTTTCAAGCATATTTCTTTATTCATTTTCTTTATTGTCTGTGGGCCTCAACTGGGTGTGTTTGTGTACCACAAGCTTAGTCAACACTTCATACTTATTAATTAAATATATATTATGTTATTGATGTTTTTAAAATTTAGGAGGAGAAAATGGGTGCAACTAACTAGCGACCTGTAAATCTGTTCAATTGTTTCTCTGGATAAATTTTTACAAGGTTCATTCACTGTGTCACAATATTTTTCAATTACACGGTAGATATTTAAGCTTTTTGCATTTGTCCAGCTGCTTTTGGAACATCTGGAGGCCATCTCTCCCGACCACAATGACTTGCTGCATGAGCTGCTACAGGACCTGGGAGACGTCCCTGATGTAGAGGCATTGCTTGGTACTGACAAACAATCATTTATTTATATTAATCAGAAGTTAATCACAAGTTGGCTATGCAGTATTTATCATGTTACACGCCGTGCTGCTTTATTTCAGGTGAAGGAGCAGTAGACCCAAATGACCCGAACAGAGAGAGTGCTCTAAGCCAGCTGGCTAAGACGGAGATCTCCCTCACCCTAACCAGCAAGTTTGAGCTCCTGGAAGGAGATGACAGAGACGTGAAGGCTCTAATGACAAAGTAAGTTTATTGTTGGAGGATGGTTAGGGTTAGGGTTAGCTTGTCCAATATTATAATTATAATTACAATATAATTTGATGTTGCAGTCATCTGAATTCTTGCAGTGTGAGAGTTTGTACATTTTCTCAATTCAGGTGTCGGGCTAAGCAGCCATAATCCAGTCTTTGATGTATAATTAAAACCATTTCACCGAAGCACACTTACTCAGAAGTACTCAACATATAGTTTAGGATTGCTATAGATGCTGTGTGATGCACTGCACTTAACCCCTCTTAACACTGAGTGTGTTTCTTTGTGGCTATCACTCAGTAGCATGTCTTTGTTGCCTTTCCTGCTCCTCTATCGTTTCCTGTCCTAAAAGGAAGGGGTTTGGTGGTCAGGCTTATCTTGTCTATAAACATGTATCCTTGTGGATCAGTTTCTTACAGGACACTGTGTTGGAGAGTTGGTCTCTTCCTTATTTTTTGGCATATTCATTTGTTAAGTAGTCAAATAAATGTGAATGTAGGATTTCTCAGGAGTTCATATGTACACGTTTCATCTGAATTTGTGTTGTTATTGCATAATGTGCTAGCAAGACTTTGGCAACCAGCTGTAGGAATACAGTGTGGAACATTGAAAAAGAAAAAAACAAATCCTACTCCTTAGGATTTCCAAATATTTTATGAAATTTATTGGAACGATGAAAAACTGTTTTGCAAAAATACTGGCCTTTGTTGATACATTTGTCTTACATATATATGGTAGCCTATTGGAACCATGCACCAAAAACTTATCAGATATTCTTCTGCTCATGGTGTGACTTCCCCCCCACACTTCATTGCAAGCTGTTAAGAAAAGGTGATATTATATAGATGAGAGTAAATATATATATATGTATGTGAATTATTTCATGATTATGATGAAGGTCATAATGATTATTCAATTATGCTGTGAAAACTGATCCTGTACTGTACTTTATGGTAACAGGCATGTTACATGTCTGGATACTAACAACACTTTTCCCAACAAATTCCAACAGCTTGATATATTTTTGTGGTTAAGGTGACATTACAGCTGAAATAAAACAAAGAAAGATGATTTTTCTGTGTGTGTGTGTCAGGACAAAAAAGCTTATAGTGGATGTGGTTCGGATTCAACCTGGGGAGACATTGCCTGAAATTCTTGAGACCCCGGCTACTGCCCCGCAGGTGATATTTTCTTCTATGTTGTTTTTCCTTACCCATATACACACTTTTATTTGTCAAAGGAATGTATGCACTGATGTTTTTTTGCACCTCTTATATGACTTTGCTCCTGAAGGAGTCGGAGCATACTATGATTGTAGAGCGTCGGGCAGTCCAGGATGCTCAGACACCAGAGGGTCTGAAGAGCAGCCCCGCAGTACTGGAGGACAGCCAGCTGCCTCTCGAGCAGAAGAAGAGGAAGATCCAGAGGAACCTCCGTAACCTGGAGCAGGCTGGCCTTGTCACTACTAGTAACAAATACCAGGACCTCATCAATGACATATCAAAGGTACATAAGCAGTTTTTCTTTCACATAAGAAGAGGCATGCCTCCAATGCTAACTTGTAAGTGTATTGTTAGATCTTTTCAGCTTCTGAATTTGTAAAGTAAACCTGTAATTGACAGGACATTCGCTACCAAAGACGCTACAGACAGAGGAGGAAGGCCGAGCTTGTGAAGCTGCAGCAGACACTGACAGCACTCAACTCGAAAACGGCCTTCTACCAGGACCAGATGAACTATTACGATACCTACATCAAGACGTGCCTGGATAACCTCAACCGGAAGTGAGTTGTACCTTCACTTCTTATACCTTGTGTGAATGAAGAGTTTTCAAAACATTTCTTCTCACTGTGTGTAAATAATAATCTTACATATGTATTACTGTGTCCAGGAATTCACGCAGATCCATAAAACTGGACAGCAAAGGAGATGATAAGGGCAGTAAGAAGTGGAAGCCACAGTCTCTCAAGTACACTGCAGCAAGGCTTCATGAGAAAGGAGTCATCCTGGAGATAGAAGGACTTCAGACAAACCAGTGAGTTGAGCTGTTCACCACCTCTATCAGAAAGAGCCGGGTATTTAATGTTGCTCTCTAAACCACTGGTCAGGTAATGGATTTTTACTGACATTTACTGTACTCCACCTGTAGTGAAGTTTCAGTTGAAATGTTGATTCCAGTGTAGATGATCAAATCCATCCCCCACCCAACCAACCCACCAACATCATTGTTTCAAATTAGTCTGTATCGCCTTTCAACAGCTCAATCCAAAACTATGTACCATATCACAAGACAGAATTATTTTGTAATCAGTGGAAGTAAGCATGACTAAAGATGTTTCATACATTTTGTGTGTTTATTCAAACAAGAAGAATCTCCATTAGTTTAGTTGTATCTTACTTAAAAACATCACCCCCCCCCCTTTTTTTCCACAATAGGAACAAAGATGTAATGAGACTTGGTTTTTGATATACAAAAAGTAGGATGTGCCCTTTCAGCTTTCTTTTTGTGGACAGAAAAATATTATTGGGGTATTGTTCAGTGAGATATGACATCTGTCTTCATGCCCCACCTCATCTGTTATTGTCTAAACCATTGCCATACTCTTTATTGTGTTTCTGACTTGAAAAGTTTAACTGCACCAGAGAGGAAACGTCAAGGAGTTGTGTATAAAGAAAGAACTTAAATGTAAAAATGTTTATAATTATTTACTACAGACAGACAGATCAAATCCATCTAAGCAAATTTAAGCTGACTTAAGTGCTATCAACAGTTCCGCTGTACCGTGGAAAAGCTGTCAACTATAATTTAGTTTTTGTATTTCTGCAATAGTACGACTAAATACTGTAAAATGATTAGTGTGTTTTTCCCCATGTGCTGTGTCACTTTTTGTCATTACTCTCATGTTATTGTCTCTCTCTTCTTTCAGGTTCAAAAATGTCATGTTTGACATTTCCCCCTCTGAGGAAGTTGGGGATTTTGAGGTGAAGGCAAAGTTTATGGGAGTTGAGATGGAAAAAGTTCAGCTTCATTTCCAGGTAAACATTTCCCCCAAGTGTGTCATAATTCCATGAAATAAAGCAGTTCACTGGTCAACACTAAACCTTGATGACAGACGGTTAAATGTCCTGTTCCCCGCTTCGGACTATTAGCAGGAAATATCATGGAAACCAAGCAAATATTTTCCAATAGAGACACATTGTATGAACAAATATTAGATATACAGTACGTAGTGTATGAATAGAACAGACCAGGCTGTAAAGTCGGGGCCACAAATAGTTTGTATACATTTACTACATTTGCAGTAATACAATAATTTAATCTACTACCATATATTCAGTTTTCATTATTCATGTTGTATGCTAAGCTGCTAAATCAGCATCGTATCTCTATGAATGAAAGGTCGGCACGCTTGTTTGTGTGTGTTTCTCATTGCATCTGTTCTTGATTTTGTGTCCAGGACCTCCTTCAGCTGCAGTATGAAGGCGTGGCCGTCATGAAGATGTTTGACAAAGCCAAAGTGAATGTCAATTTACTCATCTTCCTCCTAAACAAAAAGTTTTATGGAAAATGAGTAAGTAAAGAGTATAAAGCAACAGGAGAGGGAGAGGGAGACCGATTGTGCCTTCTCACAGTACTGAGTTTGTTGAACAAAATACATTTTGTCATAAAACATCAGACGGTGCAAGACAGTTTTTTGTGTCATCTGATTATAATTTGATGGATCACACCAAAATGAAATGTTGTTATTGTAACTGTTACTGTATCTATTTTTCCTTGTGGTGATTGTAAATGTAATGTATTTTTAAGAATGAAATTGTAATGGTATTCATGTTTTGTATGTAAAAGATGCTTGGAAACACACTGTTATTGTTACCTTGTATGTTGAAACAACTTTATGGATTTGATGGAAGTTTCAGACGAAGCAGTACTGTCTATTAGTTCAGAAATGGAGCTCCGGAGCAACTGAAATTCTGTAGTTTCCAGTGCCTTTTAATTAAAGTGTTTAAACAAACATGTTTTAATTAATAAAACATTTAAACATTTTAAAAGCTGCAACTGACGTATTTTTAATATGCATTATCGGTATGTAAGTGATTTCTGATGATTGCGCAATGTGCATAATATATTACACGTCTACTATTACATTTTTTCTTATTTATTTTAACTTTTCTCAGTTGTAACATCTGCCAACCTTAAACTTCTTTTGGGAATAATATTTTGACCGAAGATGAAAGTCGCACCTTATTTCTGTGTAATGGGGAGGAGATGTGGTGCAGTGAGAGGGAGGCGGGGTAGGCTCTCTGTAATAACATGTCTGATGCTGGCAGAGAAACACGCCAGTAACTCTTCTGGCAAACGGATCATTTCAGCACAGAGAGGTGTAAAAGATTGGGAGGACATACAGTAAAGCCATGGTTCACCAATCAGTACGGTTGTTGGTGTTGTTTTCTCTCTACAGCTCAGCACTCGCCTCCCAAAATGGTAAGTTGCTTTCTTAACCATAAACTTCGAACTGTGTAGTTTTATGTGACTACACTTTGTACGGGCTTCGACTCTGCTGGGTTTTTACAAATGCAATATTTGTATCACCCCTCTGATTTAAAATAAATGTGGCATCTTGCTTCATCACCAGTTGCTTCCACTGAACGACACCGGAGCCCTTGATTCCCTTTGCGTCAGGTTACAGCCTTTATACAGCAGCAGGCTGCGTTCACCTTCCCAACGTGCCTGGACACATTAGTGACTGAGACTGCAAGCATTTACCAGTAATGAGAAACTTAAACCATGATTTGTTTTACAACTATCGGCGAATAATTTGTAATTATGTCAAAGTCTTTTTGGCGACACACAGCAGATCATGGACAGATGTGGACTCACTCAGTATGCTTCTGTTCACGAGTACAACTCAGAGGTCCTTGTTCGTTATTTGAGTATTTCGATTTTATGCTACTCAGTACATCTACTCCACTACATTTTTTTGATTCATATAGTTACAAATTACTTTGCATGTTTTAACTACAAAACATGATTAGTTTTAATAAATGATTCATTGCGAGACTAACCAACAATAAATAAAGTCATTAAAATCAGCTCCCCTCAGATTTAAATGCTGCTTACATGTTTGTTGTCATTCAGTAATAATCCAATAATATCATAATCAACACTTTGTCAATAGCCATTGCACATAAAGAGTACTTTTAAATTAAAGTCAGTTATGTTGATAATATGCAGGACTTTTACATACAATGGAATATTTTTACAATGTAAAATACATTATATCCAAATACGTCTTCCAATACCACTGGTCACCAGTTTTTTAAAAAAAAAATCTTCCTCTAAACCTGGGAATCTCTGGGCTGCCTAGGACTCTTACTGAGGTAGCCTAAGTGTTGCTTAAAATAAGATGATTAATACTAAAATACCTCCATAACTGCACTAACATGTTAAAGGTGTGTAGTGCTGCATCATTCATTTTACAAAGAATGAATAACGTTTGAAAACCACTGATGTATTCTGCTCTGTGTCCCTGTGTCTCTTCAAAGGCTCAGCACCCTTCCTGCGGACTTTCTCTGGTCACTTTGTGATGGTCACCGATGAGCCTGTAGACTACGTTGACCTGTCTGTGTTAGACAGTTTGAGGGATGACGGGGGGTTAGGCTCAGGGTCCGAGCAGGAGCCAGTGAAAAGACACGGCCCACTCCGCCATCCCCAGAAGCGTTATTTTGTCTCAGAGGAAGCTAAAGGTTTTCTCCAGGGTAGCCTGGCAACAAGCTTTGTCCCGACTGTTTACACCCTCGTCTTCATCATCAGCGTGCCCCTCAACCTTGTTGCCATGGTGATGTTTGTGCATCACATCCGTCCCAGAAAACCGGCAGTGATCTACATGCTGAACCTGGCCTGCGCTGACCTGCTGTTCGGCCTCCTCCTCCCCTTCAAGATTGCCTACCATTACCATGGCAACAACTGGATCTACGGCTCCTTCATGTGCAGAGTCGTCACGGCAGCTTTCTACTGCAACATGTACTGCTCTGTGCTGCTCATGACGTGTATCAGCATTGACCGTTTCCTGGCTGTGGTTTACCCCATGAACTCTCTGACGTGGCGCAGCCCTCAGACAGCCTCAGCTGTGTGTGTTGCCATGTGGCTCTTAGCCCTCGGAGGAGTATCCCCTCTGCTGATCTCAGGGCAGACCATATATTTGTCAGACCTGGACATCACCACCTGCCATGATGTGCAGGATGAAGAAAACCTACAAACTTACTATCTTTACTTCTTCCCCTCCTACTCCTCTGTCTTCTTCTTCATCCCTCTCGTCTTCACTGTTGTCTGTTACGTGCGTATCATTCAGGCTCTGGCAGCAGCTAACGTGGAGAACCGCTCCAGGAAGACTCGAGCCGTGGTGATGGCTGTGGTGGTGCTGGTGGTGTTTGTGGTCTGCTTCACCCCTACCAACATCATCCTGATGGTTCACTATGTTCAGCTGTCCCACAAGTCCAGCGACAGTTCCTACCAGGCGTACCTGCTCTCCATGTGTGTGGGCAGCCTCAGCTGCTGTCTGGATCCAGTCCTGTATTACTTCGGCTCCTCTCAGTGCCAGAAGCAGGTGGCAGCGCTGCTCGGATGTAGGCGACTGGCACAAGTAGAGAGCAGCTCCGCAACACAAAGTACAAGAACCAGCAGGCGGACAGACAGCAGCAGGTCGTGCAAGATGGAGAGCATTCAAACTGGTCAGGGGGGTCATTACAGCAGGCTGGTGGCTTAACTAGATAGAGGTGAGGAGCCGGCCTCTGGGAGACTTTTCAAACTTGCACACACACCCACAGTATGATACAGCAGAGTCAAGTGTGTGTATTTAAATCCTTTCTAAGGAAAAGCTTGGGTTGGATCAAAAGAGTGTGTCCAGTGCCTGGTAGTGCTGGATTTAATTTGCACTTAAATTAGCTTATTGGATTAATCATTGTTTACGTTCAAAACCAAATATATTTTTGTTATTTTGAAATTATGAAATGTATCCGCCAGTATGACAGTGTGGGATATGTCGGTATAGCAGAACATTTTCTGCCATTCTTTTCAGATTTTTGTTTCATATCATAGGAATCATAGGAATTAAACAGTGAGTGTACAATAATAATAAAGTTTTAATCTGAAAAAACATTACATGTGATGTGGTTACCACATGATTGTACAAAAATGGTGGTTTTGACACCACGATTTTCATAATGCAATCCGGTATATCATCATCTGTTATAGGGTTTTGCAAGTAAATATGTAAAATCATTAATCACTTGATTCACTGGCATTCATGAAGCCAAAAATATGTATGTAAATAGCAAAGTCTGTGCTATAGATAATACAATCAAAACAAAACTACTGCTTAATACGAATGTTGCTGTATCTCTTTGTCTTTTTGTTACTGCTGCTCACTCTGTGATCTCTTTGTCGTCGGGGCAGAGCTCTGAAACACAGGAACACATTAAAGGACAGATAAACTGTAAGAGAAGAACAGGAGAGAGCAAATATGACCGTTTACCTGAGCATCACAAGACTCCTTTTCCATTTCCTGACCATGCGCATTTGTACATCATGGAATTGTTCCAAAAAATAATTAAGTTTGCGTTAAAAAGACAGTATAATCATATTTAAATGTTACACATCACAATACAATATCTCCACCTTGTGGCAACTTGTGTAAGTTGTATTATCTAGTAAAGACGTAGACTCAGGTCCATCTTAGTTTTGTCCTTACAGGTTACTAAAGACTTACTGACCTGTTTTACCATCGTAGCTATGGAAGCTCTCAGGGAGGTTCAGACACCCAAGTTGTTTCTTGAAAATTTCAACATCTTTGGAATCTATTTTTCCTGTCCTTGCTGAAAGAGAAATGAGATCTTAGAAATGAGTTACCGCATTTGAAACTCTGACCAACTGTTAAAAGTGATGCAGAGAGAACTTACTGAACTGCAGGATGTATCTACCGGTGACGTCCCCATTTCGAAAGGTGTCTGTCCACAGCAGGCAGTCAGGGCAAGTCTGTAGAATATGTCCTTTGTGGTCTGACAGATTTTCTTTAAAAGTGGACAGCAGAGTGACTGATTATAATGCCATATTATGTATATGGAGAGCTGTTGTTGTGGATATATTATGCTCTTATTCATCCTGTTAATACCATGGTAAAGACATAAAGCTGCGTCATCTCTTCTCATGTGTTAATCTATACATCACTGGTCTGATGTTCACTTACTGCGAAATGTGATGGCAAGTCCTGAGACTGTTGCATTTACCTCCCCCGAGACACACTGGTTACTGAGAAACAAGAATATGCTGTGCCAGAAATCTATGATGCTGTCTGAAAAGGTACACCTTTTTTCTAATATAAACTCTATTTAAGGATGATTCTGCCCAACATATTTAATTAACTAAATCATCAAACTTACAAGCAGTGATCTCCCCAACGTAATGTCACAATTTGACAGTCAGAAGTGGGAGTCAAGTCAATCCAGGAGCTTTTCAGACACTCCAGTGCCTTGTGGTATGGCTCGGGGTCACCAGCTCCCATCACATACACCCATTTTCCAAAAACCTTCACATAAAAAGTCAAGACTCATGTGACTGTATCAAAAATATCTATGCTTTTGAAATAAAAACCAAACATCATTTGGATGAATAAGACAGAAAAAGGATCATAAGCACAACTTACCGGTTTGGGGTCCTCTGGCATAAAGGGTTTGACCAGGTCCTTACAGTCAGGTGCAGATGCAGCACTGAGGGAGGCGAGAGCCAACAGAAATACAACAACTGGCAGAGCCATGGTGAGACAGAGAGGTGAGGATGAGATGGAAGAGGGAGAGACAGCAGCACTGCAGAGGATGTTGCTGAAGCTGCAACAGAAAGTGTCTAGCGCTGATTCTTTATCCCTCTCGGGTTTCAAACAAAAAAAAAAGTTGTTGTGCAAGTGCTCATATGTGGGAGGAGGGGGGTTTCTACATGCTCACATGCACCAGTGAAGTTTTTTAATGACCATGCAGATTTATTTTGCTCAGCATTGAATGGCCAGCTCAACAGTCCTCTGTTGCCCATACCGCTGCCCCTGAATGAACTCAGGCAAAGTGCCACATTTCGTCTTATGTTGAGACATTTAAAAAGGACCCGAAGCAGCTTTTCTTCAGCAGAATGAAGGTTGTTTCCCTGTGGGTCTGAATGGACTCCCTGTGGCAACAGTTTGATGTCTTCTTTCTCCCCCTAACAGTGACGTTACCCAGCAACAGTCTTTGTTGCAGTTTCTGGGAACAGCGGTGCATTTGAGAAGCACTGTAGTAGTTTGGGTGAAGCATATAATCCTCACAATGTCTGGCATCTTCTTTTGCTTTTGAAAATGGATAAAGGCATGTTGGAGCTCAGAAAATGCTTTTTTCCAAAAGAGGGTAGAAACAAATGACTAGAACACAGTACAGAGGGAGGCTGACAGCTGTTTTATTTACCACACACAACCTGTTGAATACAGTTATATTCTACAGATTGTTAAATTGATTTAAAGAAGGCATTTAAGTGGAGTTTATACAGCCATTACTGTACCTGCCAGAAATTGCTATGCGCTATTCATATTTCACATTTCCTAAACTAAATCACGAGAGGCTTAGTAGGCAGAGACACACAGTAATAAGACTACACATGACAAACCACAAATCTAACATGACATGTCACCATCAGGCCTTGAACTTATTGCTGCTGCTGACACCAACTGCACGATGATGAATGATGAATAAAATGATATTCCATAGCACAACATTATATCAGTGTACATGCAGATCACATTACAACACTATTTAGTACATGTCAAGCTGGATGTGTTCCCAGCATCATGGCACCTCTGTGCTCTGATTTACTTTGCAGTAGGCTGAACATCAGTTTGGTCATTCTCTGTATTCTCAGCAGGAGATGAAGTAGATTCCCTGTCATCTGGACACAGGTCTGAAATAAGAGAAAGTGACTGATTAGTGGATTAAATAGCATGAAGAAAATTCACTTTGATAATTCAGTTGGGTGCTGGGAAGAGCTGAAATGACGGCTGACCTGTGCCTAAAAAGTGGTACTCTGGGAGGAATTTCAGACAGTCCGCCTGCTTCTTGAAGGTCTCTAACTCAGATGGCTCCAGAGTGCCGGTCCGTGCTTTAAAAGAGGAGCCAGAGGGATAAAACAGGGTGGTGGGGTGAGGAAGGAGAGAGAACAGACAGTGACAAAGGGCAAGTTAATATGTCAAAATACTGACCAAAAACTGTGTAATTATGCTCAAATCAGAGACAGAGTTTTAAAAAAAAAAGAGGCCTTACTAAAGAGGAAAAGGTATCGTCCCTTTGACTTGCCGTCAGGGAGAAAGGTGGTGTCCTCAGACAGGAGGCAGTCGGAGCAGGTCTCATAGTACTTCCCATCATGATATGAAGTGTGACCGTTGATATTAACTGTGGAACATCCAGAAAACAAGACATCCACATGAATGCATAATGCGAGATATTAGAACAATTGCAGAGGGACTTTCTGTAAGTAAGAGTTTTTTATTTTTATACATCTATTAGCATGGTGCACAATAAAATACCATAATGATAATAATGATCAATTTTATATAGAAAATATCTGTTTTAAGTGGAGACTTGTGTTTTCTTCGAAATCCACCTACATCTTGCTAATGTGCTTTGGCTGCTTATGCGTTATCCACATGACATTACACAGTATATATATAGAGAGAGTTGGTGAGTCAGGGAGTACACAGAATACTGAGAATATTTCCAGATACATACAAGTGGTGTGACTGGTCATTCCTGACATGGTGGCGTTGGCTATGCCCTGAAGGCATTTATCTTCACTTCTGTCATGAGAAAAAAAGTCACAATCCACATCAATCTTTCAGTCATATGTGAGAGAAAATGGAACTTAACAATATGGTCATGTGACTGATCATCTGCAGCCAACAGTGTCCTTACAGGCGGTCGGCCCAGTAGATGGTGACGACGCTGCTGTCTGAGGAAGCCGACAGTTCCACCCAAGAGCTGTTCACCGACACCAGGTCGCTCTTCAGGCCAGGCTGGTCCCACGACCCCACATGGAGCACCCACTTCCCATAGATCTACCACCCACACAGAGGCAAAACACCCACACAGCTCACTCACATGACTGGGGTGCTTATCTGTGTTGTATGAGTACATTCATACTTTATTTTCCAATAGAATAGAAAATAGAATAGTCTGTGATGGAGGTTTAAAAAATGTTTAAGAGAGATAAAGGTATCATTCCCTTTTCTTGCCATCATTGTTTATCTACTCAAAAGGGGATTCATATTGTTGAGTTAATTGTTAATTGTTGAAAGTTAGTTTGGAAATCAACAATTTAATTAAAAATAGGACATTTCTACAAAAAATGTAAAGTTCTTTGCTGATGGCACACAATATCACAGTTGCTGTTCTATTAAGAAGGTACGTAATGTGCAGTAGCTTTGATATACAAGATGAATGAATGCATGGGAAATGTGATGTGCTTGAGCTTTACTAATGTGAAATGATAGATATAACAGACTGTATGGCTAATGTAAGTTATTCTTAAAACTGATACAATTAATGACCAATTGTGATCTCTTGTCACAGACTTGGTTTTTGACAAGATGTGATGTTTCATTTTCTAACAGCCTTAGTTATTGTTAATCACACTGTAGCACATTTTGATGTAAGTATAGTTAACACCAAAACAAAATTCAGCCATTCCAGTTATATTAGCACACAACACTGGGCTTGAGAGCCTCCTCACATACGACCAGCTCATAACAAATGATCACTGATACTCACGGGGCTGTGGCTGTCCAGTACCAGAGGCTTAACCAGCTCTTTACAGTCCGGTTCAGATGCAGCACCCAGGGAGGTGAGAGCCAGCAGAGCAACAACCAGCTGTGCAGCCATGGCTCGAGACAGCAGGCAGCCAGAGAGCAACGCTAATGTCAGGGATCCTGCCAGCTAGAGCCTCCTCAAAGGAACCAGAGGAAGTGTTGTGCAACAGTGGGCTGGGCCACGCACACACACACACGCGCACGCACAGACTCTCGCACACACACACACACACACACACTCACTGTTTCCATCACCTCAGAGGACATTACATTGATTTACATACATTTCTGGTAGACTTACACTTACCCTAACCACTACTTGCCTAACCCCAAATGTAGTCCATCTCTCTTTCAACCTAACCTTAACTTTGTGATTTACGTTGTGGGGACTTGCATTTTGTCCCCAAAAGGAAGGCGAGTCCCCACACCGTAGGAGATTAACTTTGTAAAGAGATATATATATATATAACAGATTATGTCCCCATAAAATGAGTAATACATGTCCACAAACACACACCCACACACACACACACACACACACACACACACACACACTACACACACACTCCTCTTCTTCTGGATGGAAGGAGCAGTTCACTTTTCACATCCAGTCAGTGAGGACTTGTGTCCTATTTATCCCGTTACATAACAGCCAGCTGGCAGAGTCTGAATGCCAAGACCCCTGCATCTTTCAATATGCGAACACCCCCCTGCACAGAGTCACACACACACACACACACGCACACACACACACACAAAGGCAGATAAAATAAAGAGACAGATACACACACAGACACAAACACAGAAACGTCTCCTCTCATCTCCTCATCTCTTATTTAAACAATGGCGATGGCCTCAAAACATTAAGAATATATCCATCAACTACTTTTATTTGCAAATTCGTTGAACACAAGATGGACAGTGGTGTCTTTGACATCAAGTAACTTTTTGTTTCCTCAGGGCAGATGCATGTTATGTAAGCTTGCAAAGCTTACATAACATGTACAGCCCCCCATTTTTCCAGGACAGTTCAGAGATTGGTCATTTTGTTGGTTTTTTTTTCAGAAGGGATAAATCATTATTGATATATCATTACTTTGTTAGTCACAGTGCTTCCTGTGAAACACTGGGCCAGTCAGGGACTCTGTTTCAGCTGATCTGCTCCATCTGAAAAATCCTTATCAGAGGTCCACACACAAAGAATCAAATGAAACAATCAATGTGTTTAGAGTTTGTTTGCGAAATGCCATTTGTCAATATTGTAATATAAATCACCAATTGCGTCTTATGGCCCCATATCTTGAAGGTTTGGTCTGTAAAAGAGGTACAGTTTTGTCAAGCAAAGATTCAAAGTAAATTTTGTGGTGAAATGTGTTTCATGTTTTCTAAATTTGTGTTTTTGCTCAGTTTTTGGCTGATATTGTAGATGATAAATAAAGATCTGCATTAAATCTTAATAGATATAGTAAGAGGAGGTTATGTAAATCACATATGGAGTATTGTATATGCCATTATGTAGGTGTGTGTGAGTTTCATTCTTTATTGACATGCACAGACAATAGTTTGAAACTGCGTTTTGTAAGACACAAAAACTTCATTCAGTTGCTGTGTTTTCCTTTCAATAATTTTGGAGATACTCAAGCCATATTGAGCGAGGGAGAGGTATTGGTTTTATTTTGTAGTAATTCTTTTTTTTGGGATATGTGATGGTTAAACATGAGCCTGGTGAAATTAAGCCAGAGGGAGTTGCACTACTCCACAGAGATGGCCTCTGTGGGGCTGCACTCCAGCAGAAGTTTCTCACAGCCGGGTAAAACTGTTGCTCGCCATCCTTCAGGGGGGCCCTCTGACAAGTTGGCAACATGAAAGGACTAGTGTTGAGGTAGAGCAAGAGTATGCATGAATGAAACAGTCAGCCAGTCCCCAGCCCTGCTTTTCCATCTTTGACTCCCCTAATGCACATTTTAATCACAGTGCATAACAGTTGCTTTGTGTCATAAAAATCTGTATTGAACAATGTTTTGCAGAATCTCTGGAGGCTCACCGGATCAAAAAATGCCCTTTTCTTGTATGCGTATAAAGCTTAACAAAAGGAATTTAAGTGGTATCCATCATGATTTATTAGTCTGACAGTCAACGTGAAATCAGCTCTCTTTAATACAGCCATCTACTGAAAACATCAAGTCTGGCAACTGGTAAGTACATCTTTCCTCATCCTGCAGGAAGAACAAAAGGTGTTTTCATCACCTCTATCAGGACATCTGTGATACACACAAGCAAACTTGAAAACAAATTTGACTCATGGAGTAACTTCAGATCTCATGATAGATTCGAGGTGACAAGAGTCGCTTAAACATGCGTTTTCTTTACTCTCTATTCTTCCTCCTTTGCATCTGTGGCAGCCGCCTTCTCATCAGGGCACAGGTCTGAAACAGAGGCAGGAAATCAAGTTACACATACTAGATACTGTTGTGTGTGTAGTGGTGAAGACAGAGACAGAAAGCAGCATCTTACCTGTGGATTCTCCAAAGTGGAATTCTGGTGGGAAGTTGAGACACGCAGCCTGTTTCTTGAAAACGTCCAGATGAGCGGCATCCAAATTCCCAGTCTTTGCTGTAGAGCAGGGAGGCAGGGAAAAGTTAATGTTATCTCCATTAACTATTATCTATGAAATAAATAGGTCACTTCTGAGTTTCTTCTGAGTTTTACACATGGGTGTACAGAAAAGTGGTTGCAGACGGTTACAGACACAAACTGTGAACTCACTGAAGAGGTAGAGGTTTCTGCTTTTTCTGGTTTGCCCGTTGCTCTCCGACACTGCGGTGTCTGTCCAGAGGATGCAGTCAGGGCAGCTCACCAGGTGCCTCCCAACATGCTCATGACTGGAGGAGTTAAAGTAAACTATAAGATAGAAACAGAAGATTAACATATGTTACATACTTTCCAGTAATTATGGATGAAAGCACATATTATTAAAGCACATATAATTTACTTACATGTCACCTTAGTGGAGTTTCCTGAGAAGCTGGAATTAACGCCTCCATGATGACATTTTCCATCCCTTGTAGAGAGAGGTAAACATAATAAGAACACAAAAACTGGAGTAAGTCAGTTACATTATTATGCACTGGTTGCCTTAAAGGTATTAATGATAATTTTCAAAAGATCAACAGTTACACTTTGTCTCCCCAGCGAAGGGTCATATCGTCACTGTCTGCTATGGATGAAAGTTCAATCCAGGAGCTGTTGACCATTTTAAGTTCCTTCAGTAGCTCTTTGTTGTCCGATGTTCCCGCATGGAATATCCATTTTCCAGAAACCTAGACACACGTGGAAAATTAAAACTAATTTTGGAGCACAAATCTAACAATCCTTTCAGTTTTGCAGAGTGCCTGTGAGATCTAATAAGGGCAATGTATGGTACATTTAAAAAATATGCAGATTGTATTGTAAGTCAGTAGGGAAATTCACTTTCTTGTCATAGGAAATCAGTCACAGTGAACATTTAGTCACCTGAATTTTCCCTTGTTGGTGTGTTCATGTGCTCGTGGGAAACTCCAACATTTTAGATGTCAAAATTGGCTGCTAAACAGTGACCTCTTCAATACAGCTACACTTCTGAATTCACCTATCTTTCTTATTGCATCATGTTTAGCTATTGTTTTTTCTTCAGCTGCATGTGGATGCTTGTGGTTCTCAAATCTCAGATGTTGGGGCCTCATGAAAACATCACCAAGAAAAGAAACAGTTTTTGCTTTCAGCTATATTACTAAACAATAATGATGTTAGTTATTGGTTAAATAATGCAGAACCAAAAGTGTGGCATCGATTCTGCTTTATCCTGAATGTAATTGCTGAGGATGACATACCCGGTTGCGATCCGCAAGAGGTGTAAGCAGCTCTTCACAGTCTGGATCAGATGCAGCCGTCAGAGAGGAGAGAGCCAGCAACGCTAAACAAAACTGAACAGACATGGTTAGAAGTCAGATGACAGTCACCTGGATACCACAGCAAGAACCTTACAACTGTGCCCCTGCAAGAAGGTAACAGTGAGGACTAGCAGAGGGGAGATTACATATATATGGGAGGGAGAGAGAGAGAGAGAGAGAGAGAGAGAGAGAGAGAGAGAGAGAGAGAGAGAGAGAGAGAGAGAGAGAGAGAGAGAGAGTTTGGTGGAGTAAATGTATGTATGTTTGTGTATTTGTAAAATAGTGGGATTGTGTAACAAGTAGTTCAAACGCATCTCTGCAGAGACCAAAGGGTATATGCACAGAGGAATTGTGGCACTGCTGCAAGAGATTGTATTATTGTATTTGCAGATTACTCCTCTATTTGGTTTTCTGGTGCAGAAGATAGGAATAACGTTTATTGCAAGTGTTTGTGTGTAAGAAAGACAGTTTTTTGATGCTATATCATAGTGTAATACAAGAGAAATACTGTGGTATTCTTCGTGGTTCTGCCAAAGGTTCCCTCCTACTGTTTTCTGTTGTGCAGGATGAATTATTCCTTCTGTGGGTGTTCGTTGTCTCACTCTTTCTGTGTTTGTGGGTGTTGTGTGAGGACAGAGAGAGAGCGAGTGACTGAGAGACATAAATGGGGTTGCACATGGAGTAAATAAGCATGTAAGAATTGCAGTGCTGACAATATTTCACATCAAAACATTCTGAAACTCATTTGTTCTTTTGAAGAATCTCCTGCTGGGTATAATAATGTGGCAACTACATTATAACTTCAGAACAGTGGGCTCTTATTTCACTACGAGTGCACCTCTAAAGCTGGCAAAAGTTGAATCTTCCACCGTCTTATTCCGGATTCCAGCCATAGTGTAAATCAAATTGTTAAAAAGGCTGTTGCCACACTGATTCCCCCAGCTACTGTGATTTGTACTCCATCAATGAAAATGAGCCTGTAAAAAATGGTGGTGTAACACGTGCTGGGCTCCAGGAGGGTGTTGTCTTCCTGAATATGATGGTTCATATTGCTGGTTCACTTCTACACTGCCATCATACAGTCCATCCTCACCTCCTCCATCACCGTCTGGTACGCTGCTGCCTCCACCAAGGACAGGTGCAGACTGCAGTGTATCATCCGCTCTGCAGAGAGGGTGATCGGCTGCAACCTCCCATCTCTTCAGGACCTGTACTCCTCCAGGACCCTGAGGAGAGCAGGGAAGATCGCTGCCGACCCCTCCCACCCCGGACACCATCTATTCGACCCCCTCCCCTCTGGCAGGAGGCTGCGGTCCATCAGGACCAAAACCTCCCGCCACAAAAACAGTTTCTTCCCCTCTGCAGTCAACCTGACGAACTTACATTGACCCCCCCCGAACACAAACACTACTTATGCGTTATCACTCCTGTCCCCCCTGCTTTACATTAACGCACCCACCCCCTACTGGACACTTTACCTGGACACTTTACTTTATTCTGGTAACTGCACTGTTGTTATTTATCTTATCTTATTTTTATTTTTATTCTTATTTTAGCTTTTATATTCTCCTTATTTGTTATCAAAACAATAGCACCTTCAGACCACAGCAAATTCCTTGTAATGTATGTTACTTGGCAATAAACAGTTTCTGATTCTGATTCTGATTCTGGAATAGACCATGTATTGTACTTAAAGGAATAGTTCAACATATTGGTAAATACGCTTATTCACTTTCTGGTGGACAGTTAGATGGGAAGATTGACTCCCATTTCTGTACACTAAATACAAGTGCTAGCAGCCAGTTAGCTTAGCATAAAGATTGGAAACCAGGAACAGCTTGGCTCTGTCCAAAGGTAACAAAATGTACAAATGTACATGTTGTAGGCCTATCTCGTTTGTTTATTCTGTACAAAAATATACACAAAAAGGTGTAAAAACAACAGATTCATGGGGGTTATGTGCCAGCTATAAGCTAAGCTAACTGGCTTTATATTTAATGGAAAGACATGAGAGTGGTATCAATCTTCTCATCTAACTCTCAGCCAGAAAGCGAATCAGCTAATTTCTCAAAATGTCAAACTGTCACTTTGATGCCCCTCCTGTTTTCAGTTATTTTTGAAAAAAAAAAAATGTATCCAGGTAGACTTGCTGAGAGCCAGGCACTCTTTTGCAGGAACGCCTTGTTCATGATCATGCAGTTCACACTCGGAAGCTGTCCACCAGCATCCTTGCTCAGGGGCAATGGCTAAAGGGCACCTCACTGGTGATAATGACGCAGGGTAAACCTGGATAGATCACATTCACTTTACCTACCCATATTTACCCCACCATACCCGGAACTATCCCGGTGACCTGCTGGTCACAAGATGAGACCACTGCACCCAAAGTTCTGTCAAAAAGTGGGTGGCGGCCATGACAGTGGCAGTAATCCTGTAATAAAGCTTAGTTGTATAAACTGACTGTGATCATCATGCCAAAGACAGTCTTTGTTCTTAAATGTTGACACACTGGGAGACACTGCTGTGCTGTACAATACAGGGAGCAGATTGAACCACAGCACACAATTTAGAGAGACATAACCCATGATAACATTTGATTGTCACACACACTCAAATACACCCTGAAGTGACTGAGCTCATGTCCATACACACACTGTCCTAACAAATGAAAACAGCTGACACTTTGACTAAGGGAAGAGAAGCTTTATACTAGCATATTCAAAACCCATGAAATACTTCTCTGTGTATTTACAAAAACATAATACAAGAATAAAAAAGAGAAAAATGAACACATCACAAATGGAGTCCCACATACTGCCACAAAACAGAAAACATGATCCAATTTACAAATGCATCTTCTTGTACTCCCACGTATGGCTTCAATCTAACACAAAAACAAAATAAAATATCTCTGCTCAGTTGTGATGGTGCATCATCAGTCCATCCCTCCCTTTTGCAACAATTCTCTCCAGATTTTTCTTTAAATAATAATAATATCAAATACACATACAAGACAGAGGAGCTACATTTGTGAGCTGTACACTTTGCAGTAAGGGAGGGGAGAGAAGAATGTTCACAGGCATATCGACCTTTTGTACATGATGACAATACATCTTGGGCAGTGAAAAAAGTTTCAAACATTGATTAAAAACAAGCTTATTTTAGCTTTCTGTACCAACCAACCTTTCAGATCACACTGAGATCACAGTTTATCCGGATGACAATAAAGTATGAGTGACCAAAGTGACTTTATAAGCCTGTGTCTTACAGTTTAACATCCATACAGGATGGACTCTCATTTTAACATTTTATCTCCAGATAATGTGGCTCATTATCTGGGTAATGTGGCACCCATTTTGCAACTGTGCAAAGACTGATAAATCATTTGGATAAAGGTTTAAAGAACTATAAGTGAGAGTAGGCCTCAGCAAACAAATCCAACAAATCTATGAGGACATGTGCAAGGTCAGTGTCCCCTCTTGTTAGATAAATATTTTGCCCTCCCCATTTTAAACTTTGTCCTGTGTTTGTGAAACACAGGACAAGTTAAATTACAGTTAGCATAGTGACTGACCTGATATGGTTTAAAGCGAGACTATGCAGCTTTTGAAAGAAAGAAATAACATGTTCTTCCGCTTACAAATAGAAAGTTAAATTCATAAGCAATAAAGCTCATTGCTCAGTTCAGTACACTTAGGGGTTTTGTCTCTACAGCCTGACTTGGTCTGGTATTACCAGTAGCTTTCGGTTGCAAAATGTTAGCTAATGTTACAAACTTTAGCTATATATTACTCTGTTATGGAGCCAATTCACTGACTGTATGACCACTTTTGCTGTTTTACCATTTACCATTATTCTGTAATTGTCACTTTAGTCTCGCTTTAAGCCTTGAAACAAAGCTCTTTTTTGTCAATAACCATTTAATGTGACTTCAAATTCAAAATGAAGACAGATATTCAGGTTGTACTGAAACCTTTCTGCAAATCATAATTTAAGTCTGAAAAAAGAGCTGACTTTCATCTGTTTGCCTCATCAGGCCTTGCAAATGCGATAGAGGTGAGGCAGAGGGAAAAAATATCTGACATTTTCCATGTGTGGCTGAGTTTGGGGGTGAAAATTAAAAAACTTCTTAGACTCACAATATAAAACATAAAACACAATTTTAATGGTCTTAAAGATTTAGACAACCACAAAAGTTGAAAATACTTCAGATTACTGGACTAAACTGGCACAAGCCTTAAATAAACCTCATGGTAATATGATTGTGATGTCTCTCTAATTCTCTTCCAGTAAGTTGTCAAGAAAAGATGTTCCATGTGACAATCAGTGAGATTAAATTTCACCATCAATCAAAAAGTGTCTATATCTCTTTAGATCCTTGAAAATTTTAACTTTAGGATAAATAGGACACTAGCCTTTTGTTTTTGGGCATGAACTCCGTGATATGATGCAAAAGGCCGAGACATCTGTCTGTGACTGGAGTGTGTGCACACACTGTATGCAAATATACAAAGAGTTCTCCTCCGGGTTGTTTCAATTTGGTTCCTTTGTACAGTCTCATAGTTGCAGAGGAAGAACTGATGAATGTAGCAGAGTCACCACTTAGAACAGGAGAAGAAACAGGAGAGAAGAGACGTGGACAGAAACAATGGGGTGGGGTGGGGGCGGAGGGGGGTAGTAGAAGGACGGAGCCTCGGGCAACTGTCCTGACTAGGCAGGTGGTGGTGGAGGAATAGTCACTGGCCTAGATGACATCACATCCTGTCTCTCTGCTTTTCACTGATCCACACCAGCTTACTGAGCGACTGACCAAACCTGCTTCCAGAGCCTTCACACACTCATCGTCATGTTTGGAGAATACTGCAGAGATGAGATGAGGAAAAATAAGTATGTGTGAATGTGTGTGTATGAGAGAGAGAAAAGCATTTTTCACTGTTACACTGAATTAGAAATCCCTCCAAGATGCTATGGATTGAAAAATGCTTTATTAATTTCTTCCCAGAGTTAGATGAGAAGATTGATACTGTCTGTACCCTAAATATGAAGCTACAGCTAGCAGCAGCTTAGCTTAGCTTAGCATAAAGACTGGAAACAGGGGGAAACAGCTAGCCTGGCTCTGTCAGAATGTAACAAAATCTGCCTACCAGCAACTCTAAAGCTCACCAATTAACATGTTATATGTTATTTATTTAATCCTAAGTGACTTCCTGGAGTACTGTTGTCACAGTGAGGATGCTAGGCAATCAGTGGAAACAGCGGAAAGTCACTGCACCCAGCCAAGAAATAGTCTGGCACATGAACCCCCATAAAGCTACAGCTTGTTGTTTATACACTGGTTTTTGTATGGATTGAACAAAGAGATATAACATGTTAATTAGAAAACTTAAGGCTAGCTGGTTCCCCTGGCTTCCAGTCTTTATGCTTAGCAAAGCTAATTTGCTGGTGGCTGTAGCTTCATATTTACTGTACAGATTTGAAAGTGGTATCGATGTTCTCATCTAACTCTCTGCAAGGAAGCAAATACGTGCATTTGCCAAAATGTCAAACCCCTCCTTTAAAAGCAACATTATGTGAACCCATTTTTAACTTAATTTTATGCTTAATCCAATAGTTATCGTATGGAGGTTTGAGCACCAAACACCTAAGATCCCTCTAATCATCCCACACAGATGACAACTGACTTACACTTTCATTCTGAAACGGGTTAAGGAAGTTTCCTCCCATCTCTCCATCCTCCCTGGGGGTCCCGGGCTGGTTACTCATACTTAGGTTACCAGGAGAGTTCTGTAAAAAAGCAGCTTAATGGTAATCGTATGCTGCTAAAGCTTAAAAAATCCGACATGCAGTGCAATTTCAAACTGGATTTCCAAGAGTAGATTAATATCTTCTCTTACCTTGGGGAGACTGTCCATATCACCTGACCCTGAGAGAGGGAACACACGTATGAAAATGACACAATTATCAAATCAATGCTCATTTTGCTTAATTTATTTGACAAATTAGGGAAAACATAACCAGAAATGTAGTGCCAATGCAGCACAAACTGTACAAGCTACTTGTTCCTGTACCTAATGATCCATTCATGTGATGGGGCTCCATTCCAGCCATCCCCCCTAATGGACCGTCGCCACCTGCACCCATAGGGAACTGAGGAGAACATATACAGGAGACAATGATATACCTGAAACAAAAATGACCATTAACAAAACAACTAAAAGTAAAAACGATACAAATTTTTGACACCGAAGAGCTATTACACCCATGCACAAACTCTATAAGCATCTGCACCACAGTACACTCAGACACAGTGATATAGAGAAAGAGAAATGTCTCACATTTGGTCGGCTTCCACCAGGAGGGACTGTGTTTATCATAGTGTACATGTTGTCGCCGGAGTTGGTTGAATCTGACAAAACAAATGGAGAAACAATGAGAGGAGAAAATAGCATAAACATATGTGTACACACGCACGCGCACGCGCGCACACACGCACACACACACACACGCACACACACACACACACACACACACACACACACACACACACACACACACACACAGAGCTTACCTGCTGGACTTGGCATTATTGGGGTCCCAGGTGGCCCTCCTCCTCCTGGAGGTCCCTGAAATTACAGTTTTGGTTCATTGATTCATTCATGGACTAATGAAATACAGCCTGTACAGCTGGTGAACAGCAACAGTTTAAACTCAAACATACATACCACATAACTTCCTGGAGATGCAGAAGAGTAAGGGGTCTGCAAAAATACAGGAGGAAATCATGAAAGAAACGAAATAACTTTTAAACTTTCAGTTGGGTGTCTTTGTTAGAGCACTTACCGAATTGGAGTTTGGAGGATTTGGCCAGGGTCTACCCCCACCAGGTCCCCTGGAACATACACACACAAACACACATACTTTAGTTTTCTGCTTTTGGCGAGCTTCTTTGTTTCCAATTTATTTGGGAAGGGTTGGCAACAACACGCTCTTCTGTTGCCCAAGAGAGGTGATGGGAACAAGAAGTAAAAAAAAAGGACAAAAAAGAAGAGAAAATAGAGGAAAGCTGGCTCCTAGCTCCACTTCCAGACCTCTAAGAGCCAAGAACATACAGTAAAGTTGTAATTAAAAGCTACATAAAAGAAAAGGCTGACTGCATCTACTGTAGTGAAAGATTAAGGACGCTTAAGAGAGAGAAATCTATATTTACATTGTGTGTGTGTATATACATTATGTATATATCACTCACATGTTCATGCCAGGCATTCCAGGACCAACCAGGGCATTCAGTGGTGGTCTCATCCCACCTCCATAGCTCTAAAAAAGACAGCAAAATGCCCTCAGTTAACAAGAGAGTGACTTTCCGAACCAATACTTTGTAAATAAATATTCCCATTCCCATCATCTGGTCTCATACCTGGGGCCCTAATGGCACCATGCCCCTGGGTGGAGTCATTCGCTGCATTGGTCCTCCCATATTTGGATGTCCTGAAACACAGAAAAACAAAACTACAACCAGCTATTGGTTTGTTCCAGAGCAGTGTGTTCAGGATTCAGGATCTGTCATTCTGTCATTACAGTTAAGTGTGAGTTGAGTTGAACAGTAATGAACATCCTGAGTCTTTTAACCTATGCATAATTTATGTGCTGTCTGGTGGAGTGAGTTGTTTGTGTAAATGGGGGTGTACTTAAAGGATAAGAAGACATATTTTATTATTATCAACAAATCCCATGTAGATACTAAACTAACAATCAATTCATCCTAACAAGTATTGTTTGTGTAGCCACAGACTGATGTAGCTTATGTCTCCATGCTGTAGAACTTCATTGTCATCCAAAAACCATTAAAAACACATAAAGATGCCGTAGTATTGCATTGGGTGACATATTCCTTCATTACTGATGAGCAAGGCAAGTGTATCTTACTCCTCACATCTCATCAAAAATAACAAAAGCATATAAAACCTCTTTCCAGAGCATGCTCTGTGATCTCCACTGTGACTCTCCAGAGATCAAAAACGCAGTTGTTTCAGAATAAACCGCAAATTCATCGCAATGAAGAAATATATTAGCCAGTGCAACAGTGTGGCTCTTCAGTGTGTTTTTTAGCTACTACTAGCCATGCGACTCTATTGATGGCAATGTCAGCTGGTCCACAACTTTGGTCCCTGCTGAAGTATCTCAATAATTATTTGATGGATTGCCTTGAAAATTTGGTTTCATGGTCCCCTGAGGATGAGTCTTACTGACTTTGGTGATCCCCTGACTGTTCCTCTAGTGCCACAATGAGGTTGACTTTTGTGATTTTGAGTGAAATATCTCAACATCTACTAGATGGATTCACACTCATTTTGGTACACACACTCATGTTCCCCACAGGATGAACTGAAATAGCCTTTCATCTAGCGCCATCTTCAAGTCAGAATTTCAGTTTGTCCAATACTTTGATTTATGAACAAACACCTGCAAAACTAAAGACATTTCCATCATCCTGAGCTTTACTTTGAGTTTAGTGCAAATTAACAAATGTGAGCAAGACGCTACAATAAGATGGTGAACAAAACATGCTAAAAATCAGCCTGTTAGCATACCAACATTAGCATTTAGGTCAAAGCACTGCTGTGCCTAAGCAGCTTTACAGAACTTCTAACGTGGCTGTATACTCTTACTTTTGTTAATAGTTTTGGGATGTCAGTTCCATGGCAAAAGCTCAATCAGGCTGTGGCTCCACAGAAAATACTTTTTGGTTAAAATCAAAATGTAAAATAATGCTAATAAACTGGGTGCTGACTGAGCACATGTGCAGTAATATCTTATGTCTGTGTTCTATGTCTATGTGTACCTTGCTGTCTTGTAGGGTCCATTCCACTGGGTAACATGGGCTGGCCACCTGGGACTCCTCCAAGTCCCTACAGAGGGTTAGGATCCATCAACAGCATTATCATCACTGTAACACAGATACTGTCCATGTCTACTATCCACAGTTCTGACTGCTGCCTGCAGGTGTCAGTATGGCTCTTACCTGATTGGGTAATCTCAGAGGTGGTCTGGGTCCTCCGGGGTACCGAGGTGACATAAATGGCTGAAAAAACCCCAGCATAAATGCAGGTTGAATCACTCAGGGTTATAAATACTGTGCACACAATCTATCACATGCATGACACACTCAGGGTCGCTATGGCACGAGGCTGCAAGACTCTGTAACAAATACAGGAGATTTTTAAGGAAATGTATTAAAACATAGTACTAAAATTGATTGAATTGAAAGAAAAATCTTCAAGACAACCAAAAAAATGACAAAATATACTGTCCTGGGTTGTCAAGCCAGGTGACAAATTATAGTTATTTTTTTATAGCCCCTTTCGCAGAAACAAAAGTGGCATACATACTATGTGGAACACTGGGAAGTTTTTTCACTCCAAAGCAGGAAACCAACCAGAACTACTGTGTGTGTCCTCTGTTGAGTTTTTGGCTCATTTTCCTTTAACAACAGTTCCATGACAGCAGAGTCAGGAAGCTGACCGCATTTTCATTGGATTGGATTTATGGAAAAAGAATGAGAGAATAAAAGATGAGGCTCGTTAATAATGATGTAAGTGTATGTGTTAACTGTGTGCAGTTTGGCAGCAAGTGTGAGAAGCTCTTTTGCAGCTGTGAGTGGGTTTTCACTTGTCCTCACCACAGACGGTAGCAATGCTGTTGCTATGTCTGCTGAACTGATGCCACTGTGGTCAGAGAAGCCAGTCTGCAGTGTTGGAGGAGTAATACAGTAACTTGCCACCAGAGAGCAATGGTCCACTTGATTTGATTAGGGCCTCTTCTTTAATTACCCCTCTTCTCATCAGCTGTACTGATGATCCATCAAAGGAAACAGCTACAGTATTTTAGGACATTTAAGTACTTTAATTATTTAAAATATTGTTTTCATACATACATGAACAAATTAATGCAAACAGTTGAACATAGAGAGTTACTAAAGTAATAAACTGAATGAATGAATAAATGAGAGCTGTTGAAAGTTAGGTATGTGGACACATCTTTGCGGGCATGGGTGTGCATTGTCTGTGATCTACATTTATTTTGCCAACAAAATTCAGTAAAGCTGTGCATTCTGTGATATTCTCTAATCTAGTCCATTTGCAAATAATTTTATGGAACCTGAAAGAACAACTGGCAACCAATCTGGTAATTGTTGAGTTTCTTTAACCGATAGGTCTTGACAAGACCTTGTCTTCAAAGAACAATTGATTTTCAGACGGAGATGGAAAAGGCTGTTCAGGCTCAAAGTTTGAGTTTTCTGAAAGCGGAGCTGAGAAATGCCTATGAAGGCTATTGATCTGTGTGTCAGATGCGAGCTTCTGAGTTTGACTGATAATGACGGTTAATCGATGTACAACTGGCAAAGTCCTTCTGATGGAGAACAGAGATGATCTGGAGCAAAGCTGCATGTGTGACTTTTTGTGTGGGAGAGATTAATTTCTCCCGTCAGACTCTTTTCTCTGTGGTGCCCCCACACACACACATTAATGCAGATTATACACATATGCAAAGGTACTGTACGTTAATACATACAGTTCACGGCTTCATGAATTAAGTACTCACATGAAAAAAAGAATGTAATAATATTACTTAATACTGATTCCTAATAATGTTAACACATTACTAATAATGTGTAAGTGGTATGCACTATATACCTGAAAGAATCCTGGAGGGACTGGCCCCACTGGCATGCCCTCTCCTGGGGGAAGGTTCCCAAGGACGGGGCTGGGAGCTGCTGCAGCACTCTGAAAGATGCAAACACACAAAAAGAAACAGAGTAAAAATCACATCTCAAACTAGTCTGCAGATACTCAACACCTCTTTGCTCAACAGCGGTGGAAAGTCATACATCAGTACATTTAGTCAAGTACTGTGTACTATAGTACAAATTTGAGGTATTCTACTTTATAGTTGTAGTACTTCCACTAGATGTCAGAAGTAGTTATTGTACATTTTCCTCCACTACATATTCTTGACAGTTTACTTAAGTTAAAGATTTTACGTACAATATACATGATGAATTTATAAAAGATGATGCACTGGATTAAACTACCCAACAGAATACAAAATAGTTAAAATCAGAGGCAACTTGAACAACAGTACTTATACATCAATGCATCAGTAAATATTCTCCATTAATATAATATGTAAGAGTGGGCATGGGCAGTTGTTCTGCATTATGAGTACTGTACTGTTACTTTTGATACTTCAAGTGCATTTCCTAATAATTCTTAAGTGCTTTTACTTTAGTGACATTTTCAATGCAGGTCTTTTACTTGTAATGTAGTATTTTTATATAACAGTATTGCTGTTTTCACTTAAGTTAAACTACAACTTAAACAAACAAACAAAAACAAAAGTGGAATCCAAGGGTCTTCCCCCATATCTCACTTGCTCTCTCCCTCAGTGGGACATTTCCTGTTTCTGCAGATACCCTGCCGTGCTGGCCCAGGCTTATTTTTATACCTTGTGTTTTTTTGTTGTGCTTGTCCCAGACGGGCGGCGCTGGCACATTTCAGCACAGCCTCTGTTTGCTTCCTTTGGCATTGTACTACTTACTAACCCGGAGTTACCACCCAGCGCCGGCCTCTTCCACATCCTCATTAGGTATACAGACCAGACAACATGCTGAGTGGGAGAGTGTACATCCATATATATGATAATGTGTGAACAGCGAGCTCATAAAGCCAGCATGCCTGTG
The DNA here is from genome assembly GCF_043641665.1 of Enoplosus armatus. Lineage (NCBI taxonomy): Eukaryota > Metazoa > Chordata > Actinopteri > Centrarchiformes > Enoplosidae > Enoplosus > Enoplosus armatus. Next base: position 15,538,871 of record NC_092183.1, read on the forward strand.
TCTGTGTGTAATGTTTTTTCAGTGTCTGCCCACTCTCTGTTCCATTTCTCTGATCTCCCCTCTTGCTTTCTCTTCCTCTCTGAAGGCATCGGCTGGGTGTAAAGAGCTCCAGTGAAATTCACCCACAGTCTCTGAAGTTTCCGCCAGCTGACTTTTTAGGTCAGACAGGAACAAGGTTTAATCAGAGCTGAGATAAAAGCGGGCTGACGACACTCCTGTATCCTCCTCTACTCTACTCCACCACCCGCGCTATTCCCTCATCCTCCGTCACATCTCCCAATCGTTAATGTTCGGAAACAGGGAACAGGATGCCGTGCGTCTTTTGGATTCCATATACTGCTGCACACAGAGCCCGTATTTGTCTCAGCAGATGAATGTACAGATGGACACAGATGGATATTGTATCTCCGAGGTTCAGTGGTGAGAGACTGGATTTGGTTTGTTTGTGAGTGTGTTTGTCTGAGTGTACAACATCATGCACAGCATCAAGTGTGTGTTGGGATTTTGTGAGAGTTTTTTCCCCCCTTTCTTTCCCTCTTCCTTCTCGCACCCTGGATTACCCAGAATGACTTTACTCCCTGGCAGCCTGGAGGTCTGCTGAGTTTGCCTTCACGCACAGAGAGAGAGACAGAGAGAGAGAGAGAGAGAGGGGGGAGGGGGGGAAAGAGGAGAAAAGAGGACAAAGCAGAGATTATGAGTGTGCATATGTGTGTGTGTATGTGGTAGTGAGTGTGTGAGTGCACTTAATGTTTGTTTGTGTAGGAAAAGAAAAACTGGGGGAGGAAAAAAAATCTACCTGACCTGCTGACAAAGCAGCATTTTCCAAATACAGCAGCAAGGGGGAAAAAAAACAAAAAAAACGCCAGGATATATCCCTGCCCCAAAATCAGCACCCCCCTCCATCTATGAAAAATTGAAACAACACCGGGAACAACACTAACTCCTCTGGTACTGACAGTCTCTCTTGATTATGACAAATCAGATTGACTCAAATGACATTAGAAAAGCAGAATGAATCATTCACAAAGCCTCTTTAGAAGAGAGGCTGTGAATCCTTTTTCCAGTTTGTTCTTCAGACACCACTAAGATGGAGGAGTCACATGGTTTGCATAGTGATGCTTGTGTAAAATCTGTACAGCGACATCTACGGTACTAGTCCAAGACCTGATATGCCATTATTTAAAGGAACAGTTAGACATTTTGAAAAGATAGCTGATTTGCTTTCTTGCAGAGCGTCAGAAGCAAAGATTGATATCATTCACATGTTTGTACGGTTAATATGATGCTATCACCAGCAGTCGGGTAGCTTAGCTTAGCACAAAAACTGGAAACAGCTGCTTGGCTCTGTCCAAAGGTAACAAAATCTGCCGACCAGCCCCTCTAAATCTCACTAATTAACATGTTAAATTTTGTTTGATCTGCGCAAAAAATTAGGTGTAAGAACGACACGTTGCGCTGTTACGGGGAGTTTATTTGCCAGAATATTTCTTGGCCAGGTGCAGTAACAAGTCTCCAAACGTGCTGAGTGGCAAATTTTGTCACTTTATGGACTGAGACTGATTAGCTGTTTCAATGCTCTCATCTCTCTATCTAAGAACATATTTCCCAAAATGTCAAACTATTCCTGTAAGTCTGCATTGTTACAATAATCAATAGTCTTTTTTTTTTTTTAAACATTCATAGTGGTTATCTGCATATTATAGAACTGATACTGTATGTAATACGTATATCTAAAAAGTATCTAAAAGATGCCTTTTAACTCCGGGCCAAGAACAAGGAATGTAAATTACAATTCTTGATTATTTTAGAAGTTTTTTCTGTGAACCAACAGGTATCGTCTCTGCAAAATAAACACATAAATCAAATGAAAATTAAAACAAAATAATGTATGTCTGGCAATGTTACAAGGTTATGTTATAAGTGCAACAATACTCCATTGGGTTATAAAATATATGAGCTAAATTGGTTAAATTGACTTAAGCTCATAGCAGATATATCAGTATCTGCGTATATGTTGGTCCATTAGTGACAAGAAATTGCTGTGCAGAAAGGTCAAAAATCTGTTTGAGATCACAACATTATTGCAGTTACAGTTTGTCCACCAGAGAGCACCAGCAAGTTTATCCCTTAACTGTTAAGTACAGCGTGGTAACTACCCATCCAGTTCACACTTTTATAAAAAACTGAATTCAGGGATTCTGAGAAATGTTCAGCTCATATATTATTACCTGATTTAAAACACAATATTGATATTGGCCCAAAAATGCAGTATCTGTTGGGATTTGCAAAACCACTGAACAAACTGAAGTACACACAAGCACATAGGGTCTGAAAGCTGAGTTATACAGTACTGAAGCACTGAGAAAAGAATCTATTAATCAGTTCAATTGGACTGATGGGCATGATAACAATATGTGTGCTCATTCAAAGTGTCGGTGCTAAACAGTCGATAAAGCTTGAGGATTTGTTGACTCATAAGACCTGGTATCTGTACAGACTGGGAAGAGTTGATGTTTATTTCGACATAGACTCTCTCAGTTTCACTAATTACCTTTATCTGCTGACTTGTGGATAGTGCTAGAGAATTATTTGAGCAACATTTAATGTTTGCTCCATTGGAAACGACTTAGTGTTACTCAGAACTGTCAATAACGGTTAAATTAAACATGCTGATGTACTAAGACCTTTGCTGTATATACTCACCCATTCAAAAACTATGCATTTGCTCATGGCTGCTGATAATTGTGTTGACAGTGAGATTGCAGGGTTTCACCCGGTGTAATGTGACCACATCAATGTGGTGCAATTAGCTCAAATTAGCTACAACAGCAGCAGTGACCAGGAAGTTAATGTTTACTGTCGGCTGTCATTCTTACACTACTGTAAATGACTCTGAATTAGACTCAATGAATTCCTGCAAGACAATTCTGTTTAAATACTGATTCACAGCCAAGCTCAACATATTCCAGCTCTTAACCTTTGTAAACACCAAAAGCACACAGATTGTTACACACTGTTAATGAGTCCATCATTTACACTTCTCACACATCAGTGTTAAACACTTTGCTGAAGAGGCCAAGAGAGAGAGAGGACAATGAGATATTGAGCTGATTGTGACATAGTATACTTTAATGTGTGAATGTGACTGTCAACAATGTCTTGTGTAGCTTAAACACAGTAAAGTGCTGCTGATAATATTCACTGCGCTTGACCTAATGGAGTTGATTGTTGATTCAATTTGTGAATTAATTGTAGGACCCAGATTATCTCACAAATGATTCACAAAATCTCAACTGGCAAATGAAAGCCTACATCTAGTTGTTGATGTACTGTATTTACTTTTAATAAGTCATTTTAAAGCAGATTAAGGAACAAGAGCCCTCCGTTGCTTCCCATCCAAGCCCCTACCAAAGTATCTGACCACTCTCTTTTTGCTCCCGCTCCTTCTCTGTCTCTGCTGTCTCTCCTTTATTTTTTATAGAGTTCCCGGAGAAACTTGATTCTGTCTTAAGAATCTTAAAACAAGACAATCAATTCATCCGTCTGTCCATTCAGCAACCCCCATTACATTAAGCCTTTTGATTCTATGAGTCATCAAATTGTTCAATGATATGCTCTTTGTGGCTTGCTGTATACTCTGATCCCTACATTCGCAGTTACTGGCGTTGTAACCAAAAGGTGTTTGTGATGAAACCTGAGGCAGTGGAACGGCCCCCGCATGTCCTCAGATGAACACCTGCATCTCCTGGCAAACTCATTTGTTGCATAAATTATTCAAACCCCCACCCTCTGGGAGAACGCTACAATATACCAGACATACACAACAAGACATACAGTACAGTGCACTAAAGTACACCGCCCTCCACAAAGACAAAATGTCCAAAAAGGGATTGAAATTAGATCAGAGCCTGAGAAAAAGTATGTGCACAAATAGTTGAGGTTCAGGATTTAAAAGATAAGAGGTGCTTTTTTTCACGTGCATAGTCATGGTTTTGTGTGTAACTTTTTCCTCAGGTGGTAAAGAATCACCATGACAACACAAACCAACAAAAAACATACTAAGAAAGGCAGTCAACATTTGCGATGTGCCAATATGTCAAAATGAAAAGGACTTTACTTGAGTTTGAGGCCAAGTTGTCCAAGCACATGTGCAGATGTGGGAAGACCTCTCTTCCACCACACTGCTACACACATTGTGGCAATGTGTGTACAATTTCTCCATCCGATATGACACACTTCATTGATATACAACAACATTGCTTTATCTTATCCTGTGCTTTACAGGACTGAGCAATGAGTGCTGACATGAGAGTTGACTCATTGTGGACAAAACAAAAAACATGTAGATTGCAGATTGAAAACTTTTTACGTAAATGATCAAAACATGCGTTGCTTTGCTGTAGAAAATACAAAAACTGTTGAAGGAACTGTAGACGTTGAAATGTAGTGCAATTACACTACAGTTTGCTACTTTACGAGCTAATCAGACTTTCTCTGTACTACATTCACAGTACACTAATCCCATCAGACTAAAGGGCTCGGTAATACTTAATGAGATAACACACAAACTCTTTCATCCCTATATGTTTACCGATTGTGTTCCTTGCTAATGTGTGTAATGCATGCATACTTCGTGTGTGCGTGTGTGTGTGTGAAGGTGGGGAGTCATTTTCATTCAATACTTCAGAGACCGAGAGACACTCAGAGATTCGTGAGTGGAATCTCAAAAGGCTGTCTGTCTGTGTCTATCTCCTCTCTCTCTCTCTCTCTCTCTCTCTCTCTCTGTCTGTTTATCTCGCTCTCTCACTGTCGTCGGCCGTTGTCTGTTTTCTCCACCTCACTGTCTCTCATAGGCACGCTTTGCCTCTCGCACAAATCCACTACGTCTCATTTTTTTTTTGTATTCATATACCAACCCATGACGACACGTTTCTATCACACATTTGGAATTCGACTTTATGGATAGGTGGTGATATTCTATAGTTTTCTCATTGTCAACAAATCCCAGTGTAGCCAAAGCCTCCTTCCTCCATTGTTGTCCAAAAACTATTAGATCCACACAAATGAGCCACATTGTTGCACTGAGTCACATGTTCCTTCATTATGGGCAGTGTAGCTTATTTTGAATCACCCCTACATACACTGTCCTGCTGCAGTAAATAATCACTAGCCATCCAAATGTGTATTTATATAGATCTTTAGTAGGAATGAATAGGCGTGGGGTTGAGAACCACAGACAGGATAGCAAAGTCTAAAAGTATTGGGAGAAAGACTAATGCATTATTAGTTTTATTTAATGGGATTTGCTAAGAAAAATATACAGTAGACCAACACCAGCCTAATCCCTTAAACTACTGTCAACATATTTAATAGAGCTGCAACTAACAATTTATTTTCATTGTTGGTAATTGTCTATATTTTCACTATTAACTGATAAACTGTTTGGTCTATGAAATGTCAAAAAATTTCAAGTTGCTTATTTTGTACCATCAACAGTCTATAACCCAAAGACATTCAGCTTACTATAGTTCGATTACAGTGAAAAATGACGGAGGGGGAAAGCAGGGAGAGTGTAAGAAGACAGAGAAGTCCTCCCATTCTGTGGCTGTCTTTGGAGAGCTTTTGGGTGGGGGTTGTGCGTGGGAGGGCAGTGGTGGGGTGTGGAAGGGTGACCACTGAGTCTCAAGGCCACACGCAGTACAACAGGATCTACAAATGACACACCACACAGGAAGGAACTCCGTCCCTCCTCCCTCTCTCCCTCTTTCCCGCTCCCTCCATCCTCTCAAATGCCATTAGTCCACTTCCTGAATAAGGGAGGGGGGGGAATGGAAAGAAGAGATGCTACCAGTCTGCATGACACACATACACACACACACACACACACACACACACACACACACACACACACACACACACACACACAGTCACAAACAAAACACACATTCACAAATGCACATTAAAGTGTGAGATCGGAAGCACAATAAGAAGATTGATTTCTGCATTAGTGTATATGAACAGAATACTGTCAGTCAAAAGCATAACTAGAGTATATCCACATCTATAACTAAGGATTTTAACTGAGAAAACACAGCCAGGCAGCACAGAAGTAAGAGAGACAGAGAGAAGTCTGTTTAGCAGGGTAGAGATGAGAATGCGGGTGCTCTGCTTTTAGCCATGTATTATTCACAGTCTCCCGTAGCGACCAAAGACAGATCAACACGCTTCACTGTCCGATCGTGAGCCAAACTAACTTTTCAATTTCAAGGCAGATCGGCTTAAATCACCCTCTGGCATTCAGAGCTTCCTTTCTTAACCAAAACATGCCATATGTTACACCAGTAAAACACAGCAGCGAGTGGAAACAATTGTTCTCTCTGTGCACTTCACCCTAGATCTCTGCTGTTCAGCAACAATATCTAGCTGAGTTCAATTTGCCAAGAAAACATCCCCAAACTATTATGTGAGTATATGCATGTGTTATGTTAACATGGGGCCAGTTTGCTTTGGATGATATTCCACTTTCATACAACCTGGGTCTTGTTTTTGTAGTTCTGGTAAATAATTCCTTTTGGTAATTTTAACATTGTACTCATCAAGTTATAGGGTACATTTGGGGAATATTTGTCTTACTGTCAACAAATCTCATGTAAGGCCCAACACCAAGAATGAATTTAACCTTCTAACAAGTATTGTCTGTATAGCAGCTAAACTTAAAGCCAGAGGCATAGACGGGCTACTAACTGACGTGTGCCACGTAAGACAGAGTACGGTGTGTACATGCGTGTTTATGTGGTATATTTATTGCTCAACACAAAATGATCTATAAAAATATTATACACTGTATATTTCTCCATAAAGTCATTTTGCATTTTCCTCATGTGACGGTCAAAAACAGTTTGTCCCATCCATCTAGCAACACCTGACACCTCATTAAAAGTACCTAGTATATTGACCACAGCACACAGGTGACAATCCGTATACAAATTGGTGAATTACATTACATTGCCCTTTCTTGAGGAAAGATATACTTTATTCATCTGTACCATAGACCTCTAGAACATGGACATTGCAGTTTATTTTGAGACAATCTCACATACACTTCCCTGCTGCCATAAATACTGTTAAAAGTGTATACATTATCTGATATATAGATAATAGTCCCCAGCAAATGCAGCATTTAAGTGTGTTTGCTAAAAACTACAGTGTCCAGCTTTTTTACTTAGCCTTTTTTAAAAAATGAAATGAAAAAAAATCTTTAAGGTTTAAGAGATGGACCAAACATTGTTGGTTTTTGTCTTTTCATTACATTTGTTGTCAATGAGAAAAATATAGAAAAACATCTGCCTTATCCATTCATTGCTGAGTCCTGGGAAGTCCTGGGAACGTGGTGACATGACCAAAAAGAGGTAAGATGAAGGAAGAATGGTGTTTTTAGAACCAGTAGAAGTGGCCAAAACAACAAAAATAGAGCCAAGATGTAATAAACCTGGATTTCTCTTTAATAAAAAAGAGTTGAACAGAAATGGAACAGGAAGAGGTCACCTATTTCAACCTGCACAACATCCTTGGCTCTCAATGTTCCCTCTCTCCATCCTTCTAGATCTTTTCAATCTTTATCACCTTCAGCAGCACATTATTCTGCACAACAGAATTCCCACCAGAACCCAGGCACTCTCTAGTGTAACATTACAGGTGATTACCAGGTAAAATGGCAGCACAACGCTAATCTATTTGTTCCCCCTGGGTGATTACAGGTAGGGTGATATCTGGGGGTGACAGGGAAGGGAGGAGGGGGCTGCACTGGCTGTGTTTCCTTTATCATTGATGTCATTATCGACCCCTGTAAACATCTCTGAGGCTGCGAGGAGCTGTATAATATGTGAGGTGGAGCCGTGGGCTGATACACTGTCAGATACACATACAGAGCTGAAAATGATAGTCACTTTGGTGCTGGAGAGCTGCACTTCTCCCAACACTATCTCACTTGGTTCAACGACACTGGGGCAGATAAGGGAGATGGACTGATCACAGAGGCAAGGAAAGGGTAGAGAGACACAGAGGAAGATTTAAAAGCCACAGCTTGAGATGAAGAAGAGACTATGTCATGGACTTTTCTGTATGGCAGATCAATGCAAAGACAGAATATTGATACACCTTAAACCCACAGATTGCACTGAATTGATCCAGTTCTTTTAAAATATATCATGGTGCAAATGCAGAGATTGAAGGGTGTATTGGGATTATAAAATTGGCAGAACTGTTGATACAAAGACTCATCAGTCAGAGGAATACGGAGTGAGAAGTCATTTTCTGCGTCTCATCTTGCAGTCCTTCCAGTGCTAGAAGGCCAGACACAAGAGGCTGCACGAGATAAGGATATGGGTGCCTACAACAGCAAAAAAACTCACTGGGGTTAGTTGGGGTCAAAGAGATAACATGCCGGTCTGATCATGTCAGCATTCTGGCTTTGCCCTCCTGCTCTCCCTCCGTAGTCCTGCCGCAACTTCTACAGCTCAATCTCTGGATCATTCACTATAATCCCTTTCACACACACAGACGGTAAGGTTGCTGCTGTGTAAACTTTTGCAGCACTTCTATAGCTTTCTTCCCCCAATGGGTCAGGGAGGCCTGGATGTTAACCTACACAGTGTCCAATGTGCAAAAATTGTGCTCACTTTGACCGATTTGAAAATGAAATATATTCATCCCAGTTTCTTGTTTCCCAGTTCAGAAATATTCTGAAAGCTCAGGTAGACTGTATCACCTCTCCTTAGACTGTTGCAGACACACAACATATGCTCCTGACTAAGCCCCTTATTTTCATAATCAATAATAATAACTGCAGTCAAACTAGAAACTACTCCTCTGTGTGCCACAGCTCTGCTAGAGCTTGTTCTCATTCTTACATATTCTTGTCTTCCCCTGCCCTCAGTTAGCCTCTCCCCTCCACGCTCCTCCACACATGCCCTCGTCTCTGCCCCTGCCCACTGCAGAACAGCAAGGCGTGCATATGTCAACATCACATTAACACTCCACCTCGGCATGTTCAAACACGCATGTGACATGACTCAGCATAACACGCCAGTGGAAAGCACACTCCTCAGAGACCAGAGGGGTGCGCGCAACAGGCCCGCCAAAGAGGAAGGAAGATGATAAGAGACATAAAGAGGAATGCAGAAGGACAGAGAACAGGGACAGAGATAGGCAGAGGGAATGGAGGAGAGAAAAAAAACTGCTGATGTGAAAGAGAGAGGATGAAACAGCGTAGAGAAGGGGGGGGACAAGAGGGGGAGGGAAAAATGGGAGAAACAGAGCAAGTGATTGTAATGTAAAGAAATGCAGAGAAGTAGCGTATAAGTCGCCCAGCATGCAGTGAGTGTTCAACATGGAAATTTCCCTTGCTTTTTTTCTGTTGGAGATCGTGACAACCATTTCCATCTCTGCTCAACCTATGGATATTCCCGTTCTTTTTCTCCCTTCCCCTCCTCTATCCTCCCTCTTCATTGCCATGGCAATGATGTTACAGTGAGTCACCTCCACATCTCCCTCCTCCTCAACACCGCCAAGAAGGAACATGGGAGCATGAGAGAGAGAGAGAGAGAGAGAGAGAGACAGAGAGAAAGACAGAGAGAGACAGAGGAGGAGAAAGGGCTCAGTTTCCCTGGAAACAGACTGGGGGTCTCCCCAACCCCCATTGGTTCTCAACTAGTTGGAATCAGCTTGTTACCCACAATGCTTGGAGCCAACAGAGTCTCTGTTTCTAGGTTGTCTCTGTCCTCTTTGTTTTGCTCCCCGTCTTCATATGCATGCACACACACACACACACACACACACACACACACACACACACACACACACACACACACACACACACACACACACACACACAGAGGTTCTGGTCAAAATTCAAGTTTGTATTTCATGCCACTGAATGAAGCAGTTCATTCTCAGGTTTGTTTTATGCTGATCCACAATCAGATAATAAAACATCAGTCCACAACAGGATCTAACCTTGTTTTTTTGTAATATTGCAGTCAGGAATTACTGAATTTCTGGCAGTTTTTCTGAACAAATGTGATGCAGTTTGCAGCACTTTCTGTATCATTTCCTGATAAATTGCTAATGTTCAAAATTGCAAGCCCACAGGAAAAAACTGACATAGTTTAAGGAACTATCAGTTCATAATTTGTTCCAGTAAGAGGGAAAAAAGAGTAAAATTATCTTCAAACGGTTTAATGCAGCTGGTGGAAATTGAAACAATATGCAACAATGGCTTGGAAAAACAAGTTATAGACGGTTCAGTTTAGAACGAAGGTTAGAAAAGTTTTGCTGAGATTTTAATTGGTGGAGGTTGTTGGGAGGCAGCTCTGCCTGAGAAGACGACTTCAGGGGAAAGAAAGTCTCACAGTCAATGACATGACTGCATCCTTGCATATTGATTTTATTTGATCTGGGCTCCTAAGAGTGGGATTATTTTATGTAGAAAAGAGCAGTGATTTGAAAACATTTTCAAGCATTCTTTCAATTTGACCATTTCTTGTGAAAAAGTTCGGAGACAGAAAACAACTTGATTAGATGCGTTAGATTATTAGATAATTATAACATAATCTTTTGGGCTGTTGGTAGCACAAAAGAAAAGCGCCTGTGGTGTCCAAAATGAGGAGGGTTTATCCTGTGGGAAGCATGAATTTCAAGGCGATTGGAGCTTTATGTTTTGATATTTCCTGGGTACAAGTGGACGTTTGAGCCAGAAAAGGTTGAATCATAACGCCATCCTTGCAGTGCTAGAGAGAAATTAAATATTAATAATTAATAATTTATTTTTCAAAGCTTTTACCAAGAAGACCACGGAAACCAGAAAACATGTCCATGGTCAAGTGTGTTTGTGTGTGAGTGTCCTTCTGTTCATTGTAACAGCACACACTCATACTGTACAGTACATGTTTCTCACTGCAGACAGGAGCTGTTTTCAGTAAACCCCACCTTCCTGTCCTTCAGCCACACACAGTGTGTACGCACTTGTTCTTCCAGGAGTTATCAAACACTGAGAGTGCATCAGGATGTAAATGAACAACAGCCCCGTGTGTTATTACATATTGTCAAATGTGTGTATCCTTTAGCTGTACAATAAAGACAGTGCGCTGCTGTTAAATTGAGCGGTGTGAATACATTTCCATGCATGAGTGAGGGAATATGAATGTAAGATCTAGCAGCGTGAGACAGAGCATTTTTATCAAAGCGGGCTGCTCTTGGCACTGCCTCTTGATCTCTTCTTCCCCTCTAACTGCCGTGTGCCTGCTATCTCCCACAGTGATGCCACACAATGATACCAGGCTCTCCTTGCTTTAAGTATTTGTAACACTGCTGCCTATCTATTGCACATTTTGTCTACTGTTCGCTCTGTAGTTCATCCATCTGTCACCCTCTTTGTTAGCTTTGTACAGGCAGCCAGTGGGGTGCAATGGCACCAGTTTTATTGTACTTTTACCAAATTAAAACATTTTACCAAGTGGCAACATCTTAAAACGGTGGTTCCCAACCTGGGAGTGGGGCCCTCACAAAGTCTCCCTAGATAAATATGAGGGGGCATGAGCACATTGAAGGGATAAGACAAGATAAATATATACTACTGCAAAAACTCTACTTTTCTCTACTTTTTTTTCTCGTGAAATTCGGACACGCACAGTGCTTCATCCCTCCAAAAATAAAACAACCTGAGGAAAAATCCCTCTTTGCTTGAACTGCTCACGACTATGTCTACACAATGGCTATAACATGTGAGGCATCACAAGTAAAGCTGAAACGATTTGTTAGTCGGGTGACAGAAAAAAGAAAATTAATTGATAACTATTTTGATAGGGATAGGCTGCTTTTCTTTGTCGTGTGTCATAGTAAATTCAATATTTGGGAAATTTGGACTGTTGGTCAGGCAACACGAGACATTTGAAGATGTCAGTTTGTGTATTTTTCTACTGTGAATGAGAAAGCTTAAAGCACTGCAACTTATACACGTCCATTGCTTTTTGCTTTTTCTGACATTTTAAGAACCAAACGATTAATTAAAAAATAATTGTCACATTAATCAATAAGGAAAATACTGATACGTTTCCTTTCAAGGGGCCACCAGCCAAAGCTGTTGGGAACCACACTTAAAATATGGTTTAAAATGGCATCGACATACACTGATATCAAGACCCATCCTATGGCTCTAGAAAGTGCCAAAAATAAGCATTAAAAAAGTGATTTTCATTGGACTAAATGAAATTGCCTGCTCCCACTGGCATATTCTAATAAAAAACAACATAAAGTGAAATAATTCGCCTGTCACCCTTTGAGGCTTCATGCTCGGCTGATTCTGCATATGTGGCCTGGTTCCCTAATATTTGTCTGAACTTCTAAAGTCTAAACTCTTTTGGGCTTTCCTCTGTGAGAATCCATCACACATTCACACACTGATGAGACAAACAGTGTGATAAAGGTAATCATCCATGTTCAGGCCATTACAAAAGACTTTCACACACACCTGCAAATTTCAGTTCACAGCATATTTTCATTCACAATAATCACTTTTTATACAAAAACCATGAGTCATCCAGGAGGACTCATTTTTCAACCAACGACTTGCTTCAGCTAATAGGCACATTCTTATCTGTAGGCTGCACAGCACAACCAGTACAACTGTCGGACACTGATAATCTCCTGAAATCAAGAGTGAGATATCTTTCTGAGTGGGTTTTTTTTCATCAGTTCTCCCAAACTCCCTTATTTTTTCTAACTCATCAGCCCTTCTACCACCAGTCTGCTTCTCTAAACTGTAGACTGTCTCTTTCACAGTTTGAATCCACTCAGGGAAATCTGAACGTGCATAGTGTAACTTGTATTAGTATAAGTGCCACACACAAATACACAATCACGCACCAATGCACTTAACACAATTCATATGGAGACATTTGTATTTCAATTACATTTTTCAGTACAGCAAACATTTCAAAGGGCCTAAATGTCATAATGTAGTAGGAGAAATGCTGCTAATATGCTCAATATTGTTTTCCACAAGTCTTACAAGCAATTTCATGCTGGCTTGATTCTTTCTCGTTCCACCTAAATGTGCCCATATTTGGTTAAAGATCAGAGAAATTACACCAAACTTTTGTCCCAACTATTGCTCCAGCAGTTCAAAACATAAGATAACAATAATATTTCTTTCCATTTATTAGTTATCATGAGACATTGCAGTATAGCTGTATCATAAATGCATTCATGTTAGTGTATGCTATGCTAAGATGTGACAGCTATGTGACAACTGTCACTTTTCAACTTTCAAACCCACAACAGTATCGAGAAAAGCCTGAAATGACCCGCATGGACTGATGCTCTTCAAAGACAGACAAGCAACAGCAGCTGACTTTTGTCTCTAATAAGGCCATTTCCGGGCCAGGCATAAGAATTTAAAAATAACTTGTTTTTATGACTTCATGGCCCCTCGCAAATGGAAACCGCTCATTTAGTATCAAGAACACAATTTACAAAGCACTTAACAGAACTGTAAACGGCCTTTCTGATGCCTGAAAAGCCTCGTCTGAGGATGGAAATCAATAACGTTGCATCTCTCTTCACTTTGTTCATCAGTCTTTTCTTTCTTTCCCTTTTAACATTAGATTACGGGATTAATGTCCTAGAAGACCATCCTCGCACACTCAAATCTGGTGATATGATCGACATATACAGTATACAACCACATATAATACAGACATTGTTAAGACACTGTTTCTTTAAATTAGATTTACTCAAAGCCCATTGTGTCTACAGTAGATAGTTCAAACAGGAATAATCATGCAAATCAAGTCAAAAGCCTTGTCACAATCCCATCAGTTATCAAAGGAAAGGGACCCAAAGATGATGCGAATGAGCTCCTACATCTCCCAAGCATTAATTAGGACTTCACTCAGTAATTAGCTATCTGGAAATAATTACCATCAAAATGTCTGATTAAAATCTCCATCAGTCTCAAAGTCAGGAGACTGAAAGAGAGACACCAGCATCAAATTAAGGCGTGCTACTTTCCCCAACGACGGCCACCGCAGTTGTCCCCTCATTTTGTTTTAATTGAGCGGCAGATATGTGGGTAGTACCTCTGATTGGATGTGAGAAGCAGCACAGCATTGGAACAGTTGATTGAAAGTGACCTTGGTCTAATTACAATTGGTCTAATTATAATTCTCTGATTACATCCCTGCAGGAAATGTAAGACTAAGATGTTGCCAGTGGCCTCTGCTAATGACGTTAAGACAGATTCTGAATGATTCCTGAATTGAATTGATTCTGATCAAATAAGAAGAAACAACAAGATACTGTTGTTGTCATCTTGAGAACAATTAAATTGAATCACTGTAAATGTGGTTTTTGGTGTTGAGAAGTTTTTGAGATTAATAAATGAAAAAGAAAAAGAAGTGTCTTTTTCTAAATGTCTCTCCCTCTTTTTGACTCATTCTCTGTCTATCCATTTCCTTGTTTCCCTGTTTTTCTCCACCTCTCCCCTCTCCTCCCTGTCTGTCTCCCGGGGCTGAGGTCGAGCTGCCCTCCAGCTCCCTTCCTCGGAGCCAGGATGACATCATCACATAGCTGCCTCGTCCTTGGGAGTGCCTATTCATCACCCTGATCATCATCGCCAGCATCAGCGGCATCACCTGCGTATGCACACACATATACGCGAGCACATACACCTACTGCAAGAAGATAAAAGAGAAGAGAGCCCCCACCAGTTCTGCAGGATTGCAAGCCTAAAGGAAAAGAGGGAGAGGACCACAGAGAGGGGGAGAGAGGGAGAGAGAGAAGGGGAGGGACGATACTGCTGGGGTAGGCAGAAACCCCTGACCTGTGCACTTCCAACAATACATCTCAATAAACCACAGCACAGACAAATCTGATGAGTCAGACTTCAGCCTACAGAGGGAAAACAACAACATAAAAAGCAGGGGAGAGAAGACCCCTCCACACTCCCCCTCCTCCACCTCGCAACTTCCCGCGAGGAGAGCCGCACTTCCTCTCTCTTAGTCACCAGCTAATCTAAAACTTCAAGAGCTCTGGCACTGCTCACTGTATTCCGGTTACTGGATGGTGCATGACTAAATCAACCCATGCCTTGATGTGCGGGAATTACAGCAGTGAAGTGGAGCCACACTGAGAAAACACAGCAATAAACAATGTTTCCACCACACGGGCCTCTGTCCGCCTGCCCAGCCTGCTTTTCAGCGTAATGTGCTCACAGTACTTTTGGCGGATATGTATGTGCACAGCATTTTAGAGCTGCTGCGCTCTGGTAGAATACAAGTGGCAGGTACTGTAAACCTTAAGTAGTAGGTTCCTTACACTTCTTTATCACACACTTTGAACGTCACAACCAGCATTCGATTAAGCACCACTTCAGATCATAGATTCACAACGAGATAAAACCATTTTACAAGCGTGTAAAGACAAGTTGCAGCCATATGACAACCAAACAGTGTTAAATATATTGTTCTGGGATTAGATGTGAGAAACAAATGAATGCACCTGTTCTTTTGATATCAGCTCTGAAGCCTCTAGACGTATTATCGTAATCAAAAAACAGCAGCAACAAGCCACTCGTAGACATTGCCATCATGCGGATTGCTCTTTGTATGATATTTTAAACTGTGTAATGTGCAGCTTTTATTTCAGCATGTAAGTTTCCAAAGTCTGTTTTTATTTCACAATGCCATTTTTCCAGAGACCATCTTATTTCACACAACTACTAATTATCACAAAGTTTTTGTCAATCAAGACAAAGAGGGCAGAGCCACTTATGTAATTGGCTGTCCACTCATTCAGACTGTAATGGGATTATTCACAATTTCATGGTTATATATTTTGTCTTTATTTTGTCAAATAATTATTTATTTAATAATGTCTAGTTTATTTACTTAATATTTAACAGTTTGGGTTTCCATACAGTATGGCATCTCCCTGCATAGATTCCTATCACTCTCATCACACAGTGACATTGAGCCAGAAAGAGCAAGGAAAGCTACATCAGTGCAGACTCACATAGTCATGGAAAGCCTTGGCCTCACTGGAGTGTTCACATGTGTCTCGTCTCTCTGGAGCCGCACAGTACAGGTCCCAGAAAACACTGCAACACAGAGAGAGGCAGTCAGAGAGAAGAATGGTGACAACAGAGAAACATTAAAGCTTGACAGATTAAAACAATAGTCCATTTTAGAAGCAGGGTAATCCAGCATCGAGGCAATAAGTATGATTCTATTATCATCATTGGAATAGTCGCCTTTAAGTGAGTGCATAACAATTTGCCAACAGCAACCTGAAGAGGATCTTTTGGGGACAATTAATGAGATGAGGGTAAATGAAAACAGGAGGAGAAGAAGGGAGAATGATCATTTTATTTAATACTGTCAATGATGGAATGAAGAAAAAGCAGCATGAAGAGGAAATGTAACTTGAATCATTAGACATAAAAACACTCACCACCACCATGAGTGGAGGAACCCTGGAGGTTCTCCTAATGTGATGTTCTTCTCCCATCGGATCTGGACAGGCGGAAAAAGAAAGTGAGAGAGACTGAGAGAAACATATTAAGTATAAAAACATGCCCGACATCTGATTTACCTGCTTTACAAGGTTGGAAAAGGGTGCAAGGGAATTCTTATAACACATGCCATTCTGTAATTATATTATGATTCTCGTGCCATGGTCATAAGTGGATAAGTGAGTATATGTGTGCCTGAAAGCTCGTCTATTCACAAGTACATGAAAGAGTGTGTGCACAAAAGTGTGTTTGCTGAGTCAGGGGATGTGCAGAGTCTGAGGTTGGAGACGTGTACCAGCCTGATGATCCCAATCAAACCTTTGTACAACCCACACACCCTTCAGTCTGCTCCTCTCCCACATTATCTGTCCTTCTGCTTCCAGTGTTTTATTCACTCTTCTTTCTGGCTTTCCTTAGATCTGCTCTCTATCCTGTTACTTCCAAGGCCAAGGGCAATTCACACATCATTTTGCGGGGTTACAGGTTACGTCAAAAAGAAGTTCACAACTAGCACATCTGCTGTGTAGTATCTGGTTGGTCCTGGATGCCATCAGAGTTTAGGGTAACATTTGCAGCTCTGTCCTGCTAGATTGGATTTGGGGAAGTTTACACCCCAGCAACCCCAACCAAACTCTTTATCTGAGATATTGGTCCTCATACTAAAAGTTTCTCTTGTAGTGTTAAAAAGGGAAACAAACCGTTTGAAAATACAAACAATAAAGCATAAATATAACCTCTGTCTTGCTCTTTTGCTGTATATAAGCTAAACTGCTAATCTGCTAGCAATGATTGTCATTTCAGCCAGCAAAATTAATGATTGCTGGCTACTTTTGTCAACCAGACACACAACAAACAAACAAACAAAAAAGCCAAGAAGCAGTGTCTTCTTCAGTAAAATAAGTATTCTTCAGTAAAATAAGTAAGCCATGGTTCCAAAATAAGGTCGGGGGTAGGGGAGAAATCGGGTTACTGACCTGCTGCATGTATTTATTTACAATTACCAGGCTACTACAGGGCATGTAAACGCACTCTCTGATTAACACGTAACCAGGTTTCTCTGAGTAACCTGGTTAACACCCATTGTTTCAAAAGTTACTCTGAATTCTGCCGTTATCACTGTGAATTGCGTAATGTGCTATGCTACGAACAGAAAGATTGACAGATGTAGCAACAGTAACTAGGGGGGCAGGGCTTAGTAAATAGTCACTTCCAACGTTGAGTTCCTACAAAAGGTGTCGGGGGAGAGGACTTCAGACACCATCTGACAAACACTTCAGTTGAAGCATTTTGACGCCTTAACACCTCAGTCAAGGTTAGTGACTAACGTGAGTGCTGACATCACCCACAGTAGGGATGATTTATCTTTGCACACAATGTCAACGGATGTGCCGATACATACAAAGACACACACACACACACACACACACACACACACACACACACAGTCTGCGCAGCAGCTGTGGGCAGCAGTCAGGCTTCTGCTATCAGACTATGACACTATTGTTTAGTCTGCCTCTCCTCTCTATAAACAGACTTACATCACTCTTTCTCTCAGACTCTTCAAGTGATCTCATATCATCTTTTTAATTTCCTTGAAATGTTTCATATGGGTAAAAGAATAAGACTATTGTGCCACCTGCTCTGCTAGCAGTGTGAACAAGAGCTAAAACAACAGGAACAACAGAACTGCTCCATTTCAATTCATCCTGACCTCAGCTGCAGATCAGACACAGTGACTTTTAGAAGGAATGCCTTGCTTTGAAGTTTTTTTGGGGGGAGGTCAGGAACTGCCTCTCTTTGTTTATCCCACATGCTTTCAGTCTAAGTTAGCAATTCTAGTGAAGACATCAGTTAACTTGAAACATTATAGGCAGCCAGCAATTTCCACATACGCCATGACAAAGAAGGATTTACTCCCTCATAATTGCTCAAATGGCACAAAAGATGCAGAATGGGCATGACATCCCTCATTTCTCACATTTAATTGGCTGTAGCTCAGTCCAAACACGACTGCAGACAGTTCAGGTCAGGACACTTTTTAGCATGCTCTTTTATTCCCCCCTTCATCTGGAAAGCGTAGAAGAAAATAGCATTGCCTGTGCCCGCATATCCTGTCTTCTTGTGGTCTACACCCGGGAGGTTCATTCATTTACCTTTACCATGCTACAGTGAGATCCCTGTAGCATGATTACTGGCAGATGTAGACTGTGTGCTGTGTACCTTTAGAGTTTCCATTCTACCCATATGAATAAACTTAGAATAATTGTATTCTAACATTTATATTCTTGCTGTTTTTTCCCCCTCATGTATTCTGTTAAGGTTTAAGTGGATTTGTGTTATTATTATTTAGTTTGACAGGGTTGCATGGTTTTTTGTTGCCTGTTCTTCTGAGCTGTCCGGCTGTGATTTGGTATTTACATTAAGGTAATCGCGTCTGATTTGTGACTCGTCTTCCTGGACTCTTGTTTCTCTCTTGTTTGAGCCTGAGGATACACTGTAAACAGATGTGGATGATAAAAAAGTGGATAACAGGCCTTTAAAGCCATGTTTTATTCCAGCCCACTCTTCCAGCAAGAAGCTACATTATGGCGTAATGTTTGTGTATGTGTGTGCATGCTCATGCTATGCACGCCCATGTGTATTGAATACAAGTGGCTGTGTTTATACTTGTTGCACTCTTAGCTAATGCATTCCCACACTTGAATATGACACCGCCTATCCTTTTCATCTCCCACATCTGCAGAAGAGAGAGCAAGTGATATGGCAGAGAGGAAAGGGTGTCAGAGAGACAGAGAGGTGTGTGCGTGGACATGTGCACGAACACACACTAAGTCAGAGTGATGAGAATTGGTGCCAGCTGATGATGTAACCTTTTCCATCCCCCTCTCTTTGTTCTCCTCTTCCTCTGGCCGATGTACAACAAGCCTCCAGCCACTGTCTTCTACATTGTAATTTACCGTCATTTACAGCAAAGCACAAGAATCAACTGACCTCATTTTCACCCCGTCACCTTTTTACCTCTGCAGAATGAAAGTGAGGACAAGCTCGCTTCTCAGGAAGAGTGGTGGAGAGATAGATCAAGAAGAGAGTGGAAAGATCGCAAAGACAAAATAGGGGGGACTCAGAGAGGACGAGAATGAGATTGAAAGAGATCGACTGAGACGCAGCTGCTGAGCGGATCAGAGAATGATGTCAGTCGAAGACGTCAGCTCCAAGCTGAGCGTCGTAACTCTCCCCGTGCCCCAGCTCCAGTCCCACTCAATGCAATACTAATGTTAAAAAGCCTGTCTGCTGCTACCGACCTGTTGGCTCAGCACAGTAAGGCCAGGCTAATTCAATTAGCTGCTACACTTACTGGACACATTGTATGAGGGTCAGAACACCCTTCAGAGTGGACACATAAAGTATATGGGCTGTACTCTGACACACACACACACACACACACACACACACACACACACACACACACACACACACACACACACACACACACACACAGCATCTTTATGACTTACCTCTGAGAGAAAGGTCTGTGCTGACTTCTGGGCTCCTACATGCAGCAGGTACTCGTACACATACAGAGCTAACCTGCACATAAAAATAAAGAACACAGTGGGAGGAAATGGGTCAGTTTGTTCATGAAGATCCAAACAGTTAACAATAGATGTTAGGTGAGTTAAAATCATATGAAACATCAAACATATGAGAAAATGGGACATTGTAGAGAGTGGGGGTAGATGTACAGTAAGAGAGAGACAGTTAAGAATGAGAAAAATGTAAACAGTCTTGGTTTTATAAGCAGGCAAAAGTTCAAGCAAAAATTAAGCATCTGAAAGATGAAAGATTCACCTTAGGTATGCCTAAGTCTGAACTTTTTTGAGTTTCAAGTCTTTCTCGTAAATGTTTCCTTCCATCTCTGTCTGACTTTGGGGCCAACAAACAACTGCTTTGGGACCTAAAACAATTATACTTCCTACTCCATATTTAAGATAAATCCATATTTAAGAGGGAGTTTCTCCCAGGATGGCCTAAAAATAAAGATGAAGGAGCCTACGCATGGATACAAATTGCCAAGCAGCTCCAAGATGCAGTGTGCAGGGACATGTGAGGGCGTCACAGTCCGTTACAAATCTCATGAGAAACAGAAAGACACACATCAGCTTCGGAGCAACTAATCATCTCTCGAATGCCAAACAGGCAGGGCAACCTTTTAAGACATTTGAAATTCACCCAATGTTATGCTTAATCTAAAACCCACCTGAAGAACAAACAGCGTGGTGATAAGAGTAGGCTTGGTTGGACCGCGCTCTAATGCACCTCACCATCGCGCCTCAGGCTCTCTACAGACTTTCTCCCATGGCTTTGATCGCAGTAAGAATTAATTACAGGCTTGATTTGTTAATCAATTCTCCTCCCAGTGTGTCTGTGCTGGTACTAAGAGCAAGTTGGGGGGGGGAGTCTACTGGGTCTATAAATACAAGATAAACATTGAACCACAGGAGATCAATAGCAGATCACACTGACTCCTAACAGCACCCTGTAGATTTGGACAGGAGTGTGGTGTAACGACACATAGTCACTGTACATAATAAGATGTTTGTCATGAATTTAACAAAGGGCCCAATGAGATGGTCCATTTGTGCTTGATCCTCACATTTCCCCTAAAATCAATATCAACCAGGTTAGGGGCTGATTGGTGTGATTCGTAAGTGACTGATAAACAAATTCTTTGACGTGTTTATTCCAGAGATGTAATGAATGTATATAGAAAATATTATAAAGACTAATATCATTTTCATAATTGATTAATCAGACGATTCTTTTCTAAATCAATCAATTTATCATATGTCTATAAAATGTCAGAAAATAGTGGTGACATAGTGATATTGATAGTTTTGTCAGACCAACAGTCCAAAACCCAAAGACACAAAGTTCATTACTATATATGACAATGAAAAGAATCTCACATTTTAGAAGCTGTAATTGATGCATGTTTGGCATTGATGCTTGAAAAAGTACTTACATGATTAGTTGATTAATTGACTAATTGATTAACTCACAAATCGTTTCAGCTATACATCTTGAAAACTAAAGATGAAGCACAACACAGCAGAAGCTTTGACCTGGAGCTCGGTGCATCTGTGTATGTTTGTGTGCACACGACGTGTATGATTGTGCATTGTCAGGTGTGAAAGATGGTCACACCGGGACAGCAGCTGTCCTCGAACCCCCACTGAAAGGTGCTACCAGCCTGCTGTAGCCGATCCAGACTACTCTTATATTGAGGTAAAAATAAACTCCCCAGACAGCCCTGTCTGCCTGTCTGAAGATGATGGACTGCACACCTTTCTGCTCTGCACACAGGTACTCTGTCTCCTTGCACCCCCCCTCCTCCTCCATTTCCATCTCTCCTCTTCATCACTTTCATCCTCAGTCTTCCCTCTTCCTGTGCCTTTTCTGTCTTGATGGCGCTGCTTTCTTCTTGCACTCTTTTTGGTAAGAGACCATGTTTGTTTAATGATGAAAGGATGAAGGGAAGCAGCAGCAGAACCTCTTCCTCTACCCATGCCCCCCCCCCCCCCCCCACCCCCCTCATGCCCTGGCGGTAATGTTTAACCAAAGAGATAGAGACAGAACGTTTCACAGGGACAAGGTTAACGGAACAGTGAGAGGCTTGACAAAACTCTTGACACCTCGACAACTGAGCATGAATAAAAGATGCGGCCATTTTTTTTCAAGGCACTGTACAACTCTGAACATTTCTAGGAACAAACTCGTTCAGTTGCTCTGTTCTGCAACATTTTCCTGTCAATCTGTCTAAATCTGTCACTCTCCCCTGTGAACCCTAACATCAGTTACAGCAGCGTCAGTGTAGAACTATTTATTAATCCTGAAAGATCTCATGTATCTGCAATGAATACATTCACAGCGACGATGACAAGCTTTTTGATGGACTGCATGAATGAATGCATTGTGTAAATTAAGGAATGAAAGCTTGTCCTCAGCACGCATTGGCCTGTATCCAGTCAGCTATCTATTACCACACAAAAACACAGGCTCACTCAGGAGCTGCCTGTGAGTCAGACTGAAAGGTCTGACCTGTGATTGATTTCACAGGAGCTGTAAGATGTGACCTTTGGCCCTGATGTGGAGAAAGGGTCAAATTATGTGAGGAAACACAGGGAAGGTGGAAGGATGAGGGCAGCAGTGGGCAGAGAGGTGATTTAATGAAAGAAAGGGAAACATTGGAGGGTGTCAGAGGTAAGCAGGCTAATGCAAGTTTTGGAGTAAATATGAAAGGAAAGGAAAGGTCCTAATAACAGTTTAAACGCACTGACGCTTGCAAAAATACACACATAAATCAGACTTAAACCACTCCTCTACCTCCTACCTATCTCTTATTTATTTAACACACACCAAAAGCAGTCAGTGAAACAGGACTGATAAGCAGACAGCAAAGCAGCAGAAGAAGGCACTTTGTTAACATTCAATATCTATTGAACTTTAACTCAAAACTGCTAATTTCCTCAAAGACGAGTGATAGGCTTTGAAAACACAAAACCCTTGCATACCGCTCCCTCATTGTTCAGTTACCACTTCAGCTGAGCCTCACACTGATCAAAAAAAAAAAAAAGGCACCCAACTATGTGGAACTCGACTGACTGACAGAGTCAAAATACTGAGCGGAGATAAGGTTTGAGGATTAGAGGATGGTGGACTGTTCAAGGTTAAGAATCGTCTAAATTTCACACAATAAAGTGAAAGCATTACAAAGACTCTCTAGTCATTAAATAAACTGTCACTTTAAATAATCTCTGCATTAGGATTTGAGGTAAAAGTGCTCAAACTGAGGCTGCCACTGCATTTAGAATGGTTTTTGACTCCATATTAGTCCTTTCACATTAAAGCTCTTTGGTGTTTGCCCTTGCTGTCGGACATACACCAGAAAATTGAAGACATTTTTTACGTCATCTACGCTGGCAATCGGTGTTGTAAATAAGAACCACTTTACATTAATCACATCTGCAACCAGGATGATTGAAGAGATCGGGTGCCTCCCACTTTGCTTCCTCTGCCTATGTGCTAAACTGTGTGTGTGTGTGTGTGTGTGTGTGTCATGTGAGGTAGTGGAGAAGAGCTGGGAACTTTAAGATCCACACCTGACCCATTTCTCCTTCAAATTCAAGTGGTTTTGTCTTCTGTGAGACACATTTAATTAAATTCATATTTGCAAGCGACCCCCATCCTGACTGCTCCTGTAAATGTGCACAAGACCAGAGAGCCGGCGAGCTTGGACAGTCAGAGACAGGGCTTAGCTTAATGAAGGCAGTAGGCAGAAACAGTGACCAGCTTCTACGTTGCCTTGTTACTGAGCCGTGCAGAAAGGAGAGCAGGGAGCTCAACTACAACCTCGTTTTAAGGCAAAGACGTGAACCGATTTTCCAAGATCAGCATTTAGGAGAGACAAGTAGATCACTGCTAATCAATTTAATGCCATAGCAGTGTGGCAGAGCTTCAAATCACAACAGACAATGGCTTCAGTGATTGGATTTGCCTGTTATAGATTAGCTCCAGATTATTGCAACCTTGTTAAAGATGAAATGGAAAAGTGATTATACTTCTGATCTGAATCGGCATGTTAATTGACATATTTGCCGAGACTTGCTACCATGCTGACATAGACTAATAACACATATTTGACCAGGAAAATCAAATCAAATGTTAAGTATTTGAAAAGAGAAGTAATAAAAACCTAAATAAATTCTTATTCTTGCCATAAACATGCCATCCCCATCACTAATCAGCACAAGTCAGTTCTTCAGCAGATTACAATACACTGGCGATACCTTGCTCCCACAGTATGTTAGTTGTATATAACATTTCCTTATACTGCATGATTGGTAAAACTATCTGGTTACAAGTCACATTTTTTCCCATGTAGCTGCACCTGGAGATATTTTTTCTGTAAAAATACACTGTCCCATCTGCCACAAAGTAGAACCACAGTAGAGACAGTAGCATCTCATCTGCTCTAAGTAAGATTCTAGAAATTTGTCTTCTTTTCCCAAATTAAATTCTGGTGTTGGGTGTGGGCAGTGGCAGGAAATCGTCTCTACCCACAGGAAGTGATGAATTCAAACTGTCTCCTAAGCAGCAGTTAGACAGCAATGCGGTCAGAGAAAGATGTCTTGTCCCTTTTGGTACTTGGTGTATGTAATTATTACAGACTGTAAACTGTAGAAGAGTTTGCTGAGTGCTGATTAATTATGTCAAATTACATGACTTCTGGATATTCAAACCTAATTTACTTTCTGGCCAATTGGGGGCAGCGCAACAAGTTTTAACACTTTTACACACATTTACAACATATAAAGTTGACATGGCGAACTTGCAAACTGTGGCTTATTTACACAACCAGCACGGATTAACACTAGCATTCATTCAGTCTTGTTTCTGGCTACCTGATGAATGTAACTTCTTTTAGCTCTGATTTGATCTGGCTCTTTAGCTGCTACATGCTCCACTTTCTTCACCAGTTAGTTGCTGACTTTGTCTGTTGTTTGGTGCTGGGCAGGTAGAATATATACATAGGGTTTTTAAAGCTAATTACACATAGTCATTTTATCCATCCAAAAATATTCATTATAGCAGCTTTAAGTCCAATTCTATAACAGTTACCTGCTGCTACTAACCTGCAAAGTGAAGCTCATGATATGATATGACTACATGTATCAAAGTATGTCTTTGTGACTTTACCTGCTTAGTGGCAATCAAATCAAATGTGGAAATGCTCCATTAAAATCAGACCAGCGCTGTCTGAAGCATAACAACTGAAATACGAACATTGTGAAGATACTGTAAATCTCACGACACATCACATTTCTCCAAGTTTTAAAACTGGAGCAAATTGCTTTCTAAACGAATGACAGTGACGTAGTTTCGCGCTTCAGTCTGAATGGCTCAACTTGTCATCAGACCTGGCTTCACAAACACTGTTGAATGCGGGTCAAACACTGGCATTTGCACTAGGGACGGGAATAATATTAAATGCTGCTGATAATGAAGTGAAATTTATGTGACTGGCTACCTGAGTGGTTAAAAAAAATAGAGAGTGAGAAAAATGAAAAATGAAATTCTTGGCAGTGATTTCGCAGTTATATCTATGGAACAATAGTTGACTAAAGTCCCTGGATCAACTAATGTCTCACAGTGAAACAAAAACAGGTTCAGCAGAGTATGTTATACACATCTGTCCTGTATTAAACATAAGATAATAACGTCTCCTATTTTTGGTTAAATTTGACAACGATTTCTGGATAACTTGATAGACAAATGAACAAAGGAAAAATAAGAGCAAACCGCCCGAGATTGAAACATACCCCCCTCTCCAACTCCACCATGGAGGAAAATTACAGAAAGAGAGAGAAAATGAGTGAAAGAGAGTGATGGGGTGACAGGAGCGTAGCAGAGACAGATGAAAGCTTCGGGTGAAGAGAAGAGAGTGAAAAAGGGGGATTAGAGAGACAGAAAGAAAAGGCAGATGGGGAGGATGGAGGTGATGGGTGCGAGCGGATGAGCCCCAAGAGGAATACTCGTGAGATCTGTAAACTTTCATATTCTAATGTTGAAGATTCTCACTGAGCGTTGTCTCAGTTAGCCAAGCACCCTGCTGTGACCTCCTTCTGCAAATTAACACAAAACCCCACAACGAAAACAGCCGGGCTAAGCTAGACCCGATTGCTACCATTCTCTAAGAGAAAAAGCAAATGACTACACGCTGTGCTGAAAACACAACATATAGAAAGGAGAGAATGTAAGATACATAGGCCTACTATGCCTCGGAGTATGCACTGAATTTCATTACATTTTTATAAATGAATTTCAATGGGCTCTGTGTGAGAGGTAATAACAATGGAGAAGTAATCCTAGATTGAACTAAGTCACAGTCAGGAAGTTGAAATACTGTAATTATCTCCTGGATATGCTTACCTACTATAAAAGACTAAATTGCTGCCTTAAATCTCTGCTGTGTGTGTTCAAAGCAAAGAATAATGTTAGTAAAAGTGACACTGTGAAGTATCTACTGAGAGCTATAGTGTCTTTGAAGCACTTTGCTTTCAAGCGAATGGAACACTTAAAGCAATAAGGAGAAATAAAGTGACTCCTCTAAATTTCCCATGGACGAAATAGTTGTAAGACATTACAATAAATTAGAGAAGCAGTAAACTCCAGTTTGGCAAAGCTCATAAAGTTTAGTTACAGCCTAACTTTCAATGCTGTACCTGTGTTTTGTGTTTGTTGTTAATCAAAAATGTCATCAAATATGTGTCACTCACTACTTGTGCTTCTTTGCTTATGCAGCTTGTTGGGCATATGTTGTAATGATTTTTGAGACGTTTTTCTTTTCTTAGTTTGCCATAATTGTGCAGTATATATGACTGATGCAATACAGGCAGTGACCGCGGTAACCACAGGTACAGAGGCAGCTACCCAGTACAAAACTGAGTCACAATACTACTTAGCAACATGCATCATCATCATGCATTAGCTATTAGTTTATTATCAGTCGTCATTAAAACAGGTCAGTTTTAAAGGGTTTGCATTTTCTATAGCCCAACCAATACTTTATTTTTGAGGTTGATACTGATATATATATATATTTGGGAGTTTAAAAAGTCAAATAACTACATATGGCAGATGGCTTGATACCCCTAGATTTGTTTTTATGACCA
This sequence comes from Enoplosus armatus, assembly GCF_043641665.1. Classification (NCBI taxonomy): domain Eukaryota; kingdom Metazoa; phylum Chordata; class Actinopteri; order Centrarchiformes; family Enoplosidae; genus Enoplosus; species Enoplosus armatus. The sequence continues at coordinate 15,566,171 of NC_092183.1, forward strand.
AGAAACACACTCTGGTGGACAAACTATGTAATGTTGACACTGTAAATTACTGTACTGCAATACCAATATATCTGTAATAAGGTGGGCTATGTAATTGTATGGTGTCGCTGTTATTTTGTCAACCCCCTTTATAGTAATCATATGATGGGACTGGCTTGAGGCCTGGCCTGTTGTTTACAATGGTTTACTTTTTTGTTTGTGTCCTTGCCCACTGACACTCAGCACTATTCTCTCATGAAATCACACTGAAGGCCACAAGAGCAACACAAATCACAGACACCTGTCTTTGACTCAGACGTAAGATCATCAACATTATCATCATCATCACGGCCCGTCTACAGCGAAGCCAAGCGGCCTCTCGCTCTGCAATCAAGCCTTGAAAAAGCCCATCATCAAACAGACGCCCCCTGTGGATGAGGAGAGCGATGGCAGCTCGGGCTCCAGACAACTCTGGCGAGAGTAGAGAGGGACCCCGCCATAAAAGAGAGCACAGCGATCAAGCTGCTGCCCCTGCTGAGGACAGCCCTGTGTGTGACAGCCAAACACTTTCCCTGATTAATCAAGCCTAGCAGCGGGGCTTTACGTGCCATTAAGAGCCTTGCTAAATGACTTCACTTCATTCATTAAAGTGGAGCATCCTCTGCGGGTAGAGCGGGCTCTGCTTGCCAGACAGACAGACAGACAAGTGAAAGCTGGGAGAGAGATGGTGGTAGGGCAGCGATGAGGGTGGTGGGGGCACTGAGGCAAGATAAACAACGACAAATATAGACCCATTACAATGCTGAATAATTCATCTTATACACAGGGCTTCAGGAAAACAACAGAGAAAAAAAACAACAACAGCCCAAACAACCATGGGGATTATGGTGCCTTTATACAGTGAGGAGCATCTTCAACAGGGCTATTTATGCTCGCACCTTGTCTGTCACTTTACGTGGAAAATCAGATTCCAGTGGACAAATCCCTGATGCATTTTCATTAAGCAAAAGTATAGTTTTAATGAATCTGTGCAGGGGAGTTGGACAGCTAGGTGCGAGTGGATTAATTGTTTAAGTAAGTACTGTTAGCTGCACACAATAGACGCTTCGTTTGAGATATTCTTTCAACACGTCTGCAAGCACACAATACACACACAAACGAGGATATGTACAGTAAAACTCATACGCACACAAAGTTTGAAAGAGGCAGAGAAAAAAGCTTGAAAAGAGGAAGATTACGGAATGCAAAGGCAACAATATACACTGATAGTGTCGAGAGAAGGACAAAGATAGGTAATTCACCAGTCAACAGAGAGATAAAGATGTAGTGATGGAGAGAAAGATAAAGAGATAAAGATGAGCAGCAACAAGAGGACCAGAGGGTAGAGACGAAGAGAAAGAGCATGGAGAGAGAAGAAGAGGGAGACAGAAAGAGAAAGAGAGACAGAGAGGAGGGAGAGAGTAAATGATTAATGAAAGGAGCTGGGAAGCGCAGCGAGGGGAGGTCAGGACGGAGCAGGATAGGAGTGATGCTGCAGCATGTGAGCAACACTGAAAAGGACAATATTAAGAGCCTGCCTGCCGCTGTCACACACCTTTATCAAGGAGGATCTCTGAGAGAGATTGAGCAGGTATTAGGCTGACGCATCCCTTTAACACTAGATTTACGTGAGTGGAACTGAACCCAACATGCAAACACTGTGAGAACAGGAGGCTGACTTGTTTTAATTTATAAAGACAAACACGAGTTGGTCACTATGTCTTTGAGAGGTTTTGTGTTGATATTTACACAGCAGAGTGTAATGATAGCATAAAACAACAACTGCAAGTGCATCAAATAACATCGAAACCTTCATGTAGATAAAGTTTATATCATCATATAGAAGAAAACAACCATCAGCATTGAGATAATTTATTATTTAAAGTGTGAAAAGACTGTACAAAGACTTCCATTAGGCTGCTTCAACTTCTGGCGATATCTCAGTCAAATACATGCCTTCAATTAATCCCCAACTGGCAGTGTGGTGTAGCTCTATCGCTGGCTGCTTGCTGATGCATTTCTAATTGGTATTTTTGCTGATGGTCACAAGTTAAATCTATATTCTCCATTACCCTTCCTCGGCATTCCCTGGGGTCTCTCTAATGGCTCCTGCTAAAGGCAGAGCACTTGTATTGAGATATTCATATAAAGTGTATTCTCTCTGACGCTGACTGGCCTCTGTGTAGACTTTAGCTACAGGTTCGGCGCATAGTCGAGAGCTGGGAGGAGCAGTGAAAAGTTCACTCCAGCTTTGAAGATTAACAAAACACGTGTCATAATCCCGCATAGAAACAGCCTGAGGAGAGACACTCATACTCAAATAAACTGTGCTTTATCTGCTCATGTTCCCTGTTTTGTCTCCACTGAGATGGTCTCACACGCTACTTTGCTGAGCAAATGTTTGTCGTAGCCTTTATCCCTCTCACTTCCACAACACATAGTAAAGCCCTCAGTAGAGCATTGGCTGGATGACAGGCCTGAATGCTCCAACACCGGCTTGGCAAAAATCGGCTGCGCTGGCTGCGAACACTCGGGTGAGCGAAACTGGCTGACTTCAGAACTGTGTGAGAGGTTGACCAGCCACACAAATAAAGTCTCTGTGACATTACGCAGGTGGTTGATAAATGCTGTCACATGGGTTAACTGCCCTCGAGGGATAATGATGTTGACATGCAGCATTATACTGTATGTCCTGCAATCAGCTGATAAACACATTAAGCTGAAATGTTTTTCATAGTTCACATAATATAGGACGCTAAACCATACACGTGGCTGTAAACAGTGAAACAGCTGTCAGGGAAATGTTCCTCCTGCAAAGAGAGGAATTTGCCAGCAGAAAGGTGAAATGTCATGCGTAGTAGTATAAGTCACAAGAATGAAGCTCATATCCTGAGAGAGAGGAAGACTCCTGCATTCTTTGGCTCACTTCAGTGTAGACCTTGTGTTTACCTTTCATTAACTAGAGATCCCAGAGTCCTCTCCTCCCCCTCCCCACCCTTGGGACAGTCCAATGCAAGGGGAAAATAAATGCTGTAAAACAGCCACTTGAAAGACAAATATTAACAAAGATCATAATGTTTGAGTTATAAATTGTTTAATCGCAGGAACAACAATGCACAGTTTTTGTTTATTTCTGCTGATCGACAAATCGACCAATCACCTTCAGTGCACAACAGTGTTGCAATAAACAGTGACCCATCCTGAATATGCTTTTCTGATCCTTTATGAGAGAGAAGAATAATGTGAGCTCATGTTGTAACCCAAGCTACATGGTGAACAGGACGCAGACTGATAACAGCAAACTTATCAAGAGACTCTGACCACAAGTCCAACTGTAGTTGCAAACCTCCACCCTGTGTTGTGAGGACAGCACAGACTGTGTCTCGAAAAGACTACACCCAAACCTGGTTATCAAATATGTTGGGCATGAAAAATAGCAGACAGACAGAACCCAAAGTCTAACAGAGAGAACAGAAAGCAAACTCTAAATGTCAGCAAAATAATGTGTAAATCACATTCTCTATTTGAGATAAACTGTAAAATAAATCATTGTTAAATAACTTGAAATGAAGATTAGAATGTAAAGCACAATGTAGACGAGAGAGTGTTTTACTTAAGATGATGACTGAGCTGATGCTATAATCCAGAGAAATTTAAAATGAGCAGAGAAGCTCAGTATCACGTTGTTACTGTCATGACTGAACCTGTGAACACTCTGCATATAGAGCCTTGTTCTTCTAGAGTATCATAATTACAGGTGTTGGTGTACGAATGTCTCGACTTATGATAAAGAACTAATGTATAGTTACAGCCTCACGTTACATTAAATGTAAAACAAAAATGACAGATTGTTAACAAAATCAGAAAAAAGTGGGATCTATGAGGTTGGTATGAAATTGGTATGACTTAAGTAGTTATTTATCCGCCTTTTTAGGGTTACAACAATTTTTTTCATCAATGATTTACTGGTTTATAAAATGTAAGAAAATAGTGAAAATGCCTCACAATTTCCTAAAGCCCAAGGTAATGTCATCATATTGCTTGGTTTTTGTTTTTTTTCCAAAAGTTAAAGATGTTCAGTTAACTATCACGAGACTCACAGTTCTAGTTGACAAGATCCATTAAAACAAGTGCACATTTTTCTGTTTTTTGTTTATGCTCCTGGTTTCATGTCACTGGCTGTAGTCAAATAAAACTAAAATGTACGCCTTGATGATGGCATAAAACTATTGATAATTGCATCATTTTGCATTGTGTTTGTGTATCAGTGAAGATACTGGCTGTGAGTTCAGTGGGTGGTGTGTACCAGACTACAGAGACTGACTGGTGGCAGTTCTGGCAGGATACACTTCCCCCACTCGCAATTCGAAAACAGCAAATTAGTGCAGCTGCAATTAAGACTTGAACAGACAATACAATAAAAAGGAAGCCTGATACAGGCACAATCAGACAAAGTGAAACAGTTCTTGTTCGTCAGCAGTGCAGAGACTCTACTGCCTCACAGAGCAGACAACAATGCCTTGGGCTGAGATAACAGGAAATGCCAGCTTATCAGAGAGAGGGAGAAACAGAGGGAGATGGTGAGAGAGCGTGATGGGTAGCTCACTGTTTACCAACAGACTAATTGAGCAAAAATCCAGTTGTGTCCTTTATATAAAAATCTGTCATTTACACATGGGTTTCAGCCTGTAAGTTTTTCTACACATGAAATTTGTTTGCAGATCATGTAAAGTGGATAAATCAAATAAAAGCGGAGGCAAATCCATCACTTTCTTAATTTGAGTTCCATTTCATTGGCTTTGATTTGTTTAGATTGAGTCACCTCTCGTGGGGAGTTTGTTTAATTTCACAGCTGAAAGAACACCAATGATTTTTAGGAGTGTTTTCCTTGTTCAACTTTCTCTACAAGCTATTACAGTAAATCTTGAATGCAACACAGCCATAAAGCCCAGAATATTAAACCGCTGTTTACAGAGAGAACTTGACGACAACACTTAGTGATCATACAAGGTTAATTACTGTATTCTTTTAGAATCTACTTTCAGAGTCTCACAGTAAGAGGGGAGTTTCATGGATTGTGAGTGTAGAGGGTACACTGAGCAGTTCTACATGTAACAAAAAAATCCCAAACTCTGTATACAAAACGACCAAAACATTGACAGACAACAAAATAGACTAAACATTAGAAACACCTCTTAGTATAACACAAAACAATACTACAGAACTAGGGCTAAAACTAACTAACTAATTATGTTGTCTATAAAATATCAAATACTGAACAACACCCCTCACAATTTCCAAGAGCCCACAGTGAGGTTCTCAAATTCAAATACACCATGATATAGAGAAAGGAAGCAAATCTTCACTAAATAAATTAACGGTAAGTTGATTGTCAAAAGTGGCTGATGAATTGTCGATTGACTAATTAATTAATTGACTGATCATTTCATTCAAATAGATAAAAAGTAACTGTAGAACAGACCGAAGTTGAATCTACACCTCTCTGAAACAACAGTGAACACTGTAATGAAGGACATGTTGAAGGGCTGTGGTATTAGATGATGTTAATTTTAGCTAAGTGTACCTAATAAAAGAAATGGTGACTGAGTGTGTGAGCTCTATAAAAAACATAAACACACACAATTGACCATTCGCTAAGAGTTCATATAGAGATCACAATGGTAACGGTGGACAATTTACCACTGAAATGTCTCTCATTTAGCCTGATAAAGCAACAACTGTCTCTGGCAGATTTGATCAGTTGTAGCTATCTAGCTAATTAAGCTAAAATGAGCTTCATGAGTTGGTTGACCCTTTAATGTTACGAGCTGTAAAAGAGGTCTTAAATGTGCACTTGGTGGCAACATTCATGATATTGTGCTGAAAGCTGCATGTCCACCGGCAAAAAAGTCACCATCCTCACCAGTCGATGATCCATAAAACATGGAAATAAAGGAACAGCATAGTCAGTCATAGTATTTTAAGTATGAGAAGGAAAAATATATCAGAATATATCAGATCGTTATTTTGTTGACTGCCGCTGTTTAGAGGAGGGGTTTAGCGAACTATTTCACACATAATCATGTTGCTGTTTACATACTTCTTTTCAGTAGAATGAGTTGTTTTACTTTGCGACCATCTTTCTTCATCTCTTACACACTTACATTCTCTTCTACACACTTTAACACACACAGTGGGGGGCTGGGGTGTTTCCTCGTTGCCACCCTCTAACTGAGCCCAGCCGACGCCTCCCTGCCATACAGTAGTGTGCCGGACCTGGAATGTCACTCTCCTCTCCCGCCTGCTCGGCAGACCGTCCAGCACCACACCGTCATTGTTCAGCTCACACAATGCAACATTCCACAATCAGCAGCAACTCCAACAAAACCAGAGGGAGAAGGAGACGACTGGGAGGACAGCACTGCTCTAATCTTATAGGATTAGAATTCCTTTCTACGAGATCTAATAGGCCTCTATTCTTTTGAACAACAAAGCTTCGAGATGAGATTAAAAAAAAAACTGATACAGATGAAGGCAATCTAGAGCAATTTAGAGAAGAATGCGAGGCTATTAAGGCCACAGAGGCTCTAGAGGAAGTATAAATAAATGACTAACCATTCAGAGAAGTACAGCTTGCTGCAACATGAGGTTGTATAAATTAGCAATAAAATGTGTGCATCAAGATGTCTGTAAATAAATATTATTAGAAAAGACAATACTGGTTGTACTTATTCCCACTTAGTTAGCTTCCAACACTGGAGCTTCTCACACTCATCTACAGTCCCACTGATGCCCAGCTCTGCACCTTGTGCCGCTCATTTATCCTTCCTGCTTCTCTATGGTGGAGAAATGGCATTTAGTGGACCTCAAAAAGGCAAGAACTCAATGTCAAGAGATTTAAATCCTAAGCGAGAGGACATACAGCCTTGCTTTCAAAGGGGAGAAAATGTCATGGAGGACTTTATAGGGATCAGTGGACAGACAGGCCTGTATGTGGTCACGTAAGGACGGTAGATTTATGGAGAATTAAAGTGAACAACTCTGTGGCTTAATTTTACAAAACAGACAAGGGACAATTGAGGCCAAGACATAGAAGAACTGAGGGCTATGCAGACAGAAGGCACAGTAAGAGAATATGTGTGTTTGTGTGTGTGTGTGTGTGTGTGCAGGAGAGAGAGGGATACAGAGAGAGAGAGAGAGAGAGTGTCTGAAGCAGTTCCTAAGCCTGGCCGTCACGCATGCTTAACCTTGCGCTAGCGCCTGTGCGATGCAGCTTGCATATCAATGATGGAGGAATATCAGCAGAGAGGTCTCCAACCAACCTCCACTATACTCGGCAGGCAGGGGAGGCACAGCAGCATCTGCACTTACACTATGGCACTTATAATAGAAGTGCAAGTTAAACCACTCTGGTCAGCACAAGAGCAGTTGTCATACAGTAGAAGTGAGTGTAACACAGCTGACTTATGTTGATATAAATAGGGGAAAAGATGACTATTATATTAGTGAACAGGTAAAGTAAATAATGTAAAATAATTTGTTTCTGATAAACGTAAATGTTGGACTAAAAAAAATAAAAGCAGTAAGCAGGCTTTGGGCTTTTCTCAACCGAGCCTATAGACAGTAAGTGTTGTTTCCAACAGCAGCATTTACTTTTGGACTTTTGGCTGGAACTCTCAGGTTACAGGAAGCGCTTTGAGGGAGCGTCCATACCGTGCTGTGGTTTGGAGCAAAGCTCTGCATATTTGGTGTCACAGGGGCAACAAAAAACTTCCTGACAAAACCACAAGTCCTACCACTAACAACGTGAACAAAGCCTGACAGCACGGATTGCCGTTCCCAGTCATGGTCAACAAAGCATACTATGAAATGCACCCCCCCCACCCCGCTTCATGTCTCACACTCATCTACAGTGCACCGATCTGAATCCTCCACTCCCCAAATGTCAGTATCTCAATCCCAAAGATAAACCTGATACACTGTAACTATTGCAGACGGGAGGAGAGGAGAGGAGAGAAGGCAAAGGAAAGATATGATGTGATGGTGTGTTTCTAATTAAAACAGAAGCATTCAGGGACACCCATGGGGTCCTAAGGGACCAGCACCGGGTGATAAACTCACTCATCCGTACCATCCGTCTTTTGAGGGGAGTGATAAAAGACTTTCAGGATGCTGTGCCCTCTCCTCCTCTCTTCCCCTTCTTTGCCACATGCTATCTGATGTTGATGGAGGCCTTTTGTCACCTCGATCCTTCCCAAGGACCCCAAGGCGTCCTGTGAGGGTGCCTTCTACAGGGTCCTCTCTGTTGATTGACACGTCAACCCTTTTCCTGCCTGCGTCGATCAGAGGCTGCCCCCCCCCCCACCTCACACAGCTCAATAAGAGGCCGCTGCTTTGATAGCAGTTCTGTGGCAAGTTACATCTCTGGCAGCAGGGATAAGAGAGAGACTAGGAGGGATGCCAGCAGATAAAAGAGGACTTTTAACAGCCTCTATGTGTTCAGCAGGTTAAAAAGTGTTTTCTATCAGGGCCTTGTCAAACTGTCATCATCACTTTCGTTTGAAGACAGCTCTGTATACCCAGAAAAAAAAGAAGAAAACATATCAGAGCCCCATGTCTTCTCTGGTTTTCTTGTAATCCCAGATTGATGCTAATCTAAAACGCTGTGAGGATTAAATACATCGGCGGCAGTTTTAAGTCGATATCTTTCTCTAACCGACAGTGTTGGTGAAAGACCACAATGGAGAGCGGCGACAGTTCTCTGTGTTCTCACAGTTGTTCACATGCATCTAATGAGAGCTGGAGAGGCTATTAGCTGCGTAATGATCACTAGATGTTGTAGTTCACATTCACACAGGCAGCGTGACAGACAGATGGAGGTTGATTTGGAGGGATGGAACATATGGGGAAAGTGCTGTAAGCAGACAGCTCAGATGGGCTTACACACTCGGTACGCTCTCTGTTAACCCAAAGCAGCAAAGGGCGGAAAAAGATACACACACACTATCACACACTTTTATATTGTTCTCTGTCGACTTAAACAGGGAGGAGAACAGTTTAGCTGAAGCTGAGGCCCACCATGTGGCTCTCATGTATGGGGTGAGGGGTTTCTCGCTGGCGCTTTTAATTCCGTCACTGGACTTACGCCAACAGAACCAGGTGTGGCCACTTACCAGTGTAAGTGATCCACAGAGAGAGTGGGATGCGTGTAGAGTGCAGAGGTCCGACACACAGCCATTATGGAGCATTAGACCATGAGGTCCTGCAGGATATCACTTGACCTTGTCTGACCTGGACACAAAAACTCTCTCTTTCCCTTTTGATCTTTTCGTTCAGTTGTTCTTTTTCAGTTTTCTTTAACCTCTCAACTGTTGAACTTTATGTCAAATTTTAAATTTATTTTCCTACCATTCATGTTTGATGCTCATTTTCCATACTCAGCCTCTCATTTTAGCTGCAACATGTGTTTCTCCTCTGGCTATACTCTTTTGTTCATGATCTTACACATGCTCTTCCTCTCTCTTTCCACCAATGAGTACGCCTCTGTCATTTCTCAAGGACACTGAGATGCAGTAAACAAACTAAAAACTCATCAATTACATTCATCAGGTGGCAGCTGGCAAGGACAAAATCAGATTCCCTGCACAGTCGATTGTGAGCGTACAGTATGTGTGTGTGTGAGATACTGCTCTATTTTTATTGTAGTTCTCCTGTAATGCGACTCACTGTCAAAGCCAGAGTGGCAGCCTGAATTGCTTCTGTCGGATAAACACTCCCAGCATGCACTGCTTTGCCTCAGTCTGCGCAATGCTGCATTGGCAGCCTCCTGGCAGGATTCTGAGGTGTCTCGGTTCAGAAGTAGCTGTGCGTGTGTGCGTGTGTGTGTGTGTGTACGTATGTGTGCAGAATGATGATCCTTACAGCTCCAGAAATGCTTAAGTCTGCACTAGATTTATGGTTGGCAGCTGAACCACAGACTGAACGACAATGGCACTTATGATAGTTGGACTTTTCACTAACTGTGAGTTTACAGTTTGTGCTTATTAATCTGATGAGTAAAAAACAAATAAAACACAGGTTGTACTTTCTAGGATAAAGTCCACAAAGCCAGATAAGTGCTATATGTCTGTGAGACCAAGAGAAATGGAGAGAAGCGAGAAGCATATGTATGCGTGTTTTAATCAGTGTTTGTTTCGTGATTCATTATGCACACAGAAAAGAGAGGGGGGGGGGGGGAGGAATGTGTACTATGTGCTGCAATGCAACTCACTCAGGACCACAATCCCAGAACTATGTGGAATGTGTCCTCTAACTGCCAGTGACTGAAACCTACACTCGTTGAACAACTGCAGTACACAGCCAGTGGTCGTGTACTGTCACTCTGAATCAAAATCAAGTGCAGACCGTAACACAGGTACAGCCAGAGAGAGAGAGAGAGAGAGAGAGAGAGAGAGAGAGAGAGAGAGAGGAGCTTAACAGAGTGTTGACTACAGGCACACTCAGGTGTAGAGACTGCTTCCTATTGCCTCTCACTATTTACAAACACCAAGTATGATGCTATAAAATATTAAGGCTATCTTCCTGATTTTGAAGTGTTGTGCTATTCACACCTCTGTTGTTTTAAACCTTAAAGGATCAGTTCAAACGAATCATAAAATACGTATTGTTTCAGATAGTTTGGGTTGTATTTGCAGATGTCCGTAGAATGCCATTCACCTTTATTAAACTGGTTCACTGCTGCACTATTTTCCAACCTGAACTACATGCGTGGCGTGATACCATTAGTGGTAAGTGAGACAATATGTCTTTGCTTATTTATGTATTTTTATGATTTGGGTACACTGATCATCTAAAACATCCTTTTCTTACTCATCTGTTTCTCTTTATCAGCACATCCTCCTCTGTAAAGGATACAGATTGAATAAAGGAAATTAATAAGTGATAACTGCTTTAGCCACATCTTCAGTGTATTTGGCACTGTACAAATTGAAATGAATTGAACTGAATTCATGAAATGTGTCTAATATTTTGTGCAGTCAGAGTCTTACCACATAATTTATGCAGCAAATGATGTACAATCTGGAGAAATGTCAGGAACATGGGCTTCACTTAAAGGAAAATTATGGACAAAATGTTTACTTCAGGCATAATTATTCATTATGTGTGTGTTTTATAACAATGTTGTGGATGAATTACGTATGAATTTTGAGCTGTCATGATTCTTCATGCAGAATACCGTAAATGTCTGAGTTGTCTGATTGAAAGGTTTTCATATCAAGAGCAAAGAGGTTAACTGACATGCAAAACAATAGGTGGTAATCAAAGAGTGTGGCCACTGAGACTCTAAGTGTCCACACGGTTAATTAAGAGAGAGAAAATTAAGCTTCCCTTTGTTTGGTAATTTCAAGCAGTTTCTGCATACTGTAAATATGCACCTTTATACATCATTTAATGTAGAATCTTTAGAAAGTGCTACATTTTGTGACTCTCCTAAAGCAAGGTTTTTATCACGCTATATTACTTTTTACCTTCAAGTATACAAACTGAAAAAACACCAGATAATCATTTGGAAATCTGCGATATATTAACCTTGTGAGGCAAAAAAGGGTTAGTAAATTCCCAAAAATGCATCTGTAGCAAGAACGCACCACACAAATCAGATGCTTATCACACACGCACGCACACACACCAGTGAACAGAGTTGCATAGAGGTCAGCTGCATTTAGAGCTCCTCTACATCTACATGGGCGAGACGCCATAGCCCTGTGTCTGCGGGGGTCCATTCTGAGGTCAATACTACAACACTGTAAACTAATGATCCAGCAAATTCCCTCAGTCTCTCTCCCCTCCTCCTTCTTTCCCTCAATCTGTTGTTGCCCTCTGTCTCTCCCACTCTCTGATCCCCTGCTGCGCTGCAGAAATGAGAGTCGGCAGCGCTGGGCCCGCTCTGCTTCTCTGATACACACCACTGATAAACAAGGCTGCTTGTTAAGAGACAAATGAAACTCTGCCTTGCCTGATTTTTGCCTTTCACTGTGTTTTCATCTGGTGTTTTCTTGTCACCCGGTCCTTTGTTTTGTCGTGGCCTTGGCATTAACTCCCTGTTAAAGGAACACCCACCCTGGCCTCAAAATGTAAACACAGATAACGAAATGATCGGCAACAACATGGAAGTCTAAATTAAAACGCGATGGCAAACAGTTTAGTGTCTGCAGGAAAGATCTCGCCTGTTTTGATTTCATAGACTCAATCTAGATCAGCCAACACCTACAGTGTAGCATCTCAGAGTTCATGTATGAATATCTTTGATAAAATCCCCTATAGAGCAGTGGTTAGCTGTTAATTTAAACAAAAAGAAAGACTAATCTCCAATATCATCAGACGATGCCACTGTAGATGGTTCATTTTGTTAAAACTCAATAACACAAAAGTATTATCTTAATAACACAGAGTCAGGTGTCACTTAATGTTAAATGCCCCAAGCGGCTCCAAAAGTGTGGGTCTTTCCATATGAGAGATCATGTCTGTCACATCTACGAACAAAGTTTAGGAAGATGTTTCCTTTGAAGACAGCAGGTAATTCACTTATAGGCCATGTTAACACAGCATGTCTGAAAACCTAAACTGAAGTCTCTTCATCATAGCTGAACTGTGCTGCTCCGCAAACCATCAGGGGACCTCTGAATAACACTTCTACAGAATAAGTGTTTTATCTAGAGAAAAGCTCATCACATGCACACACACACACACACACACACACTGATATGTGTTTCCATCTCTGCCCCTGTCAGCGCATGCAATAAGGCAGCGGTGGAGCCACACTGTTCAGTCCCATCCTTTTCATATCGATTGGGGATAAAGAATGGGGCTCAGGGGATGCAGCTGAACACTCAATCACACTGTGGACAAACATGACTGAACTGGATTCAAAGGACACAATAAATAAGTAGCAGTGGCTGGGAGCAGAGGTGAGACGATTAATCCAGTCTCTTCTGGACACACTACCAGGACAAATAACCTTAAAGGACCCTCATAGGTGGCAACTACTGAAAAATACAAGTTACATGCAAAGGTTGTCTGTCATGTCACATACTTAAACTCTCTCCCTCTCTGAATATCAGTTGCAGAGGTCCTAACCAGAGAGGCAAACCAACTGTACATGTTTTTGCCTGTCCACAGTCAAAGGCATATCATCAATAAATACATGCTCCTCATTCCCAGCGGGTGCTGATCTATGATCCCTGCTCACTGACCGTCTGACCCTCAGCATCCAAAAAGTACTGAGCAGCCATTCTCTGTGCATCTTGTTTAACATGTGAATTTAGTGTTAGTTTCCACATCTCATGCGTTACAGCAGATAAGCTGTAGTGTTGAGAAATAGCACAAGCAGATGGTGTGCCAAATCATTTCTATAGATTATACATTTTGACAAGTTTAGGTATTTGGAACAACCTGAGCGGATGTGATAATTCTATTAGAACTATAATTTATTGTCACTGACCTGTCCACCTACCAAAACCGTCCTAACTCTACAATGTAAAAGCTCTTGTCTGTTAAGGAAAAAGCCTAATTAGTTCCATACTTGGGTCAAACTATGTTCACTGTCTGTTAATGGCAAGAAAGCACAGCACATCCATGACAAGAATTTCCCTTAAACAGAAACTGCTGTAGGCTACATCCTCTTCTATATGTGCAACTATTTTACAAAAAAGACGGATCGGTTGTCCCTGCACGTCTCGCCAAACGTGGAGACGAGATGACCGTCTGCTGTCACAAGTCTCATCTGTACTGTAGCGGTGACTGGACTCAAGGAGCATTCAAGGCAAGACAGTCTCTTAGACAAGCGACACCTCAAAACACACAGCGGCTGGTGAGCAGCCAAATGCGTGGACTTTGTTGCCGCGTCTCGCTGCCGACGGACGACCGTGAAGGTCTAGTTTCATGTTTACAAAACTGCTACGTTGTTAATTAGTCGGAGAGATGAAATGCACGAGTAAAACACGCGTGAAACAATGCAAAATTACAAATGAATGTTTGGAAATAAATGAAACAGACAACAAGCACAGAAATGCCAAGACATCACGGGAGAAGGATGTTGCTGGATTCTGAATAAAAACCTCTTTAACCTGAAATGAACTAGTGAAGCCGAAACTGCGTGTTAATTCTAACCTACTTTGTCTAATTACAGTAAAACCCCGCCGACAAAATGTCTATCTTTCTTCAAATAAATGAAGCAGTCAACTTTCCAAGCCTTGCAGAGCGCTGAGCAGAGAGCCCCATGCCGCTGAGTGGAGCGCCGTGCGCCCTCCTCTACCGCAGCTCCGTGTGTGACTGCCCCCGGCCGCTCATGAACTTCCCTCACAGCCGCGGTTTCCTCCCCCATAAATAAAACTTACTTTTCTCTGGCTTGGCTGTCGGACGGCACGTTGCTACTCTTGCCTTTGGCGTACATGCTTGCAGAGAGCTCCGATTGTCACGCACCTGTCAACCCATCACAACCTCCCTGGGCACAGCCCCGTCACCATGGTGACACAAGCAGCGTCGTCTCCCATTGGATGTCCCGCTGTTCAGGACCGCCCGCTCGCCATGGCAACCGCCAGTGAGTGACAGCTGCGTAGCCACGCCCCTGCTAGAATAGCCCCTCCCCCTCATCTCTCTCTCTCTGTCTCTCTGTCTCTCTCTCTCTCTGCTTCACTCTGTCTTTCCCTCTGCCTTCCCAGTCTGTCTGTCTGAAGTCTGTCTGTCTGTCAGTGTCTCTCCCATCCCTTCCCTGATTGGAAAGGCTCTCCTGACATGCAGACAGACTGACATACACACACACACACACACACACACATCCGCACTCCCTCCCTCTATTCTCCTCTCTCAGTGCAAGGGGGGGATTTGAAACCGTCCAACTAGGATTTTAAACAACTGGCTTTGGCTGTTCCTTTTATAGACAATCACACCCTCTACAGACGCACACACCGCGCACTGCGCAAACAACTCTCGCAAATATGAGCTGCATTTGCATTGGTGTTTATTTACAAAGGTGTTAAGATATCCAAACATGTGTAGAGCAGAGCATGTTGGGAACAGGAAAGCACGACTGAGGGCCTGTAAACAACACACCCAGCATGCACAGGGAGGGTGTACTGAGGGAAGATGTGGCCACATTAGAAGCCTTCCTGGTACATACACGCTTGAAGCACTGCTACTGCTGCCACTACTGCTCCACCACCAAGAGGAAATGTCCAGGAAATCCAGTGATACTCACAGTGTTGGATAAATGCAGTGTGGAAGGTGTAAATGATGACTTGATGGAGTAACTGACACATAACGTGAGTTTGATCAACAGCTAAAGTCTTCTGAAGGCCTCACACTGTATGAATGAATCCTTAACTAGTGATATGAAGTGCTCATGATCATGGGGGATGACGCAGGTTGGGTACGTTTACAGTCGTGCTTTACAAATACTAGAGGTCATGATGACTGTGGAGACTCATTGTTTTCTTCACAAAACACTGTGTGTGTGTGTGTGTGTGTGTGTGTGTGTGTGTGTGTGTGTGTGTGTGGTTTTGGATATGCAGCAGGGAAGAAGTGCTACGTCATGCTGCTGTCCAGTCTGGCAGCTAGGAGAGAGAAGGGTTCACTCTACTGTCATGATGTACTTATTGTAAATCCACTGAGAGAGAGAGAGAGCACAAGAGAAAAGGGATGGACCACAGCATGGTGCCATTCAGGATCTGAAAAACACTACAGACTGTCATACAAAACGGCTGATTCCCAGACAGTAGTAAGCTCTGGAAAGACACAGTGTGTATGTGCATATGTGTGTGTGTGTGTGCGCGCTAAGGGCATAGCACAGGGGCAGCAGTGTTTACGCTTACGCAATGCTCCCGTGATGTGACCCAGTTGGAATGGATGCACACTGCCTCTTTCTCTCCTGCTCTCTCTCTCTCTCTCTCTCTCTCTCTCTCGATCCACTATCCTCACTCTCTCATCTCTCTCTCCTTGACTGATACCCCACCCCCTCCCTCTCTCTCTCTCCCTGCCTCCCCATATGCCAAATGAACCCCCTTCCCCCTGGAGAGAGGCGGAGGTTCTATTTCAGACAAGCAGAACTTTTGGTTTTGGGATGAGTCCCTCGGGGTCGATCACCATGACAACCACTAGCAGGCGATAACCATGTGTTCCAGAGGATGGTGGAGGAGGAGGAGGAGGAGGAGGAGGAGGAAGGAAGGAAGGAGGAGGAGGAAGGAGGCGAGAAAGAATGAAGAGAGAGAGAGAGAGAGAGAGAGAGAGAGAGAGAGAGAGAACGTAAAGGTTAACAGGTCATGTTATGTAAATAAGTCACATCAGATCAAATGTGTTCTGACTGGGTCACCTGTATGTTCAGGTAATATAATGGTACAATATCATCATGTTCATATGTGCAAGGATTCAATGATCTGTCATGATCCTTATTGCCACCACTGGAAGTGAAGGTCCAAAATAACAGAGGCTGTGATTAGAGGGAGATAGATAGATAGATAGGTAGGTAGGTAGGTAGGTAGGTAGGTAGGTAGGTAGTGCGGAAGGTAAAGATCATTGGTCAGCCCACTCTCTATGCTGAGCTGACTTCTGTTAACAACACAATGCTCCGATCCTCACAGAGGTAATGAACAGTTAGCCTCTACTGGGTTCATAGATTAGCTTCCCTTCCCCCTCTGTTTCTGCATCGTTCCTTTCCTCCTCTCCCTTGGCTCACTCTCTCTTTTCTTTTCTGGCCCCCTGCTTTTCTGCTACCTTCTTATTCACTTATTTCCTGTCTGCAAATTTGTATTTAAAACCAAATGTTATTAAGCTGCCTTGGCATGACGAGAGAGAGACCTGCTCCCAAATTCTGATTTGATTACCAGTCCCCAAGGAGAAATACTCAAAATCCATGAATATCACTAAAGCTAGTTTGTCAATGTATCAACAACAGTTTTGCTGATTGATTAGTTGTCATTCATCAAGCAAAAATGATGGCCTTTTACTATTCAAATGTGAGATGTTGCTGCTTTTCTATGTTTTATATCATTGTAAATTAAATTTTAAATTTGAAGACTTGTAATGGTCATTTTTCGAGCATTGTTTACTGACGTGTCAAAGACAAAAAGATGAATTGATTAATCAAAAATTAAATAATCGTTAAATAAATAAACATTGAGTAATATAGTATATACAAAGATATTGTATAAAATAAAGTACATCTTACACTTATTTCTCCTTTAGCAGGTGTTTCTACATTCTCTCCTTTCTCTTCCAGGTCTCCTTCAGGAGGCCTGAGGTGGGAACATGGTGCCATGGCCTCTGTTGTACTACAGCGGGCCACAGTCTGATCATAGTAGATCACCTCAGCCCCCATCCATTCCCCCTAAGGAAGGGAAGCAGTACAGGCGGAGAGTTAATGGCGTGAAACCTGTCTTACTGACTGATAAACTTGGCGACAGTTTGGCTGGCTCGTTGACCAACTGGCTGTCTGATGGATTGACTGACTAGCAGGTTTCCTAACTGGCTGGATGCCCGGGAGGCAGTCTGGCTGAAGGCTGTAGATGTACTCAATCATAGGGGACTTAGCTCCTTTCCCATTGACTGTGGCCCCATGTAATCTGTGGGCCTGTGGTGACAATCAAAACTAAGCCCCAGCATGTTACACTTCATCACTGAAAAGCACAACTGCAGTCAGGGGAGCAAATGATCTGATCCAGAGAGAGAGAGAGTAAGAGAGAGAGAAAAGTGAAGATGAGACAAAAGACACAAATCATCCCATTAATTTTTCCAAATCTCATTTCAGATTTGTCACCAAACTTTTTCTTCAGAATTTGTTCTGCCACCCTACTGTTTCCCTCCAGCTCCAACTGTGTATACTGTTTTTCTCCTAATAATGTTCCTCTTTCTCCGATCTCATGAGTCTTGATCCTTTGAAGGGACACAGACTGGAGGACCAAGTGAAACAGCAGGAAGAAGAATTAGAGTGAAACAGATAGATGGAGCTCCAGTTATTGCAGCTCTGTCTATCAGTAAAATTAATGTCCAATAATAATAATAATAATATCCAGTTGTGTTTTTTCTTTTGGACTATTCACTAATTGTAGCTTTTTATGTGAAAAATGGGGGCCACTCATTGACACCTGAAACATAAGGGGCCCCAACTAGACACTGCATTTTTTGTAAGGGGTCACAAGCCATAAAGAACTGGGAACCACTGGTTGAATCCTTGTAGTGGAGTAGAAGAATAAAGTATATACATGTATATAAAGAATAAAGTGGCATTCAAATAGAAATACTCAAGTAAAGTACAAGTAGCTGACATAAAATTACCTACATCTGTCAGATAACATCACTCTCCTCACCTCTATCTCCTTTTCTTACTCTCTCCTTTTTCTCTCTGTCTGTCTCTCAGTCCGCCCACCAGGTCCTTTCTCTCAGTTTTGCAGCAGCAAGCCATCTGTCTGAGGTCATCTATTCCAGGCTGTCTAGACCATGGACTCACAGCACTGTCACTTACAAACAAACCTACATGTTCACGCAAATATCTGGTTAACATGCAATCGCTGTGAGGTACAGAGTGAAATCAAAAGACACCCAACAATTACCAACGCTTTGTTTTCCTCCCTTTCTCTCCTGAGTCTCACTTTCTCTGTTTTCTCCTGTCACTCATTCACACATAAATACACGCACACTCCCATACAGTGGGCCGTGCACACACACACACGCACACACACACACACAAACACAAACAAATGATATATTTGCCCCTCTTCAGCTTTACAACAACTGCTTTGGCATTTTGGCAAACAGCCTTTGTTTACTGAGCCTGTCGATGGGCTATGTAATCGTATATTTCCACTGAGAGTGTCTGTTAGCAAGGACGCTAATTAGCAAACGATTAAGCTCTCACACAAAAGAGGTTCTTGAGATTAATTGGCGCTGAAGTTTACAAAAGCTTGTGGCTCAGTAAATAATTTAGCATGAACAATAGTACACCTTGTCACACTGTGTTTTTGTTTTCGGATGAGTAATTGACTTAGGATATACCACTGTTTAACAAGGGCTCTTTTAAGTGGACACTGGAGTACACGATGACAGTATGTGTCCCCTTTTATTTTGTCCTACGTATTTCAATTTTGATGCTCAGTCTAAGTAAAGACAGCCCAGGTTCATTATTAGCACAAAGGTAAACCGTAAACAGGTGTTGTCTTTGAGGTGCATGCAGGGTGAAATTTGGAAAACACTTCTCTGTTATTCTAGTACATACAGCCCATGTAGCTAGAGTATCCTCTGCACCTGTGAGATCTTTACACCACCTCACCTCCTGTCCCACCTCATCCTGCGGTGAAATGAATCATGTCTGTTCCCCCTCGCTCTCTCCCTTGAAAAAACTGGAAGAAGCTGCTTTACAGTCTTGTCAGCCCTGCAAGTGCCAGACACATACTGTACACATGGACACACACACACAACACAGACACAGATACATCACATGCTCGTGCAATACACACAGTCAAGGGGGAATTGCATCTACAAATGTGTACATGCAGGCTCACACATGTAAACACAAACACATACATAGTGCACAGGAGAAAAGAAATAAAACTCTTTGGTTCCAGTCTCCTCTGATCCAGGGGCGTCTTGAAACTGCCTGCTCCAAACAACATTTGCTGTTCCCTCCTCCCCCTCCTCTCTGCTGATGAAGAGGGTGTCCCGACCAGGGGTTTTGTTAACGGTGGAAAAAGTTACAAATCCCACTCTACGACTGGCTACAAAAACTTAGAAATTGCTTTCATAAGCACAATGGCACTTCCAATATGGTCTATACAAACAACTTGGGTGTAATTTGTTGCAGTGTAAACAGAGGCAACTTACAAAACTGGTTACACAGTTTATCTAACAGGAATCAACATGGAAATACTGCAGCGTCAAGATCATCCAGGCTGGGCTGTGAAATAAACTTGGCATTCAAGGGAAAAAAATGTTTGCTTTCGACAGCTGATGCAACAGGAAAGCAAGCGATGAAAACATCCTAATAAGCATGTCTCGAAATATTCTACGTCTCGCTGATTTAACAGACATCTAAAGTTAAGCGGTCCTGAAAATGTAGGCCCTGCTGTGCCTACTCTTCTGTCCTGATGCTAGTTGACTCAAAGGATTAATGCCTGTTTGCAAAATAGCCTGTCAGTTCTGTGCAGGGAACCAACCAACCAATATGTGTTTAACTTGAACTGCAATTCAAGAGATCATTTATTACAGATGCATTGGTGTGTTTTTTCAGTGGGTATCCAATGCTAGCCTATTGATCACTTAAGATTATTTTTTGGGGGATTTCAAATTTTTTATTAGATTGCAGAGGCAGACAGGAAACATGGGAGAGAGAGGGCTATGGCATGTAACAAAGGTCACCGGCGGTGTTAAGGCACTGTAACCATTTGGCCACCAAGGAGCTCACATTGATTACTTTTTAAAGGCGTTTTTAACCACCAACAAATATTTAATGACAAAAAATACTGACACAGTAATGGTGTCTATAGTGGTGTTGAACGTTCAAAGAAGGAAGGGATGAACATATTTGGCAAAAAAAGAATAGAATTTGCACATGTGGCTCTGATGCAATCACACTTGTTTCTAATTTGGCCAGAAGATACAGCTTCTTGGACATATAAAGACTGTTTGCATGCAGGCTTTCAGTTACTCTAATAGGCAGAGACATAAGAAATTGAACTTCTGCACAAGAGAGAAGAGCATACCCTGCATTTGTTAGACCAGTTTACAGACTATGATTCTGATTCATACAGCAATTAGGCAGCTGTTAAATGGTTTATTACTGAGAGGGCCTCTGGCATTTCTACTCAACAGATGTTCAGAAATCATACAGATGATATCACTTTATTTTGATGACTGAGTTATATGCAGTGATGCCACTAAAATTAAAATGAGATATGGTGTTAATGGTTATGATGCATATGTAAATATAAACTCAAAAAGCCCTATAGCCATTGTGATCATCACTAAATAGGAACAATTTGTCATGATGATTGAAATATACCTGAGGGGGCAGAAAACCCAGTCATCCTGATTTGAACATGCAAAATAGACTTTTCTTATGTATTGTAGATTTCATTTCTTCGGGTAATTACACTGGTGAGATGAAACAGCGTTTCATCCTGGGACTAAGCAGAGAAAAAGAGCAGTTGAGCCGAGATGGAAAACTCCATCACAATTAGATGTATGCACAGCCTTTTTCTGAATTCTGAGCAGGTTTTCCATCGGTGAAAGTCCTGATGATCTGAGCTGTGTTGAGCGTGCGCTGGGTGCTGATGTGACTAACAGAACACTCCAGCAGCGGAGTGCCGGTCGGGCTGCCGCAGAGGACTCTGGGTAATAAGGCTACAGATGAGTGCTACCCAAAAAACAAAATGAGAGAGTGGGGATTGGATGAGTGTGCTTGTGCTTGTGTGTGTGTGTGTGTGTGTGTGTGTGTGTGTGTATGGTTGTGGGAAAAAAAGAAACAGCACTTCTTATGCCGCCAGCCAAAAGCACACTCTCTGATCTGCAATACTGAGATGACCCCAAGCCAAGACTTCTCCAAAGAGTACAACATGCTTAAGTGAAAGAACAGACAGTACTGCACACACACACACGCACAAAGAATCAGGCAAAATTAGTAATGTGTGAAGTATTGTTTTCATTGTTTACATTCCCTACTTTCTATAGCATGCATTTTTTCTTTTACTTCACTGTAGATTTGCTATCATTATACAAGATATTGTCTCTTTTCCTAATATCTTGGTAGTATTTTAGAAGAAATATTTCATAATAAATAGAGATTAAAGCTGCTATAATAAATATTCCTATCTTAACAATGGATCAAATGACTATTTGTATGTAAAAGGGATCGCTCATAGTGACGAACCCACAGAGAATTATCACCAACTCTGCAGCTCCCCTCATCTCTACAGAGCTTTGTCTTTCACCTCATTGTTTTGTTTTTTTTCCAGCACACAACTTCACTGTTCTGGTTCACTGTCACCACTCTCATCAGAGTTATTTCCAGACACAGCAGGAAGCCGTTTTCAATGAAAAAGCTTTAAACCCACTGTACACTAAATTCCGAGAACCAAACAGAAGAGGGACAAAGTTAGCGACTAGCTGATGAACATAGTGGAGCATTTAGCTACTAACAAGACAGATTATTCCCCTGAGATTTGGTAGAGACCAAAAACACAGCTAAGTGAGAGTGAATATTGGTGGCCAGAAACTCCAAATAAATGCTAATGTTGCTCTGTATCTGGAGGAAGTTTGCAATAACCTCGTCAGGTGATAATATGTCAACGTTGTGTTTACAGCTTGTGTAGGTTTAAATATTACAGTGTAATGCCAGTAAGGAGGAGCTTAAATTTTAGTTCGTCTTTGGGTTGATTGTATTGTCAAACATTATGCATTGGTTGAAAATTAAATTTTTAAAGAGGACAACCAGAGAGGCAGAACGTGGATGTAGGACACCCACATCTGTCTCATCACAGCTCTCACAGATGCGCAGAATTTTCATTTCATCATCATCTTTCAAATTAATCTGATGACATAGTTATTGTTTGTAAAAAAACAAAAAACAAAACAAAAACGACATTCTCAGTGCCAGATCAGTGGGGGAAGGGGGAGGGATGCATCTGTGTTTGTTGCTGTCTGCCATGGTGTCTTTTTCTATACTACCAGTTGGGGGCGCTAAAGTCACAAAACTTCAAATCCTATACATAGAGGCTTTAATATGAAATTGTGAAAGTAACATTTATAGCTTTCAGTGCATTGATAGTTTTGGCCTGAAGTTGTTTTCAGAGTCTGAGATGTTTGATTAAACTGATTACAAAATACTGTAGCTTTAATTTTGTCATATGCATGTAAATCTGCTGATAAATAAAGCTGAGAAAACCTAAAATCACACTTTGTTTTAAATATGCTGATGTATGTTACATTAATGTGTTCATATTTTGAATGTTATTATATGATAACAATAGCAGCAGTGTTGTGGCTTTTCTTGCAGTCATTCTCCCTAATTCTCACTCTGCTCAGGAGAGTCAGGACAGAGGCTGTATACTGACCAGGGCGTAGAGGCTCTAACCTGGGTTAAAGTGTCCTCCATCTGGATACACCTCTCAACCTCATCCCTTCTCTGAGCCTAGATGATGGATGGTCTTGCATCAAGGTCAGGACAGAGGTTGTGTGCCCATATTAACTACCCTCTTCCACTGATAGACTGTCAGACCCTTTGTGTCTGGAAGCCTCCCATTGGCCCTGATGTAAACAACTGCAGCAACAGTGGCTGTGTGGTGAGAGACAGGAGGGGACAGTGGTCCCAAAAACATACATCATGTGGATAAAATATATATCACAGGCAGTTTTATCTTTTATTACAACCTATCTTTTATGGTGCCTCATAATGATCACACTGTATTCCGATTAAACAGGAAATGAGAACGAGTTGAGCAAGAGTCATGACTACAGTGGTTTGAGTCTCTTTCTTCACTGAGTCATAAAGTGGAGTTTAGAAGGGAGATCAACTGGATTTGATTTCAAGGATCTCCATCATTGGCCCGAAGATTTGTATTGAAACAACTGGACAGCTCAAGGCAAATATGTGACCCAGCTTTGACAGACAGCTCTCAGTCAATTCTGCAGCAGCAACGCTTCAAGCAGAGATTATTAAGTGAGTTTGGAGGGTGGTGGGTTTATCTTTTGAACCTTTTTGCGTATGTAGGGAAACACACACATGCAAGATTCATGTAGCCATTCAGTGCAGTCTAGGAAGTTTTGCTGCCAAGGTAAGTGAATGTATATAAATAAAAATAAAATGCATTTTTATTCTATACCTTTTCTAACATCTCAGATGGACTGTCATGAGTGAATAATTGTGTATAATGCATGGAATCACACTTTCATACATCTATTGGCTAAAATGGGCTAGAGAGAAATTTTTGGTTTTCAGAGGCATGTTGTTATATCTATTATAGATATATTGTTATATCGATGGATTGCCATGAATTTTGGTGCACACATTCATGTTCCCCTCAGGATGAATTGTAATCACTTTGGTGATCCCATAACTGTTCATCTGATGCCACCATCATTTGAATCATTTCAATTTGACCAATACTTTGGTTTATGACGAAATATCTGCAAAACTAGTGACAATCAAACTAATTTATTTCATAGATGTTCCAACAGCTCATGACATTGACTTGAAAGGTCCACCTCTCATTGGTGAATCATTTGGTATCATACACAGAATCAGACCTCTATACATAAAGGGCTAAAATGGGCAATTATAATATCTTGGGGAAATAATGTGTTAAAGTGTTACACGTAAAGCCTAAAGAATTTCCCAACAAAGAAAACCCTCAAATTATTCGAGTATGTCCCTCTGTGCATCAAAACCTCTCTCTGCTTTTATGTAAAAACATTTATTATTTTTAGCTTCATCTTAAATGCTAAACAATCATAGTCAAATACTTGTCTTAGTAAGACTTGTCTTAATATCAATAATTTTTCACAAAAATCCAAATCTAATAAAGTAAAATATAAATAAAGTATAAAGTATTTCTGAAATCTGACAGCAACATACCTAAATGGACAAAATACCTGCTGCAGCCACTAACAGAGGAGCAGAATCATTACATTTTGTTCAAAGCTTACAGCATAGCCAGCTGAAAAAGAAGAGTGATCGGGCTTTGCCTGTAGAGCGCCTGTGTCTTCATGCTCCACTGCCTGCTTTAAAAGAAAGAGTGTTGCTCTGTTCCTCGCCGAGGTCTTTGGAAGGTGAACGGTAATTGCTGAGGGAGGATTTAGCCTGACGACGGAACAAAGCACCTCTTTTGTTTTACAGAGGTACCTCTTATACTCTGAGATGGAGGACTACTTTAGACATGAACTTTAGACATGAATATAACATGTGGGTTGGCGGTTCCATTTTGTGTTAGTGTGTTAGGGTGTTTGTGTGTTAACCACAGGGAAAGAGACAGACAGACACTGATTTGTACATGTAGACTACATTACGAGACTCTATACTGTTCCTGGCTCATTAGCTGTAGTATTGGCCCTGTGGTAATGACATCATGGTGGCAGTATTAGCTTTTAAAGTCTGACCGCAGAGTGAGCAAACTGTGATGCTCTTTTAAAAAAGAATTCTTTCACTCTGACTTCATTGTGTGGTAAACTTTTCAGGAAACCCCAAACAGGTCTTCTCCCATTGTTTGACTTGTATATAACAGTTATGAGATGGACAGACTATTACTGAATTAACATACAGACAGACGTGGATTTAGATAGACAAGCTGAGACTCTCACAAACACAACAGATGATAGAGGACAGAAAGAGGGAAATTAGAGTTATTATAAGATGTTGGACATCGAGCTTGTGCTCCTGTGCTTTGGAGAGAGAAACAGCAAAAACACATTTCCATTTAAGACCCTCTTAGTGAGAAGGAAAGATGCGGAGAAAGAAAAGAAACAATGAAGGATGTCAAACATTGGGAGGCATGACTGTTTTGAAGTGACTAAAAATGAGCTTTTCCTGGTACTACATGAACATGTCTGAGTGTTGATCAGTCAGACGGTGACAAAGATCTTGACTCTGCCTGGTTTTCAGGTCTTTCAACACCCCTCCAGAGCCTCCTCAGCTCTGACCGGCATTGTTTGTGGAGAAGAAAGCTATCAGAGGATCTGCACAAGATAAGGGTTGCCAACTGTTCCCTCTGCGCCTTCCTGTTTGGCCGCAGGAATTCTTTTAGTGGGTGCAAAAAAAAAAAAGAAGCACATAACTGCACAAATCTGACATAGTTAACCCTTTCCTCTCAACATTCGCCTCAGTGGAAGACTCAAATATTAAACACAAGATTTATAGTATTTTAGTTTCGGTGGCTCTCTAGAAATGTTTCATTCTGAAACTTTATTGTACATCAAGGTTAGTGGTGCTTAGTGCTTAAGCTTAGGAATAAAACCGGAAACGGGGAAACAGCTGGCTCTGTATGAAGGTAACAAAATCCACCTCCCAGCATCTCTAGAGCTTGCTAATGAGCACGTTATTTCTCGTTTGTTTAATTAAAAAACAACTGTCCTTTTATTAGGGGGTTATGTGCAGGACCATATCCTGAAATCTCGTCATCACCAAGTCACTGCTGCCGGCCAAGAAATACTCCTGCACATAACCCCTGTGAAACGGTGAATTGTTGTTTTAACACGTCGCTGTACGGATTAAACAAACAAGATATAACGTGTTAGTTTAAGAGGTGCTGGTAGCAGGATTTTATTCCCTGTGGACAGAGCCAGGCTAGCTGTTTCCCCCTGTTTCCAGTCATTATACCAAGCTAAGCTAACAGGCTACTGGTGGTAACTTCAAGCAAATAAGTATATTTCCCATAATGTCAAACTATTCTTTTACGTATTAAGCGATAGTTGACAAATGTATTTATTGTGTGAGACATGACATAATCCAATCAGCAGTCTCTCACTAAATTTCTCACTTTCTGTCATTCAAATCCACCTCCTCTTTTCTATCTCTCCCTTCCCAACACCATTTTCCTGCAGTGCACGCATCCTCTTGCTGTCACTCTTCCCTGTCTTTTCCTTTTATCCATCATCCCTTTTACCCCCTTTCCCTGTCACTTTTTTCAGCCCTCCTGTTCCTCTCCCGTTTCCCTTCTCCTTCACTTTCCCTCCTCGTTTTCACCCTCACACACCTCCTCCTCCTCTCCTCCTTTCCCTCTATCTAAATTGCAAATGGCAGCAGTGCCGACTGCCAGAGGAGCTCCTCAATGTCATTAGAGCTGACCCTGTGGATTAACTAGAGGAGAGAGGCAGTGTGTAGAAACTACAGATCAATAACGCGGCTGATCCTCTGGGTTCTTTTACTTCACTTTGGATTTAGACCTGATAAGCTGAAATGTCTACTCTATTCCTGTACAACAAACAATAGGGTTATAACTGGGTGACAATGGAAATTGTTATGCAAAGATTGAAGAGTGATCACGGGGTGAAATATTGACAGTAAAACATAGTAATTCCAAGTAATTCCTAAAAAAGGACAGGTATACAGAACACAATAGCTGCTTCACTATAGGAGCTGATGATGGCTGTTACAGAGAGTTAAACAAGATACAAAGCCAAAACAACAAATGCGTATAAAAGACAAACAAAAATAAAGTTTTCATCTAGATTAACTCCACAAGTACTGGACACGGCTAGATCAAAATACCAACCACTGCCATCTGGATGATCCAATTAACAACGTGATGTGATATCTATGAGATAAAGCGATGGATGGAGAGATAGATGTGTGTATGTGTGTGTGTGTGTGCGTGTGTGTGCAGCCGTCATACTGTGTGTGGTTGGTTTACCGAGTTGGCAGGCAAAGTCAAGTCACCGTGAGCTCAACTGAACCTGATAGGTGCCCTTATCAGAGACAGCTAAAGCCAAAGCCTATTATGGGTTAGGGTTAAAAATGACAAAAAAGGCAACAGGATTATTATCATACAACGTTTTATTTCAATGTGTTAATTCTTTCTTACGCTGCCTATTTTGATGAATGAAAGTGAATAGAGAAGCAAAGGGTGCCTGCCTGTGCTTTATGTGACAGCTTATCAATGAGCTAAATTTAAGAGTAAATCCTTAACAACATCAGAGCGGCCCTGCTGCAAAACAGCTGGGATGTTAATTTCATGTGAATGCTGCTTTGCACGTGTTGCTATCTGAGCCTCCCAGTAGTACTGCAACAATAAATTCTTTCCACTGTATATAAGCCTGAATGTTAAGTCTTTGAGAAGCTAATGGACAGTTAGATTGACTAACAGATGATGATGATTAAAGTTTGTTGATTGAAGAGGCCTCTGCTTTGGAGCTCTTCCTTTTTTAAATTACGGTTGAAGCGCTGCATCAAGATTTCTGATCTAAATATCACAAACTGTCTTCTCAAATATTTAACTTGATGAAGTCATATAAACACTTAGTAAATAGAAACCATAAAACAAGGGGCGGAGGTTCTACAAACTTTGTACTTTGGTGTTATGGAAAAAGTTCCTAAATAACTCATAACTAAGAATTCTTAAGATGAATTCCTACTAAAAATGAATCTATTGGCAGTGGATAATATAAGCAATTGTCTGTGTGATTTAGCGTTTACCAAAGTCCCATCCTGTGACAGCTGTCTGTGAGTTAAATATGTTTCAACATACAGTAGATACGCACCGCCAAAGGGCGAGTCTGGCATAGTAAGCAATGCACGGCTCCTAAACAGCTGTAACAGCCCAAAAACAATCTCTGACAAGTAATTTGTACAATATGTTGTGCCTCACTACAACCCAAAGAAAATCTCATACTTTAAAGGAAACTGCTGGCAGGTCTATTTCCTTCTCAAACAGAGCAAGACAGCAGGTATGAAAAGATATCTGGTCAAGTTAACTTGTGGCAGGAGTTTTTATATGCCTTGTGCTGTCAGTTTTAATGGGTCGTTATCTGCATTTTATTGCTGTATTGTGTACCATAAACCTATCAAAGGGCAGTTAAACCACTTGTTATTAAAGCATTACAAAACATAATGTTTAAAACGCCACTGTGGAGCTTATTCCAAGAGTACTTCTGAAAGAAATATGACATTTGGGTTTGAAATGACAAGTTATGTTTTCAGCAAGTTCTGTAAAGTCATGGTTTATGTATGACGAATAGTGGGCATCAGAATAAAGTATTTACTGCCATCTAGTGGTTAAACAATTACAGGGTCAGTTCACCCAAATTAGAAAAAGACATTTCCTTACTTAGCCCTGGTGGTACCAAGGCATGCCGATAGCTTTTGTTTTATTTTCACACCTTTTTTCATCCCCAAGATGCCAATACAATGTAAATGAATGGAATTTGCTTGTGGTACCCACATCATTGAAAGAAAATACAGAGGAATAAAATGAAATGGTAGCGGATGGTTTGTGGATTATCCTCAGTAACAGGGACATCATTTTGGAAAGAGACATTGCTGTGTTTAAATGTATTTTCCATTCCGTTCACCTCCATTGTATTGGAGTGGTGGCACAAATCTCAGAGGCGGATATCTCTAAACCTGGGCAAATAAAACCAAAACAACCATGCATTGATACTTCTAGAGGTAAGTGTAGAGGTAAGAAATTTTTTTTTTTTTCTAGACAGCACTTTGGATGAAACCTCTTGAGTGTTGAATTCAGCAACACTGGATACAAAGAATCATGTTGCTTTTACAGCAGTTACGTCTTTAAGTGCTTGTTTCAGAGTGCTTTGGGAGTCTACACCAGCATCTGGACTTTCATTTTCACAAAATTTTGATCATGATTATTTAGAGCCATTCCCTCTGTGGGGGTGCTTTTGAAATATGAAAATGTGCTGCCAAAGTCTTTGAAAAGCTTTGATGCTAATGGTATGTCTTACAAATGTTCTGTTGCGGGATAAAATCTTCTCTTCTCGTGAGAATGATTATCAACAGATCATGTTTTAGAAATGTTGACGGGGTAAAAACACCCCATTTAGTCAGAAGACCATATCGTTTGTGATATTCCAAAAACTACCATTGAGTTTTCAAAGAAAAATATATTAGCATTGAGATAAAATGATCCAGAAATTTAGAAGCACACTAGGCACTGCCCTCAGGCCAGAACATCAGGATTCGTTTTTTAACACAGATGAAGACAGGAAGCAGGAAACAAATCATGTTCATTCATGTCATCAGATGAATCTCCTGCAGAGCAGATCCCACACATTATACAGTACAGTCGCACAGTTGATTGCCTTTAGTCTCTGTTACATACTCTTTTAGACAATACCAAAGTCACCAGTTTGTCATCTGAATACCATCTAGAGACACAAACTTGTGTAAAAATACAATGAGCGACATGGAGAGATTCTAGTAGAACTGCCAAAAACATTATGTTTGCAAGTCGGCTTACCTTTACCTGACCTGCTGACAACATGAGGGAGTTTTTCATGAGCAACAAGGTTCTTGCCACTCAATGTTTGACCCAACTAATAACAGAATCTTAGCCTCCAAAACAACTTCAAATGTTGGTACAAAAAACTCATCTTAAATAAAATAAAAATTAAATTGGTAATGTAATTCATTTTCCGAATCAGGAATTTTGACCATTTACATAAATATCTGAATGAAATCAAATAAATGCAAGCTACAATGTAATGATAACTTCTCATTAAACGTTAAACATTTGATCAGAGTCAAATATCACAGGCCGTCAAAGGAGGTTTTCATTGGGACAAAATTTAGTAATTTGATGTTTGTAGTAAATTGAAACTGATTTGCTTTTCACTGCATTTACTGTCACAACTCTTTGCAGCTTTCTAATATCACAGTGAAAAGTAGCAGTACGGAGTGGGCTGCTAGTATGAAGCGTATATTAGCAATAATAGATTTTAGTTTGGTATATGACAGAAATGATAGTGAAGTGTGCAGAATCTATTTCAAATATCACCCACTTATTTGTGACATCAACTGTCCTGTGTGCAGCGCGCACTAATTCCCGCAACATGAGGCCTTGGCCCCGCCTGAAATTAGGGTTGGACCTCCAGCCTGTTCTGCGCCTGCGCAGTCTTATGAAAGCGTTGTTTAGTTGATACTAACTGTTTGGGACTTGATGCCTCCTGCAAGGAAACTTTTCTAGAACTGGAACTTTTTATTTTCAGAAGGTTTTTCTAACTTTAACTCGGGTCTCAACCATGTTCCAGCAGACGGTGAAGAATTTCAACATCACTTTCAACGTTTTAAATGAGGGGCATACCTTCTCCAGTGGCGACCAAATGACAGGACACATCTCCTTCGACCTCACTAAGGCGACGAAGATCACTTCCATAACGATGGCACTGTCTGGAAGGGCAAATGTCCATTGGTCCACCGGTGGAGGGGGGCGAAGGAAGAGAAGGAGACGTCGAAGACACTACTCGGCAAAACTGGACTTCTTCAACTTCAAAAGCGTCATCTTGCAAGACAACAGTGGTAAATGAGGCCGAAGGCATGCATTGCAACATTGCAAACAGTCAGTTGTTGTTCAGCAGAGTCGCTCAGTTTTGTCTTTCCCTTGCAGCTATTGGTGGGACAGAAAAACTCCAGCCTGGCACGCATGTGTATCCGTTTACATGTCAACTCCCACACGGGTGTGTATTTTCCTCATCGGGTGGGATTTTGTCACTTTGTATTTCTTGTTTCTGTCACAGAGACTCCCGGGGGTCGCATGGATAGATAAAGATATATTGAAGCGCACGCATTATCATAAACGTCTTC
This sequence comes from Enoplosus armatus, assembly GCF_043641665.1. Taxonomy (NCBI): domain Eukaryota; kingdom Metazoa; phylum Chordata; class Actinopteri; order Centrarchiformes; family Enoplosidae; genus Enoplosus; species Enoplosus armatus. The sequence goes on from NC_092183.1 coordinate 15,597,483, forward strand.
ATTTAGAAGCAGTGATAACTAAACCCACATCCCACATCAATGTTGTTTTCTACCACGTGATCTGTAGATGCTTGAATTGCTTTCTTAATCTTGATTTTTTGCAAATGGTTATGTATCCAGGTTGCATCAGCATCTTATTATTTCTTATTATTTTTTTACTTTATGTACTTTTAAAAATGTATTTTGCGTCAATGCAGAAACTTCCCATCCTCCTTCCGTGGGGTTCATGGACAAATAGTGTACGCCTTGACAGTGGGCATCACCAGACCCTGGCATTTGTCCAAGGACTTTGTGACAGAGTTGAACTTTGTAAACCGCATTGATACCAACCAGCCAGAGCTGCAGGTAAGTGATTCATGACCATGAACCATTAACCTGTCAGGGGCCCCCCAGGGCCCTTATTAACCCCCATGTTCTTCCCACTCTCTATGTGGTTTGTACAGTTTCTCTATACTGAGTACTACTTGGCCCCAGGTTTGCTGTGTGGTAATTGGATCGAGTAAGCATGAAACTGAAACAATAAAGTTCTGAAAACTAGATTTTTGGCGTGTGGATGGACACTTGTCCCACAATGCAATGCACAAAGGAAAGGAAAGTGGTACTTGCATCCATTTTGCTTTTATGTGTCAGGTTTACTTCTCAGTGGTATTCTAAAGGTGCAGTTTGATTGACGTCCATTGGTAGTATAGTGGGTAAAGTATGTTCATTTCTTTTATATTATAAATATTGTATATACTGTATACAGTTAGTAGGTAGTATGGATTTGGAACAAAGCCACAGTAAGCCTGGAGCTCCTGGAGATTTTGAGCCCTGGGGCGGTTACCTGCATTGCCCAGGCAAGACTTTGTGCTTTAATAGCTATTTGATGAGATAAGAAATAAACTGTTTAAATTTAAACTACTGCACCACTGTCACTGTGTTGTTTTTCTGCAGGCTCCTCTCTCAGGCTCCAACAACATGACGCTGTGCTACCTGTGGTGTGCCTCGGGTCCCATCACAATGACAGCCAGTATAGAGAAGAAAGCCTTCATCCCTGGTGCTGTATCCATCCATCCACCCACCCACCTGTATAGTGAAATAATCATTACAGTGAAGCTTGAAAAAGTTGAAAAATATAACCACATCCAATCACAGTGTCTGCTCTTCCTCCAGGTGAAACTGTGAAAATATTCTGCGACTTTAGTAATTCTTCATCTCGAACAGCCACACCAAAGGTGAGACTGCAACAGAAACAGGTTTACTACACCCTCAAGGCCCAGAAGAGTATATTTTTCAAAAACCTTGCATCAGCAGCTGGACAGTACCTCAGCGCTCACACCTCTGACGTGCGCACTGAGATCGTGCTCTCCATTCCCACGTCTGCATCGCTCTCCATCTCTAACTGCAGCATCATGGACATTGAGTACTTTATTGAGGTGGGTACCAACGGCAGATCGATGGTCAGACTGAAGATGCAGGAAGACACCATTCATTCACTTGTTCAAGAAAGCTGTAACTTTAAATACATCTAAACCTGATAGTTACTATGTCTGTTTTGATTTTCCGTGAATCAGAATTTTTTTAATACAGCCTCTTGATGAATTTCAAGTCTGTGTATCTTGTTTTCTTGTGCCTGCTACAGGTGAGCCTCAGTGTAACAGCTTCCCCTGACCTCAGTGTGCTGTTCCCCATCATCCTGTGTGACACCCCCGTAAACTCTCAGCCCCCACCTTATTTGTGAGTACCTATGTGAACATCTTGAATCGTTTCAAATGTATGTAATATTACATGATGGTGGTATGCTTTTTTGTTTGGGAGCATACTGTCAGTGTCACTTGTTACTGGGAGAGCCCTCTCTCAGGGTTTTTTTTTTTTATCAGGCTCACCTGGATAACCATTACCACTGAGTATTAAATGTTTACAGCTCAACGCACAAGTTGAAATAACACTTTTGAATGTTAAGTTACATTTTTAAAGATGTCTCTTCTCTCTTGCTAATTTTTAGCTGCTGATTCTAGTCTTCCCACAGTCATATTCCATCTCTGTTTATTTTATTGTTTACTATTTGATGTTTTGCATGTCTCCGTGTGTTTTAATATTTACCACTACAGGCTTTATCCTGTCTTGCCTTGCTTCATTTTATTATTGTACCCTCAACAGTGTAAATTAATTTCATGTTTACTGTTAAAGTTGTGGAAAATAACAGTAACTGTAATGTGACTGAAAATTGTCTTTCTGCTTAAACATAGTTCCCCCATGTTTACACTTGGTTTTGCCATCTTTTTAATACTAATTTCACAGAATGTGATTATCTTTTCCATGACAACTGTGTGTTCACAAGACCAAAATGAAATTTTTGTTAGTGTTGCTTATCAATCTTTGTTTTGAAGATGTGCTAAAACAACAGATTGCATTTGTGTCAGCATGTCAAATGTAATGGCAAAAACGTAAACATGTCATGTCAGGTTTATAACTGTATATACACCATAGTGCTTTGTTTGTACAGCAAGTGACTCTTCAGTATATTAAATATAAGCCAAAGTCGTAAAGCTTGCTTTGTGGAAACTGCCTTATAGCATCATACTACTGTCAGACAAGCTGTTATTCACTTTTCAGAGTGTGTGTGTTTTATCCATGCACTATTCACTATGTATTATTGTATGTGTCTGTAGAAAATCTATTCCTTTTCAGTGTAGAGTTGAGTAGATTGAAGCATGGGGGAAAAGATGAGTTGCAGCTTGAATGTCATTACACCATACCAAAGATTTTATTATCGACCTGCAAGACATGTCTTCAAGGGATCGTCTCAGATAGTCCTAAGAAATATGATATTGCATTGACCTATTGTATATGTAATTTGTAATATGTTATTAGTAGTATGTTTTGTATGTTTTTATTTTTTCATCTCAACTTCCATTGTGTATTTTAACATATTAGCTGTTGTCATATACACACTGTTTTACATAGTACTCTTGTTCTTGTGAGTAGACTGTGTAGAGAAGTGTTTTAATCTGACAGAATTAGAAGTTTGGGAACAGTAAGAGTAAATGTGCTCTAAATGATGATGATGATGATGATGACGAAGACCTACTGTGCAAACGGCTGAATGCTTGACTGAACTGATTCAATACCATGCCCCAAATTGCTTTTTTGCTCCCTTCAGCAGAGAAAACCTCACAAGTACCGTGTAAACTAAATTCACTCTTTTTAGCCTAATTACGTATCATTGCAAACACCATCAGCTTAATTTCCTGGAGGAAAGCCATCTATTCAGCTGGCACTCCCTCTAAAGGAGCCAGTATGTTAATATTTACTAACTTCAGATGTGGATGGATGTTTTTTATGGTTTTAAATAGCTGAGAGCATCTTTGCACATCTAACCCTTCTATAGACTTTTGTTTAAAGTTTCATTATTTGATTCAAATGTTGGTTTCACGTCATCTGAGGTGAAAAACCCATTTTTAACATGTTTGATATGAAACTAGTTTACAGTATTAGAATTTAGTGTATATATATTAGTATTATACTTACTATAGCCATAGTTAGTGAGCATACTGACTAGCTTTAGCTGTCTCAACCTCAGTGCCTCTTTGTTTCGGACTGTCTCTCTCACCTCTGGGCTATTTGTCCTGTCACCAGCTGAACTGGGTGTCAGTCATTTTAGGCTACATCTGAAGTGAATGTGCGTAGACCCTTCTCTGTCTCACAGTCATATTTGTTCCATGTATTGTAGCCTAAACAGTGGGTCCATCAGAGTTGAAGGTGGTCAACTATCTATTTGCTGTCGTCTGGTTTATGTCAGTCTGAAATCCCATTATTGAAAGTGAACGTGTCCCAACTCTCCAGCAAAGACTCCGCTTCCTCTTTTGTTGCCTTCTCTGTGATGTTACATCCCTCCTGTCTTGGGTGTGTTATATGATGGTGTCATAATGCAAAGAGACTTTGTTTAAATTGAATTATTATTATTATTTTTGCATGAAGATGTTTTTTGTCCAAGTATTACCAGACTATTATAACATTTATTTTGCCCTTCTTACAACCGTGTCATGGTTACAAATATGGTGCAGTCCATCTGGTTACCTACAGGGGGCAGCAGCGCACAGGGTTACAGTGTGTGGAGCTACCGTAGTTTGGAGGCTTTGCTCAGCATGCTTCTCTCTGTGCCTTCAATAAATACTACTGACAATAAATGGCAATAAAATGTGTTTGTTGTAATTATTTAGTTATTTTCTGTAACTGTGAAGCACTTAGTAATCCTGGTTTTGAAAGGTGAAATATAAATAAAGCTTAACTTACTCTCTCTAAGAACTGCATGTCAGAATAACATTTAAAGATTATTAGGGATGCTTACACACATTTCTGTAAAAAAAATATTTTTGCTAACATTATGGTGCTTTCAATTATCTTTATTCTCACACCTTTAGACACATATATAGTAGAGTATATTCCATATACTCATTATTTCCAGCAACATGCTGAGCTCACATGTTCCCTGCTTGTATTTGACAGGTGTTAGACACATCCACATAAGGACAGCCAGCGGCAGCATGTAGTAGCATATGCTGCCAGCACTTACACACAGAGTGAGCTCATTCATTAAATGGTGTTTAACCACAGCATAGATTTATGCAAGAAATAATACTATACTACTAATGATAGTTATACCCACAATAACATTTTATATTCTTAGATCCACTAATTCATTTCGCATACCAGGCCGGTTGTAACCAGGAAGCAAGATTTATAAGTATTGTGGTTTAATGATTACCAAAACCAAAGTGTCTATCGGTATGGAGAGACACACCTTACAACATATAAAATCTCTGTCCCCACTATCTCACCTGGCACTTGCCTTGTATTTGCAGCTTTGCTTAGCAGTCACACAGTATATCATGTCAAGTAATGTTAAGAGCTTTTCAGTGGGATATAATCCCATAAACAAAAACAATAGTTTCACCAGTGGTGATTATCTTACAGGACAAACAACATTAGAACTGGCAAATGACTGCAACATAAATTCACTCTGTGTAAAGCTGAAGGGAAAAGCAGAAGTCAGATGGACTGAAAATCATGGAAAAACAGTCGTAACGTACTATAACAAAGAGAAGTTCTTCAGTATCAAGCAATTTATCATCCAGGAGGGCCAGGGTAAGTGAGCTATGTCTTTCAATTGAGAACCTTCTGTAATCTGATTTATTTTATATTGTATTAACATGGCACTCTTTACAGAATTTACGTATGCTATGAAATGTTTTTTCACTTGTTTTAAATATCACATCTAAAAGCTTTTTGTCCTGCATTGAGTTTGCACATACAACATTACACACAGCGTCCTTTTGTGGTTATTTTCACTGGTGAGATTTGAGGATATACAAGAGGTTAAATAAATCCCATGATATAGTGCAAGGTTTAGAAAAATCAAGACCCTCACTGACTTAACATTCAAGTTTGACGAGATGTCTGTGTGACCCATTCACACTGATAGCAAAGGTTATAATATGAAGTATTATCCCACTTTTGCCTTCGTGATTTTACACTTTTACCATTCAAAGTGGGCAATTTCTAGTCAAGCTAGAAATGTATTAATTAACAAACCTTGCTATAATCAGTGATGGACACCACATTAAGTAACTTTTTTGCTTTTCAGGTAATAATATTGTTGGCCAGGGCTGTCATGTCTACCCATTCACCTTTCAGATCCCTGCACAGTGAGTTTTCTCTAACAAACCTGCCTAATCAACAATTACTATAATTTTACCAATGTCATTAAACATGAACACATTTCAGTTTGTTCTTTATTATTTATTACAAACAAGCATCGGTCATAATATAACCCATCTTTAATTTCCACTTGACATGAGTAGCTATATAATGTTGCTCCTCTTGATGCTTTGTGAGTATCAACCCTGGACAATCTGAATATAATGCTACTGAAACAGTATTACTGCCACTCATCCTGTCTGTTTTGTACATTGTGTGGTCACGTCTTGCAGAGACCTGCCATCCTCCTTCAAAGGCTCATGGGGAAAGATTGTGTACACACTGGAGGCAAATCTGAGCAGGTCGATGAGAGTGGACAGCAAAGCTAAGGCGAAGTTCACCCTCATCCACAAAGGAAACCTAAACAGTGATCCGTTTCTGATGGTATCCACCTTACAACACACACACACACACACAAACACACACACACACACACACACACACACACACACACAAATGCATGTCCAATGTGTGTACTGTTTGACTTTGACACTACTGCAGTAATGAGCAGTTACACTATCTCCTGTGTATCTCTTCATTTGTCATTTTCCTGTCAGACTCCACAGCACAGTACCACTGATAAGAAAATGAAGCTCTTTACATCGGGAACAGTAGGCATGGATGTAAACATTGTGCGAACCGGCTTCCACCAAGGTAATTCTAGATCATGTGTGATCTAAAATTGTTGAATTATATATTCCCTCCACAGATTACCTTAACAGTGAGTCGCAGTAAAAAAAAAAAATAAACTCCTCGCAGTGGGACCATGTGTAGCTCAAAGTCCCTTTGCTCATGGGACTTGTTTTATGGTCTAAAGATAAGACAACAACAAATGAGACATGTAACTATAGTAATGGCAAAGAGATAACCCAAATATGTTCTGTAGGTTGGAGGGATTGCTCCTTCACACCAAGCAATGTCCAAAATGTAATTTGAAAATAATTGGCAGGCTTTAAATGTATTCATCCAGTCATTACACTCACGGGTTTTGCTGCCACAGCTTTACTTGCTCTGGTATGACCAGTAGTAGCAGTCAATATGCAGACTTTGTAACCCTTCTCTACTTGTGCTACTGTTAGGCTATGTTTTAGCATTTGTCATTACTCCGCATTGCTACTTGTAGTCGAAGAGGCTGCTGTTCAGCGAAAGACACATACAGTAACAGAATAAGAGACGTGAGTTGTATACTGTAACAAAATGAGAGACAATTCAAGTACATTGCATTCTGACACAGCATGTACCTTCATGTTGTTAAGTCAAATAAGTGGTTTTAATTTATCATATATGTACTAATGCAGGGGTAAACAGCTGACTTTATTTTGTAATATTGTTATGCACAACTTAAAGATTTGCATATATTGTTTGCAGTACAATTTCCTCCCGGGGATCAATAAAGTATTTCTGATTCTGATTCTGATTCTGATGAGATGATTGCTGTCTATCACCTCTGTTTTGTAGGGGAAGGCATAAAGGTTGTGGCTTCCATTCAGAACAAATCATCTCGTGATATTAAGCCCAAGTACTGTTTGTATAAGAAGTGCAGTTACTTTGCAAAGGGGAAGAGGAGAGTCGAAACCAAAGACATCCTAAAAGAGGTGGGTGACGCCATCCCATCCTCTGCAGGCCAGACTGTCACCAGGACCATCACCGTCCCTCCCACCACCTGTGTGTCCATCTCAAGCTGCAACATCATCAAAGTAGAGTACAGACTCAGGGTGTGTATCTCTCCTCCCAAAACACTTGTGTAGGTCTTTATGTCAACAGGGCTGCATTATCGTTATGATAAGTACTGACTATTTCTCCACCACAGGTCTATCTGGATGTCAAGTATGCTTCAGACCCCGAGATCAAATTCCCCATAGTCATCCTACCCGCTTTACAGGGGCCTGATGGGGAGCATCTGCCTGCTTATCCTTCTTATGGATTTGAAGCATTTGCAAACTCAGACATGCCAGGAGGGACCGGCTTCCTACAAAACCCAACAGCCTCGGGCCCTTCTGCTCCACCTCTACCCTATGGGACATATGGGATGTACCCCTCCTTGACTGATTTCCATGGAAAATCCTAGAAGCTCAAATACAGATTTGGAGGGCATAGCGCTCTTTTTTAATTCACAGTATAACATATGACTCTAAGGAGGAACTACCATGATAAAGTACACATTTTTGCTTAATCCTTGTCATCCAGGCAAATGGCAAGAATGATGGCATTGCAAAGAGTTTAAGGATAATCATATGAATCTAATGGGTCGGAATGAAGGAAGTTGAATGTTTTAGGGGCTAAAAAGTAGAAAACTATACCTTAAAAATACTCTATGAGTCACAACAGGGATGATAAACTGGGTCTCTACTGACTGTAACAAGCATTTCAGCAGTAAGTGAAGTATTACAGTTACCTGATTTACCTTACAGTGTTACAGTAATGTTTGTAGGACTGGATCTCATGTAGTTTTTAAATAGAAATCAGTACTGGAGAATGTCCAGTCCTAACGTTTACTCCCTGTGGTAACCCTCCCTATCATTGATCGCTCCTGTATCACTGGGATGATTTCATTGCTAGTAAATGACTTTCGTCATTTGGTCTCATGGTGTTGTGTTTAATGATGTATACTGAAATGTTGTAAATTATGTCATAAAGTAATCATTAAATAAACAATAAATACAAATAAGCATAATCTATAGCTCCATAATAAAATCTCTTATTCCAGAGACCACATAGAGAAAATGTAGTTTTCATTCTTTCCAAGTACATTTACTTTATCAATCTGACAAAAGAAGACTTACATGACCAATGTGTACTTTGAAAACTGTGGTAAGAGATGGCTTACTAAATGTGGGATCTAATGTCTTGGCCACTGACTATATGTAAATGAATACCATGGAAGAAGAAAGAGGCTCTGACAAACAGGAGCTTAAAGATGAGAAGGGAGTGAATTTAAATGAAAAGGACGTACTAAAAGAGCAAAAGAGCTACAAAGCATACTTTTTAATCCCACAATTATACTACTTTTCCCCCCTCATACAATATGTCACTGTAGAAATGAATTTATAGTAAAAATCATAGATGGAATAATAACAGATGCACATTGTGTTGAGGAGCTAAGGCACCCCTGTGGATCCACACAACTAATCACATTCATGAATACTGTACTGTGATGGACTGAGCTGGCAGACATGTGGAGTCACAGGTAAATTTTCAAAAGAAGGGCTTCATTTACCCAAAAATAGAAGAAATTACAAAATATACAACAAAGGTCTGGGTCCATAAAAGTGGTCAACTAAACATAACTTAACTCAGGCTCAGGCTATGCTAACTTAACATAAACGGAATACAACTGAATAAAACTAAGACCAAACTGAATGTAGGAGTAACACAAAGACAAACATACTAAACTATGGACAACAGAAGATTAGCCCTTCTGCTAGAAAAGCGTTAGCCTTTTAGCCTTTCTGGCAGAAAGGCTAAAAGGCAAACTTGTCCCATAAGTGTATTTATCTACCATGCTTCTGGGTGTGCAACTTTTGCTCCAGCCAGACAAGATGTCCCTCCAGCAGCAGCACTGGTAACTCAAGAAAAATAAATTAGAACAACTCAAGTTAAACTAAAGGCTAAACTAAACTAAAGTGTGACTGTACAGAAGACTAAATGTGCACGCTGCAAATAGAAACTTATGTACTGCCAACAATGCTGAAAGTATGACGTATGAAACAAAACCAATGTGTCATAGTTTTTCTGTTAGTTGAAGTCTGTGCAATGTGAATGTTATGTACATAAGGTCAAAAGGTCAAACTAAATTAATAAATGAACTAAGTGTAAACTATAAAGAAAACAAACGTGTTTTGTTTTCTAATCAGCTGTGTAGCAGCAGGTGCGGCACACAGTAACCACATAGGTAATGTGTATAATGTTTGTTGCAGTATGAATCACCCAAACCAAGAGATAAACCTTCAGGCACATGTTGCCAAACTCTTTTGTTATCAGTGAGCCTGAACATTTGACTTGCCTGTTCTTTCCACTGGAAAATAAAAGCTGAATGAATTCCATGCTGGTTGTGATCATAGTTCATAGGAAAGCAAGCTATTAAATGTTTCACTGACCTTAAACAGTGGGCAGGATAGTGTGTCCTTTTTTTTTCCCTCAATGAATTTCAAAAGGGATGTTTCACCTGTAAACTGATTGCATGTCAACAGACATTTAAGTTGACAAATGACAAATAAATTAACCTTGATCATACTTGTGTAGACAGTTGATGGAATTAAAGAAAGCAGTGAGTGGCTTATCATATCGTACTTATAGTATCAGTATCCTCTTAGGTATAAAAAAATCTTTAACCTAATTTAACAATCTTCTGAAAATGTTTGTTTTAAACCTCTATACTCCGTCTGATCCATGTTTCAGTTTTATTGGTAATACAGTTAATAGGTAAGCCTAGTATAGTTACTCTTACCATAGTTATACACGACTGATGTCTTACTGGTTATTCATAATCACAACATATATAATGCATGGTAAAAGTTTCAATAAACCTTCATAATGTATTACGATATCTTATAACAGTCATCAGCAATAACAGCCTCATAATACTTTACAAGGTCAAGTATCCCAGTGGCTCAGAATTCACTGAAAGATTATTAGGGGTTGGGAACATCATGGTTGTTGCCAGTTTATACCTGTAGGCTACCTATTCATCAGAAATGGATTGACTCTCTTAAAGGCTTTATACAGTATTTTAAATTGAGAGGTTTGCAATTAGTAGAGATTTTAAAAATGGGCCGATATAAAGTTAATGCAATAAGTCTTTAAAAAGTCCTCTCCGTTGTTGTGGCAGAAAAGGCAGGAGGACTTTCCAACAGTAATACCTACTATCAAACTTTAATATACCGAAGGGTCCAGAGGTTGGGGAGTTCACAGGCTGGCCCAGTAATAGAGACCCTATAGATCATCTTGTTTGACCTTACGGGGATAACGTTTTGTCTTTTAGGAGACTATTCATCCAGCGTCCAGTGTCAAATAAACTGATATGATAAATGAATAATTCAATAATGAGTGGATGAATAAATGTAAATGGAGGGGCCGTTATATACATATACACGTCGTTGCTGATTGTGTAACACCTCTGACACACCCACCAAACGAGACTAAACGTACCTCAAAGCACATTGCACACAGTTTCACACCGTGTCCAGAAAACATGTAGTCCAATCTCAAGTTCCTCCTCGGGACCAGGACACACCCACCGCGGAAGTTAGAGATGGTTTTGTTTTTCTCAAAGTGGAAAAACAAGCCCGCGCGGTGGTCTATGTGTCAGCTTGACGTGGCTTCTGTAAACCACTCATCATGTCGTCCACCGTAAAGAGCCTCAAAGTCATCTATAACCCTGTTAATGAGAAAAACACTTTTACCAACGGCGACTGCGTTTCGGGTGTGGTCACGCTGGAAGTGGCCAAAGACTGCCAAATAGACTCCCTGTTAGTTCAGTTCAAGGGGAAAGCCGAGGTGTTGTGGACCGAGAGGTACGGACAAACTACTGTCGTGTACCACTCCAAGGACAAGTACTTCAGCATCAAACATTACTTCATTCGAGACAAAAATGTCAAAGGTAAGTGGGTACGTTAAATATCAAAGTGATGAATTTAACGGGCTGGCTGCTTTGCAGGAATTTCACAATGAAAGCTCTCCGAGATGAACAGAATGACCTGGTGATACTGAAGTATGGAGATGCAGACACAGAAGTAATGGATGGTGATGTGTATGCAAACTTACGTACTAAACAAATCCATTTTTAGTGCATTGAACGGTGCTCCATTGTAGTATATTACATAAGACAGACCTCCACACACTTATACATCAAAAACCATAATAACATAAATAAAGATTTTAATTAGCTTCATTTGGACAACAAAAAATATGAAGATAATACTGTGATCATATTGTCAAAATGCAACTGCATCAAATGTCAAGTTTATCATTAATCAATTTGTCAATGACAGAAAAGTTAAGGACTATTTTAATTGAATAGTTGTTGAAGTTTGTTTATGTGAAAGAGCCAGAAAATCCTCCGGTTCCTTCTCACTTGTGAGGTCTTTTTGCTGTTGTTTGTCTAATGTGATTGTAAACTGAACTTCTTTGGGGGGTTTTTGATGTCATCTTGGGCTTACCGATATTGTGATGGGCATTTGTCACAATTTTTTCACCAAATGTTTAATAGCTCAAGTAACAAATGTTAATTGTTGTTTATTGAGTGTGCTGATTTTCCCTCAGGAGGTGACAACCAAACACTACTGACAAACCAGGGTGGAGATACATGTAAGTCTTTCACAGTCCTGTCTCAGCCAGTGGTGAGCCTTAGTTGTGTTTTTATTATGTAGTTTCAAAAATAGGCTTCTTTATGGGTTAAATTCAGTCAAGAATAGCTTGATACGGGTTTCTAATGCAACAACTGTAGTTTTTTTCAGCTTTTGATTGCTCATCTACTTGATCAGCTTATCATGTTAACAGTTTCAGTGAGCTGCGTCTCTCAGTGAGTCACTCTGTTGTCCAATCACAAACCATAAACAGCCCCCAAAGCCATTAACAAAGTGCATTAGTGCATACATTTACTCTCTGCTGTCTACCAAGAAGCTCGTGGGAAAGTTATTAGAAGCTTGACAGGGAAGTTTGTGTTGCTTCCAGCTCCTGTCTTTACTCTCTCATTACATGTAACTTATTGCTGCGGGTGTGGGCAGCGTGGTACTGTAGAACAGCTCCCCCCATGTCCAAAGGGATAGTTCAAGGTTGTAAAATAAACAGATGTTTGAACATATTTTTTTCCAATAGCCTTACAATTTCTTGTTGCTTTTCAGACAGCAGTGTTGTTGCCCCAGGATGCCATGTTTACCCATTCACCTTTCTGATCCCTTTCCAGTAAGTAGTCATTCTTTTTTTTTTAACAGTTCCATAATGAGTTGAACATCTCCAGATGTTTTTCTAAACAATGAAAATATGGTACGTGCATATTATCTTCTGAAAAACACATTATTAGATCAACCTCAGGTTTTGCAACTAGTTTTTTTGATGAAATATATTTAAGTTAAAGGTTTTATTCATTTACAGACCTGCTGTATATTCTGTATATTCATTTGATTGCTTGCTTTCTTATATGTGCAATGCATAAAAAAAGTCTCACGTTCCTCTGGCCTTCTGCTCATGTACTTTAGGGATTTGCCCTCCTCCTTCACTGGTTCCGTTGGTAAAGTTGTGTACTCCCTGAAAGCCAGGCTGAGCAGATCAATGAGGATTGACAAGAAAGATTCAACTAAGATCAACTTTGTGACAAAGGCAGACCTGAGCAGTGACCCTGGGCTGATGGTATGTGCTGAGATCACATTACAGCTTCATTCCTGTCATTCCAACAAAAACAATCTGCATGGGTGATGAATGACTGGACGTGGACATTTTAGACCCTAGAATAAAAACTAATTGGGTTTTTTTTTCTCTGTTGTTGTTTGAGTGTATTGCATTAATCCATCTGGTCTTCTTTCAGGCACCACAACACGAGTCGAAGGATAAGAAAATGAAAATCTTCACCTCAGGAACAGTAGCCATGGATGTGAATCTTGAAAAAACTGGTTTCTTCCTAGGTGAGAGCCCCCCAAGGTGATATTGACACTTATTAGTCTCATACCAAGGGTTGTTTTGACATTTCTGGTGTGTTTTGCAGGAGAGGGATTAAAGGTTCTGTCCTGCATTCAGAACAACTCGTCTCGTGAGATCAAGCCCAAGTACTGTGTGTACAGAAAGCACAGCTTCTTTGCAAATGGTAAGCGAAGAGTCAGTACTAAAGACCTCTTAAAAGAAGTGGGAGAGCCCATCCCTCCTTCTGCTAAAGAGAACGTCACAAGAGTCATCACCATCCCCCATGATGCAGAGCCCTCCATCCTCAACTGCAGTATCATCAAAGCGGAGTACAGACTCAGGGTAAGCATCTTAAAGGGTAATTCTGGTATTTAAAACCTGGGGTCTAAATGACTAATAGTTACCAAACGTTTTGGAATTGGTCCAGTTGATCACCTCAGCCAGCAGCAGCGAAACGGGCTGCAATGGCTGCAACGTAATCCTTGCAGGCAACTGAAAAGTACGTCCAATAAAAGTGCTTGTTTTTGCCACTACTATTTTGTTCAAGAGTAAGGTCCTTTTTATTTAACCAGAAACAGGAGAAGTCTCGCAAGAGGCGAATTGTTGCAGGAAGAAGATGGTGGAAAGAGTTCTTCTTAGTCTTTAACAAAAAGGTCTATCTCCGTAGGAATCCTTTCCATAATGTTGTTAGACACTTAGAATAACAATCTGAGCCTGTCAAAAAACACTTTCAGTAGACGTACTTTTTACAGGTTTAAAAATACTAGAATTACCCTTTAATGACCAGAAGACTGGAAACGGAGATGTATGTGCATGTTCATATGTGACAGAAACATCATGTGTCAAGTCAAATACATTTTTTCTTTACGGCCCTTAATCACAAATGTGGCTTCATTATAGAAAGCAAAGTGCTTTATTATCTGTGCAGTATACAACACCTTCTACACTCAGTTCAGAAAAGGATAGGTTATCTAATTCATCACATCAATAAAAACTATACTTAAGTTAAGTATTAAGTTAAATTAAGTTGAATTGGTTAGGTTTATTATTTAGTATTAATTAACTCTCTGCCTCCTGAACACAGGCTTAGCAGCACAGTACTTTTAAAGTAGGCTGCACTTTGCAGAACCAAGAGGCTTTCTGAACTGACTGCTCTCTGGTTGTTCATGGTGTTTGCCAAAGTCGGTTATGCACACAGGATGTTAATAATTGTGACTGTATGTGACACTGTACAACAATTCTGCTGATTATAAAAAATGAGAAATAAAATCAACAATATAACATCAACGCTGTTTTCCACAGGTCTATCTCGATGTCAAATATGCTTCAGACCCAGAGATCAAATTTCCCATCGTCATCCTGCCGGCTTCTCAGGTTGCTGCCGTGGCACCACCACCTGCTGCTGCTGGCTTTGGATTCGAACCATTTGGGAACACAAACCCACCAGCATGGGGCATCATACCACCACAACCACCAGCAGCACCCCAACCTTTGGACCCCCCACCTCCCTACGGAGCATATGGAATGTACCCTCCTTTGACTGATTCTGGCAATAAATATTAGTGACGGGGCTGTGAAGATAAGGAAATTAAATAAAGAGATAGAAAAATAAATTACAGTCACAGCTTTTATCAAATTGTCAGTATATCACATTCATTAATGTTGCATTTTGTTACAAAGTCCAATAACTACTAAGTGTGGTTACACTGCGCACATATTGTAGACTGCAGTGAAACAGGCTACCTATCACAATACAGTGGCTTTCTTTTTTTCTTTATTTTTATAGATTTGTATGGTTTGTATAAAATTGCTGATGTTATGTAATTCAAAAAGACTAATCTTCATCATCTTTTAGCAGAGGGCATTTCCACTATCCCGTGCTATGGTCTGTAGCTCTTTTGTCCTACAGACAGGGGAGTGTTATGTATTGGACAATAGTGATAAAATGTGTCCATTTCCAAATGAACTTGTAAAACAAATAGCGGCGAAGAAGAGATCCTTGCAGCATTTCAGACACCTCTGGCTTCATCCCTGCTAAGCTACAGGATTTTGCCCTGTCTGTGATTCTGTGAGGCTCACAGTAACTCATTGAGAGAGAAGGTCGCACTTAAATATCAGAGTGTCTCATGAGAGAAGAAGACTCAATAGCTGTTACTGTAATTTAACCTTCTACGTTGTGAAGATTGTTGGAAAACAGGCAGATATCAGTAATAAGCTCTAACAGCTGTCCTGTTTCAGATAGTACTGGGATATTTTCTGTATGTTGTTGACTGGAATTATACATTTCTGCCCTCTGCATTAAAAGGGCCTTCCTCCACTGTGACACATGAAGGTTTAAAAATCCATCAGATTTGTTTTGTTTTTCTTTTTTTCTTTTATTTTTTACAAAAACTGCAGCTGTGTAATAATGGAAAAACTCAATTGTCGACCTTCCCTTGAGTATGCTATTTTTTGTCTGCTTAATTTCTATATCTCTGAGTGAAATAAATTAACCAAAGATATAAAATCAATTCTGTAACATAAATACATGTTTTGTAGATGTGTGGAAACACTGGTTCAGTGTTTGTGATGTGGTTGAAAGTAGCCATTATTGTCATTTCTCTGTTTTCACTGAACTGTGATCTGTGTTTGAAGTGTCTGATATTTCAGTACTGGCTCCTGTTTCGTCTTCTGACTGTGTGAATACACAGAGAAAAAGAAGTGTGTCTCTGGTAAGCAATGCAGGTTAAACCGGTTTATTGCAGTTCCTCATGAAGAGATGCTGAAAAAAATGGTTGTTCAACAAGTAGAAGACTCATATTTTTCATTCACTGATTCACTGGTTACCACCAGTTCACTAATGTGGTTGTTAAGCAATGCATGAATGTAACAAAAAGTGTCTACTTTGCTTGTTACCAATGATTTAAAAACATGAACAGGGCACAAACCCTAGAAAATAAATCCCTTAAACCCCTCTCTGAGTGATAAACTTTCTTTAAACATGAAATTCTTTGGAAATAAACAACGTTGTTACACTAAAACTATATAATAGTATTCAATTCAATTCAATTTTATTTATATAGCGCCAAATCACAACAAAAGTCATCTCATGACACTTTACAAATAGAGCATGTCTAGACCGATTCTTTATAATGTTATTACAGAGACCCAACAGTTCCCACCATGAGCAAGCACTTTGGCGACAGTGGCGAGGAAAAACCTCCTTTTAAGAGGCAGAAACCTCGAGCAGAACCAGACTCTAGGTGGGCGATCATCTGCTTTGACCGGTTGGGTTTGAGAGAGAGAGAGAGGGAGGGAGAAAGAGAGAGGGGGAGAGACAGATAGACAGAAAGAGACAGAGAGAGATAGATGTAGAGACAGACAGACAGACAGGCAAACAAGCAGACAGGCAGAGATGTATGGCAGCACTAGCAGTAGAAATAGCAGCTATAATTATAATGATAATGGAAATATGACTGATAATAGTAGTTACATCTGTAATAATAGCTGAGATTAATAATAGCAATAACAGCTTTAATAGTAACAGAACTACGACTAAACATAATAACTGTAGTGATGAAAGTCAAGCAGGCCCATGGCGCAGCACCCAGGTGTACCAGGACCACGATCCACAGGAACCTGAGAGACGACAAAGCACAAAGAAGCTCCGGGGAAGATATAAAGTTAGTAACATGCATTGGAGGGAGATGAATGTGTAAAGATGGAGAGGGAGAGGAGGAAAGCTCAGTGCATCATGGGAAGTCCCCCAGCAGTCTAGGCCTATAGCAGCATAACTAGGGCTGGTCCAGGCAGGCCTGAGCCAGCCCTAACTATACTCTTAAAAGTAGAGAGTACACATCACCTGTGTATATAGAGCTTTGGTTCACATGACTGTATCCTTTAATTCAAATATTTTTTATTAATGAATTTATTAGGCCAGATTTGACTTGCAGAATACTATCTGGTTTTGAAGTTGGAAATCACTGTAATTTTATCATCAAAACTAATTACAGTTCAATGCCTGGGCTTATGTGCATTTGAAGGGTCCATCCAAAAACAGATTTCCCCACTTAGCATCAATGCTATCTAACCATGCAGATATGGCACACAGCCACAGCCATGAATTTTCCATGAACCACTGTTTTAGTATTTTCATTTCCCTACTGTGAATATTTCAGGTCATTCACCTGTAACTTCCTTTGGACTAAAATCCCATTATGTCAACAGCACATGCAGTATGTAAATCACATGGAAATTTGTTTGATGTGATTGGAAAATATGTCAGGTGACTCATTGATAAAGCATTAGCATGTGACAGTCGTCAACGCAGGTTAAAAATACAGGCATTACTCCCCGCCCACTGAGGTCAATCAATCAAGTTTATTTGTCACATGTAATCATTTACAATCACCAAGAATTGTTTTGACTGTGACCATCCAGTTGCAATTTGAGCTATTGTATTTCATTTTTTTAGTAAACTGCTGGGTTTGCAGGGCTGAATGCTTTTTCCAGTCACTGTGTGTGCACATGCGTGGGCAGAGGTAAGAAAAAAACAGGTTCAACAAGATTTGCATGCCTGAGATCAGATATAAACAGTGTCGAGCAGCAGTTCAGGGTTTACAAGGCTTGAGTTTCTTCTTGGTTTCACAGGAGATTTTGATTTACCACTGTTTATTTCTCTGTGGAAAATGACCATCAAAAATTTCTCCATCGAATATGACGCCATCAACAGCAAAAACACCTTCACAAATGGAGATACCATTAATGGAAGAATCATTGTGGAGGTTTCTAAGGAAACTAGAATCCAATCGCTTATTTTTATAGCAAAAGGAAAAGCTCGGGTTTGCTGGCATGAACATTATGGTCAACATCATCATCATGTGTACTGGGCTAATGAGAAATATTATGATGTCAAACATCATATCTTGAGAGAGGCAAGACAAGATGGTAATGTATTGTATCTAATGCAATGACTTTTAGATAATGAGCCATCATTAATATACTGTATAAAGACTTTAAGTCATTCTTTTCCAGGCACTGAAGTCATTGGTAAAGGAAGACATGTATTTCCTTTTTCCTTCAAGATTCCTGACAGGTGCCTATTCTTTACTTAATCTTTATTTTAGATTGATGTTTTACTTCATTTATATTAATTCTTTGTTGTTGTCCTTCACAGAAAAATCCCATCATCTTTCAAAGACTGCATAGGCAAAGTGGTTCACAATTTGAAGGCAGAGCTTAAACAATCAATGAAGCTGACGAAAAAGGCCAAAACCCACTTCACATTTGTGTCCAAAGCAGACATGGACATTCCTGCACTCATGGTAAGAAATCATTCATCTTTAAAAATTCAGCCACTTATTAATGAGTGTTGTGTAAGCAGAGGAGACACGTATCTAACTGTGTTAATCGAAGGCATCTGTTCTTTTAGGAACCTCAGTATGGTTGCAAAGATAAATCTGTAAAAGTTTTTGGCTCTGGAAACGTTTCAATGGATGTTCACACCAAGAGGATGGGATACAAGCAAGGTAATAATCTAGTCTGGTAGAGGTAGTCCTGCACCTGAAGGATTTGGATTCACTGCCTTTCAATAACTGGACACATCTCGCTCATTTCATCAAACTCCTTGGTAACACTTTACTCGTCCCTAACCTGTCACTGCTACTTAACCTATTTGAAAATAAGGAACCTGTGTAACCTATCCACTGAGTGCCATGTAGAAATGTTTTTGTTAGTTCTACCAGAGACCACTTGCTGAACTAGGTCTTGAGAATGACTTGCTGGCAGAAATGAACCTCATTCCTTGACACTGCAGCAGGTCCATATACTTCAAAATGCAAGGCCGCTCTCTCCATCTTAACACAACTGATTAGTGTATGAGCTGTGTGTACATTGTGATAGGAAGATAGCATTGCAACTACAACCATCCTTCCTCCAACAGCTATAGAAAGACAACTAGATAACCAGCCACTGTGCACTGGACTTGCTGGGAACTTGGTACATAAGGGTACATAACAATGCACAGAGGGTGGAAGGTGTGGGGGAGGGTCAATACAAGTCCAACAACAAATATTTGTTGGTACAATGCTAAAAGGTAAACA
This sequence comes from Enoplosus armatus, assembly GCF_043641665.1. NCBI lineage: Eukaryota > Metazoa > Chordata > Actinopteri > Centrarchiformes > Enoplosidae > Enoplosus > Enoplosus armatus. Next base: position 15,616,916 of record NC_092183.1, read on the forward strand.
AGGTTCTTCTTCTCATGGGCATCTTCCGATCTGATCGAAGGCCTATATGATTGGTTGCCGCAGCGTGACGTCGGGTTGCATTTCTCCAAAAGTCTGAATGCTGCCTTAGTGCACTCAAATAGGTTGAACCAATCGTGGCCCAGCCATAGGAAGGAGGTTGTATCCACCACCTTAAATCACTGGAACATACAAATCAGTACTGGGGGGGTTAGTCTACATAAATAACCAAGTAGGCAGATGAGAAATTTTGTTAATAAACCTCCTTATTCTTTTGCCTCAGTAGAAACAGGGATGAAGAAGACAGTCGATGCTAATCTTCAGTTAGTGTAATGTGTTGGTTTCTTACATAAACCTGTCCACTCATGCAGAGCTGATGTTGACGAAGATGGACTTTCAGGGACTCACGCCACTTTGTATGGAACAGAGGGAGGCATTGTGGCTGTTTTTCAGTTTGTGGGTTTACTATTAAAGCTGGAGGGCGAAACAGGACATGACAGATTGAGTGGCATCAGACGACACTGTGTATTTTTGGTTTTAATGAATTTAATGTTCAGTTTAGCTTTAGACTGGGTCTATTTGCGAGTGCTCACCTTAGATCATGGCATATAGTAACATATCCTGTCTATTGACTAATAGTAGTTTCACAATGAATGCCCCTTATTGAGTTACATATTTTGTGATTGGCCTTGTTTTCATTACAGAGAAGATGCAGGCTCATTAAGAACTTACCGGCAGCTAAAAATCTTGCGTCTGCTGACCAACCAAAACTTTTTTCTCTTACTTTGGCCACTGGTCAACATAATGTTTATCATACAGAAACTCACTGTATACACATGATCCTGTTCCAGAACAGTCCTGAATGAATTACTGGGTTTAGAATTTGTTTTTCTTTTCTCCATTTTACAGGTGAAGCTCTCAAAGTCCAAGTTGAAATCAGCAATCACTCAACTCGTTCAGTGAAGCCCAAATTCATACTGTACGAGAAGAGGAGTTTCTTCGCCCAGGGTCGCAGGAGAGTTTGCACAAATGAGATCCTTAAGGAGAAGATTGAGGCTGTTGCAACATCTAGCAAAGAGTCTGTGACCAAGGTGATCACCATCCCCAGGGAACTACCTCCCTCCATCTTGAACTGCTCCATCATCAAGCTGGAGTACAGGCTGAAGGTAACCTGAATTATGTTATGATTTGTGGGATGTCCTGCATTAGCTCTTTCTGAGCCATTCTTTTGTTCGTGTGCTTGATCACTGTTTTGTTAGAATAGCTACTGATGGGAAGCCTGTGGGGCTTTTCTGACTTCCTGGTTTCATTGTTTAAAATGTCTTATTTGTACTGTAATGGAAAAGGGAGCATTTTCTTCATTGACTGTATAAAATAAAATAACCAAGCAAATATTGAATAACCTGAAGGCAGAGCACACACAAACATAACCAACACAGGAAATTCCAAACAGTAGTGAACTCAACAAACTCAGAAGAGAGAAAACCTACAGTAAAGAGGAGACCTCTAGTGACAAAACAAAGGTATAAGAAAAGTAAGAAAGCCCTGGTCACTTGAACTAGATTGATAGAAAAACATTCCAATTGTGAATATCAACATTAACCTGGAGACTTCGAACCCATCCCTCTTTCATCATTCAAGGTGTTTGCCAAAGGATTATTGGGCACAGGATGTAAATATTCGTGACTCTATGTAATACTGCATGATAAATCTGGTAATAAAAAGAAGAAAAAATAAAATCCAACAATGTTTTCCACAGATCCATCTGGATATCAAATGTGCCAGAGATCCAGAGATCAAACTCCCTATAGTCGTTCTACCTGCCTTCGAGGCTCCTGCTGTGACACAACCACCACCTTCTGCTGGCTTTGGATTTGAAGCATTTGGGAACCCAAACCAAACACCCTGGAGCACTGCACCACAACAACAACAAGCATCCCAAGCAGTGGCTCCCCCTCCTCCCTATGCAGCATATGCAACGTACCCCTCCTTTGCTGATTCTAGCAATAAGGGGACTGGACTGTAAATACCTGCCATGAAAGAGTACACCACCGATTTAGCATTGCACTGTCAGACTCATGATGGACAGTCAAAATCGATGCAGAAAATCTTTTTTATTCCATGCATTCTTCTTCCTTGTTAAAACCTGGTGCCGACATGACCCGACAGTTTGGTTGGAGATTCGGGTGGTAATGCAAATAGTAGTAATGTAGCCTCGAGCCGCTAGCCTCAAGCAGAGATGCAGAGCGGGCTGCAGATGTGTGGTACACTCACTTCTTTCCAACTCCACACCCTCAGATCAAACACAGCAGCATCCTGGCAGCAAGAAACATGAGGCTGAGCTTAACTATTAATGTCCATATAAAATAGTACATAAAGTATCTTGTAGTGTTCAATGTTAAATAATTATCAAATAAATCTCCACATGAATACATTTTGCAAAATATATAAATTAACCTGAAATTGTGGAATAATATAAGAAATATTCTTATTTTAATAGCCTATATTTACTTCTTTTTTTTTTAAGTATTTTTATTTCAAAATGTTTTCATGTTGTTACATGTCACTTTATGCCATAATGTATTTTCATGACAGTGATGTTTACTGATTCTAGCAAATAAAGTTAACAATCCAAAGCGGGCTACAGAGGTCTGGTAAGCTCACTTCCTTCTAACTCCACATCCCCAGATCTTTTTGCATTTTCAAACTTGTAGTCTTCAGCCCCAAGCAAAGTTATCAAGCAGCTCCATCTGGAGCCACAAAAGTCATTAACTTTTCAGAATAAAATGGATGATTCCTAATCATTGCGGTGGTAATGTGGATCAAATTTTCTGTGTATGCAGATATATCTTACCTTAAAACGCCACACTCTAGTGGCTTAAATGAAGAATTAGATATGACCTGTTTTCTATGACTTTATCTTATTGTCTTTTTTATACTAGTGGGGCACATTCCCAGTGTACAAGCTAACATTTGTATGTGTATATATATATCAATGTGAGAATGTGTCAATACTATGGAATTCTATTATTCTAATGTGTTTGTAATGACTTGACATGCTGGCAATTGGCTTCACCAATCAAGCCCTAGATCAATGACTAGGTGCATCTGTAGAGTAACTCACATATTTTGCATATACATTTTGCTCTGAGGAAAGTCAAACATGGACTGAAACATTTGCACTTTTGCACATTGTTTCACTGTCTGGTCAGTCCTGCAATGTATCAAATAAAAGTATTTAAAATCCAGAGTCTATTATTTCCTTTCCTGCTCTCTGTGTGCGAGTCCCCCCTTGCTGCACTGTAACTCCTTCCCTGACTACCACACCACAGAAGAAGACAAACAAAGGACAGTTTTTAAGGTGCACCCGCAGATTTTTTTGTATTTTCAAACGTGTAGTCTTCCCTCCGGAGCCACAAAAGTTATTAACTTTTCAGTGTGTAGAACATACACTGCAAACCTTGTCTGTCAGTGTAAAATGTTTACTTACAGTTCTGCAGAGGCATGAAGTCCAGCAATTGCCTCCAAGTATTGTTGTCCATGGTTGTGTTTGTTTGTAATATTTGCAGCTGTTCTGCTGGTTCTAACAATAGTGACCATATGATGTTCAGTTCCTGAACATAGTGTGTGTCATGTTGATGCCAAATTTTGTTCAAAGGTACAAAGGTTCATAACATCTTAGTATTTTATATGCAGTATGTCAGTAGAACGTCATTTTAAGGTTTCTTCTTTGTATTTTCTTTGTATCAATGGATGAATTAGAGATGTTTAAAGATGTTTAGAGATGTGTAAATGTATACATTTTTTAAAATTTATATATTTTATATTTCAGTAACTAGAACCACTTTATTTCTTTTTATATAGTATAATAAGTGATAATCAAAGTGATGTGGCTGCATATTTATACCAGTATAAATTTGCATTTGAACAGTAAATATGCTTAAACTATTTTATGTTTCAATTCATAATTCAATTTTATTGGTGTAAGAGTAGAAATTCAACAAACCGACAGGGAAATTGAAATGTTGTAAATATATTCAGATGCTTCTGTGTGTGTTTGGTAACAATTTGGATCTGTTTTGCAGTTTCTTGGACCACTGATAGAGCTAATAATCTTATTGTTACTCTCAACCATCTACATGTCAACTCACTTACAGTAATGAAGTCTGAAATCATGTTTTAAGAAAAGATCCTAGCCTGCATCATCTCCTTGCAAACAGACTGTCACCGAGGTGATCACCATCCCCTAGAGAACAACTGCTCTCATCTTGAACATCTCCATCATCAAGCTGGAGTATAAGCTAAAGATAAACAGCACTATGTTATAGTCAACAAAAAGATTGTGGAACGTGTACTGACTCTGAATCTGTGAGCACTACCCCTTTAAAGCAGATGCAATTTCATTTTACTTGTTGAATAAGTTGTTCTCGATGTTTCCTGAAATAAAACTGACATAAATCTGTTTTTATTCTTTTATTCATGCCAAACTACCCTCTGGAAAATATGCTCTAAATATTCCTGTGCATTTCCTCAATGCGCACATATTAAGGATGCTAAATCATCAATATTGTAATCCTGCTAATTGAAAGTTCTGTATTGTTCCCCTAATTTACATTAACCGTATATTATTTAATCTGAGTTAGGAGCTTGTTCTCATTGTTGATTCAACTCTGTTTTGAAAGGTATTGACATATAATGCTGTCAGAGAACAAAGAATCAGAAGGAATGCCATCATTTTGTAAACATAATGTTATTGATAGAGTATGCACATTATGCTGTGCTGTGACATTGCTTTCAATAGTATTCACTGAAGAATAACAATGAATTTGCACATATTGCACACTGCTGAAACCTTTTGTCTTCATAATGTCACTCAATATATTTGTCCTAATTTAGCCTGCAAGCTAGAGTTACCTAAGTGAACGTGACACCTGCAGCTCTTGATCACGTGATCATGTCACAGATACAGGTTCTGGAGAAGTCCACTGCCACAGTGCGTATGCCAGCCTTGCCTGATCATTGTTCATCAATGTAAGGCCCCACTTCAAGCCGCCGTGGATCAATTAGAACCGGCTTCCGGTAAAATAGGATGTATTTTGCACAACAGGAGGATCTTCTTTGTGCTTTCTCTCCACAGCCTTTGGGAAGGTTATTTGATGTCGTCTTATCATGACTGTAAAGCATCTCTCGGTGGAGTGCAACAAGGCGAATGAACGAGGCACCTTCTCTCCTGGGGACACCCTTTCAGGAAGGGTGATGGTGGTGACCAGCAAGGAAACTAAAGTGCAGCGTTTTTTGGTCAAAGCCAAAGGAAAAGCTAAGGTGACGTGGTATGAACAAGAAGGGCGAGCCACAGGGGTTCACAGCCACAAGAAGAAATACTTTGATTTTGAACACATTATTCTTCAGGATAAAAACAAAGGAGATGGTTAGTATTGTCTCTCTCTTGTGCCAAAAAAGAAAGAAAGAAAGAGCTTAAAACTTTTGAATTGATGCATGTTTTATAGTCTGTAAACAAATTGTTGAGATACATTTTAACAAAGAAACATTTCTTTTTATAAGGTTCAGAAATCATCGGCCCCGGGAGAAACGTGTATCCATTCACCTTTGTGATTCCAAATACGTGCGTGTGCTAATCTAACCTAACTCTTTACAAGGAATTTATATTTATCATAAACACTTCCTTACCAGCTGGTGAAATGAAATAATTTCCCTTATTTATTTGGATTGTTTCCTTACAGAGATATGCCATCATCGTATGAGGGGAAATGGGGCAAAATTACATATAGTTTGCGAGCACAGCTGACTCAGTCAATCTGGCTTGTCCACAAAACCAAGATTGTGTTCCCTTTTCTGACCAAGTCTGAGTTCCCCTTTGCCTCCAAATCAGAAATGATCATCATCGGACTTAAGGTATGGAATGGATTTTCCTTTTTACTTGAGTTTTCTTTTAGTTTCCTCTTAATTTTGTAATAGCTTAACTCAGTCAACAGTATCAAACATTAAAAGAATCACCTATGCAGCTAATGCCGACTTAACTTGCTATTTAGAGATTCAGCTTCCTGATGGCTTATGTCGTTTTTTTTGGTAGGAGCAACAATATGCGACCAGGATTTCATTTTATGGCTCTGAAAAGGTTACTATGAATGTTACCTCAGAAAAAATGGGAGTAAAGCAAGGTATACATATTTCTCTAAGAATATCTTTTCTCTGAATGGCCTTAACTGCAACATTTATAATGTTTTTCTCTTAAATATAAACAGGTGAGGCAATGGGAATCTCTATAGAAGTACTCAATGACTCAGGACGCACAGTGACACCCAAATTCTGCCTGTGTGAGAAGCAGACCTTTGCTGCTCAGTCAAAGAGGATAGTAAACACAAACGACATCCTGTTTGGGACAGGAGACTCTGTTCCAGCTGAGACCAGTCGGACTATAACCAAAGTTCTGAGTATCCCTCCACTGCTCCCCCCTACCTTCTTCAACTGCTGCATGATGAAGCTCGAATACAGACTCAAGGTGCTTATATTGGGTTCACAAATACAGCATGATGGGATTAATTCATTTTAAAGTAAAGCGATGACAGTCGATGCAAAGTGAGAAACTCCTTTTGACTTCAGGGTCACTTTAAGATGTCATTGCTGATTGACTTTTTGATAAAATACACTAGGCTTGGATATAGGGTGGCTGCAAAAACTCATCTGTGCAAGATTTTATGTCAAGCTGAAAAGGAGTGTGCATGATGACAACAGCACCACATGGTGGCTGTATGATGGGAAGAGCCAGAGAGAGAAGGAGGGGTTAAAGGGGACAGCCCTCACCGCTCCTCTACAGGGTACATGTAGGAAAAAGTGTCACATTACAGCCCAACCTGTTCTGACCTGCCATCAGCTTAAGAAGGTTCAGGTCAGTATTTTCAGTAAACAGTGGTGTAGTGGCAGAGAGCCAGAGCCAAGAAATCCAACTGTACTATGAAAAGTGGGGAAGAAGATTTCAATGAGTGAAAATGTTGTATCATTAGCATGCTTTTTACAGAATTATTATGTAAACTTAGTGATGGAAATTATTTTTCACCTATATTTGGTATGCATGAGCTAAAAACAGTAGTAAAAGTCACATTTCTTTGGTTACAGGTCACTCTTGATGTCCCTCTGGCAAGAGACCCAGAGATCAAACTTCCTCTGGTCATCCTGTTGGGTTCACCAAAACCACATGAACAAAAACCAAAGAGATCCATCTGGTTCAGAAAGCTTCCTGGTTAAAAAGGAGCCAGTGTTCATTGTAGCTACTTTTAAATAAGTGGAAGTTTCCTCTGGAAGTTCAAACTACCTCAAGTGCCTGATAATTTCCTCACTGTATGTTCTCTTGTCCAGTAGATGGAGATGTGTCTCTAAGTAGTCTACCAGTAACAGTGTGTTCATTTGAATGTATGTATTTAAATCCAAATATTCAGATCTTTTACTTAAGTAAATGTACCAATACTAAAAATGCTCCATTCCAAGTAAAAGTACTGCATTTAAAATTTTACTCAAGTATATGTACTTAAATTATCAAAAGCAAAAGTACTCAGTCTTGAAAAATAGCTTCTGTGACTGACATATTATCTTCTATTACATTATTAAATTGTTAATACTGACGCATCAATGCACATAGCATTATACTGTCGTAGTTTTAACTACTTTATACAGTAGTTTGGGCTGGTGGGTAAGGGTCACAAGATAAAGCTAAGGAGTCATGAGATGATTAATGGGGAAGGGAAAGAAGAAAAAAACAAACTTCTGCTACACAAATCTGTTTTCATTTTTGGGAATATTCTCTAGTCTTTGTTTCTTTTATAAAATATTAAAGAATTTTAGATCTTTGAGCCTCAAACAGTTATTTAAATGAAAACATATGAGACGTTTAGAGGGGAAGTGTCTCGTTGGTGGAACTGCTAACAACTCAGAGACATGAAACACGACAGGCAGCCCCAACTAGACACTGCCTTTTGAAAAGGGTCACAAGCCAAAAAGCTTTGGGCACTTCTGGTTTAATCTTTAACCATGCTTTCTATTTTATAAGTGTTTTTTTAATGTAAAAACTCTTTCTGAAAGGTAACTAGTAACTAAACATGTCAAACATAGTGAAGTAAAAAGTACAGTATAACCCTCTGAATTGTTGTGGAGTAGAAGTGTAAAGTAGCATAAAATGAAAAAGTAAAGGTGTAAACGTGTTAAGGTGAAGAAAGGCCTTTTCTCTATGAGATCCTAATTCATTAGATATGATATATTTAAATTTAGGAAGTCATTCATCGTCTCCTCACAATTGTGGCTGTTGGGAATGAACATTCATACATCACAGCAGAGAGACAAACAAGGAACCAGTAAGAGCTGAGGATTAGACGTTTGGGGATTCTCACGCTCATCCTTGTTCATGGACTCAATTTGCAACACAGGAAAGAATTGAACAAAGGCACATTCATGGTTCTAACAGTACATGTGTTACCCAACCAGTGGTTCTTAAGTGAAACCAGGCCCATGTTCTTGACAGAGACTCAGAGATCTCTCCCTTCCCAGGAGGGGAAACATGTTGAGAGCTGAGCATTTTATGGTTGGGATCCATCCTGGAAACATTAGATCTGGCTATTGTGACACCACATACAGCACACCCACCCACCCAGAGACAGACAGACAGAAAGAGAGAGAGCAGTGTTTGGTTCTGACGCACCAATAGGGCCTCACGATTTCACATTCAGCCCACAAAACAGAGAAGAAAATTGACAATGTTCTACTCTCAACATTAATAATACAAAAGCACAAGAGTGACCAGCACAGGCTTTCAGGTTGCATTTTTCTGGTGTACATGTCCTCTGCGCTGCTATTGTGGGAATTGAAAAATTAAACTCATATTTCAGCTGCTGCAATTGACCTGTCATCATGTGTCACTTGAACCTGTTAGAAAACATATTAATATTTGAGTGGAAACACATAAAATGTAATTCGAATGATATCCCGAAAATGCCTGAAAACAGCTTTTAATGTACCAATTACTGTAAGTAACTGCAACAACTTTTGTATAATGACTATGTGGATAGAGGACATAACTCTAAATGTTGGAGAAATGAAAAAGTACAGGGTCTAAATGATTGAATAGAAGAGAACATAAATGTGTGTGGTTTTATGTAGCACAGTACACAGTGCAGATTTAGCAAATTCTGCCTCCTACACCTGCATGAAGATATCTGCAAAGTAGCAGTGTAGTTCATGGTCTTCAATAAAATAAAATGGAAAGTTTCCGTATGGTTTGGTATGATGCAGAACACAGTGTGACACATTCCTCTAATCCATGAATCCTACACCTGCATGAAGACGTCTCCAGAACAGCAGTTTCATGTCATTCAGTTCGTTTTTTTGGCAGCAGTCTTGGTCTTGGCTGTGCTGTAGCAAAGCCTGCCTGGTAACCAGTCTGGCTCCGTGTACAGTGTGCAGGCTGTCAACCAGCCAGCCCCCGACACACACACACACACACACACACACACACACACACCACAGCCTTGCCTGGTTTTGGAGAAGGGGTAGGGAGGTGTGGCCTCTGGCACCTCCCACCTCCATAGCCAGAGCGAGTACCATGACAACCATGCGGGCCTGCTGGCGACTCCCTGTCTTCATCGGCCACGGTTGCCATGGTAACTCCCCAAAGGGGCTCCCGCAGATCAGCGGGATGGCCGTCCAGTTGACTAACCCTCTCCCAGCTGGGGAACGGCTGAGGGAGAGCAAGAGAGAGCGAAGTGAAGGGGAAGGGAGGGTGTGTGCGTGTGTGTGATGTGTGTGTGTGAATGTGTAGGATGGCACAGCAGAGCCTGAGGAGGGAAAGAGAGAGAGAGAGAGAGAGAGACACAGTGTGCTACAGAAGGAGAGCGAGGAAGGAGAGAGACCTCAGTAGGGGACACAGGAGACGGCTAGTCTGACCTGCTGAGGCGGCCGATCTCTGCCTACATGCAGCCTTGAGCTTGCTAACCTGATAACAGCGCGGACAGGAAAGCTTTGACCAAAATATACAACACTATGTTCAGCACTAGTCCCAAATATTTCTTAATCCAATTGTCCTCCTCTCTTGGGATTGCAGGGCCAGCTTTAATCCAGCACACCATCATTTAGCTAATTGTGTACAAGCTGATTTACATGATTCAAATGAACGTCCTCACTCTTTCATCTTACTCTAGCCAATTCAAGACATGAAGACTCTTCTCCCAGAAAGTGTGTTTCTGCCATCTTTCTTCCGTTTTCCAATCATGTCAGTAACAAGTACCACTTTTTGGGTTTGGACCCAGCGTAATAGAGCCACAGATGGCTCTGTGTCTGTAGTGCGGTTGGAGAAAGAAATGGCATCACTAGGTCCGTTGGCTGGAGAGCACTGAGGGGCTTTTTCTACTCTCTAATTGCTCCAAGCTGTGTCCCCTTGAAGGCCCAGAGACACACAGATTTTCATGTGTGTGAAGAAACAGGAGCAACCAAAGCTGAACCTATTTCAAACCAGTGTCGACTCATTTCATGCTCAGATTCTATTAACATTGCTTTTCCTCTTTAATATTAACTATGTCCATGCTTTAATACCACATAAAGAAACAGGTGATTCGGTTAAGTACATCATAATGAAGTTTTTATTTTGGAAAAGGAGAGAGATAAACTTCCCATAGTAAACATTTTCTGATCTCTTGTAAGTGCAGAAAAGTTTGATTTCTTCTTTTTCATATAAAATCCTTCTCATTATTTTAAACGTATAAAAAAGTGACACAAGGCAATTCTGTCAGTGTTACAGAAGGCAAGTTGCCAAAACATTCTATACTAATTCAAATAACCTACAGTTTCTCAGTTTATTTTCTATATTATACGTGCAATAATACTTCTATCCTAAAACTAGCTCTACATAAAGTGTGTGACTATATTGTGCACTTGTAGTGGTAACCTTTGGAATTACAAATAGTTTTACTGTTTAAAAAAATCCCTTGACACAAGTTGTTTGATTACACAAAGGATATAAAAACAAAAATCAGTTCAATTTTATTTATGAAACTCAGAGAAGCATCCTCCCCTGCATAGGTGGACATTGCATATCTTGCAGCCGAACACACTTTCATGTCGCAGTCCCTTGTTGGTGCAGTTCCTGCAGCGGCGAGAGCGCTCTGACATGCGCTCCAGGCGGTGTCCGTACTCTATGGGTGAATCTGCGTGTCTCTTGCGTGCTGCCCGCTCCATGCCCCTTGCCCCTTGGTAGTCTCCAATCAGCTGCTGCGCCAGGCGCACCCGGAAGTGGCGCTGGGTGAACTGCTTGCCGTTGAAACCTGCCGGTGGCGTGCCCCCCCGGCTCTCCCTCAGGATGATGTAGGCGTTGACGATGCACAGATTGACGTAGAACCACAGGAAGAAGCGCCACCACTTCTTACATGGCCTGCCAACCTGGTAGCATTCCCTCAGCTGGTCGCACAGGTCAACACCCCTCATGTTCTCCTGGTACAGCAGCAGTGGCAGAGGTCGAGGTACACCGAAAGACAAACCTGAGCTCTCCATGCTGTCACTCTCACCCTCGCCGTCTGTCTCACGGTGATGCCGGCCTGGACTGATACCCACAATCCCTGGAGCAGAGTTGGTGGAGAGGCAGCTAACCACCTTAACATCCCGTGTCACCGTAGCAACCAGGTTGCCACGCTGGCACTGGTAGAACTCACCCTGGGACAGCTTTCCGACATTACGGGGGCGGAGGACCTCTGGGTAACCTTTGCGCCCCGGCTGTGTGGGCCCGCAGGCATAAAGTCCATCCCTCAGCAGCCGCTGGAGGAGGGGCACTGAGGTGAAGAAGCTGTCCATGAAGAGATGGTGGTATTGACCCTCCAGGCCACGCACTAGGGAGGTCACCACCCTGTTGCCCAGGGAGGCCGCTGCCTCGTCTTCACTGGGCTTGCCTACGTAGATCTTGGCCCGGTGGCAGTAGCCAGAGCGCGAGTCACACAGCATCCACACTGTCAGCCCTTTCCTCAGGGGCTTGGAGGGCATGTACTGGGTGGGGGAGAAACGTCCCTTCATGACAATGGCACACTTGTCTATGGTCAAACAGCGATTGGGCGTGTATGCGTCCCACATGGTGTTCTCCACCACATCAAGGAGAGGCCTGACTTTGAAGAGGCCATCATATCCACGCTCTCCACGCACAGGCTCAGACTCACGGTCACACAGCTGGAGATACTGGGTGAGCTTTTCAAAGCGCCTGGCTGTCATAGTTTTTTTAAAGCCTGCATTGCCTATGAAAATGTCACTGGCCCAGTACATGCCAGTGTCTGGAAGCTGATTGATGCCCATAAGTATGTTCAGACCTACATAAGCTTTCATCTCTCTGACATCTGTGGGGTGCCAGTGGGGGTCTGATTTTCCACTCCTCCTTTGCCGATAGAGGGCGTATTTGTTTGTTTGTTCTACCATGTGTTCAAAAAGAGAATCTGGGAAGAGTATCCGGAAATAGTCACGGGTGTCAGCATCGTCCCCCAGCGAGTGCTGAGGGCCGCTGACAGCGGCGAATGGTTCGATTGAAATTACCTGGTCAGGTTCGCCCCAGAAGTCGGGAGAAGTGCAGTCCTCGTCCAAGTCATCTTCAAAGCTGAAAAAACTCCTGCGCTCCTCCTCCTCCAGATCGGAGAAATCAATATCCGAATCGTTTGAGGTGGTATCAGAGCAGTTAGTGGAGGTAGAATAATAACAGTCCTCTGCGTACTCCTCCTCGTCGTGCTTGATCCCATTACTACCAGTGACTAGAATAATGTTGCAGCCTCCTCCTGCGATGAAGCTGGCCGCGTCTGCAGTCTCCGCCGCGGCTGCTGTGCTCGTGAATCCATTCTCCCCCTCGCCGCCGTCCTCCTCCTCCTCCCGCACTTCGTCTTCCTCGTCCGAGTCTGGCTTTCTGTAAGGAATTTCAAACCACTTCACATCGGCTGAAAGATTAAGCGGAGAGTCTTGACTGTCGCACACCGTGGTACTTTCTGTGTCCGCGCTAGTTTCCAAAATAGTAAAAAGCTCTCTCCCTTTTCTTGCCGTCGCCATGTCGGGGTATTAAAGTGCCCCTGCATGAGTCTTTTTATATAGATTTTTTCAACGTGGGAAAATAATCGCACAAACCGGTCATCCGAAATGAACTGATGTGCACTTAACCTCAGCCTCTTCTCAAAAACTTGCTGGTTCGTGGACCTATGCGGCGTCTATAAGCTTGATTCTCATTGTTTCCGCTCCTGGTTTTTCTGGGCTTTGTAGCGCAGTGTGGCCGCAGACGTCAGAAGCTGCATGCATGTCCTGCTTTGTAGGGCGTTTTGCGACTGCAGCTGGTGGGGTTGCTAGTTCGCTAGGCTGGCAGATGGCCGCTTGCTGTTCTAATGCCCGCTGGCATTCACCACTATCAATAAGCCGGATACCCATCTCTGAGGCCGCGGAGATACAGAAAGCACTGCGTAAAACCCAAACATCAAAATCATACACTGTCAATCAACTCTCAGTTGAACAGTTGGGGATGTGGAAACTTTCTAATAGCCACTGTACACTAGCTCACAAACTGTAAATGCTCTCGTTTCTCCCCAAATCTTAGATCTTGTTTATCTAAGTTTAAGTTTATTAGGGGTTTCATGTATGCATTCACAATAAAGGAAATGCGTAAAACACACATGATTAAAATAAAATGATGGATGTTTCCACATCACACAGGACTCCTTATTCTTCCGTTTGCTAAACAGACTGAACTCGGGCAGAGAGGCAGCTTGTTCATTCATAAACATGCTTCTTTGCTCTGACAGGTTCCTACATGAATCTGAAGCCCTATAGGCTATTGTGGAATTAGGGACCTCCCTCTATTTTCTGAATGTGGGCAGACACTCTTGTGTTTTACTCCAGGACTGAGGAAGAAGAGCTTTCCCTGATGAGATTGATTGATCCTCTTGCTGGTTGTGCCTGCAGGCATTTTCTATGCTACAGCCTGGTTTTAATTATTATGTTCTGTGTAAATACTCACAACAACAACTCCATTACATCGCCAGACACTTTTAAATGTGACATTTGCCCTCTGTAGCTGTGTTTATTATCATTAATCCCATTATGCACATTTCAGTATAACAATTTAGTTCTGCTTATGACCTGTAGTCATAGCTGTGTTTATTAATTAATGGCAGAATAAACAAGCCACCTATTATTCCCTGTCTTCATTATGCAGTGTTCTCCCTCAGGTGTAGCACCCCTCTGATAAGCAGAGGGAGCTCTAAATAGGCTAGTCTTTGTGATATGTGATGGGAGTGGATTGCCCTCTTCAAATACTGATCCAGAATGTGTTTGACATTTTCCTACCATCATACTTTGTCTATTGATTGATACAGTGTTATTAACCCTACACATCCAGCATATTCAGTCAGTTTCATTACAACAGAAGCCAGAAAAACGTAAAACAAGACCTTTGGGTTTGACTTAAAAACAACCAAACTCTGGTCATGGATTCCATGCTTGCTTGGGAGGAGACTAGTTAAGTCATGTCTTCTCATATGGGGGGATGGGCTGCAGGAAGGGTCCTTTCCAAATTCTTTTAGCTGTGGCCTGCGTCTAAATGGCTGGCTGAGCACTGGGTTGCTGCCCCAGGGCCGTGCAGCGGAGGCACAATTTATGCGTCCTTCCTCACTAGCTTATTGCACAGATTCTTGTTGTCTCAGTGGTATCATATTGCCTCTCGGAGCTACAGGCCTTATTGCTGTTTTTATCTGCAGAGAAGGCATTGGAGCTGCACGAGCAGTGTAGACTGGGAACCAGTATGTTGGAAAACAGTGGAAAATGAGGGAGGCTGTGGACCTCCGATATGCAGCCCAAAAATAGAAGTAAGGGAAAAAAATGGCTCACTCCAGCGTTTCCAGGCCCCTGGAGCAGAGTACTGCAGCAGACCCCTCAGAGACTCCCGCGGTGGGGTGGAGAGACGCCGACCAATGGGGGCTCAGGCGTTCAGTGTGTGTGTGTGTGTGTATCAGTGTGTGTGTGTGTGTCTGTGCGGCTAACTCAGCTCCTCCACAGCTCAGATCCTTTTCTCATGGATGAGTTCAGAGATGGTTTCTGTGTGTGTGTGTGTGTGTGTGTGTGTGTGTGTGCATCTGCCAGCATGTGAGCAAATGGTGCAACCACTGCAGCCCCTGCTGAAGACAGACCAACCCTTCTCTCTGTCATTCCCTGACACAGTGTATGCTGTGCGTATGTGTGTGTGTGTGCGTGTGTGAGTGTGTGTGTGTGTGTGTGTGTGTGTGTCGTTGAGAGCCTTATTAACAGTGATGTCTTCTTCCACTGCCAACGGCATCCTCAGTCTTAGCTGATGTGATTGGAATTGAGAAAGCAAATCATGAGCAGTGTGGTGGATTTGTTAGTAACTCGTCCACTCACATAAACAGAAGAGTAATCATAATCTCACATAACTGGTCAAACTGACTTCAGAGTATTATCTGAGTAAACTAATGTGGATTTTCAGGACTGAACTGCGACATGAACTGGTCTTGTTCTCTGTCTTGCTGTACATTTAGAGAATCCTATTACCCGCCCAAATAATCTATGTGATGTGTAATGCTGACCTTGAAAACCCCTCACCTGGTTGCCCCCTCCCTTTAGGCAACAGTGACACACTGCCCTCTTGTGGTGGTTAGAGGGAAGTAACTACTCATAAGCAAAGTTGGAGTAAATAAGGACGAAGTGTTTCTCTCTGTGGTGTGTATTTTACGCTCATTGTCAAAGTCTGATACTTTTATATTTAATGATAACAAAGAAGACCATGTTTGAGATCATCTATGCCATAAAGTATAGATGCCATTGTTTGCTGTTGTAAAAATCTAGTGCACACAGAGGCTAGCGATCTGCTCACCAGTGTTCTTGTTTGTTAATGTTAATTATACTAATAACTCAAAATGAATACGGTAATGATTATGAACATTTATTAAATGATAATAGAGAACAAACTGTGATTTAACAGTTATCTTTGTTCAAAAGCAGTCAGGCCATCTACAGTGTTTATCTGACTTGGATGTTACGACTTGCATATAAAAATAGAGCTATAAAAGCGAACAACCGAATGATATTTATACCCTGTATTAGAGATGAAGAAACACTTTGTGGTAGGCAACAGGTTTTGCTACAGAGCAAAAAAAAAAGCTGCCCATAGAACTTTATTTACTTTTTACCACTAGATGGAGATAGAAGACAGAAGACAGAGGGATGAGGAAAGAGTCTTCATTGTACTAAACATCATGTTATACACTTTTCAATTGTACAAAGTTCTCTTAACAGAGCCGTGGATTAAAACGTGTTAATGAGAGTGTGTCTCTGTGTCTCTGCCTCTCACACACTGACCTGAGGTCTGACTTGGCTCTTGGTTGTCAGACCATGTGTTCCTCATTACGCCCATAGTCCTGTAGTCCTGGACCAGGGCTGACAGACCTGGTCAGGGAGACCTTGGCTCTGGTCTTGGCACACTCTCAGGGCCTCTGCTTGTTCTGGTCTAAGCCAAATTCAATATGTGACGTATCCTAATTATTACAGCATATTTCAAAAGGACAGATTCTCTGTTCTGAGAAAGGGGAGGTAAGGTAGGTGAGTTTATTGTTGTGAAGAATGTAAGTATACAAGATAACACAGTGAAATGCCCCAGAATCTTTAACTATCCTGTATTGAGAGTCAGATGAGACCCGCTCTCTACATGCTTCTGCATCCTGTCAACACGTTTCATGACTTCATCAGTGTATAGACGTACATCTGAATTCCCATTATCACTGTTAACACATCTCTGTTTGATTCAGATGGCTATGTGCCACCTTGGAAGCAACCAGTCATCCTTTTTATTTACCCTGGAGAAAAATGAAGCTGCAAACAGCTGGTGATGAGGGAGGGAGAGAGATAATGGATGATATAGGCAGATTTAATTACACTAAGACATTTACAGAAAAGTCTAACTCCTAAATCAAACTGGCTAAAGGTTTTGCTGATGTTGCTTTCTGTTATTCTAGGTCTAAAAGCTGGTTTGAAGGCATTTTGAAAGAGAAAATCAAATGTCTTTGAAAATGTCTTTATCCTCAAAGCCACCTGTGCATTAATATAGACATCATGGTGTCTTTTAATAGATACTCATCTTATTAATAGGACAGAAAAGTAAGAGTCTGCAGACCCCAGTGCTGGAATGGTTCAATTTGAACTTCCCAGCAGATGATAATTGATTCATGAGTCATGAATTATTGTCCTGTGTGAAATGGCTTCCCCTGAGCAGGAAACTTTTAAAGGTTTTGAATGTTTCTAAGTTTCAAGAAGTGCTGTGTTACTTAGGGAAACCCATTTTGCCAGCTAGCTCTGGCACAGCATATGGGTGTTGTTACTGTTGTCATGTGACAGATTCCCACAATGACGCATCAAAGACCACAAAATATGGCACATTTGGGGATTGTGCAAAAGCGTTTTGTCTGCTACATGTAGAGAATGACCGGAACCCTTTTCAGACGGTAATAAACAAATGCAACAATTGTTTTGAAGAATGTGTCACTTATCCTCTAACATGTGTCAGTATTTCACGCCACCCTTTGTATGCATTCATGGGAAACTGAGCACGGCTATCAGTTTGAAACGTAATTAATGTTCTGCATGGGGGGACAGTTGATGCAGAGTGCTGATCATTGGCTTATCCCCTCCAGTTTAATGCTCTGCTGTGATTTTATTATTAACAATAAATCATCTCTTTGCGTCGGAGTCTCCCAGATTACAAGAACTGTTTACATGTTGCCTTTAATTAGATCCAAATGGCCTGGATGGGAAAAATATCAGCAAATGGATTGCGAGTGTTGTGCACGTTTATTTAGCAGTAAGTAACAAACAATGCATTCATTTAGCTGGCAGATGATTGTGACATGCATGGAAGATCCAGAGTGTGTTGTACTAACTTAACATCCAAGGATCATTCACAGTAGTTATTTACCAACAACTCTAAACAACACAAAGGCTATTGAAGAAGTGTCTGTAAACCCATAGCAACTACCTGTTTCTTTATAGAGTTGTTACATTTGTTTGTGCGTAAGCTCCGTGGGTTAATGTTTCCCTCCTGTGTTTCTCGTATATCAGCATCAAGTGTGGACACATGCTTTACTTAATGAGTTATGACTATGTGCAATCATTTAGATTTAACTGATTTCTGGGAAGTCTGGAAAAACACATTTCCCTCGAATGTCAAAGGTAGCACATTCACCTCAATGACAAATTCATTTTTCAACACTGGGCCTGCATGACGCACTCACTGTCCTACGTGAGACTGTTTCAAATCTTGTCTAACATTCATTCTTTTGCTCTTTGAAATGCTGCCGCAAGCCAAAATCTGACTTGTGGGAGCTTGACTGCTCTCATATATGGTTCTGTATCTAGCATGGACACTGCACTGGCAGGAACACATTGAATCACATCTATGCAAAATACTGTAAATTCAACATCTTGAAAAGGTCAGCAATGAGCAATGTTTGGCAATTCTTCCTGTTGTCACATTGTCTAATTCTCTTGAAAACCATTAGAATCACAGTTGTATCTTTGTTTTGCCTGATTTAGGGATCAGTATCACCAAATGCCAATGAGCAATTACATGATCTACGATGGGAAGCAAGAAGCTTCCAGGTCTGCTGCCTCATGCACATCCCAGTGTCAAAGAAAGTTATTGTGCAAGGAAGCTTGTAAGTTTCTCTTTCTCTCTTTGTGTCTCTCTTCTTCCTCTGGAGAGTAAATCAATGGATTTTGTAGTCCTGTTAATACTGCCCCCTCACGTCAGGGCAGTAGAGGAAGGAAGTGACCACATATGGACCTTATTACCATCCCTTGATGCGCACCTCAGGCCACAGAAGAAGGGGGTGCGTGGGGTGGTGCATGTGTGTGCGAGAGAGGGACACTCTACAAATGTCTGTAATCCTGGTAAAACTACTACCACTCTGCTACCACTCTTCTAAAGTCATAGCTCTAGGTACTTACCACTGTAACTGCTACCACCCATTGGTAAGTACCTAGTGTGACCACAGCTTCTATATTTGATGCTCAAAATATGTATTTTTTTTTAAATTGTGTTGTACTTGTGCTGTTCATGCAGCCTAAAACTGGATGGTTGTGAAGGATGCGATTTGAACAGGAAGGTCAACCTAATGACCAACCTTAAATCAAAAGGTTTATATTCACTTTTAAAGACTTCACTTCAGAAGACCAATCCCTTTAAATGTGAAATGACTAATGAACAGGCTTGTGAACCTGAACCTAAACATTGTCACGACTTCATCAAACAAAAAAGAAAAGGAAAATATTTCAAAGTGAGGAAACTAACATCTCTCTGCAAGTGTTTGGGTTGAACACAAACGATTTCCTGAGCTCTCTGTAAACCATAGGTGATTATTTTCACCAGTTATCACGAGTGCAAAGTTTTAAGAGAGAATAATGCATCTGCATGTGACACTGTTTGTTTCAAACTGTCAAGCAACACCTCCAAAAGAGACAAATGACAATATGAGGTCTATTTCATGTGTGTTTCTCAAGCTTTTCAAGTTCTTTCTAGGAAGTTACATTGTGACTTGTTGAACCAATGTGGTTGTTTCATATATTTTTATTTAAATCTTTAGTAATTTAGCTTTTTTCAGGGCTATAAAGAGTGGAAGAGGCTCAGTAGGTATCTACAACTACAGACAAAGAGGTGAACGGTGTTAGTCTTTCGATATATATGACTAAAGTAAAGGCACAGATTTGTTCCTTTACTGTTGCTGTTGTGGCGTCACAGAAAAGAGCAGGGAAGCCTGTTACGGCGAGACATCATCTCCCTCTCTCAGCCTGACTCATGTCTGAGAGACCAGGAGGGGACAGAGGAGCCTTTGTAGCACTCTCAGTTCCCACATCTGAAAAACTTGTCTCATCTGGGCAAAAATATTTTTCTCTTCACTTGAGCACATGCGGTATTAGCTGAATGCTGCTCCTAAATATTAAGTGTGGCCCTTATAGACACAAAAGATGGAGGGTTCTCTCTGATATCCAATCTGGAAATGACAAACTGTTGAATGTGAATTTCCTCATGTAGAGGCTAGCAACATACTGTATATCTCAAAGACCACTGTGACCCGTTGTGATCAAACATTTTGCTGTGGATTTTCCTCCTCACTCAGCAACTTCAACCTCTTTTTCGTCACTACATCGCATACCAGTCACACCCATGAACAGAAAGAAATTAATGGTGGTTTGGGGATTCAACTGAGCAACTGGAATAATAGACAAGAACAAATGAAATGAAATGTGGAGCTGAACTAATCTCTAAGTTCACCATCAGAGGGTTTGATGATGTATTGGATCATAATGTCTCCAAAGACACTGCTTTATCTGAGATCCCACAGTACAACCTAAATTTGTCTCAATACTGCTTATCTTGTGGGGCTTACGTAATGTGTATGACAGCTTGAATCAAAGTTATTTCAGTCTTCACTAGTGTTTCCTTATACGTACAACACAGGAAGCCTTTGTGAAGATTTCTTTTTTTTACTAGTGTTTTTTTCAGTGCTATTATCTTTGCTTTGTTTGCACCAGGATTTAAGACTGCAGGCGTCCTCAACATTGGATTTTCCACACAAACTTCACTTCTGTGTTGATGGCAGACTGACTTATAACCTTTACAGCTCATTGACAGTAATTATTTTGCAGTGGTGGAAAGTAACTAAGTACATTTACTCAAGTACTCTACTTAAGTACAATTCTGAGGTATGTGTAGTATTTCCATTTAATACCACTTTATACTTCTACTCTACTACATTTCATTGGCAAATATTGTACTTTTTATTCCACTACATTTATCTGTGTAGTTACTGGTTACTTTTCAGATTCAGATTTTACATACAAACCATACAATTATATTCAAGACACTGTTAACTATTAAACCAGTGGCTCCCGACCTTTTCGGCCCCTTTCAAAAAACAGTGTCTCTTTGGGCCCCTTATGATTTCAGATGACTATGAGTTTCATTTCATTGGGAAACTAGATATTTCCCTTCTTCGCTTCTAATATTGTTTCATTTAAAAATCTGTTCAAAGACCAAAAAGGTAAAATCATCCAACCTTTCAAAAAAAAGCAAAGATTAAAGAAAATGTTAAAAAAACAGACTTGTGTGTCAGAACTTTTACACAAAGAACCCCATAAATCATCTCAAGACCAGATCCCTCTGTTGAGAACCACTGCACTAAACTACCTGACTGTATACTGTATAAAGTTGTGAAAATGAAAGCTTATACAATGATGATGAGAATTAACAATCTAATTTATACATACCTATAATATATATCATTCACAGGAGACATTTTACTGCACAACTAATACTTTTACTTAAGGATCTGAGTACTTCTTCCACTACTGCTCTGTTAATTGAAAGTGAAAGCATCAGTTCCCAGCGGAGTACTGTGCAAACTTCTTTCTGTGAACCTGATCACATTAATAATCACGCTCCAATAATCATAATTTAATATATCTTCTTACATGTATGCCTACAAATTTGTATTTCTTTAATATTGACTGCCTCTAAAGTGGTGTAATGAATTTTAAGATAGTTTAGTTAAATGTCAAGGAAGGTGGTTGACAGGCAGACTCAGCAGACATCAAGAGTTCCCAGAGGTGAATATTTATTTACAGTGCTCTCCATTTCTAAAAAAAAATACAAAGAAAACTAAGAAAATGACCTCATAGTAAATTGAACTAACAGCGCATGTTAATGGCAGCACAGCCTAACCTCTCTCTCCAGTAGCAAAAACCCAGCTGACTGTATATAGGGTGTTCAAGTAACACCTAGACTGCTTCAGCCAGTACCAAAAACAAAGCGGGCGAACTAGTAACAGTAAACTTAACATCAGGAAATCAAATACCATTCATGGGCTTACATCTCAGCTTATTGACATAACTAAATGGCCCTTACATCTCAGCTTATTGACATAACTAAATGGACTGTTAAAGGTAAGTAATCCTAACATATTACTTAGAATGCCTTCAAAAAACTAAAGAAAACCTTCCTACAGAAAAGAAAATGCCTCCACTTGGTTTGATGTCAGCCATCACCAACACCATAAAAATCAGGAAATGCTGGGCGCCCCCCTCTCAAACAATAGTCATGCATGGTGGGTCTGAACAAATGAACAAACAATTGAACCTCGTTTAAACTTGCAACTCAATAAAGGTAACTGAAACTAACTTATGGCTTTGTGTCTGCTTTAACCTACATATGCTTTGATGTGAACTATAACATAGTGCTAACACAAACAAACCCGGTATAGTGAGTGATGCAATGTTACAAAAGCAATGGTGAATAATATCAGAATGAACACATGTAGAAGATGATAATGTAATGTGTAAGATGAACCAATCGGGGACAAGTGGTGAGTAAAGACTTCTCACCCATTTTGTCACATGATTAGAGCACCACTTTTAAACCACGCAGCTGCACATCACAGCTCCATTTCCTTGCTGTCTTCCTCAGTATTAACATTTTTCAACATTCACAATTGATGGGAGGATGCAGCAGCTCAAGGCAAATACTTAATGCGTTCTATGACCCTTGTGTCTGTGATTGATTTGATCCTTGCTTAAGATGTCAGTCACTGAGTTTGTTTTAATTATCACGTTATGAAAATAAATAAATTAAAAACCAATACAGTACAAGTTTTGGCTAATAACCCCTCCTCTTGCTGTGCAGTCACACTGTGAGTAGGCTATAAACATTCATATTTCTATTTTAAGGATAGAATAATTTTCTTTGTATGGCCGAAAGACACTGTTGTCATTTAAGAATTATATTGCAAAGTCAATCAATCAAAATCAAAAGTTCTCCTTTTTTGAAAATTGCAAGAAAAAGATGAAGAAAGAAAAACAAATATGGAGTACAGTGTCCAAGTGGCACACTGCCTTTCTTTTCTGGAATATTTTAATGTAGAAAAATCACAGCCAATATGTTACAGCAAATCTGTGCTCTCTGTATTCAAGCCACAACATTCCCACAGTTTCAGCCCAGTACTTTAATTACTCAACCCTGCAGCTCTCTCGCTTATTCATGAAACATGAGAAACACAATGTAGAAGTCTTGTGATGTGTCATTTTCATCTCCTTCCAGCGCCAATGACTCGCAGGTGGTGAGGCAATAAGTTGACTCATTGTCTGCATCCCCCCCAAGCTCCACCTTGCCAAATGTCATCCTATAGATCCAGCCACTGTGCTCATCTAAAGCTAATGACACTGCTCCAGTGTACTCCATCACACATTTCCAGATATGACAACCCCAACAATATAAAACTTGCAGAAGTACTCTGGTGACTAGTGATGGAAGTTAGAGAGACTGTGGCTTCATTATCTCTCCATTATTGGCTTCAGTAAGAGCAGGAAAGTGGAACTATCAAAGCCTGGGTGTATATCTGAACAACAAACTGGGCATGATGTCATAGAAGCGTTTGCATCACTCATCTTTCATCAGTAGTACCCTTTTTCAAGACGGCACTCTGATGTTAGTTTGCCCTAAAGTCAGTGGAGGAGTTGGACTCATTGGCTCACACGTGAACATGCTGATTGCACTAACCTTGGTACACAGTGAATAAGTGATAGTTCCACCCACTGCGTGTTATTTAAACCTTTTTCACAATTCTTCTACAGAAAACAATCAGCCTCAGCAAAGCAGGACTGTTGTTACTCAACAGAGATGAATGTTATTTTCATTGCACAGCACCAAATCCCTGTGGTCAGCGAAGTGTGAAAATAATGTTTGTGGCCCCTTACAACGTCACTATTTTGTTGCATCACTGCTGTTTCCACAAGTTACTGTAAATTGAACTAATGTGCCAAAATGTGGCGGGCCAATGAATATGCAGATGTTTATGCTATAAATCCCTGCAGACCCGCTGCATTGTGTGCAGTCTCTGATATAACTGATTATTCATGGTATTATTTCTCCATTTGAGGTTACACCCATGAGTGTGACTGTAAGATGGGCATGGTTTCTAGCTAGTTGGCATGTTTACATTGGCCAGATGTGCCTCGCCACAGCTCTGTGGGTAGCACTGCTGTCATACGTGTTATTGCGCCAGGACGCGCCTGGTGATGTCCACGGTGGGTACACTGTGCATTACTCCAACATTAGTGTAGGACAACTGTCCAACACCAACTATAACACTGTACTGCCTCTGCTTTTATGGAAACTAGTAAACAGATGAAACACTACAAGTCATTTAAAGTTACAACAGTAGAAGACTGAGAGAGATGTGTCCCTGCCGAGAGGATCATAGACTAATAATGTGAGTTATGATTATGTGGGAGAATCACGATAAATCAAAGATGTTTACAGAGAGTCTCCTTGTGGGACAAAGAAAGCTAATCGTACTGTACACATGATATTGAACTTCCTTCCACTTTACACTGTGTGAACTCTAATCTCCAAAACTTACCGAGTGTGAGAATCTCTTTAGTGATTTATAGGATTTATATAGTTAAATTATCATAGTCTATTTCCACTTGACACAGGCCTCAATGTTACACTGTACACTGGAAATGTTGATCAACAGAGGATACAGTCACGTGACCGTGACCCAGGACTGTGATATGACAGTATACATACTATGAAGGTAGTTTGAAATAAATATTTATCAGATGTATTGACTACCATAAACTTCTCCTGCAGAAATGGGGGAGAAAGCCTGCAAAAACAGTGGTGCTTGGCCATCTAATGCTTGGAAGACTCACATCTCCTGAATGAGCCTTTTCTTTTCAATCTAGACCACTCCCCATTCATATCTGACATATCTTACATGATTTCATCCTACGAAAAAAAGGGCTGCATGATAAATCAGGTGGATTCAGGTATGATTCGAATGCATTTCAGATCCTACAATATGCATCCTTTTCACTAGCGTTTAATGGACAATATGTGTCCATTTGTGCTTTGGACAAATGAGGATTGTTGGCTTCCCAGAGGTGAAGGCTTGATGAAGCAGACTGGAAGAGAAACTCTTGGCTGGAGAGAGAGGGGTCATGGAGTGTTGTCATGTTTGATCATGTGCATGCTTATGTGTGTGTGGGTGTGCAAATGGGAGTCTGGGTGTCTGTGCTGACTACATACCTATGTATGCGTACGTGTAGTTCCTGTGAAATGTGTAAGAGAGCTCCAGTTCACCAAACAGGATCTCAACATGCTCACTATCAAAGTCTGATATTACTGTTCTTCATCAGCAGGCTTCCCTCAGCTGTACAAGTGCAAGCTGTTACAGTATGTGTGTTGTTCCATCAACTGCACGGTTCCTATGGCAGCTCTGAGAGATGGAGTAGAGAAGTGCACGTCCCAGCTCATGTCTGGAAACCTGCCTGCTGGACTCGGGTGGCCATCTGATCTGCCAAAGTGGAAACAGTCCTTGGTCTTCCTGGAAGTGATAGAGGAACTTAAAACTCTGGTTGTCAGATACACTCCCCACTACAGACTCACACATGGATGCCGAAATGTAGCATCCCTCAACAGTAATGTAATTTAGAATAGTTTTGGGAATGATACACAAAGTGGCCCTGTCACAAAGGACCCCTACGAGGACCCAAATTATGAGGCTCTAAGGAGTGCTCAGATTAAAAGCTATGCATTTATGCACACACATTTTACCACTGGAGGGTTTTGAGTGAGTCTGTTTTGTTCTCCAGAAATGACTGTAGAGACTTTAGTTGAAGCTAGCAAGCAACATATTCCACCAACGGTATGTGTGTGTGTGTGTGTGTGTGTGTGTGTGTGTGTGTGCGTGGGGTGTGTGTTTGTGTGACAGCTCAGACATAGACTAATCTCAAGAACTCTTCAGATCTATCTCCTTTTTTCCCTCTATGCTCATTCATAAAGTGGAGTCTTCAGTAACTTTGGCAGTTTCATTCAAAGTAAACACTTTCACTTTTGAATTCACCTTCATTGCAAAATCGACACGTCATCAGTTGACTGGAAGATAAGCAAATGACTACAACCAAATATTTTAGATTGCCACACTTTCACATGGATTTATGTGCCAAATGTATGTGTGTTTAACAGTTAACAAGTGACTGTGCTCACAGACAAGTACAGAGCCTGTACAAACCCAACGTGACTTTAATGACATTGAGTGAGAACTTACCCGTTATTGATAACATTTGACAGCTGGAACACGTCAGAACACCTGAAGCTAAATCAGCTTTTCCTGTCATATGTTTTTTTTTCCCCTATTGAGAATTTGAGAGCTTCAACTATAATTCTTCATATTTGCATTTGTAGCTGTAATGAGACGAATGCTGCAAACGTATCTTGACTTTATTGAAGGTCTTCAGTACGTCATACATGTTAGATTAGTTTCATATTTTGAAGGTTGTGTATGAGGAAATCATGTAATTTTACTGCTTAGCTTTGCTATTAAAGAAAGGCAAATACACAGATGCATTTGTAATTTCTTGTGTGTATGTTTCTTACCTGCCTTCTTATTCATTTACACGTTAAACGAATAGAACTTTTCTTTCTTTTTTTTAACTCACAGTAATATATGTATGATCATTTCAGAGGAGCAAGGAACACAATGAAAGAGGGGGGAGTGAGATGACAGAATAACTTCTTGAATGACCGACTTGTCATAGCAGGAAAAACGCAGGCGTAATTACCAGTAATAACATTCGTGGTGGCTCTGTTCCATTTAGGTGTGCCAGCATGCACAACAGCAGTGCAATGTTATTAAAAAAATTTATCAATTACACGTGTGTTTGATAACTGCAGTCCGACCACTTTCATCAAAAAATGTGGACACAAATTATCACATTGGGACTATAAAGCTTTGACCATTGTGTCATTTGCCTAAGTGAGAAGTCAAATTTCATGTGTCAAAGCGTCTAAATTTCTCTGTTACTTGTTTCTTCATACTTTCTATTTCTACCACTGACAAATCCCCGCTGGCACAGACCTATAGGACTCTCCAGCTTTGTGGAGCTGCCTTGTTACACAGAGACAACTCCTGCCTCGGGCTAATGAGCATGGAGTGAGATGTCCTCTGAACAAACTGCGAATGCCACCTTCAAAGGAGACACGCAGTGCCCCAGTTTTTGTGGCCACAGGGAGCTGTCTGCCAGGACTAAGTTTAAAATTTTCTCTTCTTACTATAAAATATCTGGTAAAAGATTACATGTGGAAGGAGTTAGAGTGACCTAGAAGGACTGGGTCTCAGGGTGAGACTGCATGAAAGCTGTACTGTGTACATGTTTAAATTATCCAGTGTCTATTATAGTGTCTATTATAGTCATTCACATTGTCATCAGGCTTCCCGACCCAGACTTGCCCTACATGGCGGATATTGGTGTCTTTCAGCTGGCAACATTACGCTTGTCGTTTGTTCCCTCAAAGGCTCAAAACAAAGGTTGTACGTTCCTAATGAGGAAGTGAGGACAGAACAAAGGCTTTACAGTATGAATGTGATGTCAAGCAGTTTTAATCTATCACACTGTGGCCTTTGTAATCCTCTATGTCTAAAGAGGAGCTCAGGTTTGTGGCTGAAACCACAAGCAGCCACAAGAGAGAACTTGCCCTCCTAGGTATCAATAAACTAAGAAGCCACAAGCTTTTAAATAAATAAATAAACAAGGAGCAAAATATGGGGTCACTGGGAGGTTGATCACGGAGATACACCAGTGGTATAATAAGGACTAATCCCCTCTATTCATGTATTTTTCCCTCCTCTTTTTCTGTCTCCCTCTCATTATCTCTCTCACATTCTAACTAGCCAGGCATCTCTTCTTCTGTCTTCTTTCCCTGCATTCATCTTTCATTGCCTCCAACGGCAGCAGTCAGTGTAGTGATTCAAACAGGCTCCACTGATCGTTTAAAGGGCCAAGGTCTCTTTGGACACTTCTGGTCTGCTCAGCGGGAGATGGTTGAGACTTTATTAGCCTGATTGCCTTTGAAGTCCTCAAAACGGCTGCAAGAAACTCTCCTGCCTGATCAAAGGAGCAAAGAGACAAGGAAATTAGAATAATGTGCTTTGGCTCCTCTTCTGCTGGAGCTTTTAAGGATGATGATGTATAAGACATAAATACTTTAGATATGAGTTATTGTCCTACAGTGTAGAGTTGCACAAGGAACATTACAAATTTCCAATTATCTTCTGAGGGGAAAATTTAGGAGCATTTTATGTAAATGTCCTTATCGCTCAATAATTTTCCACCATCACTGGAGGAAAAAAGAAAAAAGAATAATCTGGATATGAAGCTGAATGAGCTCAGTATTGTACCAATCAGTGAGTGACCGTCTGCATCAATCATGTGCACCTCTTTACGACACAGCTGACATTTGCCGTAATCATTCATGTAAATTAATGATGCATGAAACAGCACACTGCACACAATGAGGTGTTTTGGATTAGATGGCTAAATTTCATGCCACCTCATGCTGTCACATCTTTGGCTGCTCCTCTGATCCCTGTGAAACAAAAGGTAAGTGGGTTCATGGAGAAAGGTTCTCTGGTGAGCGTCAAGTAGGCCTCATTTATGAAAGACGATAAACATTTTGCGTGTATTGGATATGTTAACTGTTTAATTAGATTGTCTGTAAATGTTATTTTCCTAAATGGATGTCTAAATGCTGTTCCAAACCCTTCTACACACTGCCGTTATACTTAAGTTTAATATAGCCTATACAATATCAACAAAGTGTTATTTTTTAATCGTAGAATGTGAAATAATCACAAATTAAACAAAGACGCGTTTGCCAGCTACAGTCTACATCACACATTGAATTCATTTGCCCTGGTTTTCATTGTGAAACACCATTTGAAAACAGTAACATCAAGTGATAGTTTTACTTGTCCACTACGACAAACCAAATGGCTTCACTCTCGGTTAAGCGTAGTTACTTTAAACAGCTTTGCTGCCAGCCTTGCGCAGGGTGGGAGGAGTGGAGACAGAAACAAAAACTTCGATGAAGAGGGTAATGATGCTCAACAGATGACAAGTAAAGCATAATTCTGACACGCTGAGAAGAAAAAGGTCTATTTTCTCATGTCCTTAGCCATTTGGCATCCACTTGTGTAAATTCTGATGAGCCAACTCAAACACAGAAATCAGGACATGCATTAAGTCACTTTAGAAACAACAGGAACAGTTGTTTTAGGCATCCAGTCACTGAGTCACCGCCAGATATTCTTCTTTGTCTTTGCGACTGTGCCCACAGTTTAAGGGAGATTAAGAGCAATCATTTTGATCCAAAAAGCAAAAAATATTTTAGTAGGACTTTGTCCCCAGAAGGCCCTTAAACCAGGCCCAAGAGTCTGCAGTTTCCAACCATCTGTTTACTTGCTTTACCACTGCACTACAAACGACTCAATATTCTTCCCATATGTTTGTTAATTTAGTTTGAATAACCAGAATGGGACCAATGATAACAGCTGCTATCATCAGCTGGAGTAAGTGACTTCAGGTCTTCCATATTGTTTTCCTTTCATCATCACCCAAGACATGAGCTTGGTTCACTGACCCAGTGTTGTCCCTCCGGACCACCAGTATCTCTGCTTCCCAAGATAGACGCAGATGACTGAGAGCCTCCTGCTCCTCTGTGTCTCCTGTATCTGCGTCACTGACTGATAGCCACGACTTTACCGGCAGGCTTCACTTGATGCTTTATCTCAGCCGGGGGAGTGCCAAAGCGGATGCACACAAATATGGGGATCCACGTTCCCTAACAAGGGAGTGTGTGTGGGGGTGATGGGATCTGAACACTCATCAGTGTTCAGAGTATCAAAGGTGAGTGTGTCAACAAGTCTCCTCCTTTATTTAAATCCTCTGTACCACACAGAAGAGAGACAATGTGTGTGGGATTGTTTTTATCTACTATTACCTCTATGATTTTGATTTACCCATAATGCAGTTGTACTACTTAGGATTTAGAGGATTAATAAATTGGTTAAATTTTGTGGCTGACAATATAAATCAAGTCAGATGCTTCTGATGTTTAAACTAGTTTAAACTAAACTCCTTAATAGGAATCACGTAATTTAATCTTATTACATCTGGAATTCTGCTTTTACGCTGCCACAGTTGTCAACAGTTAAAAGATGGAATTGAGAGGATTTGTCATCTAAATTGAAAATTACACACGGTTGTAACTTTTTCAAAACATTCAGGATATCCTTCAAAGGTATCGCTTGAAAGCCCTTCTGTCAATTCTCATGCAGCTTACACTACCACATATTTGGAGACAGATATCTAGCAATGTCATGTCGTGTGGCACAATCAGCTGACAGCTCTTTGTAGTGAACCCTGTGAAGATGAGTGTTGACTGCAAGGTTATACGAGAGGTTATCGCAAACTCTTCACTGTCCATCTCACACCATGAAGAATTCTGAGGACTACACTTCAGATGTGACCTAATGCAGCAATACTGAAGGTCCTAGTTTCCTCTTAACATAAAACTAATCAAAAAACGTTGTGTCTTAACTCTGCAGCTGCTGCAATCTTACACGCACAGTATGTATAATGAAGTCCTTAAAGAGAGAAGATGGACAAAAGGTTTACAGGTTATCAACAACATGTATTTTACACATTTTAAGTCATTATTGATCTTACAGTGTAGCATTATCACAAAAGACATAAACAGGTGTCAACAGCAAACTCTAATCAAAATGGTTGAGTTTAAATGACAAAAATCAGCCTTCTCAATCCAGATTTCCAAAAAGGTTCTTTAATAAATAGCGGCAAACTGACTGACTTTAAAAACATCAGTAGCTCTTTGAGGCAAATACGCAGGACAATTAGACACTTGAAGAGCTATACTATCACTTTGTTTGCTGCGGAATATGATCACCATTTCTAGATACAACAAACAGGGCACAGGTTACAAAGAGGGCGCTGAGACGATTCAAAGTCACACCTTGTTCTCAGTTTACAAATACAAGCCTCCGTGTGAATCGCATCACAGTTATGAACATTTATGAACATCCTTTTTGAGAACTTTAAACAAGTCAATGCAATTGTGACAAACTCAAAAGGGAAAAATCAGTTTGAAATGTTTGGATAAACAATGTATTATTTGATCCCACAAATGCCAGAATGTGAATTCTTTCCTTTAAACTAAATGGCAGATAACAGAAAGCATTGGCCCCCCCTTCCCCTCCACACACACATCCGGAGTAAACATTCCACATAAGCAAACACATGGACAGACCTGGAAGTCCGTGGAGGAATCTTGACACACTCTGGGGCTATTAGCTCCCCCCTCCCCCCTACACAGACACATTTTCTCTCTCCGTGGCTACGGTGAGTGGTGACGGGTCTCCGTTTTTACATTATCTAAGTGACAGCCACTGGAGGTCCTGTTGTGCTTCTAGGATCGTACTGTCCATGCCTTGTTGTTTGTTTATTTCCCCAATGTTTCCATTTGGGACTGCTACTGTAGAAACAGTATACTAAAAGCCATGATGACACAGCAGCAAGCCACCCAGGGACTCTTCCGCTCACCTGGAGAAAAGAAATGATGTAAAGTTCCAGTTTACATTTTAGTGCATTGATATTATGAGGAAAAATATAACTTAATGTAAAAGATATATGGGACAATCATTGGCTTACCTATTCTGGCACACTTCCAGAAGATTCCTAGAAGCCTAAAAGAAAAAAATAATTATAACAAATTACAAGCAGGAAAGATATTTTGCCACCATTTATTTGCTTTGTAAAAGTGAATTGTCCTTTTACTGCAATAAAAACAAAAAGGCAGAAATTACTCTGTTTTTGTGATATTAAAAGCTGGATGCTGTGTTGATGTGTCAAGATACAGTAACTGCTTGTCAGACCTCTGTCACAGCTTTACAGGACTGTGATCACCTTCCTACAAAACCCAGGCAGCCACCAGATGTCCATTTCCATGTAAGGAGTGTGCAGGGTGGACGAGAGGGAGACAGCAGGCACGTCTTATTATCTCTAGTGACAGCTGAGGCAAATGTGGCATTCCAGGCCTTCACTTTTCTGATGCGTCTGGCCGGTGTCAGGGTGTGTGTGTTTAAAAGCCAACTTTCTTCAGCTTTCAAACTGACCAGCTGGTGTCAGCATCCCATTGTGAAATACTCTTTTATTGGCTTAGAATAGGCCTGGTTTAAAAGTTACATTTTCTGCAATTTATTTATAAATAAATAAAAAATTTTATAACGTAGGCCTACATGTGTACAAAATACGCATTCTTAGAATTTGCCTGGAGACGATATTCTCCTCAGATTCTTCAGCATTATTTGCATAATGTGTGGCACCAAACCAACATAAATAACAGCTCATGGCTCAGTCAACAAATCAATCAAGAGGGAAAACTATTAAATCATCCCATCTGCCACTCGCAGTCTCATGTGTTTGTCTGAAGAGGATGTCCCTCCCTGCTCCAATGGTGTGTGTGTGTGTGTGTGTGAGAGAGGAGTGTGTGGCTGTTCCTGGGCTGTGCCAGACGTACAAGAAGTGAATCATGGAGTTTGTACGTCCAACAATAATAATGATCCAGTAATGATGAAAATTTAGGCCTTCTGCTACTTTACTCGCCTCAATGAGTAGCTTCTTATTAGTTGAAAAAATAAGCAAGTGTCCTTAGTAGCTACAGTGAGTAACAGAGGGATGGATAATTTAATAATGTAGGGCTTATATACGTACACTCCATTATTACATAGAGCAGCTTTATCACAGACCATTTCTTGTTGGCAAATATGAGATTTTCTTCCACAGAAAGAAAACAAACTGCTCTACCAGAAGTTGAAATACGGAAGTAAATAACTTGGGATCAACTCCAATTTAAATCATCAATTAGAAAAGTTGATGGATGAAAATCATACAAATCATTTGTGTGTCTGCTGACAGCAAGCACTGACTGTTCCACTGTTCTTCATTATAACTGCTTCTATGTATGTCTGGACATTTTCTCCTTCTATAGTGGGAATGGTGACAATAAACTGCCAAAACAAACTCTGACCTTGCAATACTGTGTATACCTTACAGAACCACACACATGCATTTGACATACATTATATGAACAAATACTAATAATGAGATAAAGAAATGAAGAGTGAACCAGCTTTTCTAAAAATCATTGTGCTGCTTGGTGGTTCACTTGCATGTTGAAGTGCTGATGAAAGCAACACAGCATGTTGCTGATGATGAGTGGATATGCAGTTTGATCTGACATTGTGTCCCATTCAAAGAGACAAAGACGGGTATTTGAGGGGCCAATTTATCACTGGAAAGACTTCAATGGCAGCTTCATTGTTAAGTATCTTGAATAGTATCTGAACATACCCGGTCTTGTTCTTGTCTAGCAGGCTGGGAGCCATCGCTCTGATGTAGGCACAGGTACAGATCAGGAGGAGAATCACTGTTAGCAGTGACTGGAAGTTGAAAATGGCTGACTGCAAGATGAAAGAGAATGATATATTTAGTACAAACATGATCTAGAGCAGCTTACCACCACAGCCATAAGTCAGTGTTTGTGTATTAAAAGCATAACTTTCCAGCTTTTCACCACCTGTGTGTGTCTGCTGATGTTCCTGACACGGTAAACAATTACTGACGTATATTATGTCGCAGAACAAAACGCTGAAATCTCCTAAGCTTGTGTCAACTGCAGACAGGTATCTAACCAAAAACCCATTAAAAAAAAACATTGACTTTGAGACAAGGGAACCGGGAGAGTAAAAATGCTAACTCATTTCTGGGTTTTAGGACTAATTCTTGCAGCACTCTATTAGTGGTTCAATCGTTTAACAGACCTGAATTTACCTTTTTGGATATTACATATCACTCACAAGGTGATACACATGCAATAATACATAAGACATTATTATGCATTTCAAAAAAAGAAAAAAAATCAGCAAGGAAATTAAAATGTATCAAGATTTATGTCATTTTTGGTCTTGTCCCTACATGGCACTAATTACACTATTGCCACTGCAAAAATAAGTATGAGTAAGTAATATATACTTTAACGTTACCATGATCTTATTGTTGACAAATTTAATACATTATCACCATTTTGAAATTTAAATGTAGGTTATGTCATTTGTATATACATTTTGTACATTGTGATGTTATATATCGTCTGCCATTATCCATCTTTTGAGTTTTGATAAAAAAGAACAAAACAACTCAAAACAAATTGTCTGCTTGTCCTTATGATTGCAGTTAAATGTGGTATTCAGAGAATAATTATATACTAAAGCAAGTTACTTAACTTACAATCTCACTTAGAAAGTTTTGTTTCAAAGGTTCCCGTTATTGCAAGCTTATACACCACAACCGCATAATGCCAATCCAATATGTAGCTGAACCAAAGACACACACGGATGTATGCTGCCTGAACTTTAGTGCAGCTACGTGGCACACACCTCAAAACATTGCGATGCACGCATTCATCGTACTCTTCAATTAGTGACACCTTTTATAGCCTTTGTTATCAAATGGCTCGCGTTGACACATGACTGCAACTTAACCGTTACGTTATAGTATAAATCTACAATATAATGATATTTAAGAACAGAAACATAACGTGATCGCTAGTTTGGCTTAACTTTTAGCCGATCTTAGCTAGCCAATGCTAGCTAGGAAGTTTAGCATTTACTATACGTCCTTTATACCAAATGCTAGCATAACGTGTTGTTACAGTGTATTGCGACACAGATTAGACGTAGAATGTGTGCTGTAGATACTGCTTAAAAGACGCTGTAAAAGAGCAGAAGCATTTGCTTAATAAAAACAAGCTTACCATTTTTGTTGTGAGTCAAAGCCACATCACACTTCCTGCTCTCTGGAATTTACGTAACGTAACCAAAGAGGTTTTCGTAACGTAATTACGCAGTGCGCCGCAAAACCTCGTTTGCTGATTGGCTGAGAACACAAGAGTTGAAGGTTGAAAGTTCTGTCACTGTTAACAGAGACGGCGGCAATGATTTCAGTTTCATACAAAAATTGCTTCGTTTGGACATCGCAGTAGTTAGCCCATACAATACCGTAAGTCTTTTGAGGAGAATTTATACATTAAGTGTTTTACCCACCAAAATTATAATGAATTTAGTTCGACTTCAGAGAAAGCCACTGTAATATTTTAGCACCGCGAATCCAGTGCAGCACATTGAAAACTCCTTGCCGCTTTGCTGTAAAAGGAGTATTACCTATTCTGCACCGAAAATAATACCATACTTTGTTCCAGCATAGTGCAATCGTAAACATTGAAACGTTAGTAAGCTAGTTAGACAACAGTTGCACAATCCGGAAGTTGTTAGGCTTTAGGGTATTTTGGGAAAGAGAGGGAAATAAATATCTTTATCATAAAGCAAATATAATGCTGAAAGACTGCTTGAACAGTCGTTCACCAGAAAATTGACTGATTATGTTGATGGTCACAGCTTCTAAAATGAGTCTGTTTCACAAAAATGTAAGTTGACTTTTAATTGGTGGTCAGACAGACATTTCAGCATCACTTTGGGCACTGGTAATTTAAGATGGACATTCGTCTTTAAAAAACAAATGAGCACTTAGTAATCCTTAGTTTGAATCCTATAGAGAAATTTGACTGTTATTTATAGGTCGATAGACTAATGGACCCTATCCTCTCTTGGTGACGTAAGACAGACATTTTTGTGGTCCATTCTTCTTTCAGAGTTTTC
Source organism: Enoplosus armatus (assembly GCF_043641665.1). Classification (NCBI taxonomy): domain Eukaryota; kingdom Metazoa; phylum Chordata; class Actinopteri; order Centrarchiformes; family Enoplosidae; genus Enoplosus; species Enoplosus armatus. The sequence continues at coordinate 15,652,609 of NC_092183.1, forward strand.
ACAATGAAGTCCCCTCCCTCCAACCAGCCACGGCAGCATCTTGATTGCATTTAAACCATGTTTCATAAATCCCCCCTTGACCCCTCCTTCCCAGACACTCCTAGAGAGCTCTTCATGTAAGAAGAAATCTGTCAGATTGCAAACCACACATAAATAATGTTTTGCATATTTTACTACAAGAGTGCGGATGAAAACTTGGTGTAAAAAGAGGCTAAATCTTCGAATGGAGAGTCTGGTTTCAATGAGCAAGAGATGAGCAAGTGTAAGCTTTAAACAGACTCACATTCCTCTTAATGTAATTTTTATAGATTTTAAGTTTTATAGTTTACAGTGCACTGACCAATTTAGGCTACGCTACAGTACATGCACGTCTGATTACTGCAGTCAAGTCGAGACTTGATGTAGGCTCAGTATGTGCAATCTTTTACTGGAAGTGATACTTGAAGTACTGCAGTGACAATGGTCACTTGCTTTCTACGCAGTTTTGACCCTCAATCTTCCCAGTAGATTGGAATGAAGGTTAGGCTAATAACACCAGTGTTGTCTTAACTGAGAATTGCCTTACATTTGCTACTGAGCACAAATTAGATTTTCAAAGGTGTAACTTATTCCCATGTAGAATATTGTGAAAATGACCTGTTATTGTGCAGCTGAATCCAGGGTTAGCAAGGTGTTGTATACAACATTATAAGGAAGAGCTGAGGTCAGGAGGACAACCCTTGCAGGCGAGCAATGTATGTTTGTTTAAAAGGATTGCCCTCTTGTTAAAATTAGTCATCTCGTCAGTGATTTGAAAGTTGTGGTGTGATCGCTGTTCGGCTGTGGCTCCCTCCTGTTTGTTCCAGCAGATTACATTTTCTTTGCAAACAACCAGCGGCACAGTTTCTATTCTGAAATGTGTTATTGACTGAAGTAATATTTATTCCTTGCGTGATTTCAGTGGAATTTAAATAATGCAAATGTATTATTTATCGCATACACTTTCTAGCATACGTTTTCTATGAACAAGGACTCCATTGAATCGGCTTGCAGGACCATATAAGCTAAATTATGCAGTAGCGCTTTCGTTGCTCAGCTTCTGTTCTCACTTGATTTGTCACCTGGTGGTTTAAAAGTGTCATCACAGCTAGCAGTAGAGTTGTAATTATTAGTCCAGATTATGTGAAGGCTGTATGTTCACTTGGAGGTTTAGAGAGACAAATGCATTGTCGTAGGTTATGCTGTTTTGACCACATAATAATATGAATCATAAGACACATTGCCAATGTTTGTTATAGGTGTGAAACTTGTTGTCAACAATCTCAAATGCTTTTGCTACCTTAAGGTAGAAAGACATTGTTTGATCTATAAGGAGTTCAGAAAAACGTAGTTTCAGCATGTAAGCGAAGGCACATCTTGTCTTACAGCATGTGACGGAGCATGACCCTGACCCATTACCACTACATCACAGTCTCCTCCGCAAGCAGCAAGAATATACGTACTTAAAGTGTCTGTGGTTAAATTACAGTGTTTTTTCAAACCTGGTCTTTATGTTGAGTCAAGTTATGATGACACTTCACTATTTCTGCCACATGATCATGATATAAGTCATGATTGATTTGTTGTAGTACATATTATATTTGCTCACACTGTTTCTATTTGTCAAGTGGCTTAAGATAGCCAATACCTGGAAAGAATATTGAATAAAAGGCTATATCACAGTCTGCTGCTGTTTAGGGCACCACAGCTTTAAGCCCTGACTGATCATGATAACAGTGGGCCAGCCAAAGAGTCCTCCTTTTCATCTCAAATCTTTTGGAGAGTATTGAAGAAAGCATGAGGGGAAAGTCCAGTGAAAGGACAGTGAGAGGACTGGCCTAATTGTCAGGGCCCATTAAAGAGACAGTTAACTGCCTTGGCTTTTTCTACTCTGTATGAACTCCTCATTTAAGACACAAGATGCGTAATTAGAGGCTCTCTTTGTGACTCATTTGCCTAGTGCTTCCTGCACACAGTTATGTCTTGCAGTTTTCATATGCGGCGATGTTAAAGAAATGACAATGAAAAGGTTGAGCAAAAAAATTACAGAGGGAGAAAGAAAAGAGGATGAAGGCTGTGTGTCAAAGCTGTAGGGCAGCTTCGGTTGATGATTTAAGCATCCCAGCGATTGTGTCTGCTGATCAAGTAACTGAACAGGAAGACTTCGGGATTGACTTTGAAGGTTTTGCGCAGCTCTCCATTCCTGACAGACAGTGCTGTTTATTTAATTGGAGTGTCCTTCTGTCATTACCACAGGGTCATCGTCCCTGCACAACAGATGTTACAGTAACTAATGAGTAGCTGGGCTCACTTTATGAGGTTAAAGTTGAACCCTTCAGCTCCCTCATCTTGTTCAGCCCCTTCGCCCAGCCACACCCCTTCTCGAAGCACAAAGGGTCAACTTTAATCTGTTGCGAGGTTCTTTGTGCATCTGCACATATGCATGCACTGGTGTGTGTGTGTGTGTGTGTGCGTGTGTGTGTGTGTGTGTGTGTGTGTGTGTGTGTGTGTGTGTGTGTGTGGAGAGGGCACAAGTTAATGTCTGTGTCAGATCTCTCCTGTATGTCTCATTTTGAATAACCTTGACCACCTGCTCTGTCAAGGTATATGGTGGGGGATGCAAAGTAAGAATACAAAAAAAAAACGTGCTGTCACGTCCTAACTTATAGCACAGTCTTCGAAGGCGCTCATTTTCATTTTTTCAAACATGTCCAGCTTGGCTAACTGCCAATTTAGCTGTCCTTTTCCCTCCATCTCCACACACTTTGCCCTGTAGTTAAGCAGGGAAGATGTCCAACTCACCTCTCACTTCACGTGGAAGCAGTAATCACATGTTCTGGCCTGGACATCCGTAATCAAGTAAAAGTTTCTCAAGCCCATTGAGAAGACAAACGATCCAGTAAACCAAAAGGACATTTCAGGAACAATCTCATGGATCATATTGTAATCCTTAGATCAACATCTTTTGTAACTGATCGGTTGATCATAGGCTGTTTCTGGCAGGAGACTTAACTTTAACTGCTGCAGTGAGTCAGATAGACAAGACATTAACCTGAGGGCAAGGTGACATTACCAAACTAGCTTGCTCACTGCTCTCATGGAACAGTGTTGGCAAATAACGATTTAGTTTCACAGTATAAAGTAATTCTAAGAGTGTGGATCCCACAGGTTTTGCTTTGTTCATTGTGGTCTGGCATGGCCATCGATGAATCAGTTTGAGTGTTAGGCTACAGCTATAAATGATTGACAGTTCTCTCCTTCACTCACATCATTGCCATCCCTTCCATGTGACTCAATGCATGACTTGCAGGGCTGTCTTTGCTTCCTAGTTTCAAACATCTGGAAATGTCATTTTTCTGTCAAACTATCTGCCAAAATCTAAATGAGTTTGAGGTGAGAAATAGTCCATGCAGCTGCAGAATCATGATTGATTTCTTATCTAGAGTGTAACATGCAGTTTTAGTGGTTGTTACAAAGCTTTGTGAGTTTAAAGAGCTTAATAAACCTCAATCCATTCTCGAGTGGATGCTTCCAGACTTAAATCTCATTGTGGAGACTCATGAGATGTAGTTTGGCTGTGTGAGGTGAGGATATTCAGACTCACTTTCAGAAATATATGCACTGTAGATCTTTAGATAAATGACATGCTGAATAAAATCAGGCAACAACTGGGCCTTTTTTGGTAATATTCCTCTATTTACCTTATCAGCGTGTAATTACCTTGCTGGTGGTCAGGGAGCCCACACTCCCTCACAAAAACCTGCCAAAACCTGTTAAACTCCATGTGGTTCCACTGACTCAGAGAGACCCCCATTGCAGACACACACAGGGACGATTATTACCAAATCCAAGTAGTAAAACAATGAGGTACATTGATGCAACTGGAAGATTAACACAACCTTACAACATCAAAATGGATTGATGGCAGTCTTTGAAGGAGGCCCTAGGACTAAATACTGCGAAATATCCTGAAGACAATGCAGTGGGCTTGTTGCTGGAAAAACAATCCACAATGGCACCTTGTTATGAGTTTCTCAATTCCTATCTTTGATTTTCTGCAGGTCATGAGTGGTACACTTCGAGAGATCACTGTAAATACTGAGCCAGGCACCCCCTACTTCCTGCGAGTGGACTGGGCCGTAGACCTGGGTGCTGGGTTCACCTTAGCCCTCACTGATGGCAACTCAGCATGGATTGGAGAAGGTAAAGATTTCAGATGTGCAAACAGCACAAAAAACACATGAAGATTAGGGGACCACTCTAATGATTCACAACACAACAGTCACAATTTTACGCTATTGTGTGCTACAAAGACTTCTATCCTTTGACCATTGACTAGACAGGGTTGTCACCAGGTCTGCCATTCATCAGGCTGTCCAAACTGTGTAGGCACCTGGCTGAACCCCATCTCATAATATTGTAACTGTCGGTCCTTTAACCAGAGGGACAGCAGCGACCTTGTTTCATCGTCCCTCTTCACTCCTGTGCAGCAGCTTACAGGTGTATAAAGTAGATTAAACTCTACAAGGCTTGTCTTTGTATGTGCATGTCAGTGTTCAGTGTGTGTGTGGGTCTGTGGTTAAATATGCACATGAGTACATTTTCTCTGGAAGGACACCTGGAACAGCTCCCTAGTTTTCTATTGCTGTCCATCTGCAGAGTTGACAGGCAGAGATGGGGTTGTGACAGCTATGTGCGGGCTTCTGGGTCGTCAGTGTTTCTGTGTTTGATGTGTTAATTGGGACCCTCAACCCCGTGTGAGCAGCTGTGCAACAGCTGATGACATTCCCCTTGGTTTCTCTGCTTGCTTCCTTTTAAATCCGTCCATGCATTACTACATAATTAATGTTTATAGTTTTGCTCTGCAGTCTGCTATCACGTCTCTGCCCTCTGTCCGGTTTCTTTCAACGTACAAATGTACGACTTTAAAATGATGCAAAAATGAGAAAAATGCCTTTGTTGTGTCCAGTTTCAGAAGATGAGGTGACGAGGGAAGCCAACGATATGGGAGTCAAGAGGGAAAGATATGTTGAGGATCTTCTTCAAGCACTAACAGGAGGTGAAGGAGGAAGAGGAGGAGGAAGGAGACGGGGTGACGAGGAGGTGCATTCTTTCGATCTCACCCCTGATCACTGTCATCTCTCATATCAGAAGATCTGTAATGACATCTCGGTAAGCAAAAGTTTTGGTTAGATTTATTTATTTATTATTATTATTGTGAACTCTAAAATAAACTTTAAACGGACACACAAGCAGCAGCTTCAAGGCTGTGTTCAGTGCTTGCGGCCGAACCACAGTGGTTCGGACCAATCAGCGTCCTGTGAGGAACTACTGGCAGCTACGGGTGTGTTTTAGTACAGTGAGAAGTGGAGGTTAGTGTAGATGCTACAATAACATCAGTTATATCAGAACTGGAGAGTATTTCTTCATTGAAAGAAGAGCAAAGAACGACACTGAAGGCTTTTTCCGATGGAAAAGATGTTTTCTCCTACTACATCATATGGTTCGGTGATCTGATTGGTTGAGGTTAGCTCGTGATAGATGGTGATCGACAGATGGTTCACCCAGTCACCTGCAAAGTATCATTTGAAAGTGCTTGTCCTTTTCCAAGCAGTTTCCAAGGACGACTTCTTCATTAGTTGTCAGATTCACGCAGAGGGCCCTGGCAAAAAAATGCAGGGTTGTCTGGAAAAAAAGTTGAACTCGGCTGAACTTTTGCTGCAACGCAACATCTTCCGGCATGTTGTCCAAGCAAATACGTGCAAATGCACATTTCTGGTAGATTTCTTTGTAATGTGAATTCCATGTGTCTACTGTTTACTTGTTGTTGTGATGACAGATACTCATGAATTTATTTTTCAAGCCAGCCTTTCTCACCAGTACCAACGAGCCTCCACCAACACTGCCTTTAGTTATTAACTTAGCCTGTCTGTGTTAAACTGCTTACCTCTCCTGGTGACATATGGCACGAGGATGGCCTGAACTGCACCTCTGAAACTGCTGGCACTGTGGCTCTGTAGTTGGATGATATTTGCTGGAACTGGTTTTTGGGTGCTTTGCATCATTATTCAGGGACACATCATACATGTAGTAATCTAAATCCATCTAAAATAGGTATAGCAAACTCACTAACTGAAGTGGGTATTTTGAAACACAGTTCTTAATTATGTAGATCTATCAGTAGTTCATCCTTGAATTCCACAACGTCATGCACTTCCCGCTTGTCACTGTTCCCTGAGGATAAATGTATCTAACGACATACAACTAAATAGAAAGGAAGTCTTATTTTTTACAGGGGGCTGTTAAAAAGATAAGGTTTATAGGCTCCCCATATTATAGCAGAATTAGAAAGGCTTGCCTTCAGGCCTCTGTGGAAAATGCCACAGATAGGAATCATTCGGTTTGTTACCAGTTGTCCAATAGCAACAGTATAAGGTAGTTGTCTAATGACCACAGCTCGTAAACGTTTAGGGAAAAAGGTTTGCTGATGGAAAGCAAGGTAGAGCTAGCTTGTGCTAATGTAAACAATAATTTCCCCACATTAAAGCACATCTCCTTTTTACATTTATGCAAAAGTCACTTACAAAAACTGACAATGTTCAGACAGAGACATGTATTACATTCTGTGCTAAAGTGATTCTTACAGAGTTCACAGTGAGTGACAGGTTTGATGGAGTACAGGTCGTGGTGCTTTCAGTGGATTTTGGTGTCATTCTTCCGAACTGTGAGAGGATGCTGTTGCCTCTAGGGAGCGGGTCACTTGGGGTCCTGGGACTGCTGTGAAGGTAGAGGAGACCAGAGGGAGAGGCTGGGGGGTTAGGAACACTGTAGAGGCCGTAAAACCCTGATTTATGGACGGGGCCATCCCCATCTACCAATGTTTAACAACAGTTTCTTTTCTTTCTCCAACTTCCCCCTGGCTTTCATTGTCTCTATGAGTGCGGGCCATGTATACAAGTGTGCCTATGTGTGTATGTGTCCGTGTCCGGACATGTGCAGACATACTGTTGGTTTTAGAAGACTATCCGCCAACGCCTTTGGGTGCCATACTTGACGAAACAGTTATTTCGTAATGTGACTTGTCTCAAGTAACTGTATCCAATATTATTTTGATAAATCATGATATCAAGTATAGAAATAATGGATACCATTTTCTTTGTTTTGTTTTTGTGGATACTCACTCTTTTTCAGACTCAGAAACACATACAGGTACACAACATTTCCCAAAATGTAGCTCAGTTTAACTGTTAAAAGTTAAAAATAAAACAATGGTTGACTCGTGTTACTACTTGCGATGTAGTAGGGATACTACTGGGGACATCCCTAGTGGTAATACTGGTTAGGCTTTTTAAAATTGAATTTGTGTAAAAACGTTTAAATGCGGACAAAGAGACAAACGAATAAACAGCATCATTTGACTTTTGTATTCCCACATTAAACAATTGTACTGGTTTTGACATGCCGTAAATGAACTCTCTAATTTGTACAGGTGGTGGTGTTTTTTTTATGTTTTTTGCATAGGGAAATGTTGTTGCCAAAAGGAGCAACTAGACCACACAAAACGATTGACAGTGGCCCAAATCTGTCCAGCCCCAAGAGCGCTTTTTAAAAATGTAATCCATGTTCCCATTGTTACTGACAGTAATCATCACTGTGTGCAGTATGTCTGGGGGACTATTTGCATTAAGTGTAAAGTACTACTCTTGTCTAACACCTGCTTCTTTTCTTCTTTTTCTCCTTTTTTACCTTCTCTCCCTTGTTTGCCTTTTTTTTTTTTTTTTTACACGTCAGAGGTTACAAAGTGGAACATATTTTCTCAGCCAGATAATTGCAGGGTGCAGGAATGACCAAAAATCTGAACTTAACCTGACATTAATTTTTTATGAATATGACCCCCAGAAGGTGTAGTGATGAATGTAATTTGGGTGTTTGTTGTTAAACTACTACTAAGCAGATGTTTTACATGGCTAAGTCAGACATTATCTCCTCCTTAATGTCTCTTTAAGTACCAATCTGTCATTGGTGGAAAATAAATATTCCAGTACTGACACTTGCCAATACAAACACTCATGTCCTTGCAGGACTTTGGAGCATTTAAGGGGAATTAACAGATCCTGTTTAGGACCTCGATGTGGCTCCCAAATATGACACAAACAACTTGAGCTAGATATATTTTTCAGCGTCACTGACATAAGTTGATTACACAATTCTATTTCTTTGGCGTGGTTTATTTCATCTTACATCAGGTGGTTACTGCCTTCGTTACGTCTCTTTTTGTTTTGCAAAGAGTACAGTCACTCTGTCTTTGAGTAGCACTTTCAGCTCAGTTCTGATTCAGACGAGCTTCGATCCAGGGAGAATGGGACTCTAATTCTTGACAGTTGTGGTAATTGAAGCCACACGATTATGGATGAGTCTGGATGGATGAATGTGTGGCACTGGCGGTTTCATGTTTTATGTTCATCAAATAGAGCTTGTCTTATAGTTCTTTTGGGATTCCAGCTGTGCAGCATGACACTTGCCACAAAGTTCACAGGAGTAGTCCATGTTTTCTTATTCTGATTGAATCATCTCAAATTCTGAAGTGTGAAATAATTCTTCTTGTGAGTGGGCATTATTTACAAACACTAATTACGCTCATTGATCATTTTTAAGAGTGGGTGTGGGTGTTAGTAATTAAGACTAATCTACCAAATGAGAAAGGAATTGATATTATGGGCCAAAAGCAAAAACGTTATAGATAAAATGATGACAATACATGAACAACTTTTATAATTAATTGGCTTGTTTTTCTTTTCCCTGCCTTCATGTAAGTAGTTTTTTCTTAGCTTGAGTTATTATTTGTTGAGGTTCTCCATCTGTTTTTGTCTTTCTTCTTCTCTTTTTATATTTTGCAGCTTGGCAGATCTCAAAGCTGTCTTATATAAATTTTTTCATCAAGCCATTTATCTAATAGCAACCCTCTATTAGAGTTTTTAAATGCTGCTGTATAGTTAACTGTGCATATAATTTGATGTAATAATATGTTGGCAAAGAACTAGAAAAACTGCAAACTGGAGATAAATGACAGAATAAGAGATCCCTTTATCAGGTTTTCTGGCTGGTTTTACAAAACAGAAGTACTCCAGTGTAATGATGTTCAGCCTTTGATTCTGAATCAATAATGAAGCTACTCATTGCTGTATTGAAGCAGTTGTAATACTAGCACGTAGGGCTGTAACTAATGGTTACTTTAATTATAGATTTAAAAAAATACCTATCACAATTTCCCAGAGCCCAGCCCAAGGTTATGTCTTCAAATAGTTTGTTTTGTCTGATCGACAATAAAAACCCCCAAAGATAATCAATTTACAATGAAATAAAACAGAAAATCAGTAAATCCTGACATTTAGGAAGCTAATTGACTCATTGTTTCGTCTCTACTATGGAAACATTTTAACATATGTGATTTTTCACTGTATCATCTGTAAGCTTATGCCAAGGAGCACCATCTGCGTACATGTGGAGACTGATCTTTTTAATGATATTAGTTAATATTAACAGTGGCTATGTTTTGATAGGCCCAAACTGAAATGGCCACTAAACTCATTCTTGGTGATGCAAATTTTCAATCCCATGAAGCGGCCAAAATGCTTTTATTGAGGTTTCCTAAAAAACAATCAAATAAAATTTGCCATCATCCAAACATCAAGAGCAAAAAAGACAAATTAGGTTTATGTTTGCCGTTTTCGTTCTGCTTTTAGTGTCTGGGAAACTGGTACAACTGGAAGCCAGATTTGTATCCTGACCACATAGAAGAGTCTGATCCACCGACGCCTCTGCTGTCACCACCAGAAAGTTCCACCTCAGTAGTTTTCACTAACTTGTAGTTTGTCTCTGTGGTCGATGTTTACAGTATTAATGTGAGTGAACGTTAATAATGTATTCCTCCCTCGCTACAAATATCTCTGAACCAAGTATTCTGGCCAGATATCGGAGTGAAATTTAGTATTTTAACTATTTCGCCCATTATCTGTTTTCACGTTGGTACTTTGCCATATCATGCCCTGTGTTTATGGGAACATTCATGTTATCGGGGACGGACTGAGTGCTGCCGCCCCTCACTTCCTGCTCTTTATCTGGCCTCACGCCTCTGCACGAGACAAGCTGATCTCTGCTCAATGCCCACACTTCCCATACTGATCACTCTTGCCCAGCCTTGAACACTGTCTCTTTGTCATCATGCACACAGTGCTCACCCACTCACTTCCCTGTTGACACACATTATTTTGTAATATAAAAAAAAGGGGATTGGACCACTGACATGTTCACTATATTTTTGCCCCCCCTATCTTGAAATAAGATAATAAAATAAACATTGTATAAAAGTATTATTATGAGCTGGAGTTTTTGTTCGCAAAGGAGATAGATGAATGTGCCAGAGGCCTTTAATCTTTCAGTGATACCAACTTACTTTTGTATTACTGATTACTAGTTATTGACTAATGGGGGTTATTGTCCTCTGATCCATGGGAATAAATGGTGGGTTTGGTCTCCAGCAATGTGTTGGACCGTGTGATAAGGAAAGCTTTGTGTCCTCTGTGCCCACAGTGTGTTATGGTATCATTTTCACTGGGACTGTGTTCTTTTGGCTTTGTCCTCCACACCTACGTCCCCCCTTCTCCAGGGCTTCGACCTTATGGTCTGGCTAGCTGTCTGGAGACGGACACACAAACAAACAGTTAGACCACACACACATCGGACCTAACTTATCCTGAAACCAAGATCTTACATTCACATATTTAGCTAAATCACAATTTGTTTTGTCTCTTCTGATGATATTATATACAGTATGCTTCATCCCAAAAAGTAGATTTTTCAGGGCTTGCAAGGCCATGACACAGAGATGTATGAAGCATCTCTTCTTATGTTAGAGATATTTCTTCCTCTTCTGTCTCGTCCTGTCATATTAGCTACATTGATCTTTTAATTGTCATCAGTTAGCCCACCCTGTCATATGTGAAATGCTGTTAGAGGCTGTTAGAGGCTGAAATAACAGCTATGAACGCTTTACTTATTTAATTGTTGTTTTAGTCAAGTAACACAGTAGAAAAATGTGGCAGTGGGTCGAGGATCACAGACAAACAGCCTGACCTCCCACACCTTGGCAGAGGCTGGCAACAGTGTGCAGGCTGACCTTTAACTATCTCTGTGTCTCAGGAGAGAAGCAGAAGCTCAAGAAAATAAAGGGAGCTTTTTAACCTTTTTTGTCTTTCAACAAGGAACTTGTTCTTGATTAGTGCATCCTTCCTTTTTCCATGCTGCACAGTAAGCTAAAGGTAAACTTTTGGTGATCTGGAATTCCCATGTTTACTGCAGTAGGTCTTCTCAGAAACCCTGAAAGTAAAGACAGTCAAACATTTAGCCTTTGGTATTTAAAATAAGGAGCAGAAGAAATAAACAGCAGCTGAGTGTCATTTCCAATGTTAATCCAGTAAATACGGGTTGTGTCTTCCAGCAGTTTAGATCTCTGTATCTGGTGTCTTAAACAGGTAATACCATGTTAACACGCTGGTCAGGAAGATTTACGGTCTCAAACGGTGTCAGTGGGTAAAACTTTGATGACTTTGACAAAGTCCCAGTCATTATGATGGAGTGAGACTTGTACAGTAAATGTAGGACATTACAACATTCTTTAAAGTGTGGAAATATTTGTGTACTCAGCATGTCAGAGTCCGAAGCCTTCACATTATCCTTTCTCATGTGGCTGATTTATTGCCAAATGACCTTCCTCTGGAAGTATAGCGGAGCTTTAGGCACAGGTAGCAAGAAGTAGAGGAGGGGTTTGAGGAGGAGATGGAAGGGAGGTTTGAGGTAAGATCAAAGCCTTCACATTTATCACACCTTGCAAATTGTGAGGCTCTGCATATGTGCATATAGATAGTAATGTATCGACTACTGTGGAAGTTTGTGTACGTATGAAGTGGATGTGAGGACTCGCACACTATTCAAATTCACAATCATGACCAAGCCAAACATCATCTTAGTCTCACCGTTTTTTAGTTTATTAATGGTGGACCATCTTCCACAAACTCTGAATTACATCTATGTGAACTTGTTGATGACTTACGAAGCTCAACGTCACACAGATTGCCTCTAAATCCCTGAGACGAGCCTGCGCTGGATCACTGTGACATCCTGATGTTGCTCTAGACTTTTATGTGTTCTGGGGAACCTCATCCTCCTGGGTGGTCTCCTCTGTATCCAGATCCTATTAAGTTGACTTTTGTTAAATCACTGATTTCCTTGTGATCAGACTGGGCATTTTTGGCAGCACTGGCAATGAAGAAGCATCTTAATCTACATTCATTTTATTATGGAATGATACTGAATGGAATATCTTTATCTTTGAGCAGGCAGTCAGTAAGCTATACATTCACAGAGCAGGGTTTGACCGTTAGAATATTTTTAATGTGTGATCCCTGTTTTTTGTTTTCTTACCTCATACTCAAAAAGCACATGAGCCCCTGTGCTCATGACGTGCATTTTGCTTATTGCAGAGAGTATTGAAGGTTGGTGGCGTTCAAGTGTCTAAAAAAACACAAGAAGAAGACCACATGTTAACAAGACAGGCATGCTAGACTTTGTGAGACTGTGCTTAGGGACAGTGGTGCTTTGAGCTGAATGCTAGCTTTAGCATGTTTACATGTTCATAGTGACAATGCTAACATGCTGATGTTTATCAGGTGTAATGTTTACTGTGTTCACCAGCTTAGTTTAGTGTGTTTGCATGCTAACGTTTGCTAAGTAGCACTAAACACAGTGCGTACAGTAGTACTGTACAACTGATGAGGCTAATGGGAATGTCATTCTGAAAAAATGTAAAAGTTGGACCTGGTGGTGGCGCTAAAAGAAAAGTCAGGGGATCACCATGGGTGATCCGATACATGGTTTCGGAACCATGAGTGTCTTTAATTAAAAATGAGCAGTTTAGCAGATGTTTATAGGAGTCACTGGATAATTGAAAAATTTGATCTGTCGATCTGTTGTTAAGAGAGAGAACAAAATTTGACATTGAGAGAAAGAAACTACCAAAGAACAGAGGACAGACTGAGACAGAAAGGTAGGCTAAGGTAGTGAAGCTGTGGCAGCGAATGTCCACTCAATGAAACATGTTCAGGTTCACCAGTGGAGGGGAAAACAGCTGTGTGGCCTGCCAAGACAGCATCAGCCTGGGACAAAAATGACAAGTATTTTATGAGAGCTTTTGAAGATGGCCGCTTTATTACAGTTGGTCTGCGACCTCGACGCAGCCCAGTGAAGATTTAGCACCTCATCACCTTCTGGTTTCCCAGAGCATCATGAGCAGTACCTCTCTCTCTCTCTCTCTCTCTCTCTCTCTCTCTCTGTGTGTGTCTGTGTGTGTCTGTGTGTGTGTGTGTCTGTGTGTGTGTGTGTGTGTGTGTGTGTGTGTGTGTGTGTGTGCATGGGAGAATCTCCGAGGCAACAAGCAAACAAAGATTGTGCAGCTATTTGAAAATGTGTTTTGAGTGGCAGCTTTGATGAGCAGACTCGGGGGAATTCTGTATTTAATTATAGCTCTTTGCTGTAGATTTTGTCTTATTTTGCCTATTTAGAATTGGAGGGCTACAGTGGAATTTAGAAAATTTAACACATCAACTAAATGTTAGAATTTCCGCTTTTGTCTGTCGCCCATCGCAGTGCCTCAGCCCTGCTGATGTAGTGCCAAAATGCAAACCAAATGAGGAATGTTTTATTACATCTGAAGCCTGCCTGTGATTCCAAAGAGTCACTGACAAGAAGCAACAGAGAGGAAACTGTGTGCTCACATTCATAGCTCACTGGTGACCAATGAGTTCATCCTGTATTTCTCCCAGACAGAAGAGAACACCTCATCATCTTAAAAAGTCTCCAGCTTCAAAGAAAATGTGACCTAATGGTTTATTGCACCTGTATATTGCAGAGCTTCTTGGGATGACGTTAAGGTGCAAATTCTTCCTCATTTTTCACTGTAAGCAGGTTTTGGATGCTGCTACTTTAGATGTGAGCATCAGTTTATTTCCTTAAATCCATTAAACTATGCTTCGGTTTTCTAGCACCGTCCTCATTTCAGGATTGTGGTGCCAGATGTGCTTTTCCCAGCAAACTTCCTCCAGCATCTCCTAGAGGATCCCCAGGGGCATCAGGGAGATGCAGTCTTGTATCTGTCCTGTTGTCTCCTCCAAGTCGGGCATGCTCAAAGGGAGGCACCCAAGTCAAGTCAATGTGATTTATATAGCCCAATATCATAAATCACAATTTGCCTTAAGGAGTTTAGACCCTTGATTTGGATAAGGAAAAACTCCCCCAAAAAAACCCTTTTAACAGGGGGGTGGGGGTGGGGGTGGGGGAGGTTATGCTTACCATGTGTCAGGAATGACCTTAACTGTCACCTGTCACTACAGAGGAAGAACGGTTGAGTACTGAGGTCCTCCCACATTGCTGAGCTCCTCAACTGGTCATGAACAATTAAGCCAGTCAACCTGCAGAGAATATTTATCGCCTCAAATATGAACTGATGCTCATGCAATTTGTACTGTAATACTCCAGTGTTATTTGATCTTGCTCTCTCATTTTCCTTCTCCCTTTTCTAATCATTCTTTCCATCCTTTCTTCAGGTGCACTTGGGTTCTGTGGAGCTCCAGCCAGCTCCAGACCCTCTAGAGCTGAACCGGGAGATGATTGGCCAGTCACTAAAGTGCAGTGCTGATCTGAGATCAAAAAACTGCCAGTTGCTGGAGGAGAACCGTAGACTGAAACAGGAGCACCAAAGTATACTCAGAGAGTAAGGATGAGGAGGAAAGCAGCCCTATGGTTTGTGCTGATGGATTTGCGTGTTTATGAAAGAAGATGTGCTGGACAGCAAATGTCAAGTTCAAACAGAAAATACTCCGATAGAATCTAATTATTTTCTTAAGATGTTCAGTGCTGGTATTTGTATGTTGATTGTCTTGTTTGCATGCAAGCTCTCTTTGCTTTTTAAGTTGCGCTGCCAGCTGTTTATATGCACAGCAATCACTCAGCATGACATCATCACTGGTCGCCCATTTAAGGGTATTGAGGGTTCCACCCAGTGTTGCAAACTGGGCTTGTGATTTCTGGGAACTAACAAATGATTCACTTTTATGTCTTTCATTTTTTTTATATCCCTGGTGCTTGACTTATTTTCAAATAGCATTTTTTGTGTAATTGTTTAGCTGCTTGTTCATTCCTTGGCCAATGAATGGAGCTGTGCCAGAGATGGGGGATGAGGGTGACTTGTGTGTGCACAGGGTGGAGGCATCAGCATCATTCTTCTCAGCAAATTACTCTCAGAAGGCAAACAAACATGTATTTGTCTGTCTGTGTATGCATGCGTACATGTGTGTCCATGTACAAGTGCACACATGTACAAGTGGGAGTTAAATTGCTTGCGTGTATGTTTTTGCACATTCATTGGCGTCTGTGTGTTTTCCTCACCAGGCTGGAGCAGCAGGTTCAGGATAAGGAGATGTTGGAGAGTGAGCTGTACTCACGTTTTGTCATGGTGCTGAACGAAAAGAAGGCCAAGATCAGAGGCCTGCAGGACGCTGTCCGCCAGCTGCAACAGACCGATGACCAGCAGGGAGATGAGGAGGGGAGACGAAGGTCAGTAGACTGATTTTGCATGGCTTCCTCTAATTCTGTGATGCTCTGGCACTAATGGCTAGCTTTGCTACTCTAAAATGCACTGTATTATTTTGTATTTCTTACATACTTTCATTTTTTATTTACCTGTTTATAAATATATGAGGCCATTACAAGTTTACAAGTACATTCTGGATCTGATGAAGTGCTAGCTACAAGGTGTTACCTTGAAGTATAGACATACAGCATTGATTTGTCTATTGCATTGGAGGATTTATGTCATCTGCCGATTATTTTCTCGATTCATTGTTTGGAAAACTGACAATCAATCAATTATCAAAAAAGTTGCACATTAATTTCCATCTACTAACAGTTGTAGCTCTTGTCTTGTTTCCTTGTGGGTACATGTATTAGACTTTATAGTGTGGCAAATAGTGTGGCTAATTTACAGTGTAGCACTGAGTAAATCAACATACAGTATTTAGGTCATTTCTTTAGTTGCACTCTTGCAAGTTTTGTTTCCAAGCGGGTCAGCACAGCGCTGTCAGATCTGCGTATGTGTTTGCCACACCTTTGGCTTTCGCAGAACACAGACGGTGGCTAATTAGTTCTTTTTACAAGCCTGTGTTATATCTTCCATCATTGCTGGCCACAGTGTATGGATGGAAGATTTTACTCATAATCACTGCTCATGTGTCTGGCTTTGCCACCGTCCCTTGTGGTCAATAATATGAAATATTGAAAGATGATTACCCAAAGGTTTTGCCAGCATAGTAAAATGAGATGCTGTATTTGAAGCATATTCATGCATTCACTCAGTTTTTCTTCTTTGTTTTTCCACACTCTCCCTTACAGACTGATTTTTCTACGTAAAAAACTCGTTCTTCTTCTCTCAAACTTTCCTTTAGTGACAATGGTGAAGATGACCGTCAGGACAGAAGAGAGGAGACAGTTCAGAGCATCCATCAATCTCAGGAGTCAACTATCCTCATCACAGGTGTGTGTGTGTGTGTGTGTGTGTGTGTGTGTGTGTGTAGTGTTAAGAGTGCAATTTTTGTTTTTAGATGGATCAGAGGGAAATCTGCTAAGCCCAAGCCCATTAAATAAACCCTTCTCTGCCAACTCAGAATGAATAATAGGATATTAAAATAAATAATATAAAAAAGAATAATAAAGTGATTTCATTTTTGCCTGGCAGTAAGCTGTGTGTTCTTGACTTAACACACACAAATGTGTGTGAGTTTGATCGCAGAGCAAGCCTAAGATTCATTATGAATCTGGTGCTTCATATTGAAGCATAAACACAAAGCTACCAGATAACACATGTATCATGTTAGAGCGGGTAGAAGGTGGGGCCAAATAAGCTAAATGCTGAACACTTTGGATGAGAGACTTTCAGAAAGTAATTTAAAGTAAAGTTTTCAGAGGCCTCCTTTCTTCATACGACTCATTTAGGACTTTCTCATAGGTCACTGATATAGAGGTTTGCTGTTACAATGACACACCATTGTGCTCCAACATTTACACATGCACCATGTTTTGGTGGGGCAGAGTGTGCAAGCATTGAACATGGCAGATTGTCGCCCATTCCCGCTACTCCTTGTGATGTCATAGGTCACAATGTGACTGCAGACTCTCAGTGAAACTCTTGAGTTTTAGCTTTCCTTGAACTGATTTTACTGTCCAGTGAATGTAATTGATTGTGTAAGCAGGGGGCCTTAGCGTAAACTTAAAGGCACACACAAGCAGAGAGTATACCCTCGGGTAGTCAGGTTCTGGGAAACACTTGTCAGTGAGTCATAAACCCACCCAGCGATGTCTGCAGTGATTGCTTCAACACGGCCGGCCACGAGGTGGTCTTCCCTTTCCCGCGTCATGTAGAGCAGGCGTGATGTCACATCTGCTGAGTCATCCCCCCCGTACTACGGCTCTGCAGTCTGCTGGGATAACCCACTGATCGCTCTCTCAATGGCCATGTTTGTGTTCAGAGCCAAATTCAAGCCACCCCGAGAGGATAATATAGTTGCAAAACACATTGATGTTGTTGTGGCTTCAGCAGGTTCTGTTGTTTGGCTCTCTCTCTCTCTCACACACACACACACACACACACACACACACACACACATACACACACCCTTCCCTTCATGCTCTCTCACCCATCCTGGCTTCAGTGAAGATGGATGGAGGTAGTAGACTGCGCAGTATGGGTCTTGGCTCACACACTTTGTTGTCTGCAGTCCAGAAGGGTTTTACAATGCTTTCTTGTGTTTTCAGCTTGTCAGTGAAAATCACCCGGCCTGCACTTATCTCTTATCGTTGTGCCTTGATGAGTTTGTCCCCCTCTTCTCTCCATATTCGGAGCTTTTTAAGATTATGGGTCTGTTTTCCAAAATGGTTGTGGTATTTACACAAACTCAGCTGTCCAACGAGTCTGTCTCTGGGCGTTTCTCTCTTGGCCATAAGCACTGTGGTGGAAACAAGCCATATATTCATGTCAGTGGCTATTACAATATGCTAATGGATGCCTAATGCATTGTTACTCCTTCTTGTTTATATTGTGCAGCCTTATTCTGGTAACCCCAGCAACCAACTAATAGCCATAGCCACCTTCACAATGATCGGAGGACATAAAACATACAGTATGAGCCACGACAATCTTTTGTGTTTATAAATTCTGTAAACACATACAGAAAATTAAGTAAACTTTGATCTATCTGTTGTGTTCAATTCGACTCTCCACCCATTTGGCTATTGCAAAGTTTGACCCAGATCAGAAACTGTATGCACACAAGCACACAGTTGATGTTTTATTTGCATATAGAAATCTTAGTGGGCTACACAATTCCCCTTTGACATGCTTGGCCCCAGTTAACCCCCCAGCCTCGGGGTGTGTTTTCATATTGCCGTGGCCTGATAAGAGAGAGTAATGACAGAGCAGAATTGGAGACAAAAGAAAAAACTCTCTCTTTGACTTGTTCCCTCCAGGTTTAGCATCTGATTGTGACAACACAGGAAGCATATCACTCACAATGGGGTGACTGAAGATAGAAGAGATAGAGATGGAAGAAGGAGAATGAAAGGAGAGGAGAGAGGCAGTGTGATTCAAGAGATCAGAGATCGGGGGGTAACTGAGAGGGTCTCAGTGCTAAGAGAGGGAACAAAGAAATCGATAAAGATGATAGATGACATGTCAGATGGACTGTAATGCCTCAATTTGCTCCTCATTCATTTTACCGTGAATATCAACAGTAGCATTAAAAGTTTCATCTCCTAATTAGACAGCGAATCAAGTCTTCTAAGTATTTCTTTTTATCTATCACACAACTGCTCAATCTGTTGATCTTTGAATTCAAATAGGCTAGCAGCAGTGTTAAAGGGCAAACAGGTGTGTTTGTATGTCTGTCCTTATATAAACGATTGTATCCAAGTGTGACCGGGCTTGTGTGGAATGCCTGATCTCTATTCCCGATAAAGGTTGCAGGACTTTAGGTGTGGAGTTGTGCAGGGTTAACAAAGGTTATCTGCCCTGTAACTGCCACAAATGTGCCACAAATGACACTGATGGAGAATCGGTTTTAGCAATGAAGATGGAATTTTCAGCTTTGGTAATGAAACCAATGATCCCAAAGATTTGGAACAAGACAAGACCTCAGCGTGCAGCCATTTAGAGGCATTTAAGAGGTCATTGTGAAGAAATGTAATTAACAGCTGGTATCTTTTGATTTATAGTAGACGTGATTGATTTTTCTATTAACTGCCTTGATAGTTCAGGTGTATTAGTTACATCAAGACGCACTGTCTCAAAGTAGCAACTATCAGGTGGTTTTCTGTACTGTATTATATTGTGTACAGGTCGTAATCTGGTGAGCCAGGGTATCTCAGTCGACCGGACTTTTTCTGATGATGAAGATGAACAACCGAGACGGAAGCAGAGGTTGCTTCACACCCTGAGCCCAGAGTCTTCTGAGCAGGAATAACATCGCAGGTGAGCAGATCATATTAAGACATCAACATGACACATAATCTCTCCAGTCTTTTTGCAGTTTAAGAAAAAGCAGTTCCATATGGCTCCAAACCAGAGTTTAACAACAATGCAAGAAAGTAATTTCAAGATTAATTTTATGGCCATGTGAAACATTTTTCTCTTTTCCCTCAAATTTCAGTCATGACTTCTTTTCAGTTTCTGCACTCAGACAAACATCTGAAAAACCACCGCAGTTACAGATGTGGGGTGCTCTACTGAATTTTTATCCCCCATTCCTTCCACTCCTCCTATTAAAGAAGGTTGAATCATCATTTTGTCGTCATCGTTGGTATTACAGAAAAAACCACACATGCACACTTCCCAGCATCCAACGCTGTCAGCTCTGGGCCCTGTGCATTTCTGCATAATTATTTAACTGGTTTTATTCATCTTACGTCTTCTAGTATTGATTGCAATACTCATTAGGGACATACAGTACTCCTCCTGCTGCCTCTGACCACAGTACTGGTCTTAGATGTGGAGCTGGTCTCCAGATGCTAAAGAATAGTTGCCGTTTCCTCTTAATAAATAGAATGGGTTAAATGCAAGGGACATATTTGGGGTTTTTAAAAATGTTCCAAGGAAAAAACAATGATTTTTCATATTCTATCTATGGCATTTAACTTCTTCAAGTCTTCTGATTTCCCCTTGGGATCGTAAGCAGACTTTAGAATACATTTCTATGGGTGTAAACATCTTAACAGCATGACTTTATAAAGATGGACTCACTGGTGGGTCTGACAGAGTTTAAGAGATGAATCAGCTTCTGTTAATGTTTGGATTGTCAGTGGTGTCTCCTGAACATCCGGCTCAAGCATACAATGTTGTGAGGTCCGTCCACATTCAACAGCTGTATGTTTTCTCAACTGTACTGACTCACTGCATTAGAACGACCAGAGGTTCTTGGTCTGCTTCCTTTTTCGACTACTCTGACAGACATTGTGTGAGTTTGTAGGCTACTGCTGCAAAAAATGTCTGAAAAGCAACATTTATCAAACTTATGCGTTGTCAGAAAATACACAAAAGTATTTTTACCACAACAGCAACAGTAACATCTCCAGATTCAGTGTTTGCATTGGGAAGGTAATATCAACCTTCAGTTGTCATCATGTTGTCACCTCTCCTACATTTGTTGTAGTGACACCTCTTTTAAATCTAAAAACCTCATAACATCCTCGCACAGCTACATTTGGGTGTTGGCTGGCAAATAAACAAACTGAAAATTACTGCAGTGTGTGTAGTGTCGCCTGGTCCAACTGAGCAATGACAGCAATAGCTTTTTAGTTCCAGTGAAAACATGCACTTCTTATTCTCTCATTTGCACCCTCGCCTTTGCAGATTTCATTTGTTGCACTCTCTCTAAACAATTAACATGAACTTCTTGGGCAGAATACACGGTAATACAATTCAGTCTTGGTTCATATCAATATATCGAACTCTATTTCCCAAAGTACATCTCCATATTGAGGGATACAATATTAAATTTAAAATGTGATGCTTGTTTCATTAGTGCAAATTCTCTCTCCACCCCCCTTCTCAATGAATAGATGACATCCAGGACTCATCATGAACATGATTAAAGATTTTATGATGAACAGGTTTTCTTGAACCCTATCCAGCTATGTAGCAAGCTACATTTGGCTAGTCAACCCTCACCTCGATATACACAACCAAAACAGTGACAACCAGGCAACAATGTCCTGGAGGTGTCCCCAGACATGATGCCAGATTTGGTCCCAGATTGTGAAAGCAATTTTCAGAAAGCCTGAGCATCTTACTGCCATCTGGTTTGCGTCAACTGTGACAATTACCTGCCACAGCTCTCATGAGAGACTTAATGCTCGTCTTTCGCCTTCAATAAATTAAAAGACGAACAATTAATGACGCTATCTCCAGCCCGCATGCTCTGTTAGGTGCTGCCGTCAATACTTTGGTCCAGATGCGTTAGTGGTCATGTGATAGCAGGCACTTAACGCCCTCGAGTGCTTCCTCAGGAACTGATGGCGTTGCTGCTAATGACTTGGAGAACATGGTAGAGAATCTGGACCAGGAGTATGGAAGCAATTTCTCAAGAGTTTGACTTCGCCCTGAGCTCGAATTTGGCTGCCAAGCCCCTCTGCCTTGGCTCTGTATGAGACCAGAGAAAGAGTAACAACTACTGAGGGACAACAGGCTACACCCAGAAAACAGGGTGTCACCACCAAGGAACCGAAGCTGCTTTGTTGCTGCTTATTCATCATGTCGTGCTGATGCTTTCGTCCCTCTTTTCATTATGAAAATAAACTATATGCCATCTCTTTCATTTCCCCTTTGTAAACTAGCATTTTGCGAACAATAATTTGACCTCCCCCTTCCTTCATTTTCATCTGCCCTTTTATTCTGTAGATGTTCTGTGGCCCAAACTACCTGAGGGGTGTTTTGCAGAGGGTTAATAGGGTTATGTTGTCTTTCACTGTCTTCACCTCCTCACCTCTTCCTTTACCTCTGCTGCCAGCTCTAGGTCCTGAGGTCATCACAGTGTGTCTTCACACTGACAGTAATGAACCCATGGAGACCTATTCAGAGCCTTAATCTGACCATTCTACCTTTGACTTCTGGACCTTCCTGCTGTCTTTTATGTTTTTGATGATACCTACATGTCTGCTGAAGACCACGGGTGGTAGCCCGGATAATCCCACAACACGCGCTTGCTGGTTTAGTAATCCCCACAGGAATGTCACACCCTCCTCCCATTAATACAGCATTTTATAAGGATAATTTACAGATGAGTGCATGATGATGTACGATGGAGGAGGAGACCAAGTGTAAAAGACTATACTGAATATTTCAGGGTGTGGTTTTTATTCAGAATACTACATTAATGATAGCGTGCTTAGTTATTAAATACAGAATATTCTCAAACATGCCTATATTGTGTTGCTTCCTAATTTTGAACAGAAACTGCTGATAATTTTTCTCTTATTTTAAAGACATTCTAAATGCTTACATTTTCCGACCAGTAGATTCAAGAATAAATGTTTTAGTTTGATTTTAAATGTAACAAATGTTCCTCTGTAATTGTATTAAAAATACATGAAAGTGAAAGTAATATTTTAATATGTTAAATATTGTTTTTTCAACAATATTTTTTATTGTTGTTTTTGGGGGAGTAAATATCTATTGTGAAATGTCTCACAAGATGTTGACTTTAACCTGACTGAAATAAACATTTTGCAATACTTTTGCCTCTTCAGCATTTTCTAAATCATACGTCATTTCCCACATACAGATATACAGATGTGTATCAGATATAAAGATACACACATACAGACGAGGAGCATCCAGTTTGTGAATAAGAATAATCAGATAAGTTAAGTTGAGAATCATGACGTGTCATTGATTTCACATGTGACACGAGTCTGTGATGAAAACATGAAATGTAGAATTGCAATGTGGGAAAATAAACAGAGATTTGCAAAATTGTGCGTTAATGTTACTCGTGCAATTGGATTTGGAGACTTAACCCTAATGTAATGTGTGTCCATGCGGCGGGATAAGAGCCTGTGTCTGTGGATGAGGCCAGCTGCAGTCGGCAAGAAATACTACTACTACTATTAGAAATACTACTAGTATACATACATACTAACATACCAGCTTCAGTTCAATTTCGGCCAACAACAATCAACAATTATGTTTAAAACTTGGTTAGTCTATTGATTTTCTGTACATTGGATAGCATTTTGGAATAAAACCCTGAAGTTCCAACCACACGGCCTTCTACCAAGGGCACTCTAGATCAACGGGCTGCAGCAGCCCATGCAGCTGAAAGGGTTAACATTGTTTGTGAGGGAGCGATGATTGCTGTGCCAGGCAGAAAATTAAACGTTCAGTCACTTGCTTATCATCGTCATTCACTTACTGTGTGCACCTGTAGGATTCCCATCATCCAGGGAAATGACAGGAGTCTTCCTGCTTCCCGCCAATGAGCTGCAGTGAGACAGAGTGGTCTTTGTCCAGTTTTTAGGCCGTGCTGTGCTCTCACCGCTCACCGCCTTAGACTGTCATGTCTGAAACGACTTGGCCTTACACAATGTTTCAAAACAACTTATTTGGGAATTAATAATCAAATACTCTTTTATGAGCAACAGTTTACTCACCCTTCAGACATGTTGGACCGATTGGTTCCACTTTTGATTATTGCGCTGCAGCCAAATTTTGCAATTCAGTAAAATTGTATTGAATTATCATCAGTAGAGGAATAAACAAATTATAAACAGTACTTCTTCTAGAAATGTAAATCTAGAAATGTAATTGGTTTTATTGGGCCAATAATGTGAGACTGTATTACCTGTTACTCCTTTTGCTCACACTGAGCAGTACCGCTGTTTCTGCTGGGGGCGGCACACATGTGGAAGTAAAGCAGTGGGCGGCTGTTTGAAATGGAATGAATGTATTTCAGGGCAATACAAAACCAGCAGTGAACCTCCCTGCTGGACCACTTTGAATTTTGTGTGTTTAAACTGTAAACTGTGTGCGACCAATGGGCTAGCCTATACAGTATATGTGCCCATACATAAATTGAACTCCTAGCACAACCTTTATCTTCTAATACATAATAAAGACCATTTTAGCCATCATATCCATTGATGATGTGGAAAAAGAACACTGTTAAGTGCATTTTACATTTGTTGCCCACAGAGATATTTACTTACACACTGAAGTACTGAGTGGCTGAACCAAACAGAAAGCTCCACTCCACATTTAGTGCTGAGTTGTCTTCCAGTCATGGGGTCTTTTCTGCGCTGGTCTACAAGTTTTGCCAGTGGCAAAGAGTATCCGCTTTGTTTCAACCCAGTCATTAAAACAGCCTTTTGATCATTACAAATAACGAGTGGTTTCACTTTGAGATGCTGGTGTGAACTGATTGGCCTCATTATTTGAATTAAACCAAATGTTCTGCAGGTTTTAAGAGGATGTTAGTTGGACATTAAGTGTGTGATAATGACAACCTGCTGCAGAGTGTGCTCGAGGGAGACTTTCTCTTTTTTCACATTGTGAAGCAGTTTATAACTTTGTTAAAAAAATATATCTACATACATAATATATGTATTTTTTTATGACCCTAAAGTGTGAGAAGGTTGAGATCTTGCTCACATTTTTGTTTGTTAAGATGAATTCTGATGAGGATGTTTGCAAGTGTATTAGCCGGTGTCATCATCACATTTTTTCATGTTTTTGCATGAGCGGTCGCTACTTAGAAATGTACAGTAATGTACAGTAACCACTAAGAAATTTTAAATGCAGTATATGCCACCCAAGCGTTTTAATGGATGACCAAAACGAATTTTTTATTGCCGTTTTACCAAAACATCCCTTTAAATGGTAATTGAAACCAAAGAAACCAAAATGACTTTCTACAGTTGACTTGATTTTCTCTCATGGCTGGGAATGCATTATGTTATTATCTCGACTTCCTCTTGGTCAGAGACCAAAGGATCGACGAGCTGTCCACATTGCCTCCTCTCGTGTAGGCCTAATTGCTGACTGGCTTAATAACTGACTGTCTCCCACACCCATTTTTTTCTGTGGTTGAAGTGCAGTGAGAAGCACGACTCCTCTGGGAATTCCACAATAGAGACTCAATGGATTTTCACACACATTCTGAGCAAATGTCATAGATCACACATTTTTAAATACCTTGGTGGTAAGTTGTCAAATATGCCACTTAGCCAAACTTAATTTGAAATATCGTAATCCTGAGTCCCCAGAGGTCATGTATAGGCTGATTACAGCAGAAGGGATGGGGTTAGAGAATTAAAGGTTACCACAATGCTGCATTATGTTTACTGCAATTGGCAAAGATATGTGACGTGGAAATGGTCTGTTTCTAGTTATCAAGCCATTTTCTCTGCACCCCCTGAGCACCCCCCCCCCCCCCCCCCCCCCCCTCAGTCACTTCCTCTGTCTCTGTGTTCCTTTGCCATCCTTTAAGATTAAAGTGGTTTTCTAGAAGGTGGCACTCAAACAATTACCATTAGAACTTGATCCTTTCACAGGGACACTTAGACATTTAGAATTACAGATGTCTCTTATTGTCTTAGTCTTACCTAATTTTATCTGGTGATCTCAGGTCTCAGGTGATGATTTATGTAGTTTACGTTACATTTTACCTGTGCTTACCTGAATGGTAATTGAATTGACTTGGAGAGACAGAGGGAGACTCTTGTCAACCTGCAAGCTGATCCCCACTGGGATCCTACTCCACTTTAGTGGAGCTGGAGTAGGAAAGACATCCATTTTAGCCTAAATCTGCTTTTGTAGCATTTGGAGTTGCATGACTACATGACTGAATAGTAGAGAGATGTAAAATTGTAAAGACAGAGGTTTGGAGAAAAATATTGAGCACCAGACTAATAAAAAAATAAAAGGTAGAGCAGGTCGTTGGCTCTCACTATAGGCACCAATTAGTGGACAGCGGGACAAATCTAAGTATCTCTGTAACACCCATCGGACCGACTGACAGTCCACCAGCTGTCACCACCATGACTGACTCCTGCCTGTTGATTGACACCTGGTGCCTACCTGACTGACACCTGGTACCAAGGACTCCAGATGGTTGTGCCACTTGTGCAGTCGTCCTCACAATGGCAGTGTGCAGCTTTTTCTTTTCTTTCTTTTTCCTTTCAATTATTTTTATGTTGTTCGGAAGTCGTAGAAACGAGTGGGTGTGGTTGGCTGGGAAGACGAGTGGCATTCTGCTGCTGCTGTCTGGATGTTTGTATTAAAACTCAGTTCGTAGTTTACTGTAACATTGCCAAGTCTAAAATATTTAAATTTTAATGTTTTAAAATCTAAAACATGTTAGCAAGGTTACATAGTAGCCGTTTTGTGTCCAAAATTTTCCTTTGGAATACGAATAAGAAATAAGGCGCCATTTTATATACGATTTCATAGACCACCTGGACTAAAGGCCAGTATTAGAACCTGACCGATATATTAACATGCCAACACAACTTATCAAAGACATATCAATATTGATCTGTTATAGAGAAGAAATTACAGTACAGGAAGCTTTTAGAATGGAAACGCAATGTCAAGTATTATGACTCCCTTTTTCCCAAATTCAAGTTCTATCTATTTATCGAGTTAAAACAACATGGGCTCAGTGTCAGAAATGAATATCGCATAATATATTGTTTTGTGTGCTTTTTAAAAAAATACCAATATCAGTGTCAACCTCAAAAGTCCAATATCAGTCAGACTCTGGCTTGTATGCACCATTCCTTTTTTTTCAATCAAATTTCCCTCGTAGTACTTTTTCCTTAGACAACTAAATATGGTTTTAATAAAAGCAAAACATACATTGACCTGCTTTTAGTCTTGAAGAAACATGATTAAAATCAGTTCCTGTGCTGTTGCTTACCTCTCCTGGCCTCTCACTGAAGCTGAAGGGATCAGCCTCGGTGGTCTGGGCCTCCATACTTGGCTCCAAAGGATCATGGTTCACGTCTGTCCAGACGCAACTCCATTTTCCCACATTTTCTGCTCTAAACAGGGGATTCACTCACAAAACGCACACACCACAGGCTTGTTTTCCTGTACCTTGGGAAATCACAACAAGCAGTTTTTTCTCTCCATGTGTCACAGGTTTGGCTTTTGTTTGACACTGAAATCGTACAGCTTGTTTCACACCGTTATTAATTTATTTATTTGTTTGCTAACAATGCTCAGAAGAGTCATTTTGTAATCTTGATATGTACCAGTTGTTTGACGTTTTTGTTTAGTTTTTTTATACAGGAGCAAACATATTGTCAAACAGTGACTGCAGTGATTCCAGATTTTCTCTACTCTGCTTACACGTGTAGATATTGGCTGATTTCCTTTTACTGAACCACAAAATCATCCTGATCTGGGGGGAAACTGTGTACTGTACGCGATCGATAAAACGCATAGAAATCAGAGCAGCTTTGGCCTTCAAAATTGTGAGTTTCAGCAGGGGAGATCCCTTGGGGTCTGAGAACTTTATGCCCCATTAATGCTGTCTGAGGTGGCGTGGGGCCGGAGGTAGACCACCTTTATAGGTCATGTGATACGTGGGTCATCTTGGGGCCCGCACAGCGGATCACCAGGATCAAACACTCTTTGATTGGCTCTTTGACTCATTGATTTATGGGTACTGAAAACCACCAGGACTTCCATGGTTACACATACAGTAGAGACCTTTTTACACGGCAGTAAGTGACTTGCAACTTTTAACTTAATGATGACTCAGTTAAGACGGTAAAGCAGTAAAATGATTAAATGAGTCCCGTAACTCTAAAACTGAGTAGTTAACTGTGCTGGGGTCAGGTGGCAAATTCCACCCAGAATCAGTTTGAGCTTCTTGTCAAGTTGTGTAGATAAATTATGAATCCTATTTCCTGGAGCTTTGACATCAGAATGCAATCTTTCTTTGTCAGTCTATTATTGATTGCTGTACATGCAGCTTTGTTTCCTCTGCATGCTCAGAGTTTCACCATGTCTCAAACCGCTAGTGTTGAAGATGTGGTTAAGTATCATTTTCAAATTTTGTCTATTTTAATTGTCTAATACAGAATGAATGCTACAGTAAGTGGCAGGCGATGGTGATGTGAGATAGGAACTAAGTTAAAATTGAGAACCTGTTAACCTTCCCTTTCTGTCTCACCCAGTGCCTCCTTTGCCTCCTCTCTTTCTCAGAGTCCGGCTGTCCAGACCAGTCCAGCCTTGCAGAGGAAAGATGTACTGTGGGTAACTGGTGCTGAGCCCTGAGATGATTACAATGCACGCAGGTATGGAAAAGGCACCTATGACTTTTTACAAGGGCCTCCAGGCTTCAAGGGCAATATTCTCTGTCAGAGGCTCATCACCTCTGCTCCCGCTCTCAGCTGGTGTGAGTGTCTTCAGAAGGCAACACCATGATTTTGAGCAATTAGTCCGCCCCACTAGATTCAGCGACCAGACATACCCATTAGTTTTGATTCACGTGAAGAAGCCTGTATGTCTTTCAGAGGCTGTCATTGAGGAACCCCATAAACATGATACTTCTGCTGAAGTCATTCATGATGTTGAACTGTTAAAATACAAAATGCTCCTATGCCAAGTATGTTTTCCCTCCTAAAAATAACTAAGAGAGATACTATAACTAAAAGAGATACATTTTGATTAGTTCATGCACTGAACAAACTGATAAAGAGTCATTAATGCTCACCTTGATAAGTTGCAAGTGCCTTTTCTTTTGCAGTCTTGCAATCTCTTTGCATGGTGTAATTGTAAAGCAAAGTGACAGCTTACTTTGCACTCACACAAATCTTACATTCTACATTTGAATAGTTTTCTTTTAAGGTAAATAAAGTTTCATTGGCTCAAAGAGGATTACTTATGCAAACACTGAAGCCCCTAAATGGATTTTCATCTGAAACAGATTACAATGCAATTCATCCAGGAACAAGGATACGAACGAATGTGTTGTTGTTTTATTGTCACACTAGGTATGTAGATTTTATGTTCAGTCTGACACTCTGTATCAGACATATTTAAACTATCTGCTGTTGTGTTAAGACCAAACGGAAGAGACACGTCTTATCCCACACTACTGGGGGTTATAATCACTGACAGACCGAAGATTAACTACCCCCCCCCCCCCCCCCCCCCCCCCCCCGACACACACACACGCATACAAGCTCAGCTCACTCAGATAAGCCCTCCTACCTATCTAACAGTAGCCAATCGAGGTGATTATTAGGCAGGAGTTGATCAACTGTGGTCCAGCCTCTCCCCCGTGTGGAAAAGCCACGCACAGAGGTTCCAGTTAACGACTATATGTTGACTTCCCTGCGCATTAGTCGCAACGCATTTCCATTTGAGAGGATCCATTTCTGTAGATGAACTCTAATGTTTTTTTTGTTTTTTTTTAACACAAACTTCATAATGTAAATACACAACCACATTCCAGTTAAAACACTGTCTAAAATGAAACATCTTATTCTTAAGGCGACCTTTATTGATATCCCCCTCTACCCTTTCCTGTGCGCATCTCGAAATCCAATAGCCACGAGACTGCGACTCCAAAAACTGTCTAAAGTGGCTCAATGGGGTGGATTGAGAACTCCCTGACGATATTGACAGAAATGTGTTGTTGGAACAAACAGAAGATTATGACTCAAATTCAACCAGAGACATGTCTGCACCACCCCGTTTCCATTGCGCACCCTTGGATATGACTGGTGC
Organism: Enoplosus armatus; assembly: GCF_043641665.1. Classification (NCBI taxonomy): domain Eukaryota; kingdom Metazoa; phylum Chordata; class Actinopteri; order Centrarchiformes; family Enoplosidae; genus Enoplosus; species Enoplosus armatus. The sequence continues at coordinate 15,682,523 of NC_092183.1, forward strand.
GCTCTACACAAGGCATCAACATGAGACTTAATTATCATGATTACATACGTTGCGTATACAACAAGCGACCACACCTATAATAAAGCTTTGAATTTGGTATCATTTATTTATCATTTGATTGATTTTATGCTAAATATGAAAACACCAGATGTGGAGGTCTAAAGTGAAGATGCACTCACTGTAAAATGACAGATGTGTTACCTGCACAAATGATCCGCGTGATTTCGGAACAGTCTGATTGGATGCGAGGGTACCTCTCCGGTTCAGGGCCAAATTAAGTCCCCGCCGCCCCCCCTTCTCAAGGTGTCTCATTCACTTTTCGGATGGGCACTCTGCTCCTCCTCTCCAACACTGACGAAATAACAGTGTGCGTTTGGCAAAATTGAACTTGTTGCTTGCCAGCACTTCACGGTTTCTGTCGTTTAGTTCAGAACCAGAGTGGGACTCTGCGACTCTGGAGCATCAAGGAGAAGAGAAAGGCGCGTCGGTGAGATAAGTGCTGTTGCGCCGATTTGGAGTGGACATATTTGGGCACTTTTTACGCACGCATGCTACGCACTGGGACTAACTGGATTTAAGGACATATATCGATATTTGTACATTTTATGGAATAAAACACCTTTAAACGTAAGTATTTTCTGTTTATGTGTGAACTGAACTATGAATTAAGACAATTGTTCTAGACCCGATAATTGGCAAGTAAAGCAATTCGTAGCTTATGTTTGACAAATAAAACAAATGAGTCTATATAAATTAACTTCTCAGCAAAGTGTTCAGCACGAACGCACCCAGTGATGCCGTGTTGTCCTTAGATAACCTACTCTGGTGTGTAGGCACGTGAATTTCCATAAACAGCATTGCGGATTGGCGGATTACACTACAGTTTTTTTTTAATTCTCACTTTACGATTTACAGCATGTTGTCCTGTTATAATTTCTGTTGAACATCCACAAGAAACAGGTGTTTCTGTGAAGAAAAAAGAAAGTCGCGGAAACGGCACCAAAAGTCAAAGTTTTAATCAACTCCTTAACTAGATGACAATATCAGTGTTTAGCTCCCAGTAGCAGATATTTTTATTTCATTGCAGGGAGCATCTCCGAGCTGCACATAAATGACCACTGCTCCAAAAGTCTGCTACCAATTATACGCCTGTGTGATGCTGCTGATCTTTCTTTGAAAGTTTTCCGAAATTCCGATTTCCTAGAAGCCCTTCTGCAACTGCCTGTAGTTTATCATTCTACAAATATTTAAGAAATACGTTTTAAGTAAATCAGAAACAAATATTGGGAGATGTAACATTATGAGTCGTAGACTTCTTTCTCTTATTGTCTCCCCAAAGTTTAATTTCATTACTTTCCAATAGGGTGGGTCCACTGACTCGGATAGACTTGTGGGAGTGCTGGCATTAAGTCACAATTATACCCACCCTGAAATATTTTAGATGATTTTTTGCCAGTTGCCATTGTATAGTGAGTGTCTTGTTGTTATAGAGAACAGTTTTGCAGCTCCCACTGTGTCCCACCACTTGTGCTTACACAGTGGGGTGGAAATGAGAGTGGTGGGCTCACTGCTGATGTCCTTCTGTCTCTGAAAACTCTGCAGTTCTAGGAACTCAAGCTTCTCAGCTCCGCCACCCACAAATTCACTGAAAACATGAGCCTGCCTCATTAAATATATATATTTTTTTTTATTTCTCATCGGAACAAATGAAAATATTCTTCCTGGAAATGTGATATGTCAGGTAAATGTGATGTCCTGTAAACATATTTAAAAGAGGGAAATCAATGCATCTAGGAAATGCTTTAGTTTATTTATTTCTAAGTTTATTTATATTGGTAAATATACAAAATCCTGGCTAGTAATTGTTATTTGGGATTTTAAGATTCACTAATGTCTGGATATCTGATATAATTGCAATGTTTAGATGAGGAATAGATGCTTACACCATTGATTCTCTCTGAAATCCATGCATTACCGAAAGAAAACAGACTTATCTATTGCAACTCAACAAATGTATGTCTCTCTAGGAAAATGTGGATGCCCTAGAAAAACTAATAGAAACAACATAAAAGATCTTGTATGAGTTGTTTCCTAATGCACCTTTTTAATTTTTCCAACAGATGATACTAAATATAAAGCATATCCTGTGGTTATATTGTCTCTGTGAAGCTGCAACTGCAACAGGTAAGTTGTGAATGAGTAAATGCTTCTCCCTCCACCTCCCTCTCTTTCTCAGTCACTCCTCTCTCCCTCCCTCCTTCTCCCTCCCTCTCTCTTCTTCTCTTCATCTTCCTCCCTCTCTCCCTACCCCTCCCTCCTACTCTTCCTCTGTCCACCTCAGTGTGTTGCACCAAACACAAAGTAATTTGACATGGTCACAATCAGCCGGCGTCCGTGCTCTACAGCTTATCTGAAGCAAACTGACTGATGTGTCAGAGGTGTGTATCACTCTGTTCTTAAAGTAGCAGACTGTGAAACCTGCAATACTTTACTCAATGGTGAAGGTGACAGTGTTGAGGTTTGGATCTCGGGCCCCTTCGGCCCCCCTGGCTCTCCTGGCCTCCTGGTCCCTGGCCTTGTCTCTGGGTATGGATGGACACCTTTCAATTAGACTGGGCTCCCAGTCTGGAAATAACAGCTGGTTTCACCCCTCATCCTAATAAGGACCTATGTTAAAGCACACACAGTCATGCCTCTGGGGCTGTCCCACCACTGTTTCCAGAGCATTCCCCCACATTGTTCCCTGTGAATGCCCCCCCTTTGAAGAAAAAGGTAGATCTTCTTCCTCTCCACAGGGCTAAATGTGATTCAGCCTGTTGCCATTCATTTGTGTGCGGCATCCTGTCTGACATCCCAGAGTCTGGAGTGAGACTGAGGTAGTCAACAGCTTTAACTGTGGACAGACCTCAGGGGGGAGGGGGATTAAGCATAGTAACTGTTAACCTTGTCTGGTTTCGCAGTAATGTACTTCTTTACTGTTTGCAACAGAATATTGCAGCTGTAGGATTAAATTAAACATCCTTTACTTGCAACAATGTAGGTGTGTAACATCAGTAATGCGTTTTCAGCTGAGAATAGAATCAGAGGTCATGAAAAGGGAGATACATAATATTGTCCAGTGTGCCGCATGCTGATGACATATTTTACTTGTTTTTGTGTGCGTCTAACTGTCATCATTAGTTAGTTAGTCATGTAGGTGAATGGGCTTTATTTGAGAAGGAAACCTAACATGCACAGAACTCAGCAGTGGCATAACATGAAGTGATGCAGCCATGACTCCACTTTTAACCAATTATCTTTAACTTCGTACAAACATGCTGTACATACACTACAGTTAGTGTTAAATGTGTTCCCACACCCATCACTTTAAGGATGAGGTTTGACTTTCCAAGAGCCATTTTCAGGCCATGATGCTTGTTTTTTTTATTAGGCTGGGTGTAGTTGTCACACCCCGTCAATGTAAATGAGTCGGGCAGTTTATGGTGTCTACTTGCATCTGTTAGAATGAGAGTAAACACAAGAGACATGTATTTGTCTGGAAGAAAATAAATGAAGAAAATGGAGAGCAGCTAAAAACAACAAAAAATACAGTAGTGAATTAATTAACATGAATTGAAAATGTATTTAACCCTTTTGCTTTTTGCCTTTCAGCCTCCAACACATTATCGATAATCAGACCAGTCACTGGATCCCTCTCTGGGAAGGTAAATCTTCCCTGCTTCTTCTCCACCATCCCAACCTCAGCACCCGTCATCAGTCCCAACGGAACAGCCATTTATAGCAGAGATTATTTGCGGATCAAATGGACCAAAATAGAGGGAGAAGTAGAATCCACAGTGCTGGTGGCACAAAATGGGGTCATCAAAATAGGCTCCAGCTACAGGAACCGCGTATCAGTGCCCAGTCACCCTGAGGATGTAGGCGATGCCTCACTGACAATGGTCAGGCTGCGTGCCAGTGACGCGGGCACTTATCGCTGTGAGGTCATGTACGGCATTGAGGACACCCAGGATACAGTTAACCTCGATGTCAACGGTAAGACATTCATGATATGCTTCCCACATCACACTGGAATCAGACAAATGACTTGCTTCCCCAAGATACTCTCTGAATGTAGAGGGGGGTTGCTGCAAGGGCTTAATAATAGTGGAATGTGATACAAGCGGTGATAGAAATGTAAACGGTATAAAAGAACTTTGGGCGCCCTTCTGCTTACTTTGATAGCAGCAGCTACCCAGTAGTTACGCAGAGTAACCACAGTTTTCAGTTCTTATTTTAGAGACGATGCACTCTTAAAAAGAATCAGATGAGACTTCGGGACCCTGTCCATGCCAAGTACTGCAATGTTTTAATTCCAGTGTTCATCCATCAAACCCAATCTGCCATCAGAGCCCAAATACGGATGGTATTCCACATGTTGGTATGGGCAGAAGCTACAGTATGTTATAACCTCTTCCATCCCTGTCATCTTGGGTGCCACCTTGTCAGTGGGGATTTTTCTCTTGGTGGGGCACTCAGTGGGTGTTACCAAGTCTTTTTACTTTGCCTTCACTGAGCAATAACAGTATTCCCCAATACCCCTCATCAAATGTGTTACATTATGCATACAATAATGCAACATTACTGCAGAGCCAAACGTTATCCTTGGGGGGGTTAGCAGTCCTTACCTAGTGTCATCATGTGCATTCTACATATGAGAAGTATTCTGGGAGATGTAGAAAACATGGGTGGGGTGGGGGGACACTGGGATAGTTTTGGTTTTCACTGGTTTACAATCTGCACAACCTCTTTTCCAACTATCTGCAATGTTAATTAGGACTATAAATCATGTCTTCTGCGCATGTTTACTGTCCACAAATATGGGGATTTCAGGGCCATGGCATCATCTGCAGTTATCCTGTTCATTTGTGGTGAACTCTATGAGTATTTCGCTTATCCTTTTGGCTTATTGCAAAGTTCCCCCTTTCCAAAGAAGCTGAGAGTCTGAGAGAATTATTTCACCCATGGTGTGTGCTTTATAAGACATTTGCCATAATTTATAACACTGAAATTATGCTGATTAATTCCAGATCACTAGGTTCATGTTTCTATAGAAAATTTTTTTTTTCTATAATTTGTTGCCAGGTGTTGTGTTTCACTACCGGGCAAGCACCAGCAGGTACACTTTGGACTACCAGGCGGCTGTCCAAACTTGCCACAATATTGGAGCAACTATTGCTACATACGACCAACTAAGAGCAGCCTATGAGGATGGCTTTGATCAATGTGATGCCGGCTGGATTGGCGACCAGACAGTGAGGTTAGCTGCTTAAAGTCATTTCAACGATGCTATTCAATGATATATATTTGATTGTATATATGTACTGTATGTATAAATGCTTTCTCACATAAGATGATGTGACCTATGTGTTACAATGGCTCTTCTCTTCTGTATCTGTACAGATACCCAATTACAAAGCCAAGGAACGGCTGCTATGGCAACCTGAAGACTAAACCTGGTGTTAGGTCATATGGGACCAGGAAACCTACGGAAACCTATGATGTGTACTGTTATGTCGACAAACTTGATGGTAAGTCAGCCTCAAAATTAGGTTTTTCTCTTTATAAGTAATGAGGTGTCATTGAGAGGCACTGACACACCCTCTGGCTGGAATGATGAAACCTCCAAATTATCACAGTAGAAGCAAATTACTTTTACAGCTTATAAAACCACTGTGGAAATACACTCAATTGTTTTGTTTGAATAAGACAATAGGTGACAATGAGTGAGAATGTTTTATATATTTTGTTGCGCCAAACAATTTTTCGTGTTGTAGAAAGGGAGTTAGGGTTAGAGAGAAACTCCCAATAATTTGACTCTAAAGCAGGAATCGACATTCATTCTCCACCATAGAGGTTTTTGAAAAATTCACCAACAAAATTTTTTAAATGTCTTTGGCACTGCTTATGGGAAGTCTTCACTTCTCAGCCAACGGTCTTTTGCTGTCTGTTCATTATCCAGCCTGTTATTGCTGATGGACTCAACTCCGCTCAGAGTGTTTTATGAGTGTTAACACCCCTCTTGACACATCTAAACTCCAGTCAGCCCCTGTTGTTGCTCTTCTTATCTGGGATTTGTACATTGCAGCCCTGCTGCAGTACATAATAGTAATAGTTTAAATTATTTTGGCACAAGTCGCAAATCAATTAGTTGTGAACATGAAGATATCCATCAGTATTGTGACATTC